>NC_134116.1:71161217-71790989 GCF_040939455.1 Microcebus murinus | reverse complement strand
AGAAACAGAGGGGTAAGGACTCTCACTTCCCAGGAAAACTGATGAGGCAAAGAATACATATATAATATGTATTTTCTATAATACATTAATTCTAAAACATTTATAAACATGATGGTGAACATATTCTTCTTTATGGTTACATAGCAATATTTTAAAATAATTTTCATTTAAAATCATTAGATGCCAGGGGCTAGAGGAAGAAGCAGTGAGGCATTATTGATTAATTAGTACAGAGTTCAATTTTACAAGAGGAAAAGAGTTTTGGACATGGAGAGTGGTAATGGGTGTACAGCAATGTGAATGTCCTTAATACCACTGAACTGTACACTTAAAAATGGTTAGGATCATAAATTTTATGTTATGTGAATTTTATTACAATTTCTTTAAAGCCCTCCCCCCCAAAAAAAATTACTAGATGTACACATTTTATTACAACCCTTATGTTGAATCTCTGGCTGCCTCCCTCATCAAACTCCTTTGTTTGGAAATCCAAATAATAGATTAGAAAGTCTTTAGACCCCAGCAAGATAATACATTAATAGGATATCTCTAAAATCAAAAATATGACTTATGGGTAGAAAAATTTTAAAAACTGCTACTATCTTAGAGATAACTATTTATACTCACCCAATAATCATAAGATTATAGTTCGCTCTAGAAACATGAAGGAAGAGTACACTTTGGAGCAAAATGTGGGATGATGTCACTTATTCACTGATAACACTATAGTTAGATGACATGTCTCTAGACCACCAATGGGTTATTTCTCTTGAAAATTTTAATCAGTAAATATTTTTGAGTGCTTAGTCAGTACATAGAAATACCCATTTCTAGCACTATTCTGGGTGCTTGATCCTTTCTCTACATATAAGTGGCTGAGAAAGTCAGTGGACTGACTAAGGAGAATTCACGTTCCTGGCCTGGCCCAGCTCCTTCCTGCCCAACGCAGCTCGGCTGACCACGACTGGCCACCCGTAGGCTACTGCATGAAACCTGCCCCTCAGCAATCTGTCCTCCCGGGTCACACCCACAACACTCCCCATCTCCTGACTCCTCCATCCCAGAATCCTCCCGAGTGAACTGTCAAGCTCACCAGTGTATGCTAGTAGAGGGTTCACAATAAACTATTTATGCCGATAAAAAAAAAAAAAAAAAAAAAAGGAGATTTAACAGCTCTAGAACTGTTAGAATTAGCTCATGGATAATTTTCGTGGAAAAAATATGACTGTAGTTTTGCTATTTATCATACACTACATTTGGCATAGATCACATTTGGCTGGCTTCATTTTCTTCTTGATTAGTAGTAAATTCCTTTGAGGTACATTTAAGAGTCACTTGCCTCATTTGGTGAGATCCTCCCAAAAGTATTTAATTTTGTAAGGCCTCTAAAACCATAGTAATTATAAATCCATGTTCATATAGACAGTCTAAAAATAAAAACATTTTAGGCATTTGTTTTATGATAGAGCTAGATTTAAACTATAATTGCTTTTTGAAACAAAATCTTTGCCCACCTAGCCAAATATGCCAGATTAAAATATATAAATACATTAGATAGTCATAAAAACACTAGATAATTTTTATTGAGAGGCTATGTCCCTTAGGGCATATAATGATCAATCAAGTCAATAAATACATTAACTACTATTGCAGGAGTCAAACTGGAAATCTGTCTCAACACCTGCTGCTCCTGAAACACAAAGGGCCCACTTGTTCCTAAATACCTCATAGTTAACCTTTAAAACCAAAAGCAGCAGGTAAAATCCCAAAGTAAATAAATTCTTAGGTAAACACATAGGTTATTTTACTATTTGCCCTTTATTTTATCCAGAACCCACCTGCTGTTTTCAAACTGAATAGATTACATTCAGTAGTGACCTTGATTTGAATATTACCGAAGAAAGGCTTGGACAAACATAAGTGATGTGAGCATTACACACTGACTTTGGTCCAAGTAATTTATGGCTGACTTTGCTATAGGTGAATTATATCTCAAAAGAACATTTCCTAAATCCCCCGTCTCTTAGTTTGTGCATTGCTATAAAGGAATACCTGAAGTTAGGTGATTTATAAAGAAAAACAGGTTTATTTGGCTAATAATTCTGATGTCTGGACAAGGTCAAGATTGGGCATCTGGTGAGGCCCTCAGGCTGCCTCCACTCATGGCAGAAGAGGAAGGGGAGCCATGTGTGGAGAGATCACATGGTGACAGAGGGAGAGAAAGAAGAGGAACTATTGCAGGAACTATTAGAGTGAGAACTTATTCATCCCTCCCTCAGGAAGGCCATGACTTTATTCCTGAAAGATTCACCTCCGTGACCCAAACACCTTCCATTAGGTCCTACCTCCAACATTTGGATCAAATTTCAACATGAGGTTTGGGGGGACAAATATCCAAACTCTAGTACTGCTCATGTTACCTACCCAATAGATCATGTACAAATTTTAGGTAAAATGAAAAAGAAAAGGAAATATTTGAAAACATTATAATCTGTAATTGCAAAATCAATTTAAGAAGCCATGCTTAAAAAAGAGTTTAACCAAACTATCAGCTGATGAAGAAGTAAAACGGAAATACAATGTTCCTTATTTATTATGCTAAATTCTCACTATTGCATTTACATTTCAATTCAAAATGTTCCAAGCATGGCTTGCAGAGAAGTTTCCAAAACTTTTTATTCCTTCAAAAATTCTATATAATGGTTCCCATCTAATTGTCAAAGCTATCCCTTCCTGACTCAGGCTGAGAAAAGGCTGTGATAACTCTTAGTTGGAGGGAGCGGGGAGATAGGGAAGATCACAAATTTCCTCACATATAACTGTGATGAAAGCCAAAAAACCAAAACCAAAACAAAACAAAAATCTTCTGTAAAAGATAGAATACATTAAATAATTTCAAATCTACTCTTTATTTTTATTTAATCTTCTCTGATTTCTTACAGATTTAAGAATATGTAATGCCTATTTTTAGTGTAATATAAACATCTCAATCTTAACAGTCAAATGAAAATCTACTTTTGCAGACTTAAAAATATTTTGGCTCTGCCCATGATATATATATATAATTCTCTCTGTTTCTAAATTTCAAATTTTGGTATATGTATATTAGTGTTCATATATCTGAAACAGAAGTAGTAATATATAATTTCAGACATTTAATTTAATGCCAAAAATCTAGTCTTTACTAGTTCAGTGAGTCTAAAATGATGTTATTTAATAAACCATGGCATTTTAATAAGCATTTTTGACATCTGGTGCTAATAAAAAGGATTTTATATTTTACAGTTAACATTTAAGGAAAAAACATGACTGTAGTTTTGCTATTTTATCACAGATCACAGATGGCAGAGACCACATTTGAATGGCTTCATTTCCTTCTTGATTAGTTTACATAAAGAGGCTACTTGTTTTCTGTCTTTCTGAGTATGTTTTACATAAGATTCAGGCCAAGTCTCAGAAATAAATAAATGAAGGAAGAGAGGAGTGCATCAAATTAAAATGAAGTTTCTTAATAACAAAACTGAGTACAGAATTTTTCTGGATCCACTTTAGTTAATAAATTTCATTCCAAAAAGATCTTCCAAAGAATTTTGCATCTGGAAAAATATTTGAAGTAAGTTTTCTAGAACTGCAGAAAACCACATGGACCTAAAAACTTTCATCTTTTGTACAACTGTAGTCTCTCTAGGCAAATGTTGACCAATCCTTCTATTCAAGGCAGGTTTTGCCGGGAACCTGCATGAAAGCTTGCACCTGGGCATGATGATGCTGTTGGGACAGCCAGACAGGGATGGAAGCTTCTATATGCTTGCCTTGTCTCTGGCCAGCCCTTTTCCAATCAGGAAACAGAAATACAGGTGTCCTTGTTCCTACTTACTCAGATCTTTTGTGTATGTCCATTTATTAATATATCTTGTGCAGAGTGTTCTACTCCAACTTGGACATTTGACTTGAGTTGTATCCTGAACCTTATTAACCCTAATTTACCAAGTCCTTAACACTTTTCTCTGGAAGATGTCATGCTTATTTGGAAGCATCAAGGCAATAGTATAAAACATACATCATATGACTTTTTACTAGATTTTGTTAGAAGAATTAAAAATTAATGACTACTCTCACATATGCATTTACAGATAGTAGTAACAGAAATACTATGCTATGAGCTGCTCAGTGTGACAAACAAAACCCCTGAATGCAAAGCCAATGGATTAATCTGTGAGAAATGGTGGTGTGAATTAATTACCTCAAAATCAAACATTCTTTTTACTTATTTAGCTCAGAATTCTTCAATAATCATAAAAAAGTACTTGGTTTCATGATTGAAATATGGATTTCCTAGCCAAGTAACAATATCACAGGTCTACTAAGAGACACTTTCACTATTTTAATGCATGCTAATCTAGCTTTATGAGAGGCCTGATCAAGTCTGGGATTATTTTCTGGGTAAGAAAAAGACTCCAAGACTTGATAACCTAGGAGGAGAGATAAGCCATATATACAAAACACCACTAGAAAGCAATTCAGTGCAGAATTTATTACAATACAGAATTAACTGACTTAGAAAATAAGTGCAATTAACCTTTTTAGAATACCTTAAAGGTAGTAGTGAAAGAGTTTGAGTGTGCTGTTAAATATTTAACTAGATTAGAATGAAATCGAATTCTTTTTTTAAAACAAGACTATTATTTTTTAAATTTTTGATTAACACATAATAATTGCACATATTTATAGGGTACAATGTGCTATTTTGATACATGTATACACATTGTATTATGATCCAATCAGGGTAATTAGCACAACCATCACCTTATTTTTATTTTTTAATTTCAGAATAGTATGTGGCTGCAAATGTTTTGGCTACATGAATTGCTTTTGTACAGTTTGAATCAAAGTTATAAGTGTGCCCATCACTAGTAGTGTGCATTGTACTCGTTAGGTCTGATTTTACCCATCCCTTCCTGCCCCCTCCCATCTGTTTGATTTCTGCTGAGTTTTACTTCCACGTTGAGTTTGCAGTGCCTGTGGAACATGCAGTTTGGACTGTATAAAGAAGCTGGAGCTCAGGAAAGTGGTCTGGACTGAATGAGTATGGAGCATCAGTGATGATTCAGCCCTGAGCGAGGATGAGAGTGTTCAGGGAAAGGGTGGTTATGCTGAGGATAAAAGTGGTAATGGCAAAAGTCTGGGCATGGCAGTATTTATGAGGTTGAAGGAATGACTGAGGAAAGGCATCCAGGGAAGAAGTGACATAGTAAATGACAAAAACAAGAGGATGTTAACAAGCAGGAGTGGGTTAATAGAAAAGGTCTGAAAACTGGCAACTCTGAAGTTACTAAAAATTGGCAATTATAAAGTGACCTTGGCTAGAGCCAGGAGATAGAAATTAGAATAGGATAAATTAAAGAATGGATGGAAAGTAAAGTAATCTAATCTCAAGAAGCTCAACCAGAAAGTTTGAAGGAAGCAAAAGTGCCAGCCTTAGGAGGCAGTTTGATGAAGGGCTTTTGTAAATTAGAGGAGATCTTCATATGCTAAGGGCCTAAGGAGAAGAAACTGTTGACAAGTGCAGGTGTAGATACAAGGTAGCAAGGTCCCTGAGAGGGGACAAGAAAGGACCCAGGAGTGCAGGGCCTGCTGGAGAAGGAGAGGAGGGGGGTGTGGATACTGATAGTCTGGCTGTGGTGGGCAGCTGAGATTTGGGGGGCACACATGGGAGGGTATGAAGGCAGGATAAGGAAGGGCTGGAGCTGGAGGGGGCACAGAGGAAATCTATTTGCCATCTGAGAAACAACACAGCATTTTCCTCTTATTCACTCTTAGACTTCTGCCCCGCACTTAACCACTGCCTCAAACTAGTCTCTCATTGTTTGGCAAACTTGTCTTCTCAAGTGAATGTGAGTATTGGAAAGTAAGACTTTTCTCTCTACTTCCCTTAAGACATTAGTATACGAGAAAGACTTGGGGTTTTGAGTTAGACATATTGGGTATGAGTCTTGAATCCAACTCTTACTAGTTATGTTAGTTTAGGAAACTCTTCTCACTTATCCGAGACTTAGTAAAAACTTGTGTACCATCTCTTACCCATAGCATTTAGGACTAGACTGGGGGCCTAATAAACTCAATCTGTGTGTTTTAAACAAATGAGTAACCTAGAACACTTACGTATATCAATATGAAAATGTCTTTCGCCTGAACTATTATATTCAGATATGGAGTGTTATCTCTAATTTTAAATACATTGCCTACCTTTTTAAAAAGCTATGATGTGGAGAGATAGGAAAATTCCTACACTGCTGGTGGGACTGCAAACTGGTTCAGCCTCTGTGGAAAGCAAAATGGAGATACCTTAAAGCAATACAAGTAGCTCTACCATTTGATCCAACAATTCCTCTACTGGGCATCTACCCAAAAGATCAAATGACACTCTACAAATGAGATATCTGCACTCGAATGTTTATAGCAGCACAGTTCACAATTGCAAAGGTGTGGAAACAACCCAGGTGCCGATCAATATATGAGTAGATTAATAAAATGTGGTATATGTACACCATGGAGTACTATTCAGCTTTAAGAAACAATAGTGACATAGCACCTCTTGTATTTTCCTGGATAGAGCTGGAACCCATTCTACTAAGTGATATATCTCAAGAATGGAAAAACAAGCACCACATGTACTCACCAGCAAATTGTTATTAACGGATCAACACTTAAGTGGACATACAGGAATAACATTTGTTGGGTATCAGGCGGGTGGGAGGGGGGAGGGGGGGCAAAGGGCAATATACATAACCTTAACATTTGTACCCCCATAATATGCTGGAAAAAAAAGCTATGGAAAAGACTCATTGTATGACATCCCATTTTTGTCCCTCAATAATCACACTCTCCACCTCCCTTTTAGGTGTGAATAGGCAAGAAATGAAAAAGGAGAACCTGGTTTGGCTGTTATCACCTGCAGGCCTCCTTGGGCAACATCCCCCTGGGTCTGACTGTTTTGTAGGCATATTTGCCTTGGCCCTCAGGCTTGTTTTGAGAGCCCAATACTGCCAGTTTTCAAGATTATATAAGATTATAGAGATCATAGTAGCATGTTTTATTTAATGCTTCATTTTCTTTATAAGAGTAGTTTTGAGTTAAAAACAAAACACCAACCAAAAAAAAAAAAAAAAAAAAAAAAGTCCATGAATCTTAGGCCTTGACGTACTTGGTTGACTATAGGCCAACAGAGAATAGTTGGGTCACCAAGTTCTGAACACACAGCCCTGGAAAATGTCAGATGTTAAATGGTTTACTCCTGTCTCTGGCCTCAGCTCACATAACTTCTTGCATGATCCTAAGTGCTTTAAGAAATAAAAATGACTCTTAAGAACATGTTTTCTTTTGAGTATGGAGGAAACACTGATGATGTTGGCTTATTTTGAGTATCTTTTTCCTTTTGAATTTGAAAGCCACAGAAAAACCTATAGTTAAAGGAAATGCCAAAAAGAGATGAAGTATAAGATATAATAATAATATAGTAGCATTCATTTTATCTATGTAAATGGAGGTCTAGGCCTTTAAAACTATTATTGACCAAAATATAGTTTAACATCATCTTATATAAACAAAACACTTCTATAAACATATTGCTGCATACTACCATTTAAAAAAGAAGAAAAAACTATTCCCCAAACATGGAAAGTTTTTAAAGAAAACCAAAGTGCTTTGCAGGGGAGGATTTTGGGCCTTGCTGACTCTACAGGAGAAAAGAATGGACTGAATTCTTGCTTCTCTATTCCTGCAAGGTCTGTGTCAAGGTGCTGATGAGTAGTGAAAGGATAGAAGGATCCTAGCAGGAATAAGAGACATAAGATCCTAGCAGGAATAAGAGTTTAGAATGTGAAACCCTCAAGCTAAATAGCCAGTCCTTGAATAATTGAAAGATGGTTTTTTTTTTCCTTGTGTTTACTTAGGGCTTCATTCCCTAACGAATCAAAGGGCTTTCTACTTCTGGTAGCTCTGAGAATGCACTGCCCAAATCTTCTGCCACAGGGAGCTTCTGTTCTCCCATCTCAATGCATCAGCCTTGCAATGCAGAGGCTGCACTTTCTTCTGGCTGCTCCCACCCAGTGAATGAGGTTGGCAGGAGGACAGATACAGGCTCAGCAAGAGGCAGGGGAATTCCTATAGGTGGCTTTGGCTCCAGACTCCCCATTGGTCAGGCTGAATCTTTCTTGGGATTACAGTGGCCTGAGACGACTCCTTCCCTCTTTCCTTCCATGGGTGTCAGATAACTACCACAGTTTGAAGGCTCTTCCCACCCTTCCTTCCTCCCTTCCTCAACAAATCTCTTGCATGTCAAATCCTATCTTGGTATCAATTTCTTGGCAGACATGAACTAACACACTTACCCACTATCTTATTTTTGCTTTATGTTCATAAGCAGGTATTTATAGACAGAAAAATTGAGACAAAGAAAGATTTAATAAACTGCCAAGGGGATACTATAACTCAGTGACCGATCTCAGCTCCATCTTAGGGCCTGAGGCTTCTAGTTTTCCAGTCTTTCATTTACCAGATATTTATTGAATGACTACTATGTGCTTGGCTCTAGAGCTTATCCTAAGAATAAAAAGCTCCTATTGAAGAGTTTTAAGCAAGAGAGCACCATGCTCAGGTTTGTGATATGAGAACATCTTTTCACTGCAAAGCAGAGAGTAAAGTGGAACAGGGCCAGATCAGAGGAGGCCAGTTTAGAGCCTGGTGCCGGCATTCAGAGAAGGGATGATGGCGGCATATGTGAGGGTAGTCGCAGTGTAGACAGAAGAGGTGGAGGAATATTTCACAGGAAAATTTAGCAGATTGGTGATTCAATAGATATTCACTCTGGACCAGGCCCTGTGCTATGCTCTGGGAAGACAGAGAACAAAAGATACATTCCCAACTGTCCAGCAGCATTTAGCTGGCTTTTGTTCAAAGATGTAAAGGAACTTATTTCACTCCAGTCACTTACAGCCCAGGAACATAATGGAAAACAGGAGTAAAAAAACCAACTTTCCATCACCAATAAAGCAAGAATATGGCCATAAGCCTAAACCACAGACTAGAACACACAGAAGCCAATTACGATGGAAAGATCTGCCAACACGAGGACGCCAAGAGCAGACTCAAGCCTCAGACTCTGAACAGGATGCAGGTTTCTCCAGAAGTAAATGTTGCAATAGTGGAAGGTCTAGCCACTGATCCAGTACTGGGAGAGTTTGGGAGAGCAGAGTCCCTTTGCATGCAATTTCCCATTACGGAAGAAAGTCAGAGAATGTGGGGCTAAGACAGGTTAAGGCACCATATTACTTTCTACACTCAGAAGTAAAGCAAGGTTGAAGGACAGAGGGGAATAATCAATTATCAGGTCTTGAGGCCAAGGCTTGTGATTTACTGGGCTTCAATGTGAATCAAACTGCCTTATAGGACAAGAGTTACAACTAGAGCCTGCCAACCAAGTCTGGCCTATTGCCTATTTTTGTTCAGTTGTGAGCTGAAAATGGTTTTTATATTTTTAAATGGTTAAAAAAAATGAAATGAAGGATAATATTTTATGACAAGGGAATTATATCTAAATTTCAATATCCATGCCCAAAGTTTTGTTGGAATATAGCCATGCCCATTTGTTTATATATTGTTTGTGGTTGCTTTTAGGCTATATTTGCATATTACTCTGCCAGGCCTGCCATAACCAATATCACAGACAGTGGCTGAAATAGCAGGAATTAATTTTCTCACAATTCTAGAGGCTGGGAAGTCCATGATATCAGCAGGGTTGATTTCTTCTGAGGCCTCTCTCCTTAGCTGGCAGAGGACCTTCTTGCTGTGTCCTCACATGGCCTTTTGTCCATGTGGTTGCTCATTCCTGTGTTTCTTCCTCTTCTTTTATGAACACCAGTCCTGTTGGATTAGGGCCCTACCCTTATGAGCTGATTTATATCTTATTACCTCTTTAAAGGCCCTATTTCCAAATATATTCATGTCACGGGTTAGGGCTTCAACCTCTGAATTTTGGGGATATTATGGTCTGAATGTTTGTGTCTGCTCAAAATTCATACGTTGAAACCTAATCATTAATGTGATGGTAGCAGGAGATGGGGCTTTGAGAGTGAGTCAGGTCATAAGGATGGAGCCTTTATGAATGGGATTAGTGCCCTTATAAAGGGGGTCTACTATGTGGGGATATAGGGAGAAGGCGCCATCTAAGAACCAGAAAGTGGGCCCTCATTAGACACCAAATCTGCTGGCACCTTGATCTTGAACTTCCCACCTCCAGAACTGTGAGAAAAAAAAGTCTACTGTTCATAAGCTACAGGGTTTATAATTGTTATAGGTGCCCAAACAGACTAAGATGAGAGATACAATTCAGTCTATAACAGGATGTAATGACAGAGTTAACACGTAGTTGAGACATAGAGTATATGGCTCTCAAAGCCTAAAATATTTACTATTTGGCCTTCCACAGAAGAACTTTGCCAAGAATGTCCAAAAATGAAAGGAGGCTTGTGCCCAGGGCAAAAGAAATAAAAGATTTGGTGACAGGTTATTTATGACAGGACAACAAATAGCCCAGTTCATTTTCCACCTCCACCCTAGGCTCATACTATTCCTTTACAAACAGAGGGTAGTCTTCAAATATGAGTAATAATCACAAAGAAACCACTGAGGGACATGTAAAAAGAAACTTGAAATAAAAGGTATATATGTGTATGGTGGGGGAGGGTGAAAACACATGAACATACATCACAAATAAATTACTCAAAGAAACCCAATAAAAATTCAGAATAGTAGTTCTCTATAATTTCAAAGACATTAGAAACAACATGATGTCTCTTTAAAAGCTTTTAGGCTAAAAAAGGAAATATACTTATTAAAGCAATATGTTATAAAACCACTTAAAAGACAAAAAGCCAGCTGGCAAGGTCTTAGATGAAATAGAAAAGAAACATAATCATGTTGCAGACATGAAAATTACATGTGATGTCACAAAACAAAAGGATAAGTTAGATAGAAAACAGCCTGGAAGCTAACAGACACACTTAAGTAATTTGACAAGGTGTCAAGAAACAAAAAAATACAAAAATGATTGTGGCGAAGAGGTTAGATATGGAAGAAAAAGAAAAAATCTTATATATGACAATTTGATTTTCCTGGAGAAGAGAATAACAAGGACACAAAAATTATTCCATTAGTAGCAGAGAATTTTTATGCAACAAAAAACAACTTTAATTTGTAGCTTCATGAGTCACACTGTGTTCCAGAAAATCGAATACAAGTAATGTTAAGTGTCAGTGAAGTTACTGATATTCCTCTTACAGGGTGTATTATATAGGCATCCAGATGAAAGTCCTCAAAGCCAGAAAAACAAAGCTTTGTTTACAAAGAACTTAGGGAAATAAACTATGACCCCAAAAGTGTATGCCTATTTAAGTTGTTCCATAAGTGTAAAAACAACAGATAGGATTATAAGAATTCAGGAAACAATGTATCTATCTTAGTCCATTTGGATTGCTATAATAAACTACCATAGACTAGGTAGTATATAAATAATATAAATTTATTTTTCATAGTCCTGGAGGTTGGGAAGTACAAGATCAAGATGTTAACAGCAATGGTGTCTTATGAGTGCCCATTTCCTGGTTTATCTTTTGGCTATGTTCTCACAGGACAGAAGGGGTAAGGGATCTCCTCTAGAACCTCCTTTACAAGAATATTAATCCCATCAGGAGGGCTCTGTCCACTTCCCAAAGCCCCAATCTCCTAATACCATCATGTTGGGGGTTAGATTTTAACATAGGAATTTTGGAGATAATAAAAAACACAATTTATAGCAGTATCTTTTTTTTCGGCATATGATGGGGGTACAGATTTTAAGGTTTCAATAAATGCCCTTTCCCGCATCCCCCCACAAGTCTGAGTCTCCAGCATGACCATCCCCCAGATGGTGCACATCTCACTCATTATGTATGTATATACCCACCCCCCGCCCCCCTGCCCAATACCCTATTACTGTAGTACCTATGTGTCCACTTAGGTGCTGCTCAGTTAATACCAGTTTGCTGGTGAGTATATGTGGTTCTTGTTTTTCCATTCTTGGGATATTTCACTTAGTAGTATGGGTTCCAGCTCTAACCAGGAAAATATAAGATGTGCTATATCACCGTTGTTTCTTAGAGCTGAATAGTACTCCATGGTATACATATACCACATTTTATTAATCCATTCTTGGATTGATGGGCACTTGGGCTGTTTCCACAGCCTTGCAATTATGAATTGTGCTGCTATAAATATTCGAGTGCAGGTGTCTTTTTTGTAGAGTGTCATTGGATCTTTTGGGTAGATGCCCAGTAATGGGATTGCTGGATCAAATGGTAGATTCACTTGTATCGCTTTAAGGTATCTCTAAATTGCTTTCCACAGAGGTTGAACTAGTTTGCAGTCCCACCAGCAGTGTAGGAGTGTTCCTCTCTCTCCTCATCCACGCCAGCATTTGTTGTTTGGGGTCTTTTTGATAAAGGCCATTCTCACTGGAGTTAAGTGATATCTCATTGTGGTTTTGATTTGCACTTCTCTGATGATTAGAGATGTTGAGCATTTTTTCATGTTTGTTGGCCATTCTTGTGTCTTCTTTAGAAAAGTTTCTGTTCAAGTCCTTTGCCCATTTTTAATAGGGTTATTTGATTTTTTCTTGCTGATTTTCATGAGTTCTAAGTATATTCTAGTTATCAACCCCTTATTGGATGCGTAGGATGCAAAAATTTTCTCCCACTCTGTAGGTTGTCTGTTTACTCTCATGACTGTTTCTTTGGCTGTGCAGAAGCTTTTTAGTTTGATCATGTCCCATTTATTTATTTTTGTTGCTGCTGTGATTGCCTTTGGGGACTTCTTCATAAACTCTTTGCCTAGGCCGATGTCTAGGAGAGTGTTTCCAACATTTTCCTCTAGAATTCTAATAGTTTCATACCTTAGGTTTAAGTCTGTTATCCAGTGTGAGTTGATTTTTGTGAGAGGTGAAAGGTGTGGGTCCTGCTTTAGCCTTCTACAAGTGGCTATCCAGTTTTCCCAGCACCATTTATTGAAAAGGGATTCTTTTCCCCAGCATATGTTTTTGTCTGCTTTGTCAAAGATTAGATGGCTATAAGAGGATGGTTATATATCAGGATTCTCAGTTCTGTTCCATTGGTCAATATTCCTATTTTTATGCCAATACTAGATTTTTTTAATTACTACAGCTTTGTAGTATAGTTTGATATCTGGCATATTAATGCCTCCCATTTTGTTTTTGTTGCTTAGAATTGCTCTTGATATTCGGGGTCTTCTTTGGTTCCATACGAAACGTAAAGTTATTTCTTCTATATCTGTGAAGAATGCTGATGGGATTTTAATAGGTATTGCATTGAATCTGTAGATCAGTTTGGGTAGTATAGACATTTTGATGATATTGAGTCTGCCGATCCACGAGCATGGTATGGATTTCCATCTGTTTACATCCTCTGCTATTTCCTTCCTCAGTGTTTCATAGTTCTCCCTGTAGAGGTCTTTTACCTCCTTGGTTAAGTATATTCCTAGGTACTTTAATTTCTTTGTTGCTATTGTGAAGGGAATTGAGTCTTTGATTTGGTTCTCAATTTGATTGTTGTTGGCGTATATGAATGCCTCTGATTTCTGTGTATTGACTCCTTAAAAAATACAAAGACTTTGATAAAAAGACTACTAAAAGAAAGATAAAAATGAAAACTTAACGTAGACATGGAGAACTCATGATATAAGTATAGATGGTGAACATCAAATTCATTTAAATATAGAACCACCAAATTTCCATAGTCTCACATGGTATAATTCTATAATTATAATCCACACAGTTATCTAGCTTTTTATTCTGACAATGTCAAGAAAATCATATAAAAAAACTTTAAAAAGTATGCATGAGGGGATGCTGCAGGAGGTATAAATGTACTCATTTTCTTTATTTTTTATAACAGGGAGCTAATTGGTATTACTTAGAATTGAAATATGTAGTTTATAATAGCATAACAAACACAACTCACTAGTGTTTTTCATATTTTCTATAAATTTTAAGGAATCTTTTATGATCTCATTTTTCCTATGTAGAGAAACTTTTGAGGTGAGCAATTCCTTTAGTCTTACTAGGTTCTTTTTCTTATCTTCCAATAAAATTAAAATATAATAAATTATTATGAAGATAAGATGTAGATTTGGCAAGACTGCTGCCAACACCAACATGGGCCTTTATGTGACTTAGAAAAAGACAAAAGTTGTTAGGAAACAAATCACACACACACACATACACACATACACACACACACACACACTCCCTCTGAATTACAAAAAGGCCACCTTCCTGCTGACTCCTGACAGGCATGTCTGGATTTCAGACTCCAATCTTCTCATGGCAGGGAAAAACCTGTACAACATGTTTATTATTATTATTTAATCCTGCTACCCTTTAAATATTTTTTACAGCCTTATTGAGGTATAAGTAACATAGAATAAATTGTACAGGTTTAAAGTCTACAATTTGATAAGTTTTAACATATGACATCGCCCATGAAATCAGCACCACAATCAAGATAGTAAACACATTTGCCCTCCAGAAGTTTCCTCACTCCCCTTCTACAATCTTCTCTACCATCCTTTCTTGCCTTCCCACCTCCAGTCCTCACACAACTGAGGATCTGCTTTCTCTCACTATAGATCAGTCTGCGTCCTTTAGAGTTTTATATAAATGGAACCATGCACTATGTATTCTGTTTTTTTCTGGCTTCTTTCATATCACATAATGCATTTAAGATTTATCCATATTGTTATACGTATCAGTAATTTGTTCTTTTTTATTGATGAGTGGTATTCTATTATCTAGAGATATCACAATCTGTTTATTGGTTCCATCTACTGATGTATACTTAGGCTGTTTCCAGGTTTTTACTATTACAAGTAAAGCTGCTATACCATTAGTGTATAATTCTTTGTATGGATATTTTCTTCTTTTTCCCAGGGAAGTGGAATGATGGAATCATTTCTTAGGTGCATGTTTAACTCTTTGAGAACTGCCAAGCTGTGCAGATCCATGCTCCATCTAGTATCATTTTCCTTTTGCCTGGAAGACTTGCTTTTACATTTCATACAGTACAGGTCTTCTAGTGACAAATGTTTGATTAGTTTGTATGTGTAAAATGCTCATTATTCCACCTTAATTTGAAAAGTGAATTAATTTTTTTCTGGGTACAGAATTCTAGTTTGACAGTTTCTCTTTCAGTACTTAGACATATTGCTTCATTGGCTTGTAGGTTTCCAAATAGAAATGTGACGTCATTCTTATTATTGTTCCTTTGTATGTTATATGTCTTTTTTTCCCTCTGACTGAATTTAAGATGATCTATTTTTCATTGGTTTTAAGTAATTCCATGGTGATGTGCTTTAGTGTAGTTTTCAAATTTCTTGTGCTTGGAGTTCATTGAGCTTCCTAGTTCTGTGGATTTGAAGTTTTCATACAATTTATAAAAATCAGGCTATTATGCCTTCAAATGTTTTTTTTCTGTTTTTCCCCTTTCTTTTTTCCTTTGGAGACTCCAATTATGGGATGAAGGTCAACAGTATTAAGAAAGGTTGTTTCTGGGTCATGGAATTGGGCTAATATTTTACTTTCTCCCTTGTCTTTTATGGATTTCTTAAAATTTTAATATTGATAATGTTTCACTTTTATTTTGAAAAATAACCCAGAGCTCATTTTCCCAATAGAGTATTTCCTATCCCAAATTAAAAAATAAAATTCATTAGCGTGCTATTTTTTCCCCTAGATTTTTAAACATCATGCAGAATCAACTCTTAAAACAAACAAGGCTGACCAAAATGAACAATATTTTTCTTGCACTAAACTCAAATTGCCAGTTCTATATTTGAAACTATGTTGTCACACTTGAAATTCTGACAATTTTAAGCCTATTTAAAGATGTAAATGTATATAATATCTATACAATTGGATACTACTTGGCAAAAAAAAAAAGAAATGAATTATTGGCAACACCATAGATGAATTCCATATTTGTATGGAATTCCATATTTGTAAAAGTCTATAAAATCCAAAGTAATATGCTGTGACAGAAAGCAAGTCAGTGGTTGCCTGGGTTTGCCAGTCATCAGTAAGGAGGGGTCACTAACAGGCATGAGGAAGCTTTTGGTGTGATGGCCATGGTCATCATCTTGGTTATGGTGATGGTGTCTTGGATATATGCATGTGTTAAAAGTTATCAAATTGTATACTTTATTTATGTATGTGCAGTTTATTGTATATTAATTGTACTTCATTAAAGCTGATAAAAATATTCACGTTAAAATTTAAAAAAATAAAGCCCATCACATGTATATCTTGTAAAATCATAAATGAAAGGAAATAAGGACATACTGAACACCTACTGTGTGCTAGACAGTGCTAAGTGCTTGAACTAGGCTTTGTCATCTAATTCTCATATGAACTACATGAGGTAGGCATTATTAGTACCACATTTAAGAAATGAGGAAATGTAGGCCCAGTGTGATTAGTGTTCTTGCGGGGGAGTTGGGGGGTACTCTGGAATTTGAATTAGGTTTTATTTCAGATTTTTGCCTTTTCCATCATATAGAGGCCTCTCAGGACATTTTGCCTACTAATAATCCTAAGTATTATTTATACTTGTTAGTTTGTGACAGCATTTTTGCTTATTGTGTTTTTTTAAAAGCATAGGTTATAGTTTAGGCTTTTTATCTTAGAGAGATTTTTACAGAGTATTAAAGATGGGGAATATTTGAATCTGTAGTACTGGGTTTTCTCTGTTTCTGATTGTCATGATATGCATATTGTATAAAATTTACAACCCAGAATAGAAACACTTTGTGGAATGGCAAATAAAACCAGAACAAAAATCTATCATCTAAAGAACATAATTTGTCTATCCTCTGTTAAAGTGAAGAATAGTTTGGTTAGCAACAATCTCCATGTAATTTGTTTTGCCATAAAATGAAACTGTATGATTGTCTCAATTTTTTTCTTTGTATTATTAACAGGCAAGCACAATGAAGAAGCAAGCTTGACTGTTGTTTCTCTCTATATACTTTCCAGCCTCCCTGCCACTCCTCTCTCTATCACAAACCCTGCACTCTGCCCCGTCTGTTCTACTACCCATTTCCCCATCTGTATATTCTGCCTTTTCCCTCTGAACTTGCACTTGTGTTACTCTGTTTTCCAGGAATGAAGCCTACCTTATAAACTTCAAAATGCTTTAAAGATTTATTTGAATCTTCCTTCTGCCATGGTGTCATTCTTGTTCTTCCTGACAAGAGATGATCAACTCGCTCTCCCTAGTCCTTGGAATATTTATTATCTGTACCACTCATTTAACCCACTGCATGTTGCTTTTACCTTTCAATATATTAAATGATTGGAGGGCTGGAGTCCTGTCATTTTTCTCTGTGCCTCTCAAAGTGCCTAGCATTGAATGGTTTATCTGTAATAACTGGTCAAAACATATTTGGTATAGAAATAAATAAGTAAATGACTTTCAAATCTATGGAAATGCCAATAAAAGTTAGATTAGCAGAGACCAGCTGTATAAAACTCACTGGGGTAACATAGTATAGATCTGGGGTGTGCTAACCCATGCCTAGGGCTGCAGAACCAATAGAAGTGAGTGCAGGAGGACTTTAAATTGTTAGATGCTCATGTAACCTAGTGAGAACGAGTATTCTATCCTTCCTGGGTGTCAAAATATATACATAGCAATAAAATATTAGAAGTTACTAAAATATATACTCATCGAATGGGATGAAGTTTGGGATATACTTCAAATTAAGCCAGTAGGGAGCTGAGAGAGAATATTGATGAAACAAAACTAGTCATGTGTTGGTAATTATTGAAGCAGAAGTATGGATACAGGAGGTTTTATTATACTAGTACCTACAGTTTTGTCTATATTTGAAGATTTCAATAATATTTTTAAATAGGTTTATGATTAAAGCAATAAGACATGTACAATTAAGAATAACATATTCCCATTTATATAAATTGACTATTTTTACACACATTCCTCCAAAACCTTATTTGATGGGAGATAACACAAAAGGTCCATATTTGGAAGGAATCTATTTCCATGCTGCATTGTCCTTTAAAGCCATCACTGAGACACTGAAGCTCTCCACCAATATTATGCTACTTTTACAGAATGACACTGAGTATTTCCTTATTCACTTAAAAAAAAAAAGTACTGAATGCCTACTATGTACTAGATAACACATGAAGAGCACTGGCACCTGCCTGCAAGAAGTTCCCAGTCTAACATTTTTCCCATCTGTGTAAAAGCACAACCTCAAGTCAAAAATTTGAAAATTGTCCTTGATTCCTCTTTTTCTCAGTCCACACAGCCAATGTATTATCAAGTCCTGTCAATTCTACTGCCTCCCCTCCAAACCTTCACCTTTCCTCTTCTAGCCTTTGTTTCTACAATCTTCATTGCTATTTTCCTTATTTCTACCATTTACCACGATCTGTTGCCTGTACACTACAGCAGTCTCTTCATTGGTCTTCTCACTTCTGATTTTATGTTCCTATCATTTGTCCTCCAAGAGTAATCTTTGAAAAATAGACACCTGATAATGGAGAAACCCTCTTGCCTAAAAGTCTCTGATAGGTTCCCACTGCATTCAGGTTGGGACTTACAGGATCTGGTCCCTTTGATCCAAACTCAAACCACTCCTCATTTACTCTGCTACCTACTGGCCAACCTGAAGAAATGACATGTGCTACACTCAGAAGCATTCCAGGTTGGCTAGGAAAAAAATATGCCAGTTACTCTGTATGTTACTTATTATCTTCCTGAGGAAATACAGCAGTGTGGAACCTGGCACTGGTGCCTTCTCTATAACTAGATTGCCATCAGCTCTCAGTGAATGCAGCTGACATTATGAATAAAATTAAATAATCATATAAAATTCCCCTATGCTCCTAGCAAGTAATTTGAAAGTATTTTCAGACTTACAGCATCAACATTACACCGATGATATAAATGTGCTTACTATTTATTTGTGTTTTATATATCTTACTCAGCTTTAATGTATTTGCATACTAATATCACATAAAAGTTTAAAGACTGGATAGGAAGTTAAATGACAACCTCTAAGTGAAAACAGTAAATATAGACAAAAAGCCAATAAAATAAGCTAAGTAACCTAGAGAAGTAGCATAATTTAATGTTTAAGTTGGCATTTCTAAATTGCTTTTAAAGCAGAATATGCAACATGAATATTCTTTATGAGTCAGAAGAAGGCTTCTGTGAAATCAAAAGTCTTTTAAAGCCCTAAGTACAAATGTAAGACAATCCAGAAGGGAAATACATACTTGACATTCCTGCCTGACCCCAGTCTACATAATAGCAAGAATCAAAATAAATATATTCCTAGGGATGTAACTTGTGTGTGAGTGTAGAGCAGATGCTGGTGTTTTTCATGAAGATAGTAAACAGGAAGGAGATCTGCTGAAAACTTGCTGCTCTGCAGATGCCTGGAGGGACCTACTTGGGGGTTGATGTTGAAGTTAGCAGTCATCTAAGAACAGCATGAGAACTCTCTTCTTGGGGCAAAATGAGGATGCTTATTAAATCTTTCTCGGCTTGGCTGTCTTTGGGTTGCATATTTAGGCTAAGGGCATAACAATATTATTATAATAATGTAACCATTTGGAAATAAGTCAGTAGGATGGGAGAACTTATCATGCACCAGGCATTTTGACAGACACTTAACCTGGACAATCTATTTTCATCTTCACAACAATTCCATGACGTAGATGTTGTTATTATTATCTCCACCTTATAGATGATATATAAATTTGATATTATGTTGAATCCCTAGGCTTGATTTAAGACCATCTTTAAACTGCTATTCAAGGGAATGATCATTAAGATCTTTACACTGCAGTCACCTTTTGGGAAACTCTAGTGAGTAATTACACTTTTGTTACTTAAGGAAAGCTGGTGGTGAGAGTGGCAGGAATAAGGAGAGTTAAAATTGATGCACCATCTTTTTAGCAAGTGGATTCAGTCACAAGATATAGCCATTGGTTCTATGTAAATGACTCCCAAGGAAGCTATGACCACCTTCAACTCCCCAAGCCCCTGTTTCTAACCCTGCATTTCCAAATGCCCAAAAGACTCTCCCAGATATTTTTCTGCACATCTAATTCAATATTCTAAATTAGAATTTAAATTTTTTTCTTCTCATTCTACTTATCCTCCTGTGTGCTTGATTTTGATTAAAGAAACTGATATATCTACAGGCACTCAAATTTGAAACATTTATTTTTAGCTTTTGCCTCTTACTGCTCCCTTCATCTAATTAAGCCATTGACAATCCTTGTAATAGTTAGCAACTGTTGTGGTTTGAATGAGTCCCCCAAAGTTCATGCATTAGAAATTTGATACCCAATGTGGAGGTGGGGCCTAATGGGAGGTGTTTGGGTCATGAGGAAGGATCCCACGTGAATGGATTAATGCTGTTATCAAAGGAGCAAGTTTGTTAACACAGGAAAGGGATCCTTATAAAAAGACACGTGCAGTCCTCTTAGTGCTCCACCTCCACCTTTGCCTTTCCACTTCTGCCTTGGGATGATACAGAAAGAAGATCCTCACCATATGCCAATGTCTTGGTCTTAGACATTCCAGACTCCAGAAATGGGAAAAATAAATTTCTATTCATTATAAATTACCCAGTCTCAGGTATTCTGTGTTAGCAGCATGAAATTGGCTAAGACAGCAACCATCTGTTCTTTCCTCTCCGTTTGAGTAATTCATATCAATGGCATGAGAGCAGGAGTGATATGGTAATATACTGGCTAAGGCCTTCTCCACCCTCTCCTTCCTGTTCTGCTGGCTGGATGCACAGGATAGCAAGGCCATACATGATGGCAGCATCATTAGAAGAAAGGAACTTGAATTCCTCAATATTGCATAAAGGTGAGCCACCTGCTAATCAAGAACATATATAGAGAGCTGGAATCCATACTACTAAGTGAAGTTTTCCAAGAATGGAAAAACAAGCACCACATATACTCACCAGCAAATTGGTATTAACTGAGCAGCACCTAAGTGGACACATAGGTACTACAGTAATAGGGTATTGGGCGGGGGGGGGGGTAGGGAGGCGGGTATATACATACATAATGAGATGTGCACCATCTGGGGGATGGTCCTGCTGGAGACTCAGACTTGTGGAGGGAGGGGGGAATGGGCATTTATTGAAACCTTAAAATCTGTACCCCCATAATATGCTGAAATAAAAATAAGAACATATATATACCTCAAACTATTACAGATTCAGTCGTTATTTATTTGGGGGACCTATTTGTTATTATAACCTAGCTCACCCAAATATGCACACTTACTATGCATCAGGCACTGTACTAGGCACTTTATATAAATTACCTATTTAACCCTCACAATTATACTTATAAAAAATATTATTACTATTCTTTTTTGCAAAAAAAAAAAAAAAGAAAAACAGAACTGGAGTTTATATAGTTCGGAAAACTTTTGTAGCTTCACAGGTAAGTTTCAGAACCAGTATTCAACCCAGGATTACCTGATTCCAATGCCTAGTTCTTAACTCACACTATATGACCTCTCTCTCTTAGAAAAAATGAACTCGAGTAATTTTAAAAATTACAGTTGAAGTGCTATGGTTACACTTTTGAATGATGTTTCCAACATTTTGGCTTACTGAATCACTGAAAGTCCTAGTTTACATGGAACACCAGTCACCCTGAGAAATGGCAGAAAGAATTAAAAGACGGAAATAACTTACATTTCATTCAAGAAATATTTAAGGAACAGTGTTTGCCAGGTGCTCCCATAGACATTGGGTACATAACTATGAAACAGAGGCATTGGCAAAGAGATATTAGAGCACAGGGATAAGAAAACGTAATACAGGTATTAGTTGATCACAGCAATTCTATGAGATGGCAAAAGGAAGCATTATTATCCCATTTTACTTAAGAGGAAATTGAGACATTTGGTTTAGATTAGTCCAATCTCCTACAATGAGCCAAAGATGGGACCAGAAGTAGGACCCCTGTCACCTGATCACAGACGCTCCAAAGAATCTATTCTGAACAGGGTGGGGATGAGGGGAGAGAGTGTTCATGACACACGAGCTGTAAGGTTTTTAAAGAATCACTGCTGGAATGATCATAAGATATGTATAAGATTCTCAGCCAAACGCTTCTGTTATTTCATAGGAAAAGACAAAGAGTGAAATTGTCTTTGGCATGTAGTCAGAGAGATTGGCAGAGATCTGCATGCAGAGATGTGCTGTAAAGATCTTTCTGTATCACACAAAATAGAAGCCAGCCATGCAGGCAGCGGCACCCCATTCTTCCTAATGTACTACAGCCATGGCTGATTCACAATATTTCATCCTTAGCTTCTAAGCACAGAGATCAATTTAAATAAACTCTTGATTCTTTTTTTATTTGCTAGGTTCACAACGCACATTCTACTTCCAGAATGGGAAGGAATATCTAATACTCCCTCAGAGGGCTCTTTCTATTCTAAAATGTAACACATGCATGGCTGTGTTTCAGAAGTAATTGATTACCGGAGAGGATACATTCACAATTCAGTCACATTAGCTCTCTGGTTTTTTGGCTCCTTGGGGAAAAATGTCATGTGACTAACGGATTTTATGCCTATCTGCAATGCAGACAAACATATTTTTATTTTTTAAAGCAAAACAAAATGACCTTCCTGAGAAATGTTCAAGGATCATTTGAAATGGACACAAATCTTTGCAACATTAATAGGCCAAGTAGTAATATAGACACTTCGAAACTCAATTTACTATTGTCCAGATAGCTGAAATGGAAAATGAAGAGAAATATGTAGAAAGAATATCCTTTCATTACAAATACTTTATATGAACCCAATTATTCAGAGACAGAAACAACATCTATATGAATTTATTACTAAAGTAAAAGTCTGGCAAGTGAATTACATGGTATATACCCCTTGCATTTTATCAAGTTATAAAACAGATGGTGCTTTTCTTTTCTATGTAGAATCTCCTTAGAGTGTCAATTTCACTGTTTTTTATTTGCTTTTCATAGCAAGTCTTTTTTTATTTAGAACTTTGCTATTGGCTTATAATTATTTTTTCAAAATTCAGTTAGAAAAAAATAATGCCAGGGTTTATCAACCTTAACACTATTGACATTTGGGGCTGGCAAATTCTTTATCATGTGTCATAGTGGTGGTGGTGGTGGGGTGTTCAGGGAGCTGTCTCATTGTGCATTGTAGGATGTTAGCAGCATTGCTGATGTCTACCAACTAGATGCCAGTAGTATTCTCCCCCATTTGCAACTTGAAAAAATCCAGAATATCTCTAGACATTGCCATATATGCCATTGGCATATGCTGATGGCTCTATGTAACTCAATGCAGTTTTATTGCTCAGCACTGGACACTAAAACATGCAATAGTCCATCATGCAGTAATAAAATGCACCCAAGAAATGCCTTTGGCTACCCAGTTTTTCTAATCCATTTACAATAGTTTGGAATCATATGTATGTGAATGTGAGACCTGGGGCCCTCTGAGGGAAGAATAGGTCTAATGTTGAAGAAAATATGTTCAGACAAATTATTATTCATCCTGTGAGTTCTCCATAGGACTGGGGTCCAATTTAGTCCTGGCCACATCCAAGAGCAATGTGAAAATGTCTAGATTTTGGAATATCTTTGACTCCTTCCTGGTTCAAAGCTACCTAGGGAGACTAATTTGCACTAAACTCAGGGATTTCAGATATTCCCTGAAAAGGTCTGACATGGCCTCTGGGAATCTACTCTTGAGTGATTCCTTCATAAACATGTACTGCAATGAAACTATAGGTTATGAAAGGAAAAAAAAAAAAAAAACCAAGGCCCCAAATACTTAAGATTCAGAGGTGTCCTTGGACTTCTTATTGGCTTACTGATTCATCTTTTTTTCAAGTGAGTACATCCCATGTTCCAGGCACATTTCTAGGCACAGCACATTAAAAAATGAGTAGGATCCCTCCTGCCTCAGAGGGGTGGATCTGGTGTATGGAAAATAAGGAACACTGTCATCCACCAAGGCCCTAAATGGCCTCACGTAATGCTAATAAAGTCCAGAATAAGTAGTATCATCCACATTCTTAAAACAAGGAACTAACATTCAGAGTTAAGTAATTTGCTCAATTTACAGAGCTAAGAAGTGTCAGAGCTCATATTTGAAACCATTCCTGTCTGACTCAAAAATGCATGGAGGAGTAAGAGGCATCTTCACAGAGGAGTGGGTATCTATACCAAATAGTGAAAGATAAATAGGAATTATCACTTTTTCATTTCCTGTTGACTCATTCAAATGGTCAGTATTCAAAGATATTGAAGGGCAGCCATATCTGCAGGCACTGTGCTGAGAGTGAGGAGGTGGAGGCAGTGCTTCTCAAAGGGTGGTCCCTGTACCAGCAGCTTTAGCATCAATAAGAACTTGTCAGAAATGCAAATTTTAGGCCCTATTCCAGCTTTTATGAATCAAATGATCTGGAGATGGAGCCCAGAAGTTTGTGTTTAACAAGCCCTTCAGATATTATGAAATGTGATATGAAGTTTGAGGTGCACTGGTCAATTTATTACATAATAATTTAATAGAGAGATAAATAAACTTGAAATTAATGTTGTAAGGCAGAGCTTTCTAACAAGTGTTCCATGAGTGGGTTACAGATGTGCCAAGATCTTGATTCCACTCAGCCCCCATGGCCACCTATGGGCTTGGGGTAGTGAAAGCCTCACCTTGTTACTTCCAGCTAGAAGAAGCCTCATTCATATATTCCAAAATGCTAAAAAAAAATATTCATTTCCATAAGTCCTTCAGTATGAAAAAGTTTGGGAAGCTCTAGTATAGACTGTAAGTACTGTCAAATTTCAAAAGAGATAGAAGACATCTGGGATTTTGCATTGGACTATCGAAGAATCATTAACTGAAAAGATGAAATGTGAAAGGGCCATCAACCTGTCCCATTCTTCTCATAGTGACTAATCACATTTTCTCTTTTCTCTTTAATCTCACCACTCCCACTCAGATATTGGCCCTGTCTTCAGATTATGAAAAAAAATTGAATCTCCCCCTTGTGAGGAAGAAAGTGTTTTTATGAATTAGAAAGAATAGACAAAAAAATCTATTTTAGATAGACTGCAAATATATGTTTGCATGTGAAAAGTTTGCAATATGTGAAAAGTAAAATAATAGTGATTTTAGAGGAAAATGTAGAAGAACATCTTCATGATCTTGAATAAGACAAGCTTTCTTCAACAGGACACAAAAGGCACTCATCATAAAACAAAAACAAATTGGTAGATTAGACTACATTAAAATTAAAAACCTTTGTTCATAAAAAGACATGAAGAGTGAAAAATCAGCCCATAGATGAAGAACATACATACATACATTTTTATATGTGTTTGAAAAAAATTGCCATATATTCTGTACATCAAAAGAAAAATACAGACCCAATAAAAATGGGCAAAATCCTTGAAGACACACAAAGAGGATATCCAAATGGCCAATAAACACATGAAATGATGTTCAATATTGTTAGTCAGTAGGGGAGTGAAAATTAAAACCACAATGTGATACCATTATACTCCAAACAGAATGACTAAAATTAAAAAGAAGGACAATAGCAAACAAATTTTGGTGAAGTGTAGGTGCAAATTGGTACAACCACCAGTAGAAATTGTTTGGTAGTACTGAATACGTGTATGCTATGACCTAACAACTCCACTCCTAGGTGGACCCAGAAGTGCATACATATGTGTACCAAAGACAATACTAAAATGCTGCTAGTATCTCTCCTTGTAATAGCCCCAAATTAGAAACTACAAACATCCATCCACAGTAGAATGGATAAATAAATCATGGTATACTCACACAATAAAATATTACACAACAATGAAAATGAATGAGCTATGGCTCACACAACAGTTTAGATTAATCTAATAAAAATAATGTTGAGTAAAAGAAGTTGACACAAAAGAATGCATTCTATATGATTCAATTTATTTAAACAATAAAAAGATGAAAAACTAATCTGTGTTATTGGAAGTTGGAGAATGTTAACGACATGGTCTGCAAATTTCATTTTGACTAAAAGGAAAGAACTTCATGGAGAAATGACTGGTTTCAGATCTGGAGCAGAAAATGTTTATCATGAACCTAAAGAGTCTTCTTGTATTTTGAAAGCCAGGAAGCTGCCAAAAATTACTGGGGTCACGTAGCTTTTGATTAGTTAGGATCATTACTGACCAAAGATGGGAAGATTTGAGATAAAAGAAAAAGCATACTAGTAGCAGTGTCTTAAAGCACATAAAATATGTTTAAATCCATAAGTTTGTAGTTACACTAAAAAAAAAAAAAACAAAACAAGCAAACAAACAAAAACCTCAACAACTAATAATTCACCACTGGAGGATCCTGCTGGACAAAGTCATTATTTTGAAAAATGGTAAATGAAAAGAAAGAATCAAGTATTAATCTTGACTTTCCTTCATGAATTATGCCAAGACATGTCCAAATAGTAGATGAGAGAAGTTAATAAAGACAGAAGCATTAACTAGAACATACTAATGGTTAATTTAAATATACATTACTAATTCTCTATATCACCACTTGTTATCCCTAAGTAATGGATCTAGGCATTAACTCTAGTCACTACAACACACACAAAAAAAGAGAGAACTAGATATTAGATGGCTCCTAATGGAAAATGACAACACCATCTATCAAATAGTTTTACCAAAAAGTACTGAACCCAATCAATTTATGCTTCTAGATCCAACTACCAATTTACAGAAATACGGAGGACAAAGGAATATGTTAAATGCAATCATCAAAGTCCAGTCTGTGTGAAACTTTATAGAATACAAAATCCAATTTCTTCAATAAATAATATGGCAAGGAAAAACAAAAGAGAGAGATTGAGACTGAGAGACAAATAGAGAGGGAGGGATGGAGAGAAAGAGAAAAGTAGAATCTATAAATTAAAAGATTTATAAGCCAGATAGCCAGTTCTAATGTGTGTATTTTATTTGGATTTTGATTTAAAAACAAACTTTAAAAAAGCTGAATATTAGAAATATTGGAAACATAAAGCACTGACTAGATATTTTATGACACTAAAAATTATTGATAATTTTAAGTGATAATGATATTGTGGTTATGTTTTTAAAATGTCTATATCTTTCAGAAATAGATACTACAATTTTATTGATAAATTGACCAATGACTGGAATTTGCTTCAAAATAATATATGTAGGGGAAGTGTGGATGGAAGTATAGTAGATAAAACAGGATTGGCATGAGTCAATAACTCTGAAAGCTAGGTAGTGGATACACGAGGGCTGATTGCTACTCTTCTACCTCGTCTTACATATGTTTGAAAATTTTCACAATAAAAAAATAAAAACATCCATTAACAAGCTTGTTTTTAACAGTTTCAAGTTATTTCTTTTCTTCTTGAAATCCATTTCACTTGCTTATCAGTATTTTATCTTAATGTAATAGAGATCAATAGAAAGCATTTTACTGATCACCTATTTGCAACTAAAATAAGTATATAAAGGTAGATTTTTAATTAAAAATTTTTTCTGCAGTAATATGGCTCTAAGTGTTAAAATTGCTTCTGGGTTTAATATTTATAATTATTAATAATATACAATTGATTAAAATTAAAAAATAAACATGTCAAATGTTGATAAATAATTATCAAAGATGACAATAAAGTTTTATTTAAATTTTCCTTTTAATGTGATGAGGAAAGTTTATGGAGATGTGATTAAGAGAGGAATAGTGTTTAAAACTATTCTTTTGTTTGCTACGGTAGACAAATACATACAATGCAATTAGGATCCAACTTGAAGATTGAAGTCTAGCCATAATCTAAGAAAGAAAATTTTCAGAAAAAAATCCTCAGACTAGTTTGTATTTTTTAAAATTTCTTTTTTTCTGCCTGCCTGCCTGCCTGCCTTCCTTCCTTCCTTCCTTCCTTCCTTCCTTCCTTCCTTCCTTCCTTCCTTCCTTCCTCCCTCCCTCCCTCCCTCCCTCCCTCTCTCTGTCTCTCTCTGTGTCTCTCTGTCTCTCTCTCTGTTTCTCTGTCTCTCTCTCTTTCTTGTTTTTCTGGAATTAAGCAGATAGGAGAGAAGTAGAAAATTGGATTGGATAGGAGAAAAGGGAATGATAGATAACCTTAACCCTGACTAAAGGACATGCATGGATCTGGGAACACCCTTGACCACCATGTTGATTAGGGTCTGGATTTGAATTAGATATTATAAAACCTTCAGGCTGTACTTCCTTATAGAACTGCTCCTGACAAAAAAGCCACCAGATTCTAAAGTGAGTCAAAGTTGCCAAGTCCTTGGAGTTAGTTGGAAGGCTCACTGGATGATCCAGAATCAGCCAGAACTGCCTGGAGAATCTTTAAGATAATGAAATTTGGAATGGGAACAGCTATGGATCTCCTATGACCGTTTGGTCCAAATTTAGCACTGTAGGTGGCCTCAGAAGCCAATTTAAATTAGAACATGACAGATTGATTTAGTGCCCAGGCCATATAAATAAAATCTGTAAAGAAAGAGGAAGAAAATTAGGACTTGAAAATAATTGATAATTTTCACCATATCTCAGGATGCTTAAAAATTACTAGAAATCATGGCTACATTGAAAAGTATATGATTTTCCTTAGAAAAAATAAAATGAAATGAGACATTTACCTAAATAAAGGCCATTCTTAGTGTTTTAGACTTACATAAAATATAAAAATTATTACTAAAAATATTTCAATGTGGCAGGTTCAATATTTCACATAAAATTCAGATACAGTCATTTCCAAGTGTGGCAGCAGGAGTTAGAAAAGATAAACCAAGACATAAAGCTAAGGTTACTTCATGGTATAATACTTCAGGATCTAAATTTATGCTCAATTTCAAAGTCATAGATCACCAAAATCTCCAAATATCAATTTAAGGAGACACTTTCATCCAACCATTCATAATCTTTAAGACTACCAACTAATATTTGAGACAAGTAAAATAAGCAAACCACTATAATACAGGAAGAAGAAAATGGCAGATTCACATAGTGAGGAACAGATCTCTATTTTTTAAAATCAATTATGAGATATTTGTAAATTAAGCCTAAGTATATTTTCCCCCAAATTCCTCCTACTTGGTAAATTGCAAATGCAATTAGTACAAATGCATTCAGATTGACTTAAAGTAAATGAATGTCAAAAATAAGCAGATGACTAATAATTTTATTACTGTTTAGTTCTTCTGAAACTCAAAGGCATTTTTAATTACCAAAGTGAAATGGTCCATTATGTTACAAAAAGCTTTCAAGGGAGACCATTTCAAAATATAAAACATACTTGTTTTGAAAATATTTCTGACTTTCAAAAATGCTCCAGGAAATTAGAAAATTATGTCAGTACTCATAACATATTAACAATATTAGTCCTTAAACTTTAAAAAATGCTTTGCCGGCACAAATTCATTAGAAAGGAAATAAGAATTAATGTTGTGAAAGAACAACATAGATTATAAAGCAATTTCCAGCCCTAAAATGTTCTTGTGCTATATGAAGATAATTGTGGAAATGGTTGGGTCTCACTAATCTCCTGAAAAAGACCTCAGAAATTGCTCCTCCAAGGGGTCAGAATCCCATTATTCACTTCAAACAAGATTAAAGGATATGCAATCCCTTTGAATTATATGATTGTCCACAAATATAAGGTACTATTATTGTTAGTACTAGAAGTTGAATTATCATACAATCTTACAATTTCAAATTACTGCAAGGGCAAAGATGGACTATGCAGAGATGCAAGAAGGAAACAAGAGTTAGAGTGGACTAAAATAAGATGAATTAATTATCAGGTGAATTGGAGATATCAAAATGTAGAATGTGCAATTCAGAGTGCTGAAGATGAGAACTATTCACTGCGGATCCTCGACTGCACTGTTTATAAATCATGGCCAAATTGCTCCTAAATGATTTTACTCACATTTTGGAATCAGCCCGGACCTAGAGCAGCCCTAGGGAAAGGAGCAGATTGGAGTTATTTCTTGGGATTTGGACCCAGAGATGTCTAAAGTGCCCTCAAGGGCCACTAATAGAAGGTGATTGGGCTTCTCCGTGTAAGTATGGTTGCCAAGCAACAAATGTAAAAGAGCTAAGGAAGGACCCAGAAGAGGGCAGCTGCTCAGTTGGAAGCTTCAAATTCTTTCTTTCCTACATCATAATATAGTAGTTCCTTTTATCCATGGGGGAATATGTTCCAAGACCTTCACTGAATGCCTGAAACCACAGACAGTATATATAGACTATGTTTTCTACTATTCATACATACCTCTGATAAATTTTAATTTATAAATTAGGCACAATAAGAGGTAACAATATCTGATAATAAAATAGAACAATTATAACAACATACCATGATAAAGGTTATGTGAATGTGGTCTTTCTTCTTCTCTCTAAATATCTTATTGTACTGTTCCATGTGTAACAAAAACCCCAGACAAGTGGGGACTACTGTACTCCTTCCATCTTTCCTTATCCGTGCTTGTTTCCAGGTATGTGATTGGCATGGTTTTTGTCCTCTGCCATTCTGTTTACTGACACACTTCTTTGCCTCATCAAGGCCACTCCCTTCCCCCACCAACTCCTCTTCCAAAACACAAGCTCCTGCACTTGAACACTGCCTGCTTCCTCCTGCCAGAAAGAAAAGCAATGCATTCAGAGCAGTAGCTCCACGGTGACCTTTTATGTTTTTATGCCTTTTATGACGTATGGTAAACAGTTTATCTTTGACCTTTGAAAGATATCCTTTGTGATGCATTGCACTGCCTGCCATATTGGACCATTTAAAACATACTGTTTTCTATGGGAGAACCAGTTACTTAAGCAAAAGGCATTTTTCTGGATTTACCATCACCTGGAATAACCATTTATTATTAAAACAATGACCTTTTAGAAAGTGTAGTATCTATCTCTGTCATATTGTTTTAGCACTCCCAAGCTCTGTGACCTTGGGCAACTTAACTTCCCTAAACCTTGGTTTCTCATCTGGAAAATTCAGACATTACCAGCCCCTGTGCCATAGAGTTGTGGAGATCCAGTGAAATAATCCCTATAAAGCTCTTAGCACTCTCCTGGCACAAACTAAGGGAAACCTTAGCAGCTGCTGATGCTGCTGTTGTTGCTATTGTTGATTTTCTTGTTATTATGATTATACATACAATAGACATGTTTTTCATTGTTCCTGGGCTCTAGTTAGCCCAATTTTCACAGTTATCATCTCACGCATATATGGAAAATAATCCAAATGTTAAAAATATATAAAGTGGCTGGCCATGGTGACTCATGCCTGTAATCCTAGTACTCTGGGAGGCTGAGGCAGGAGAAATGCTTGAACTCAGGAGTTGGAGACCAGCCTGAGCAAGAGCGAAACTCCATCTCTACTAAAAATAGAAAAATCAGCCTGGCTCAGTGGCACAGGCCTGTAGTTCCAGTTACTCAGGAGGCTGAGGCAGGAGGATCGCTTGAGCACAGAGGCTTGAGGTTGCAGTGAGCTATGATGATGTCACTGCACTCCAGCCTGGGCAACAGAGTGAAATTCTGCCTTAAAAAAAAAAAAAAAAAATATATATATATATATACATAAAATATTTATATATTTATATATAAAAAGTGTGTGTATATATATATACATATATATAAAAAGTTACTTTGGCTATATGTGTTATAGATAAAGGGAGACATTAGTATATTTCAAGTAGTCCATGAAAAGGAAAGAAAGGAGTAAATTTTCAGAATGTTGACATAAGGTAAAGGGAGTGAAATTCCTAAGACCCTGGGCTAGGGGCAGGGGCATGCTGTGAGAGGTCTGCTGAAATGCTGGTGCACTAACATCACTAGAATGCTTTTACGTGGGGACTTTCTCAATACTTCCTTGCTCAAAAGTATTAATCTTGATCTGTTGCAATGTCCTTACCCTTTTTAATACTCAAGATCCATCTTCCTCTCAATGAATTGCTTGGCTTGTCCCACCACAGCCATGTTCCTCAATTTTGCTTTCTATTTTCATCATCATCCACAAACTTACTTCTTCAAGTTTATACTTACAATATGGTGTGTTATTTACCTGACACTCACTCCTTCATCTTTTTTACGGCCCATCACTCTACTGAAAATATTCTCTTCATGACTTCTCTCTCAGCTATGTCCTTGTATTGTGAGAGCCAAAAATCTGTTCTCAGTTCCAGTCTTGCAGGATAGCTTCAAAGTGACCCCCCAACTTGATCCACTACTTAGTGATACCATTCTTCCTTGGCTTCTATGATACTGCCCCCTCCTGGTTCTTTTATGTCTCTGTGTTCACTCCTCCTCCTCTTCCCTAGCTCCTCTTCCTCTGCCCAAGCCCCTCTTTCTGTGTCCACCCCTCATATGTTGGCATTCCCTAAGGCTTTTAGTCCTCTTCTTTCTCATCACCCCCTCCTATAACTACAGTTATCTCTATTTCGAAGACCCAAACTATCAAATTTCTATCTCCGTCACCACAATTCCAGAGCTGCCTCTCGACAGCCACCATAGAGGTCTGCTGTGCTCCACACTTGAGGGTCCTTCCTTGTAGATTTGCTTCTCCTTGGAGCTTTATTTCTTCATTCATGGCACCTCCATTAACCCTACCCTTCTAATGTAGAAATCTCAATGTCATCTTTGATTTGTATTTGAGTCCCAATCTCACATAAAATCAACTACCAAATCAATTACTTCTATGCCCGCAATGTCTCATTTCCAATATATGGCTCTTCATGCCTCAAAAAATTTCAAGGGATCCCAGTTGCCACTAGAGAATAGAATGAAAATTCTTTAGAATGAGATCAAAAGATTACCACTACTAGGCAACAATCTTTTGGACTTCAATCTCTTCCTTCATGAAGTCTTTGCTTTTTCTTCTACTAGCCATTTCCTGATAACACAAACACTTCCAAGCTTTTGAATCTTTGCTCATGATATCATCTCAAACTGGAATATTCTTGCCTTTTTTCCATCTACTGAAATCCTATCTTATCTTTCAAGTTCAAATACCACCTTTTCTCTATAGCTTTTTTTGATACTCACAGAAAAATCCCTCTTTATACTGTGATCATTTAACACTTATTTAAAACATTTAGGTCATGTTTACTTAACCTGTTCTCTACCTGGATTTCAGACTCATATTTAATTATCCAATAATCATCTCCATTGTGTTATCTCTTCAGCCCCTCAAATTCAAGACACTCAACTTGAACACATCCCTGCTGACTGGACTTGGCCTTCCCACTGTGCACCCAATCACAGAGAATGCTAAGTGTCAGCCTCGATTCTTCCATCTCCTTCTAATCTTGCACCTGCCTAAACAATTCTGCCTTCTAAATATCGTTCTAATATATTCACATCTCACCCTCCATTATGAACAAATAGTTCAAACCAGCCTATTTTATTGTTAGTTTCCTTCCTCTGATTAATCATTTGGTTAGAATTGCTAATAAAAAAATGACCAAATCTCAGTTTAGAAAAATAAACATCAAGTTGTATAATCCATATGTAAGTCATTAGCCTTTAATAGTTTTCTCTTTGCTTTAAACTTCCATAAGGGAATTCACTATAATAAAGTCTTTGGGGAGTTATAGCTTGGTAAACCAAACTAAAAATTCATTTAGTGGTTCAGTATTCAGACATTTTTATAATCTACATATTTATAATAATAAATAATCTACATATTTATGATAAGCCATCATATTATTGTTCATTTTCTTTCTCTGACCAATTATTAATAAATGATTTAGAGAAGTTAAATGTTACTTGTATGTATTCCAACTAAGAAAAAACAGAATACAGACATCTAAAGATAATTTACCTATTAAAACTTTCCTTTACACTTTCTTTAATGTATTTAATTTAGAGTTTGGTTGAAAGTATGAAGTAATTTACTTATTCCACTTCTTCTAGGGCCAAAATTGAATGTGCTGATTTTTTTAATCTGAACAAGGGTGCTTTTGCATTTAAAAAGCTCAGGAAACAGCCATGGGTCATGAGGCTAATCACTTCCACTTACTTTCTTTTCTTCTTTCTGCCCATTTTGCTAGTTCTCATTATTTGCACAAGGACTCTCAGAGAATTATCAGACCAGAAATGTAACCTATTGTATTTCTCCTTCTTTAGGGAGTAAAAATCATCTTTGAGGTCATTCTGAAAATTGAAACATTGATGAAAAGAAAAAAAATCAAATGAATCAATAATCTTGAGCTTAAGGAAGAACTTTGTGTTAAGAAAGGAATGGACATGACATAAAGTAACAATATTGCTCATTAAATAAACTATTTTAAACTTTCAAATAACTTTTATATAATTATGAACATAATTTCCTCTGATATCATTGTAAATTGACTTTAATGACAATAGTTCACAATCTTATTTCAAAAGTCTGCTTTTGTTTTAAGGAATTCCACATGCTTATTTTGCTCTGGGGAAATTCATTTGAAATTGTACATTGAAGGATGATAGTAGGTATTTACTATACTATCTGGCCATGTGACATGCTTATGACATGACACAGGTTTCACCAGTGGCAGATGGGTAGCCTGTTTGTAGTAAAGATTAAAATGCAAGTTCTGTGCTGGGCTCAACTGATGAACGGGGACCAGATCTTGGGAAAATGCCCCCCCACACACACTTATCACCATTAAGCATATAACATATTCTACTTGTTTTGTGTATTATTTTCTCACCTGAATAGTCTAAGTTCTAGGAAGGCAGAGGTTTTGCTTTTACCTTTGTATCCCCAGCCCTTAGAATGATACCTTGCATTTAGTCTGTCTCCCATAAAGATTTGATTTGAATGAATGAACCAACACTTGGAAGACACAGTGTATGTGAAAAGGACTTAAAACCATCAGCATTTAAGGCCCTCCTACTCTACCTCCTCCTTCGTGCATCAGCTTTCACAGTTTTTGACACATTGCATTGGGTCATTGTTTACTATCAATGAGAAGATTGCTGAAGATAGAGAGCAGTGGTCAACAGGACTGGGATTGGGATTATAACCACAATGCAACTACACAGAGGCTTGAGCAAGATAGCTTTTTTGTTGAAATTTTTGTTTTGCTTTGTTTTCCTATAGCTAGCAAAATAAGAGTGATCAGTTGGCCATTTAGGACAATTGCCAACAGGGAGTTTATATGATACACTCTATAGAGGTCACTATGTCAGGTTATTCTTTGCTGCTGCACCAAAAAAAGAAATAACTAGCCCAAACTGTTTAAACTCAGTAGGAAACATTAAAAAAATGCACCCCAAAAGGACTCTACTTAGGGTTCCCACGACAAATCTTCCAAAATCAACAGTGCGGTCTATCTGAATGTTATCAAACCCCACTAGCCATGCGTTCCCATGACATGACTCAGTGACTATTTCCTGCCTACACTTCCGTTAGCTCTGGGCCTCACTGTGAGTTTGGCTGTCAAGCATAGCAATGCCAGATACGTATAGCTCAGCTACAAGGAGACCATACAAATTGGACAGAGACTATACAACATGTGAGAATAAAATCAGAAACCAATTTACTTTACAATTTCATCTATTTTTATAGTTGAACCTGTCAATTAAAAAACTATTCAGAACTCTATCACATTAGGTTTTCTTTAACATCACCTAAAACTTTGGAAATTTCAAAAAATTACTTGTCTTTTATATTAAAGACTTGTTAAGAAAATGCTAATTTATCAAATAATATGAGCTCCTCTATACATGGTACTATTTGAGAAACCCTCAAAGATAATGGTAAACATTTACACAGGACAACATGACCTAAAGCTAAAGGATAGAAAAGCTTGAACCCTTTCTTCACGGGGATCACTTACTTTCTTATTAGTCTTGACTAAAATATTTAAATATTTATATCTCAGATTTCCCATCTTCTAAACAGGATAGAAATACTTGTCATGAAGATATTCCCTTTGAAGAAAGCTGGTAGAAAAGAGAGGGATGTTGTAAATAGTTGTGAATTGTTTTTGTACTAATATCTGTTTTCTACCCTTCTCTTAGAATGGATGATTTAAATCAGGTTTCATCTTGGGCTAATTAGCTTTCTACATTTAATATAATTTACTTTTTATTCCAGACAAGGATAAATGTCTTTGAAACAAGTTGTAAAATAAGAAATTACAATAGCATAGTAAGTACACTTGCACTTAGAGTGCTTCATTATTATTGTTACTATTATAATTATCATTATTACAATTGTTTTTACTTAGAATAATTGGTCAGTTTCCAATAATATCTCCATGGCAAAAATTTCCTCATAATCTCATTTTTAATATACAAATCTCTCTCTAACTCATCATCCAACTTGAGTATGCAATTTCTCTTCTTCTTATAATATATAATATATATTATATATACCTTATAATATATAATATTAAAACAGTGACACATATAATGAATGCTTTTAAATTTCACAATGATGAGGATACATATTCACCGCTATTTTTAAATAAAGAAGAAATTTAAGCTGTTTTGTCTCAATGGCAAATGACAAATTTCAAATTCTATGAGAGCCTTAATTTTTAAAAAATCTTTATATCATTTCAGGATAAATTTTGGTTGTGCGGTAAGCTACTCTCTGTTTTGTTGCTATTATCCTACAAGTATCATTTTTCTCAACTGAATCCTAAATGTATAAGAAACAGATGTTTTGTAAGGGAAATCTGGTTTGGCTTATTTTCACACCAGACTTCCTTTGTGGTTATTCTTTATGGTCAGAAAAATAGATCTTGGCTATCCTTACAAATCTTGAGAAGAACAAAAGACAGGCTTAGCTTAATGAGAATGATCTCAAATGAGTCTCATCATATTCTGAGACCTTTACATTTCCAAAATCATTAATTTAATTACCGTCCTGAAAAAACAATTAGTGTGCTCCTTCATGCTCAGATGTATGTTGTTAATATTATGTGCTAAATACTAAGATATAACCAAAAACATACAGCCTACTTCCTTTCCACAAAGACTAAATGTGCAGTTTGTTAGTTTGTTCTTTAAATAACATGAGTCATCTTAAGTACTGCTTACAACAGAGGTCACCAACCTATGATGAGTTGTATAATTATTTCATTATATATTACAATGTAATAATAATAGAAGTAAAATACACAATAAATATAATGCATTTGAATCATCCTGAAACCTTCCCCCCACCCTGTGGTGTGTGGAAAAATTGTCTTCCATGGAAAGTGGTCCCTGGTGTCAAAAAGGTTGGGGACCGCTGGCCTGCAAGACTATTCTCAGCCTGAAATTTCATTTCCTCTGTCAGCAAACAGAGTTGAATCTATTATCATGTCAACCTTTGGCAGTCTCCATCTTGCTAAATATGAGAGAAAGGTTTTCTGAGATCATAAAAATATTTAGTAAACAGGCCATAGTACAAATCTTTAGTTCTAAGTCACAGTGAAACCACTCCTATTTATCTTGACATCAGTCTTGTTATCATGCCTTTTTTATATGAAAACAAGTTTATTTGGTGGCCAAATTAGCCAATTTATATATTTTACCTACTAGCTGCTTTAAAGATCATTATTAATCTTTCCCCTTTATTTAGAGCTAATTACCATAGTTTCAACATCCATCAAGTGCCCAGTATGCCAAATACCACTGTGACTTTTCACAGGTCTAGTGAGTCCTACTCACTGTGGAAAGGACAAAGTTTGGTGAAGATGGAGTTGAATGTATGAGGGTTTCCTCAAGTGTATAACTCTTAGAATTCTGAAATGATAAATGATTTGATGATGTGTGGTTACTTTAGTGGTTCTAGTATCTTACTTTAGTACCATGGGAATTGAAAAGTATCCATATACAATTATCTGTAATGTGAAATGATGAGTCCTTTCATTGTGTGCATCAATGACAACCAAATTTTTACTGGCATAATATAATACAAGACATTAACATAGCATAGTGGCTAATAAAAATGAGCAGTGGCACCAATAGACTGAGTTCAGGAAGACCAATTAGAAGCCACTGATACTTCCACATATTTGAACTAAAGTTTTAAAAGCATCTAGTCCTTTGTAAATGAAGAAAAATAACACATTTACTCTGAAGTCTTAAGCCAACATAAAATATTTACAAGCACAGCATGATAGCTGATAAGTTTCAATTGTTGTGGGAATTTGGAATTCTCCTCTGCTAAGTTTGTAGTCTGGGTTGAAGTATTATCCCAATGTTGGTGAAAAGGTTTTAATGAAAATGATACCACTGAGAGTTAAATAGATGAAAATTCAAATTTCTGAGATTTTTAGAACCGTTTTATTTTCAGAAAATTGCTAAGGTAATGAATTGTGCATTTTTAAATGTTTGCATTTTTGTAATAGCCAAGAGATAAGGTAAATGCAATGCTTCAGAAATACTAATTAACTGAGAGAGGAACCTTGAAAAATATCAAATTCTTCCAACTCCAACTAAATTATTTTGAGCACACTGAAGTTTAAATTCTAGCACATGAGGGAACCTCAGAAACTATTTAATCTGATACATATTTTTATTGATGACAAAACCAAGGCTGAGAGAAGTTAAGTGTTTTTGAATAGTATATTAGTCAACTTGGGCTGCCGTGACAAAATACCATAAACTGGATGGTTAAACAACAGAAATTTATTTCTTACAGTTCCAGAGTCTGGAAAATTCAAGATCAAGGTGTCACTACAGTGCAAGCCCTGTCCAGTGAAGAAGACAGCTTTGTTGCTGTATTCTCACATGGCAGAGAGAAAAGGAGCTCCCTCTCTTCTTTTTATAAGGACACTAATCTCATCGTGACCTAATTACCTCATCTAAACCTAATCACCCTCCAAAGGCCCCACCTCCAAATACCATCACATTGGATGTTAGGGCTTCAACACAGAATGTAGATTTGAGGGAGAGGTGGGGAGATAAACATGCAGTCAACAAGAATGAATTTACAAAATTTTAGAGTGAAAGTAAGGACAAGAACCCAGGCCTCTTGAAACCCTGGCCAGCCATCTTTTCAGACCAAATCGCCAGTTGATTTCTATTTACATTATTTAACTTTTAAAATTACTTGTACAATTTAAAAAAACAGTTGAAATAAAGCTCAGGATTAGAAAACAACCAAATAAGGGAAACGAGATAGACAATTTCCAGCTATATATATATATATATGCACACACACATACACATATATATGTACATATATGTAGTATGTATACATACACATACATAATATGTATATACACAAACACAACAGTATATATAGTATATATATACTATATATCACATATACAACAGTATATATAGGTACATGTATAAAAATTTGTCCATGCCATCTAGCGTCTATCTCATATTATTTAGCTATGTGCCTTTTTAATAATTAGCTTTGGTATACTTGAACAGAATATATCAGAGATGTTCAATGAAAAAAATTTTCTTTCTGCTAAATAAATCCATTCTGAGGTCTCTTTGGTTTGTTCTTTCTTCAGACACAATCGAGTGCTTGATGAAATCCTTTCTGCCTCAGACTATGATGACTTCTAACATTTTGTTTATATATTTAGCAGTAAAAGGAATCAAGAGCTGCCAAGTATTATTAAAGCAGAATCGATGACAGCAGGAATTCTATCATGAGGACAGCATCATTTAGGAAGTTAAGCAGTGAGATAGAAAATTCTAACCATGAATCAATTTTCTAACTCTTCATGATATGGAGACATTGATTCTCTTTCTGTTTTTAAATTTATACAATGAGGATAACAAATTTGTTTTAAGGATTACAAAATAATGCTTCAATATGCGTATTATAATTATAGGATGCTTCCTCTTTAAGGGAAAACAGTATTAACTATTAGGAAAAAATGTGTGATTTAAAAAAAAAAAAAACCTGAAAAAAATAACCAAAAAACTCCCACCACATCATCCTTTTTTTCCTCCACTCACCTTAATTCCCTTCCAAATTGTCCATGTATTCTTATAAAAAATAAATTATATCATAAAGATGGCAACTAGAGTTGTTCTATTTGAGACATTACTTTTAATAGAAAGTTCCTACTTATGCCAAAAAGTCCTTCAGTTACAGCCTCATATTACTCTGCCTCAACAAAAGCCTGAAAGCCTGCTCCCCACGTGTGGCTCAGGGCAGCGTGGGTGTTGCGTGAGAGTGGAACGGAGGAAGACACCACTGCCCTCCTAAGACAGTATACAGTCCAGTGCTTGTTGCTCTTGCAAGTAATGGCTGGGAATATTAAGGGATGGAAGAGAAAAAATGAATAGTTATTGTGTGTCCTGTATGTGGCCAGCAAAGCATTAAGTTTCACATTTATTATACCATTATATCATTCTTAGAAAATGTCCTAAATATTCTAAAATTGAGGAAACTAAGGCTTAGAGAGGTTAAAACTCCAAGATCAATTTGTTGGTAAATGTCATGGCTGGAATCCAACCTTAGGTTTCTCTACTCCTAAAAAATACTTAAGTATATAATTCAATAAATAATTTAAAATTATTATAGAATTATATCACAATTTTTAAAGAGAAGTTATACAAATATGAAATTTCATATATAGTAAGAGAAAATTAAATATTATAACCCATAAAAACTATACATGGTTTTGTGTAAACATAAAAAATAATACCCAAACAATAATAATAATAATCCTTTAAAATTAAATAATAATCCTTTAAAATTATTCTTAAACAACAAAACATCCTAAAAGAAAGAGAGTTTTTAAATTTGTCTGGTAAAGAAGCTGTAGAAGATCAATATTTTCTGACTTAACTGTATCTTCTGTTAAATTGATGTTCCTCCCCCCCCAACTCTCATAGAAAATTTAGAACAGAGTATTTCAAAGTCTAGTTTGACATGTATTATTACAATAGTAAAAATGAGAGATAAAAATTAGTGGACAAGCAAAAATAGAAGCTCATGCTTATAGCTTTTTTTTTTTTATGGTGGGTCCCCCCCCAAAATGTATTTCAATTCTAACAAGATATAGCTGTGCTTCTCAAGGGGTACTTTGCAGATTCCAGGGGGACTCTGAGGCCCTTTCAGGGGGCAGGAGTTTGTAAGGTTGTGAGGTCAAACTTATTTGACCTCAGTTGTAAGGTCAAACTTATTTTCTTTATGCTACTGAGATATGATTTTCCTTTTTCGCTATGTTGGTATATTTAATCATGGCACAAAAGCAATGATGGGTGAAACTGTTGGTATCATGTAGCACAAGTCAAAGCAGTGCCTCCAAATTGTACCCATAATCATTGTACTCTTCACTGACATGTACTCACAGGGCAAAACAAAGTGCAAGTGTTACTTAAGAATGTTCTTGATGAACCAGTAAAAAATTACTTTTGTAAATCATAACCCTCAAGTGCATATATTTTTAATATTCTGTATGACAACATAGGAAGTAAGCATAAAGCACTTTCATTGCAAAGAAAAGTGTTTGAGGAAAAGCACGTGATTGAGTTGCAAGCTGAATCAGATGCTATTTTCATGGAAGACCATTTTTACTTGAATGAACAAGTGACAGACAAACTATACTTACTCAGACGTGGGTATTTGGCAGACATTTTCTCAAAAATTAACAAGAGAGCCTGCCACTCAAAGGAAAACTGACAATATTTGTTGCCAACGATAAAATTCCAGCTTTCAAGAATTTTGGAAAACTTGTATCCACTACTATGAGCTTGATGGCTTCCAAATACTTAGAGACTTTTTTGAGAATGGTGATAATGTAAATGAATGTGATTTTTTTTGACATTATATGAAATATAATGAAATGCATCAACATTTGGAAGATCTGCATAACTCAGTGAACCAAAATTTTCTAAATAACCAAAGCAAGCTGTTACAAAATCATGCATAGGTAAAAGATACATTCAAAGTGCAGATCTGACCAATGGATTTGAATGTAATAGAATATGAAAAGCTCATTCATATGGCTTCAGATTCTACATATGAAGAAATTACCAGTCATTGAGTTTTGGTGTAGTATAAAAGAAGAATGCACACAATTATCTTAAAAGACTCTTAAAATACTTCTCCTTTTTCTAACTACATAACAGTGAGGCCAGATTTTCTTCCACCAAAACAAGTAATGAACTGAAACAGAAGCAGATATGAAAATTCAGTTGCTGTCTATTAAGTCAAAGAGTAAACAAATGTTCAAAACTGTAAAAAATAGTAGCAAAGCAGCCAGTTTATAAAAAAATGTAAAAATCTTCTCATTAAATTTCTTTTTGTTTTGGAAAATATAGTAATGTTTCATCAAAATATTCTAATTATGTTAACATGTGGGTTTATTATTTTTTAATAAACTTATGAAAATAATTCTAAAATTTCTAATTCAATGTCTAATACGGTAAACATCAATAGCTATAACACACATAAACAATAGCTCTTTGGGGTCCTTACTAATGTTTAAGAGTTAAAGAGATCCTGAGGCCAAAATGTTTGAGAACCACTGTGCTATAGAAATAATATATGTTCAATGATTATAGTTGACCCCAGAATAATGCAGAGGTTAGAGGTGCTGACCCCCTGCACAGTCAAAAATTCAAGTATAGCTTTTGACTCCCCCAAAACTTAATTACTAATAGCTCACTGTTGACTGAAAGCCTTACCAATAACATAAACAGTTGATAAATACATATTTTATATGTTATATGTATATATACTGTATTTGTACAGTAAAGATAAAGAAAATATTAATAAAATCGCAAGCAAGAGAAAATATATTTACTACTAATTAAGTGGAAGTGGATCATCACGAAAGTCTTCATCCTCATTGTCTTCATGTTGAGTGGGATGAGGAGGAGTAGGGAGAAGAAGAAGGGTTGTTCTTGCTGTCTCAGAGCAGGCAGAGAGACGAAAATCCACACCTAAGTGGAGTTAGGTGCAGTTCATGCAGTTCAAACCTGTGTTGTTCAACAATAAGCTATATATAATGGTATATAACTAACAATAAATTGTGTTTAGGTATCTGCCTTTCTATCTTTAAAGTGGCTTAGTCAATGTAAGGGACACAGACTTTTTGATTCAGCATTCCTTCAAGAAAACCATTCCCCTACCATCTTCAGTCTAAGTGGCCAATCCTACTCCCTGGATCCACAGGAGGTCAACATGTGTTGCAGACACTGCTAATTAGAGTACTACATCCCCTGGGAAATGGACAGGTGACCATTTAAACATTTATGAGCTGAATTTCTATTACTTACATTGAAGTGAACCCTAACTAATATAGTATTTGATACCTGGAAGTGGATTACTGCAAATAATAGACCTTAAAATGTGATATTGGTTGAGCTAAGGTGAGGTGGAGGATTCCCCCATTGCAGTCTAGAAAAAAGGCAAAAGCTATTATTTGATAGCAGAGCAGCTAGTGAAAAGATGCTTAATGTATAATAGAAGTCAAATCATATATAGGCACACGTTACTTAATGATGGGGATAAGTTCTGAGAAATGTGTTGTTGGGCAATTTTGTCATTATGTAAACATGACAGAGTGTGCTTACACAAACCTAGATGGGATACCATACTACTTATAAGGGTATATGGGATAGCCTATTGTTCCTCGGCTACAAAGCTGTACTGCATGTGACTGTACTAAATACTGTAGGCAACTGTAACACAGTGGTGAGTTTTTGTGTATCTAAACATATCTAAACATAGACAAGGCAAAGTAAAAATACAGTACTATAAACTCATGGGACTATTGCCATATATATAGGCCACTGTTGACCAAAACATCATTATTCAGTACATGACTGTAAATATCAAGGATAGAGTTTTAAGGAATCTGGGGGAAAAGTATCAGATTCTTGAAGCTTCATCTGGCAATTCTGGAAGAAGAGAGGAAAGGGGTCTAAGAATCGTCCTTTCTGCCTGTGCCAGGCACTCTGCAATGGCCAACAGCATATAACCTTATGCCTCTGGGATGGCAGATGTGTAAATCTCTGCCCCATGCTAAGTCAGTAGAGCAAGAAACAAAAAGGGAAGAGATTGGGATCCTGGTGAACCAGGGACCTGAGGGACCATTTCCAACACTTGCTGCTCTACATTCCCTGACTAGCAAAGAGAACAGGACACCTGCTCTGCAGAAGCCACCCCCAGGAGTGCAATCACCCAGGGGTTAGGATCTGTGAGATTTCAACCCATTGTCTCCCAGTTCGAGGTCCAGATGGCGAGGGCGAGGGGCAGAGCATGGAGGCCGATTGCTAAGAGGGCCAATCACTGAGGGCTGGAGGAAGGCTGATGGGCTATGATTCCACAGAGCTCTGGCTTTGTTACCATTGCAGGGAGTATCCATGAAATAAACAGACCAACAGCCAACAGGTCTGTCAGGAGAGGCTGTGGCATGGCTAGAGAAATGCCAAGGATCACTGGACAGACCTTAGGATGCCCAACTTATAAGACACATTTCAACTCCCAAACCCACTGCTACAGGAACTAAAATGTTCTAACGGTTAGAAGGAAAGCCTCCCCTGTCTCTATCTGTCAGGTAGCTATGCAGGACAATGGAAAAGGGAGTCCTTCCAGAAGGAAGTGAGGGGCCAGCTAGTTTCTTGAACAAAGGACTCCCTCCACAGCCAGGCCAGAGAGTCCTTGCTCTCTTTGCCCAGCAGCATGATACAACTAATATGAACCTGAGATCACTATCTAGCGGTTGTCCTTCTTTCCTTCTTCCAAATGGAAGTTTTATTGCAGCAATAGTGTTTTCTCTCTACCACTGTGAATTGCCAGTGCTACATTTATCCTTTAGCCAGAGGTTGCCAAACCATGATGAGCTACATTAAGACCCAACCAAAAAATAAAAAGAGTCATAACTCAGAGATTCTGGAATTAAAGTTGAAAGCAGTAACCAGAGAAGCCTGAGAATAGTCTTCCTTTAGGAGGAAGGACAGTTTTCCTTGTGGAGGTATATTTGCATTATATTAGCAAGGGCCATTTTAGGAATTTTATAAATGGGAAAGAAGGTACATATGGATGCTGGGCAACCAAGGGAAAATGAGAAATGTGGTTAACTTGTGTTTTGTTCAGCCCAGAATCTCTTCAGGAACCATAGGCCAAGTGGTTTTGGGTTGGGACAATCCTACCTCCTGGCTCTAGGAATGGGCACATCACTACAGCCTGGAAAATGAAGTACTGGATTTCCTTAGTCACAGTAACTAAGTCCAGGGATGGTCACATGACCAATGGCAAGCCAATAAAAGCTCTCCCTGGAACTTTTGTTGGAGTTATTGAAAAATATATATATATTTTTTTACTAGAAATGTCAGCTGCCAGTACCATGTAAATTCAGAACTGCTGCTAATAATTTTCGCCACATTGTGGGGAGACCCTGCCTAATAATAGAGCCAACGCCTAGGTTAGTAAGTAAACAGATGAACAAAGCTGTCTTATTTTGAGATCCTGGATCTAGTCCTTCCTAAAGCTAGACCAATAGTCCTGTTTTTCCACATTATTTGAGTCAATGGATACATTTTTGAGCTTATATGAGACTGCAACGGGCTTCTGTCACTTTTAACAAAAAATCCTAACAAACATAGCTAACTAAAGTGATTTTTATTTAATTTTAATTCTTTCAAAGAGAAATAATTGAACTGTCACCTAAAATTTTTTTCTATTTAAAAACTGATGTCTTGCTGGAGTCCTATATGAGTTTGTTTCTTTAACAAATATAGCATCTCAGTACAGATTTAAAAATCTGTGGGGGGAGGGGAATCACTAACCTGAGGTGGCATTAAAAGGTAGCTAATCCTCCTGGACAAAGTGATGAGAGCCAATAACATTCACTATTTGTTATTTATATCCTACTTATTTTTAAAAAAAGTTTTGTGTCTCCTTTCAGTAAAAGGCATTATGCAATAAAACCACAAATTAAAAATTTAAAGATTCAAATAATAAAGTGAGGGAGGAGAAAGTTGAATTGAAAATCACAGATTGAGGTCTCTCTACTAGAGTCAATTACAAAACCTGTCTCTGAATTTCTGAAAAGGCAAAGTGAAATGGATATCAAAAAGTTCTTAACTGCAGGAAATACTTCATCAGGAGAGATGATCTTGTTTCTAGCACTCAGGTCTAAAAATATCTTATTACCTAGCTCTTCATACATGAGCACCATGTAATAAAATGGAAAGTCTTTAGTAGAAGCTCCACAAAAGATATAGAAATGGTCTTTTTATGGCTCTTTTAGAAAAATTTGACCCTTAATTAAAGCTCAGAGGCCCTTGTTAAATTGTAAATCTATGAAGGCAATTTGGAAGCGAGTTTTGAAATAAGGAAGCACACACATGCTATTTTTAGTCAGGTGGTTTGATATTTGAGCAGATCTTGGAGAATGTATTCTAGAAGAAAGGCAAGTGTGGCATGTCCCTTAAGACATTACAACAAATATAAGTTGACTCATAAAAGCTTGTAATAAAAGTTGTACAGCAAATTGCTGGAAACTAAAGACTAAGATTGATTATAGAAAATCAGATCCTTAAAGCAGATTACTGACTAAAATGTACACTAAAAACTCTATAGGTGAGAAAAATTTTACAATAAAAATGAAAGTCTTACAAGATTGGGAGTAATAAGTACTGTCAAAAAGGCATAACAAAGCTTTCAGGAATATCAGAGTTTTAGAGAAGTGTTAGAGTCCTTAGAGCAAAGAAAGTGTTTTTTTTTAATTTTTTTTATTTAATACTTTTTTCCACTCTTTAACCATTCCTTCAGCCCAGGTACTTTTTTTTTAAGACAACGTCTCACTGTGTCACCCTGGGTAGAGTGCAGTGGTGTCATCGTAGTTCACTGCAACCTCAAACTCCTGGGCTCAAGTGATCTTCCTGCCTCAGCTTCCCAAGTAGCTGGGACTACAGGCATGTACCACCATGGCTGGATAATTTTTTTATTTTCATTTTTTGTAGAAATAAGGTATCACTGTTGCCCTGGCTGGTCTCGAACTCCTGGCCTCAAACTTCCTGCCGTGGCCTCCCAAAGTATTGGGATTACAAGTGTGAGCCATGTATGTTCTTCTATAGAATAGATCTAAATTACTGTAACCCCATCCCCCTTAGTAAGAGCTTATAGGCAGATTTTAGTTTAATTTGAGATCTGTTTTGTTTATTAATAACAACCAACACAGTGCTGTGCTAATTAATATGTTCTTCCATTAATAATGAAGACCCAACTAATCCAGTGCCAACAACTTTATTCATGTAAATTGATAAGGAAGATAATTTTGAAAATGAAAAAGACATTGATAATGAAGAATAGCTTTGTAGCTTGAAAGAAAAATATTTTAATCACTAATAAAAATATCTAGAAATATACCTGAGAAAGAAAAGTCAGACTCTAACCTGTCACTTGTAGCTTGTCATTCATTTAATTAAGCCATTGATATTTAAGGAAAATACCCATTACACATATTCTCTCTGACATCACGAAAGACGGTACGATTAAATGACCAGTTGGGAAAGGACCTTGACATTCAGGCAAAAAAATCTGACTTTGATTCAACACATGTTCACAAAGGGTAACTAAGAAAACAGAGACAGTGTCTGGGGAGAACTGTAGAGGTCTCAGCTTAATAATCTAAAGTGGGGACATGTCTGGCTTATGGGAAGGATGGCCAGGTAGGCTCAGCAGGGTCAGTTGGCTGGAGGGATATAAGGATAAGCAGGGAAATAGCTCATCCAAAGGAAGGACACAATGGGCCATTGCTGGTGGTATGCTGCAATTGGAGGAACAGAGTGGAGCTTGTTTAGTTTCCCTAGCTTTGCCTTAGTTTCCGCGGACTGCTCAGGAAGAACAGACTGCAATAAGAAGTGAGAAGTGAAAGGAGCAGTTTCCTTAAAGACTCTGTTGAGGGCAGTGTTTAACAGCAGGTGCAACAATGGACGCTGGAGGCAGAGTAGGGCAAAGGGCACTTTCCTACTCTGGGGTTACACTTACACCTGCACATTGGAACAGCCGTGAGCTGGAGCTGGACCAGACAAGGAGAGAGCAGAACACCAGGGCAGCTTCAGTATCTTTGGAAAGTCTTAGCTGCTCCACAATATGGACAGGATTGTTGACATCATGGATTCCAAACTGGATCATAAAGAAAGCAAAACAAAGGTGCCTGCCACAATGTAACCAACAAATCCAAGTCCCACACCTAGGTGAACCCCTGTCCTCCAAGCCCCACTCCCTCCAAGATTTCTGAAGAGAAAAGGCCTGAGACTCCTAGAACTGGTGAGCAGAAATTGTAGGAGACAAAGTCATAATAAATGGGAACAGAGCCTTAAAAAAGAGTGTGTTGTTACAATTATTGCCTCCAGGTTGCGTGGAAGATGTATTATAGAAGAGGAGATGATACAGCCGTAGAGGCCAGAGCACTAGAAGCTGGTTGTGTTAAACATCAGCTGTGTGCCCTTGGTCAAGTCATTCAAATGTTCTGGCTTCAGTTCTTGCACCAAAAAAGTGGAATCTTTCAAATACCCTGACAAGGTCACGAGGAAGCTGAAATGTGTGAAAAAAAAAAAACCCTCTACTTCAATAAAGTGTGATTATTATAATTACATGGAATAATGCCGAACAGGCTATTTATAAAAGCTTTTGAGTGCACTGATTTATAGGATTTGCTGTCAAGTAATTCACCTGTCTTCTGGTGTGAAAATGTTTTTGTGTCTTCCTAAGCCATTCCCCAAGAAAGCAATTTTTTCTCACATACACTATTGTCTCAGCGGAACGTAGAGCGGCTTGAAATGACTGATTTTAGGAGCATCCGTGTATGTCTGTGTACTCCAAGGAGACGCGGCCAGGAAAATGCAGCGAAAGCTGGCACAGGAGAAACGGAGGGCAGAAAAGGGCACTAGAAAGTGGGGACCATAAAAATCATGGCCTTATTTTAACATCTCTCAGAATGTAAGAGAGTCAGTATGTGAGCTCATTGGTAGTGATGGTTCTACCGGGAAATCTTAACTTTAAATTGCCTGCCAATCTCTGTTTTGTGTGTCCAAGAAGAGCCATTTATCACTTTTATGAAGCCACTGAAAGCCCACATTGAGGGAAAAAGACTAATTATTGAGCAGTACATGTCCTCACACTAAATACATAATGAAAGCAATGGGCTGAAGGCTCTAAAGAAGGGTGATAAATGTTTTGATAAAACAAATCTAAGATATACCCCCATCAGTAAGGAAGCCCTCCCTCCACTAATTCAGTCACTCACATAGGGGAGGAAGTTTTCCCATTTTCTGGGATGATGGATTTTCATGATATCTCATCTCCATAGAATAGACTTTCTTCAGCCAATGACAATAACCCATGTATGTACCAGGTATGTATATGAGTTTCACTGTTACAAAGCATTATATATACGTGTGTGTGTGTGTGTGTGTGTGTGTGTGTGTGTATAGTTACTTTATGGCAGAAAGGAGATGCTTCAGGATGTCTGCTTTTGCCTCTAGGATCATACATTCATGGGGGTTTAGAGTCATCTCCTTTGGTGTTCATCTTTACTTCTGTCTGTCCTTGCAACAAGGAAAGAGCTGTTTTTCTTGCTTACCTTAACAAAACAAAGGTCACTTTTGAATGAACACAACGTTCTACCTTTAATTCAAAGTAAAAACAGATCCCCCTACATCCATCTGAAGCCTACTCAGTAAATTCTGTTCTGGTCAAATAAATCTTCCTTAAGCAGTCTAGTTCTTGGGAATCACTATCCAAAGTTTGTGCAATTTACTTAATTTTCTCTCATTATTTTCTTAATGTTCTGGCTTAGGTTCTATAAGATTATTTATTTATTTGGAAATAAATAAATTACAGCATTTGTCCTCATAATGTCATCACCCTACGGTGATGCTTATAGAGCTGCTCTATCCACCAGTCACATGTGGCTCCTGAGCATTTGAAATGTGGCTAGTCCAAATTGAGATATGCTATAAGTATAAAATACACACAGATTTTGAGGACTTAGAACCCCCCAAAGAAAGTAAATATATCATTAATAATTTTTGTGTACAGATTACATTTCAAAATGATAACATTTTGGATATATTGGTTGCTATAAAATATGTTATTAAAATTAATTCATTTTACCTGTTCCTTTTCCTTTTTTATTTTCAATAGCTGCTAGAAAATTTTAAATTACATCTGTGGCTCATATTATGCTTCTATAGGCAGTGCTGACCTTGAGCTTTCAACTTTGCACCATAGATCTTCACAAAGAACCCCCCACCTCACATTTAAACCCAAATCTCCTGACTTCTTTTCTGTTCCTAATAGGGAATAATATTACCATTGAACTAGCTAAAACCCAATTCCTTTCAATTACCTCTACCTTAGCCAAAGAAAAGTTCCTTAGCCCACATGTGTTGAGGGTTAGATGTAGGACCTGGATGCCACTCATACCGCATGCAATGCTGGTCCTGAAGCTATTCCATTAGGAATAATAATAATAAAAAAAAAACAACCTGTTTTCCTTATTCCTGAAATAATGTCTGGAGAATTAAAGTAGGCAAAACAAGGGCAAAATATTCACAGATATTTCTACTTGTATTGGAAGGCAGAATTGACTTCCTGGAAAATTACATCCAGTAAGACAGTTCTACATGGTGTGAAACAAATTTAGCCCTGATATTATTCAAGGGAGTACATAAAGGTTCCTCTGAGAATGTGGAGTTAATAAAAATGGATGGTAAAACCAGTTGTGTTTTTCTTGAAGGAAGTTCATAGGCAGTATCAACCCAGCCCAAGGGAGCAGTGGGGCTGGATAGTTTCCAAGGGTTTGACATCAACAGCTAAACTTATTCCCTCAATTGTGGTTTGCCATTATTTTTACACTTCTGATACTTTTACGGACAAATCAATCCACACACAGACACATTTATAAGAGAAACCATTGTCGGTCCCTGATGTGTGCAAACCTTACTCACAATGACCAGAATATATTCTGAATCGCCAGCTCTGTGGCTGTGCCCTCCCTCCCTACAGGCTTCTCCCTGCCACACTTTCTTTCTCTGTCCTTAAGGTCTGCTTCTGGGAGTCATTGTTTAAAAACCAAACTAACAAAAACACTTGAAGCTTTTAGAGAATCAAGGGCATTAGAAGTAGGGGGATTAAAAGGCTGTGAAAAAGCAAGAACAACTTCTTGGCCAGCCTGTGTTATGTCCCTGCTTCTGAAACAGTTTCTGGTGTATTGCTGGATTTGCTTTTATTTCACTGTGCTACACTATAAGAATTAGCCCCACCACAGACTCATTTGGATTAAAAGAGAATCTTTTAAAAATGCAAATATTTCTGAGAGTGCTAAAGGGCTTTTGGTAATTTACACGTTAGTGTGGGTTTATTCAATCCAATTGCTTTTCAGCTTTGGACTCACTGCTTGTCTTCTTCAGCAAAAAAGACAGAAGTCCAATATCACAAAGAAAGGATTAGATAGCTGCCTACATGTTGCTACTCCTTAAATCCACCAAAATAACATGTTAGCCACTAAAAATGATGTGTCAAACTGCCTTTCAATTTTCCTCCAGCAAAATGATTTGAAAACTAGGAAGACTAAGGAGATTTTCACTACCGGACGGTGGGAGGTGGGATGGTCCTGTGGTCTTCACTGTGGGAAAGGAAATTTCCTCTTTGGTGACAGCTGTTTGGGAGGATGACTAAGCAGAGCAGAGGCAAGTGACCAGTGACCACAGCTCACTAACTCACCTGTTGCACTCACTCTGCAGGAACAGATGTGTTATCACTAAATAACCTGAACTTCGGGATGCTGACACTGACGGCCAGAATTCACAGGCAGGTCTGCACTCTGCATATCTTGACGGAGGCTTTTCTGGATGTTTTTAAAGTCTGTAGATCCCTGCTACTTGTTCATGGACCAAATCTGTTTCTATCACCTGGTCAGATCCTGCCCCTGAGTCAGGCCATCTCAGTGGATCCTGTCTTCCACAGCTCACCTAAGGTCATGGTACATGTTGCCAAAGATTCTCCGCTTGACCAAACTTTAGTCAGGTTCCTGAACCTTCTCCTAGGCCCATCTGATCACTTCGTTGTAAAATCCAGTTTTAGCAAGAACTCTGCTAAGTCAGTTTAATGAGAACTCCCCTATCCTTGATATCTGATCACCCTCGATACCTGATCAGTTTCCTCATCTGCCATCATCCCCAGGGTGATGTCTGATCCCCCAGGCCTGCCTTCAGCAAGAATCCTATTACATAAGCTTAACCAGAATCCCCCTTCCCACTGGTGTTTCCTCTTAGAAATTTTCCATACACTGACCCCTGCCTGCTCTATAAATTCCCCCTTGCCCATGCTGCTTCCAGAGTTGAGCCCAATCTCTCCCCCACTGCAAAATCCCATTGCAGTGGTCCCTATATTTATCTTGAAGTGCTTTAACAAGTGTTATTAAATAATTTTTCCTTTAACAGTGCCCAATCAAGAAAAGCCACAGAAAACATCCTTGATGGCTAAAATGTTCTTAATCCCTGTTCCAAATCCATAACACAGAAAATAAATCATGGAGAGACCTTGAAACTTTAGGAAATCATTATTTCTCCAATCTTCTTGTAAGAGATGATGCATTAGTAATACTTCTAAGCCCTACATCCCGGCAACTCAACACAAAAACAGCAACTCTTGGAAGGTTCTACACAGAGTAGGCACTCAATAAATATTTGCAGACTGGCTTGTTCAATGTGGTTTTTTAAGCACTGCAAGATGTATATCCTGCTTTACTTATAAATGTGTATTTTATCTAAATACCCTCTTACCAATGATATCCCATCATTTTTCAGCTGCCATCTGGCACATAACTTCTGGCACAGGTATGTGCTGCACAGGTCTGCAGAGTGTAGAATTTATTACAATAAGTGATGCTGCTATCCATTCAAGACACAGAGGAAACTTGTGTAATCAGTAAAGGCCATAAGACAAATGAAAGCCTTGAATCTTTCAGAGATGACATGTTTAAACATAGTTTTTATTAATTAAGAGGAAAAATATGTCTGCTTGGTAGCTAGGGTGATTCCATGGGTAGATACATCTCGTTGGGGCTTAAAGAATGCAGTGGCTACATGGGGCTTGTGACTGCATATTTTCAACCACACAACTGGGCTGTGTTCCTGAGACAGATGTTGTTTTACACAGACATGGCTTAGCACATATTAGTTCTGGCAAATGCTCCCAAAGTCTGCAGGCAACAAAAGGAAGGACCTAAACATCCCAGAATAGTCATGATTTGATGATAGAATACAATACAAGGTATTATGTTTTATTCTCTAAGATATTACTTTTTCAAACAATATTATTGTTTTTCAAACAATAATGGCAGTCACTATCTTATATATGCTGGGCCATTGTGTACATACACATAGCTCCTTGGGAACTGCTGCCTAAGCCTGGTGGCCAAAGGAATTTTGCCTCCCCTGCAGCTGCTGCTGTGAAGATTTGTTTCACATACACTTCTGGTCTCTCTGACCATACAGAAGGTCTTTGAAGTTCCCCCATGTGGTGGCCATGCAGGAAATGACAGCAAGGAAGAAGTAACATGAAGCAGGATGCCTTCCCCCAACATCACCGCCCAAAGCTTTTCCTCTCTCCCATTTTTGTGGCTACCTCTCCTCCAGCTAAGGTACAGACTCATCTGCCAAATCTCCAGGCCCGTGTCATCCCAATTCTTACAAGGCCCCAGATATTCCTTAATTCTTCCTTAGCTTCTCTAATTAGATTCCAGAAAATCCACTGAACACAGGTGGCCTCCAAAAGAGAGCTAAACATTACTCAAAACCCATCACCTCTCTGTCTCATCTCTCTTTAGCGCTCTTTTGGGAAAAATAAAGAGTATTGATAGGAGGATATTATATGGAGCTCTTTTGCTCATTAACTATGCTTTACAATTTCTTGTGAAACTCTTAGAAATATTGTAAAGGGAAGATATGTCTTTGCTGGGACTGTTTTTCTTATTTCTTGGGAGTCAAAGAACAAAAGAAATAATAGTCGAGAACAAAGACAGTGGCAGTAGAAAGGGAACATGCTGCCCAAACTCTGGTTCTCTCAGAAAAAAAAGGGGATGGGATGTGACCAGAAGTTTGATCTAGGAAAATTTCTTCCAGAAATTTCTGCTAGATAGAAAATCTTCATTCTTGACACCTCTTCAGGTCTTGACATCCTGAAACCCATTAACTTTCTGTGGTATGAACATATATCCATCCTCCTTTCCAGTATTAAAATTTTGCCAAAACATCAGTTCATAAGTGTCTGAGTAGCAATTCCTGCCACTACCCCACAACAAAAAGGAGCTCCTATGAGCTGGAATATTTCATGAGTGTCTACTATTTTTTGAAACACTGAGGTTATAGAGATAGGTAACACAGTTTGGACCTCAAATTGCTTCAAGTCCAATCAAGGAGAAAAATAAAGGCATAAAAGGAATTAGTGTGATAAATGCTGGAAGAACAGGGCCCTTCTATAGGCTGAGTCTTGAGAACCTAGTCCAGTGAATCAGTGTGAAGAAGACAGAAAGGGAATTCCAGGTCAAGGAGTAAGTGATGCAAATACAAGGAGAAAGGACATAAGGATCCAAAGTAGTTTCATGTGGCTGGAGCACTGAGTAAAAGTTGGGGTTGATGAGAGAGGAGAAACTACAGCAGTGGGCATAGCTAGATGATGAACAGTTTTGTCTCACATACACAGAAATTTGATTCTACCAAATGCAGTGTGAAGACATTGAAGGATTTTCAATAGAACAGAGACATGATCAGGTTTAACGTCTTAAAAGATCACTTTATTCCATTTTGGATAATGTATAAGAGGTGTTTGATGCAGGGAGGTTAGTTAACAGGCTACCTTTCAGGTGAGAGGTACCTAACCCAGGGCAGGGGCATTGGGGGATGCAAAAGGAACACACTAATGTGTTTTTAGAAATGTAGACAAGATGGACATGGTAATGGTTAATGTGAGTTTAAGGAAGAGGAACAAAACTAGAGTGACTCCTAGGTTTCCTCTCTGAATGATGAGCTGCTGACTGAAAATGCCTTTCACTAAGACAGGAGAAGATGGCAAAGTTCAAGACTTGATATACTGAGTGTGGGGTGCATTGGACCTTGTGCTGTGAGAGGCCAAAACAGCCAGATAAAAGGGTCTGGGCTCAAGAGGAGGATAAGGACTGAAGATACAGGTTACAAAGTATAGTTTAGGTGGAGCTGACCAGGCCACACCCCATCGATTTTCTCTGGCCAGGATATAATGCCCCACATCACGCCATCCTACTGCCTCCTACTCACCCGTGAGTCCGTGAACTAACCATAAATCAAAAGCTGCTCACTGGCCAGGCACAGGGGCTCACACCCATAATCATAGCACTCTGGAGGGCAAGACAGGAGGACCACTTGAGCTCAGGAGTTTGAGATCAGCCTGAGCAAGAGTCAGACCCTGTCTCTAGTAAAAATAGAAAAATTAGCTGGGCATTGTGCCCTGTGTCTGTAGTCCCAGTTACTTGGGAGGCTGAGGCAGGAGGATCCCTGAGGGAGGAGGATCCCTGAGGCAGGAGGTTGAGGTTGCAGTGAGCTACCTCAACCACTGTACTCTACCCCCACAGTGACAGAGTGAGAGTCTGTTTCAAAGAAAAAAAAGCTGCTCATGAGTGGCTAGATTCAGAAATGAGGACAGAGAGAGCTAGAGTAGCTTTAGATTTTCAACTGGGGTCTCTTGGGCTTTGGCTTACTTTTTTCTTTCTTTTTTGTTTTCAAGATAGGGTCTTGCTCTGTAGCTCAGGCTGGAGTCCAGTGGTGCCATTAAGACTTACTGCTTCTTCTAACTCCCAGGCTCAAGCAAGATTCCCACCTCAGACTGAGTAGCTGGGATTATAGGTGTGTGCCACCTAACCTGGCTAATTTCTTTTTATTTATGTATTTATTTATTTATAGAGATGAGCTCTTGCTATGTTGCCCAGTCTGGTCTCGAACTCCTGGGCTCAAGCAATCCTCCCACCTCGTCCTCCCAAAGTGCTGCAATTATAGGCATGAGCCACCACACCTTGCCTTGGCTTACTTTTAAATGCCCTTTTTAGTCTTGGCAACCTGGCCAATATTTACAGCTTGGACCTTGGACTTTTTGTTGTTTCTGTCAACCTGCTCTGGGTCATCACCTTAGCAAGGTCATAGCCTGTGCTAGCCCATATGAGGTTTGTCATAAAGATTAGAAAAAACTCTTCTGGAGTTCACTTGTCTTAAGGACTCATAATTTTTGAGCAGAATATATCTTTGTGCAAATCAAAAAGACTGGCCCTGTGTAAGGCGTACCATTTGTATATGGCAGCTCTGACCTGGCTTCTGGACTGACCTATTTGGCTCTTGCATTTAGTGAGTGTGTTTAAGTCCAGATTGAGTCCTGAACTGCTCTTCTCTCTCATTTACACTGGCAGCCACCATCAACAGCCAACCTGATTCCTTTGTCCCTAGGGAAGTGATATCTGAGGGGAGCAGACATAACTAGACAAAGTAGAAGCCCATATTCCAAACTTTGGGAATTTTCTACTGAAAGTACATAGACATCTTGATAAGTAATAAGGGTTAAACCCATTTATTCTCCATCCTCTGCACAGTACTAACACCATGAGCATAGCCTAGAGCTGGGAGAGGCCTTGCCCTCAGTATTTGGCAAGAACCGAGAGTCACTAATTTGTCAACCACTGCTACCTACAGAAATGAGCACATGTTGCTCAGACATGTTCTACAGGGTAGTGAATTCTATATATCAGGTACTTTATGGGTGGAATTGGGTCTCACAGGCTAGATTGAGAAAATAAGAAAATAATAATGTCAGATGAATGAACATACACACATTAGGCTGAAGGATTTGTGTCCTATCTTGGAATTTAGCCAATGGCAAACATTCTCTTAGATGGATCCTCTGAGTTCAGGACATATTCAGAGGAATTAGAAGTGAGCTGACTCTTTAGAGATTATTCCCTAGACTAGGAAAACAACAAGAGAAGCTTTCAGAATCCATTGACAACCTGCCTAAAGATTCACAGATACAACAGCATCAAAAGGGTTCTCTGCCAAGTGGGCCCCAGCTTGCACAGTGCCTGTTTACAAAGTAACATCTTGGAGGAATGACCGTGACACATAGTGGTGATGAAAGAAGATAACAGAGAAAGGTTTTCAGAGGCTCCATAGATTCCAGCATTGACATCTGAGGATAGATATTTCTCCTCTCCACAACCCGTGTCACTAAAAATGGACTCAGATCAGAATTTTGTGATGGGCCAGACAACTAAATACTTTCACATTTCTTACATAATAATTTATAAAGTTATCTTGTCCTGTTCTGAATGAGCTAATTTGGAAATAACTTATCTGCCCAAGGATAATTAAGAGCTTACTGTAAAAACAAGAAAGAAGAATGAAAAAGAAATACTGTTAGAAAAGCAGCTAAAAAGACAAGTCCCACATGCCTCTTTAATAAATTACATTTCCTTCAGAGGCAACAATGAATTATAGCATCACACTGAAGATAATGGCTTTCTCCTTTTTAACTTCCATTGTTAACTTAAATAAAACACAATCAATATGTAATAAATACTTTCTTTTTTGCTAAGGAAAGCTGCAAAAAGGAAGCCTGTGTAAATTTTTTTTACAAAACAAAACAAAATGTGGATCACAGAAAATATATAATTTAGATGTTTTTCCTTTCTCTTTTTTTAAATTGAAAGTATTTTTTAAAAACTAAACTTTACCTTATAGAGAATTTTAGGTTTACAGCAAAACTGAGAGGAAAGTGCAGAGATTCCTCATATATCCTCTTGTCCCCACACATGCATAGCCCCCCCCCCCCCATTATCAACCTCTCCTACTGGAGTGGCACGTTTGTTACAATTGATAAAACTACATTGAGACATCACTATCACCTAGAGTCCATAATTCACATTAGGTTTCACTCTTGGTGTTGCACATTCTATAGATTTTGACAAGTGTATAGTGACATGTTTCCACCATTATAGTATCATGCAGAGGAGTTTCACGGCCTTAAAAATCCTCTGTGTTCCGCCTACTCATCCTTCTCTCCACCTAACCCCATGTTGGGGCTCATAAAACATTACCCTAATATGAAGGCCTTAGAAGCAGCTTAAGAAGCAAAAGTTTTACTCTGACCTTCTCCTGGCCTCCTGTCTCTCAGTCCATTCTTCCCCGAGGCTAGCCTAGCCATTGAAACTAAAATTCTTCTTCCCCAAGGCAGGTCATAGAAATCAAAACCCCTTTTCTCAAAAGCCAGCCATAAAACCTAAAAATATTCTGTGTAAAAACTGGCCATAAAGAAATTATCTGACCTACCTTGTTTGACCATAGGTAATATAAGACCCCCATTCCAAAGAGGGTCCTGCCACACACCCAGAAGGAAGGAATCTGCTCCCAGGGGCCAAGAAGAATCTAGACAGGCAGACCTAGCTAGGTTTCCCCACTCAGTCAGTTAGCATTAGATCTTACACTTTTTGTCCAATCACATTTCTATATGACTGTCGATACTTTATTGAATCTAAGCATAAACATAAAAAACTTCATACATATCTTTGGGTTTTCATTCTGAAGGTTCCTGTGTATATATATTAAATAAATTTGTATGTCTTTTCCCCAATAAATCTGCCTTTTATAAGTTGATTTTTCAGCAACCTATCAGTGAACCAAGTACCTTGGCCCCTACACCTGGCAACCACTGATTTTTTTACTGTCTTCTTAATTTTGCCATTTCCATAATGTCATATAGTTGGAGTCATACAGTATGTAGCCTTTTCAGATTGCCTTCCTTCATTTAGTAATATGCATTGTTCCCCAAAGCCTCATATACTGGGATGGTACAGTGACAGAGAGTGTGGAGACGCAAGCACAGGTACTGGTTCTGCTGCATTAGGCAAATTACTTACCTTTACTAGGCCTTGGTTTTCTCATTTGCAAATTGGGGATAACAGGGCAAGGAGCATGGCTTATGTAATCCTAGCAGTATGGGAGGCCAAGGTGGGAGGATCGCTTGAGGCCAGGAGTTTGAGAACAGCCTGAACATGAGTGAGACCCCATCTATACTAAAAATAGAGTAATTAGCCAAGTGTTGTAGCACAAGCTTGTAGTCCCAGCTACTCAGGAGGCTGAGGCAGGAGGATCACTTGAACCCAGGAGTTTGAGATTGCAGTGAACTATGATGATGCCATGGCACTCTACTCAGGCGACAGAGTAAGACTCAGTCTCAAAAAAAAAAAAAAAAAAAAAAATTAAGGATAACATTAATACCTATTCCATGTTGTGAAGATCATGTTTGTTTCTTGTAGGGTTGTTGTAGGGATTAAATAGACAATGTGTGTGAAGAGTTTAGCACTGTGCCTGAAGCATACTACATACTCAGTAATGGTAGTTAGCAATGTTATTTTTTATTATAATGTGTGCCAAATATTTTCTATGTGATTATCTGAAACTATTCTCTCCTCTTTTTCACCTTGTTCTGTGGAGCACAATTTCTAAAGAATAAATCAATTGAGCACCCTTTTCTGATTTCTGGGTGGCTTCAGCAGGTCTCAGAAGATTAGGGAGGAGGGAGAGATTGGGTGTTTATTCCCTTAGCCTCTTTCTCAGGCTGTAGTGTGATTGTAGCTGCATTTCTCTGTAAAGGCCATAGATCTTGCTGGGCAACCAGCCATCTCAGAGCTGTTGGTTTCCCTTAACCCTGACCATATCTTTGTAAATAATCTCTTAAATTATCCCTTTTCAGGAAATTCTAAAAGACTCTTCTGTTCTCTATCAGGAGGACACATAATGATGCCTTTTATATTTACTCATAAAATTATTATTTCTTTTTTATATCATAAAGCAGACAGGGCATCATAAAATCAAAAACTATAAGCAACTATATAAAATCTTATAAAATTATTACTTAATATCCTTCTATTTCCAGTATTAGCCAGGAATTAGCAAGATCTACTTTTGGATTCTATTTTGAAAAGTGAAAAAAAAATTTAAAAGATTCAAAAACAAGTTATAAATATGATTAAAAGTTGTAAAATATCTGTAGGAAAGGCTTGTCAATTTTTCTTCATTAGATGTACCAAAAATGCAACAACAATAACACAAAGTACTATATTTTATTTAAAGCATGGTATAACAAAGGCAATTATTAATACTCAAAATGTATTTAATGTTAGTAGCTGATGTTTTGTAGATGTGTTCCCCACTCCTATGGCTCTTTTCTGGATCTCTTGACAGTGGGAAACAGACTATCCCAATAGGATGATTTTATCAAAATGGTTCCAGGAACTTTGCAACTACAGCATACATTTTTACTGATAGTAGAGAAATTAAGTGAAGTGCATACAATCCACAGCCATGGTTCTACCTACCACAATGGACTAACCATTTTGCATTAACAGCAAAAGCATTTTTTCCCAATTTTGTACAAATGAACAGATATATATGTTTTCTTTATAGACTTCTTCATGTTGTAATGAAAAACTAGTCCATCTTTATGTTAAGTTTAAAGAAACAAGAAAAATAGAAAATGTGTGAATGTGGTGCTGTCTTTAGCTTGGTGAATAGCACTGCATTCATGAGGCACGACGCTCACATCACGGTTGTCCGTAATAAAGCTACTTACTTTAGATTTTGGTCGAGCTCCAGTTGACATTTGGTTTAGCACATCATCAAGATTCTGGTGGTTTCCAGTTTTATTTCTACAAATTCTTTTCTTCTGATGATATTTTTGAAAGATTACTCTGCAGGTTTATAGAATCCTATAAAAAGATTTTTTTAACAGTTTTTTTCCACATATAAAGAACAATTCTTAGGCAATAATTCAAGTCAATTAATTACTGTTACATCAATATACATTTTAAAACCTCAATGGTTTTGAAAAGTAATATAAAAGTGTAAGAATATTCTTAAATATGAATAATGTTTCTAAAGGCATTTTTGCTTAGTGAGATCTGCTGTAGTAAAGGCTGAAAACTTGTCAATATAAGTTTAAAAGTAAAAGTAATTTTAAACTACTAAGGTAAAATATAGTACTATGTTGGCATAGAATTGGCATATTGAAGTGCATACAACCCACAGCCATGGTTCTACATACCACAATGGACTAACCATTTTGCATTAACAGCAAAAGCACAAAAGCATTTTTTCCCAATTTTGTAAAAATGAACAGATATATATGTTTTCTTTATAGACTTCCTCATGTTGTGATGAAAAACCAGTCCATCTTAATGTTAAGTTTTAAAAAAATTGACATATAAAATTTTTTAAAACTCAAAACCAAAGAGATTGTATATACTTATTATTAACATTTATTTTTTAATTGAGAAAATTATTTATATTTATGGTATACAATGTTTTAAATATGTGTACATTATGAAATGGTTAAATCAAGCTAATTAACAGATGTATTGCCACACATACTTATCATTTTTTGTGTTGAGAACACAAAATGTATTCTCATAGCAATTTTCAAGTATACAGTATGTTATAATGTTATTAATTATAGTCACCATGTTGTACACAATAGATCTTTTGACTTATTCCTCCTGCTAAAGTAACATTTTGTATCCTTTGACTACCAAAGTTGTTTTAAAAACTGAAATAATAAAATGTGGTTCCTATGGAGACATGTTATTCTTTTAAGTTGCATGATCTCAGTCCATATGTTGTAATAGTGGGGAAATATATTTTTTATTTTTTCATTCTTTACTTTTCATTTCAGCATATTATGGGGGTACAAATGTTTAGGCTATATATATTACCTTTGCCCCATATGAGTCAGAGCAAGCTTGTCCATCCCCTAGACAGTGCACAATGCACCCATTAGGTGTGAATAAACCCATCCCTTCTTCCCCCCTCCCACCTTCTTGACACCCGATGAATATTACTACCATATGTGCACATAAGTGTTGATCAGTTAATACCAATTTGATGGTGAGTACATGTGGTGCTTGTTTTCCATTCTTGTGATACTTCACTTAGTAGAATGGGCTCCAGCTCTATCCAGGATAATACAAGAGGTGCTAGATCCCCATTGTTTTTTGTGGCTGAGTAGAACTCCATGGTACACATATACCACATTTTATTAATCCACTCATGAATTCATGGGCACTTGGGTTGTTTCCACATCTTTACAATTGTACTGATATAAACATTCCAGTGCAGATGCGTTTTTTATAGAATGTCTTTTGTTCCTTTGGGTAGATGCCTAGTAATGGGATTGCTGGATCAAATGGTAGTTCTGCTTATACCTCTTTAAGGTATCTCCATATTACTTTCCACAGAGGTTGTACTAGTTTGCAGTCCCACTGGCAGTGTATGAGTGTTCCTACCTCTCCACATCCACACCAACCTTTATTGTTTTGGGATTTTTTGATAAAGGCCATTCTCACTGGAGTTAAGTGATAGCTCATTGTGGTTTTGATTTGCATTTTCCTGATGATTAGAAATGTTAAGCATTTTTTCATATGTTTGTTGGCCATTAGACTAACTTCTTTGAAAAGTTTCCGTTCATGTCCTTTGCCCACTTTTTGGTAGAGTTGTTTGATTTTTTTTCTTGTTGATTTTCCTGAATTCTATATAGATTATAGTTATTAGCCCTTCATCAGATGTGTGGCATGTGAATATTTTCTCCCATTCTGTAGGTTCTCTATTTGTTCTCATGATAGTTTCCTTAACTGTGCAGAAGCTTTTTAATTTCATCAGGTCCCATTTATTTATTTATTTTTGTTGTTGCTGTATTGCCTTTGGGGTCTCTTTATAAATTCTTTCCCTAGACTGATGTCTATAAAAGTTTTTCCAACACTTTTTTCTAGAATTCTTATAGTTTCCTGCCTTAGGTTTGTCTATTATCCACTATTAGTCCATTAGTCTGTTATCCACCATGAGTTGGTTTTTGTGATAGGCGAATGGTGCAGATCCTATTTCAATCTTCTACGTGTGGCTATCCAATTTTCCCAGCAACAGTTATTGAATAAGGATTCTTTTTCCCAGCGTATGTTTTGTCTGCTTTGTCAAAGATTAGATGGCTATATAAGGATGGATTTATATCTGGGTTCTCAGTTCTGTTCCATTGGTCTATGTCTCTGTTCTTGTGCCAATAAAATGCTGTTTTAGTTTATATAGCCCAGTAGTATAGGTCAAAGTCTGGTAAATTGATGCCTCCCAATTTGTCCTTTTTGCTTAAGATTGCTTTTGCTATATGGGGTATTCTCTGGTTCTATACAAAGCATAGACTTATTTTTTCTAGATCTGCAAAAAATGATGTTGGTATTTTAATAGAGATTGCATTGAATCTGTAGATCACGTTGGATAATATAGACATTTTAACAATGTTGATTCTTTCGACTCATGAGCATGGTAGGGCTTTCCACTTGTTTATGTCCTTTCCTATTTCCTTCCTCAGTGTTTCATAGTTCTCCCTGTAGAGATATTTTATTTCTTTAGTTAAATATATTCCTAGGCATTTTATTTTCTTTGTTGCTATTGTGAAGGGTGTTGAGTCTTTGATTTGGTTCTCAGTTTGACTGTTGTTGGTATATAGGAATGCTACTGATTTGTGTACATTGATTTTGTAACCTGAGACTTTTCTGAATTTGTTTATCAATTTCAGTAGTCTCATGGCAGAATCTTTGGAGTTTTTTAGATGTAAGATCATATCACCAGCAATGAGCAATAATTTGACATTTTTTGCCCCCATTTGGAAGCCCTTGATTTCTTTCTTTTGTCTGATTGCTCTGGCTAGGACTTCCAGCACTATGTTGAACAGAAGCGGTGATAGAGGACAACCTTATCTGGTTCCAGTTCTAAGTGGTAATACTTTCAGTTTTTTCCCATTCAGTATGATGTTGGCTGTGTGTTTGTCATATATAGCTTTCATTATTTTTAGGGAAGTCCCATCTATGCCTATTTTGTTAAGTGTTCCCATCATAAAAGAGTGCTGAATTTTGTGGAATGCTTTTTCTGCATCCATTGAGGGCATTATATGGTCTTTGTTTTTGCTTCTATCTATGTGGTAAATTACATTTATAGATTTGCAGATGTTGAAGCATCCCTGTATCTCTGGGATGCAGCCCACTTGATCATGATGGATTATTTTTTTGATAGGCAACTGAATTCAGTTTGCTAGGATTTTTTTTTTTTTTGAGATTTTTGCATCTATATTCATAAGGGATATTGGTCTGTAATTTTCTTTTTTGGTTGAATTCTTTCCTGGTTTTGGTATCAGGGTGATGCTGGCTTCATAAAACGTGTTGGGGCGGATTCTTTCCTTCTCGATGTTGTGGAATAATTTCTGCAGGATAGGCTCCAGTTCTTTTTTGTAGATTTGGTGAAATTTGAGTATGAAATCAACTGGTCTGGGACTTTTCTTTTTAGGAAAATTGTTTACTGGGGCTTCATTTTCAGTACTTGATATTGGTCTGTTCAGGAATTCTATTTCTTCCTGATTAAGCCTAGGGAGGCTGTGTGTTTCTAAGAATTCATCCATTTCCACCACATTTTCAAGTTTATGTGCATACAGGTTTTTATAGTATTCATAGATGACATTTTGTATTTCCATAGTATCAGTTATAATTTCTCCTTTTTCATACTTAATTGAGCTTATTAGAGTCCTTTCTTATCTGCTTCTGTTAATCTAGCAAGAGGCATGTCAATTTTATTTATTTTTTCAAAGAACCCACTTTTCGTTTTATTAATCTTCTGAAGTACTCAGAACAGTGTTACACAGAGATCAGCACAATAAACAGTCACCAGTGTAAAATCATCCAAAAGCTAAAGGTCAAAGACCAGATACCACAATGGCTCAATAGAGAAAACAAAGCAACAAAGTTCCACTCAACAGTATGGACAGAAATCTGCTTCAGTTATCAATTCTTCTAATAAATGTGTATGGCTTGAGCTGCCTACTAAAGAGTTACAGGCTGGCCTAATGGATAAAAATACACAAGCCAAGGGTTCACTGTCTTCAGGAAACATATCTAACCCACAAGGATGCATTCAGACTTAAGGTGAAGGGATGGAAAACAATATTTCATGCCAATATAAGCCAAAAGAAAGCTAGCATAGTAGTTATGAGAACTTAGTCTTCAAATCATCAAAAGTAATGAAAGACAAAGATAGTCACTATATAATGGTGAAGGATAAAATTCAACAAGAAGACATAATAATTCTAAATATTTATGCACCTAACTCAGGTGCACCCAGATTCATAAAGCAAATCCTACTTGATTTAAACAAAATGATCTGCAACACTATAAAAGCTGGGACTTCAGGCCGGGCGCTGTGGCTCACGCCTGTAATCCTAGCTCTTGGGAGGCCGAGGCGGGCGGATTGCTCAAAGTCAGGAGTTCAAAACCAGCCTGAGCAAGAGCGAGACCCCGTCTCTACTATAAATAGAAAGAAATTAATTGGCCAACTGATATATATATAAAAAATTAGCCGGGCATGGTGGCGCATGCCTGTAGTCCCAGCTACCCGGGAGGCTGAGGCAGAAGGATCACTCAAGCCCAGGAGTTTGAGGTTGCTGTGAGCTAGGCTGACGCCACGGCACTCACTCTAGCCTGGGAAACAAAGCGAGACTCTGTCTCAAAAAAAAAAACAAAAAAAAAAAAAAAAAAGCTGGGACTTCAACACCACTATGACATAAGGGCAGATCCTCCAAAGAGAAAATAAACAAAGAAAGAATGGATTTAAACAGAACTCTAGAACAAATGGGCCTGACTGACATTTGCAGAACATTCTAACTAAAAACCACTGAATATATGTTTTTCTCATCCACCCACGAGACATTCTCTAAGATTAACCATGTCCCAGGCCATAAACATATCTCAAATTTTAAAAATTAGAAATTATACCATGCATCTTCTCAAACCACAGTGGAATAAAATTAGAAATCAAATTCAACAGAAACTCTCATCTCTACACAAAGTCATAGAAATTAAACAACCTTCTGCTGAGTGATTATTACGTTAAGGAGGAAACTAAGATGGAAATCAAAATATTCTTTGAACTAATAAGCCAGCACAGAACATTGTAATAGAGGCTTCTAGATAACTTACATAACTTGGACATAGAGATATGGAATATATCTCTAAATGATAAAGGAGACACAAGTTATCAAAAACCTGTGGGACACAGCTAAAGCAGTCCTGAGAGGAAAATTTATATCCATAAATGCCTACATCCAAAAGACAGAAAAACCACAAATAAATAATCTAATGAATCATTAGATTAAAGAACTGGAAAAGGATGATCAAACCAACCCCAAACCCAGCAGAAGAAAAGAAATAACAAAGATCAGAACTAAATGAAATAGATAACAGAAAAAATTATAAAATTATATCTCTGAAGGTTAGCTATGCAAGTAAAATGATATACAAATATATTACCATTAAGAGAATCCTAAACCTTCCAAATACAGTAACAGTTCTTTTCCAGAATGTTGGAAAAAATCCTTATCACATTGAAATAATTAAGTTTGTCTTCACAAATTCTTCCCATTGCTTGGAAATATTCCATATCTCTATGTCCAAATTATGTAAGTTATCTAGAAGCCTCTATTACAATGTTCTCTGCTGGCTTATTACATCTGGAAAAGGTATCAGATTCTACAAAAGTAGGAAAGTTTGGAAATGTAAATTTTTCATGTAACTAAAATTTTACTCATAGATCATGAAGTTGTTCTTTAGAGGGGAAATCTAGAATAAACAGACTTCTATGTGAATCTACCACTGGCAAATACTGGATACATAATGGTGGCCTTAATTTCCTAGAACCTTAATTAGCCTGTAAAACAATACTTTTTGGCATTAATTCAACATACTTTTAAACATTTTTTTATTTTTATTTCATTTTTTTTTAAAGGCAGAGTCTTTAAAAAAGATTCACTCTGTCACTCAGGCTGAAGTGCAGTGGTGTGATCATAGCTCACTGTAATTTTGAACTCCTGTACTCAAGCAATTCTCTTGCCTAAGCCTCCTGAGTAGCTGGGATTACAGGTGCCTGCCACCATACTCAGCTAACTTTCCCCCCACCCCCTTTTTTGTAAAGTTGGAGATCTTGCTACATTACCCAGGCTGGTCTTAAACTCCTGGGCTCAAGCAATCCTTCCACCTCAGCCTCCCCAAAATGCTGAGATTACAGGGTGTGAGCCACCATGCCTGGCCTATTCAACACTTCTTTGTACCTGGTAGATTTGGCTTCTGCCAGAATGTGAATAGATAGGAATATGCCAAGTCTGAGCAGAATCTTTAAATTTGCTACTTAAAAATTATATTTCTCTTACTCTTAATGCTTGCAGCAAATTCCCTGTGGGGAAAAGAATTGAATATGATTGTGATAATGATATGATGATGATTATAGTAGCTAATTTTTATGACAGGTACTGTGCTATGTGTTTTATATATTTACCTCTTTTTGAATCTCTCAATTTTCTTTTTTTCATAGAAATTTACTAGCTCAAAAATATATCTGGGAAGACTTTGAAGGACACCAAAGTCAAGGTCTTTAGGAAGCTAATGGGTCTGTGTATTATTACAAGTACACAGTGGCTTTAAAAGGTATGAAGGTTCTTAAATTTAGAAAAAAACAGGGACGAATTAGACTACATTGAACAACCAGCCAGGGGAGCCAGGAGTTGGGCACTGAGTTGACCAATTAGTACTGCGCTCTTCTGATTACTGCTAATGCCCATTTCTGTCAGCTGGTGTAGAAATAGTTGGACAGGTGCCTAAACACCTGCTGTGGGCTCATTTGTAAAATGAAGATGATTCTGGAACCTATTTCAATAGATGGCTGTGTACTGCATAAAAGCTCCAGGAGTACTGCTGCTGTTATTGTTGTTGTCATAATATAGCAAGTCAGTGGTATTCCTCTTTTTCTTTGGGAAGTTAGAGACTGTATCTTAATTCAGGAAATAATAATACTCAATGACAGAATATTAGACACAAGATCCTGTGTATGATATTCTCGTGAATATTAACTAATTCTTTTCTTCTCAGCAACTCTGTGAGGTTTTGTTGGTCTGATTTTCTGAAAGTATTCCTAAGGAGGATAAGCTGCTTGACTAGGATGACTCAGCAAGCAAGTGAAAGCTAGATCTCCTGATTCTGCTCAGTGGTTTCTCTGCTCCGGCATATCTTTGTTCCTGGCCCCACTCCCACTTCCATGACTCCCCTGTGTAAAATCCCAGCAAGAGTCTTTTCATAGTAGACCCTCATTCAACTGGTTAACAGGCTTATTATTAGTTCCATAGATGACGGATACCTGTGGAGATTGGAAAATAGAGCTGAATCAGCAGGAAAAAATTGACCATTATGACCCAGAAGCTTTCTAAGACACCCGTGGCACAGGCACAATCACAGTACTTACTGAAAATATGGTAGGGCACTTTATTTTTTTGATGCTGTTATAAGTAGTATCCTTTTTCGAAATTGCATTTTTTAATGTTCTGTTGCTAGTATATAGAAATTCAATTGATTATCTTAATTGATGAATCCATAAGTACTTGTAAGCCCTCTTATTTTTATGATTTTAAATATTTTATTAATTTTAAATATATACACTAAAAAATGTTTTTCTTTTGAAGTTGTCTTTGTAATCTTACATATGTGACTAATGACAGTTTTGTTTCCCTGCTATTTCTTGTATTTTTCTCTTTCATTTTCCTTGTTACACTGGATAGGACCTCCAGTCAGTTTTGACTAGAGGTGGTCAGAAAGTACATCCTGATCTTATTTTTGGTTTTAAGGAGAATGCTGTCAATATTTCTCCATTTAAGCATGATACAGTTTTTTTTTAATTTTTGTTTTTAATCAGGTAGTTCCATTTTGTGATCAAAATTTTTAAAATGAAAAGATGTTAAATTTTACTGAGTGCTTTTTCCTCTATTAAGATGATCAGATTCTTAATTTATAAACTATATTAATTAATCTTATAATGCTAAACCAGCCATGCATTCCAATATTATATTATCAAAGTACCCTTCTAGTCTTAAAGATTTATTAATATATTAGAATTCATAAAATTCCCTTTAGATAATTGGAATTATCAATGAACTACAGTAATAGATTTATAATTATTATTACAATCATTATAATTATTAAACCATCCTTATATTTGTGATATCAACTGTGTTTGGTGTGATAAACAATTCCTTTCAATCTCATTGAACTTGGTTTTCTTTGATATTTTTGCATCCACATTCATTTAAATCTTCTGTTACGTTTTCCTATCAAGATATTAATTTCATAAAATAAATATGGAGGCTATGCATCTTTACAAATAAGATATAGAAAATTAATATAGCATAAGAATTATTCATTCTTTGAAAATTTCAAAAAATTTGAGGGCAAAACTGGCCCTCAAGAAAAGCTGATTTTTTTGATAATTTCTTTAATTTCTCCCATTGGTTTTTGTGCAATTCTGGTATGTAACTCCTGAGTGAATTTTAACAATATGCATTTTAAATATAATATTATCCTACAAATTTATTAGCAGAACTATGTAGACTCTTGCACTTTTAAAATCATATTATATTTGGTATTATGGACCTCTTGTTCCTAATTTTATTTATGTTGTTTAGTAGAAAGAGCCTAGGCTTTAGATTTAATATAGTCAACTCTAAATCATCTCAGCCTAATCATCACTGCCTCTGGGATGCCTTCTTTCATTCCTGGTAGATGTTTCTGTGGATTCCTGTACTTCCTCTATCAAAGCATTTGTCTCACATTATTATTTGTTTAATGATCAGCTACTACATTAAATTGGAAGCTCTATAAGGGTAAAGACAAGGTTTAATTTACCACCAAGCACTTTGCAGTGTCTGAAAGAGAGTGAACACTCAATAAATTTTTGCTAAAGAAAGTAATTGCTTGTTTCCATGGCTTTCTCTGCCTGTCTCTTCCCTAAGACTGTATATTTTAGTTGACTTTTATAGCTACCATCCCAAGAAAGCAAGAGTGGGTAAGAATGCCAGCTCTGGAGCTAGAGCACTGGGTTAGCTCTGTCCTGGTTGTAAACTCAGTTACTATGGAAACCACCCAGCATTTGCACACCTGGTCATTGGGATCCCTGACCTCTCCTACCTGAGAAGTGTGCGTAGACTTACGGCCCAGGAGAGTAACTACTTGGGCAGTGGCTGGTTTGGGCAGTTAATGGTCTGAGCTATGTTTTAACCTGGCAGCTGTGTACAGGACACCATGGAGCCAAGAGGGCTTTGAAGACCCTTTGGTAGCCTCCAGGCAGTTCAGTGGTGAGGGAAAAGAAGGACCACTGGGAGAGATGTCCTTTCCAGTGGACAAGAAGGACAAAAGTTTAGAAATTATCTTTATCATTTTGTATTAATATTACTAAAAATTTAATATGTGTTCATGGAAAGAAATCTAGAAAATATAGAAAAGCAAGAATAGATAATAAAATCATTCATGACTCCAAAAAAAAAAAAAACACCAAAAAACAAAGTCAGGCTTTGCCACTTACTAGTTGTGTGACCATAAACCAATTACTTCACCTCTCTCTCTGTTGCCTCATGTGTAAAACTAGAAGTGATAATGCTTTGTACTCCCTGGATTGTAGGGAGTTAATACATGCAAAGCACTTTAAAAAGTGTCTGGCACATAGTAAGTGATGAATTAATGTTAGCTATCATGATGTTAGTATATGACAGGTAAGTCGATAAAAGAATAATAAATCTGTAAAAACAGAGAACACAAAGACAATACTTTCTCTTCCTAGGGGCTGTTCTGAGGATCATGTGGTGTGAGTTTTAAATAATGACAACAGTTTGAAGTGTTTTATTAGAATCATTACAAATGGGAAGTTCTGGTGATCAAAAGAAATAAAACTGTTTTCTTCTTTGGCCAAAAAAAAGTGACACACCAGAAAAAATATTTTAAGTTTTGTTACTTAGTGGAATTTTTCTCTTATATTCTAGCCTCTTCTACAACTAGACCATTTTAAATATATAGTTTTAAGGGCTTAATTTAATATCTTTGTATTACAAAATAACTGAACAAAAATGTTCCCTGAGACTTCATTGCTTCTTGGGGTATAATCTCTGATTTTTCTAACTTTTTCTGGGTCTTTATCTATTACTTAGTTTCCGTAGTTCAAACAATGCCTCTTCATTTGTTCATCTCCCAGACCAAAAATCTATATATATTAAAAATGCTATCCTTATAGTCATTCTCTAAGAGTGCTATGAATAAGTATTAGCCCTACAATAGTCAACTTCAATGAAGTAATAAACATAATTGAAAATTTTCTACTATATACAACTGAGCCATGACAGGAAATCAATTATGAATTATAGGAAGCCAATAAATAATAAAGTTCCTTCTAATCTTTGCCTAAAAAAGACAGCTTAGGAAAAATTTCTAAGTTATTTACATGTATGCAAATATACCAAAGAATCAGGTGGTTGATTGTCCACACCAGGACAGATAAAGAGCAAATTTCTTTACTCATTCTCCTATTTTCAGCATAACAGGAAAAAAAAAAAGAAAATATGGACACATATTCTCTTTATTTAAAAAATTCTAGGACATTTCTAAAATGATTATACAAATTTTAATTTTTATATATTTAAAATTATAGCATGATGTTTCAATTTCAATTTCTCATTTTCAAAGAAGAATCTTACTAATTAACTGATTTAAAAATTGAAGACCATCACATTTAATTTTCTAGAGGAAACCATAACATTTACAAAGCAATATCCATATTTTAAAAGCTTTGTAATACTATTACTATTCAGTTAACTGATCATTAATATCCAATATCCATAATGTAACATTAGTGTTTGGTCCCAAATATAAGTGAACTAAATGTCAGCACTTAGCATAGACTGAAAGTTGTCCTTGCCATTTATTTTTTGTGTAGTAGATGTGCTATATCTTAAAATAAAAGTTTGTATAATTAATCTTCAGAGAACACTAAAAACACGATGAAGAAACTTAAGCACATGTGAAAGTTTTCCCAAGATTAGCTAAAATAATTTGTATTGATTTTATCTTTGACAATGTTTATAATCTTAGTTCTTCCTGTAACTAATACTAATTTACCTATCCTAGAAATGACTAAGAAAAACACCACTTGAATCCAGATCTGAGAAATAAAAGGCCTTCCAGTGTTTCATATTTCTTATTGCTGGACACAATATTTCTCTTCTCCATCACAATAACTATCATTTACTAGGTGTTTATATTTAGTGTAGTGGAAATGGGCTGCGGCCTAAATTCATATCATAATTCCTCTGCTTACTGTCTGTGTGACTTCAGCAACTTACTTAACCTCTCAACGTCTCTGCTGTCTCACTGGAATAAAATGGTGATATTAATAGATCTACTCATTGAGTTTTATTACTTCTTGTTTGATTTTTTTGCCTGTATTTTACCCAGATATTGCCAAGGCTTGCGGAAGTCAGAGATCTAATTGTGTTATATACTCTATGAGAATTATGACTATACCCTTTCCTATAGGTTGAGTACTGCAAAATAAAAGACACCAGAGTCTCATAACAGATTAAGAAGAAAGTTAGTGCCATGCTGATGAAAGAACCCAAATGCCTCTTCAAAATCCCATGATGTGATCCACTGAAGATGGATACAGAACTAATGGAACAAAACATGAGATGTGAGAACACAGAAGAAATCACAATGATGTCCAGTTCTACTTAAAATAGTTATATAAAGAATAGGCTTTTGGTAGTTTTATGCTTTTATTTTTTACTTATACATAGTTGATGTAGGTATCTGTATCTTTCCCTGCACCCAATGGTTTTCTTAGGCAAAGTGTATCATTGAAGTCCTCAATTATTGTCTCTTTCAGTCATTCATTCATCCAGCCAGACCATCATTCATTCACATGCCAAGCATTGTCTGAGCACTGAGAAAAAATAAATAAATACAATACATTTTCTGGATGGCATCTAATCTATGGAGAAAGAGTCATGTAGACAGATAATAGTATTTCACGGATTTAAGCCAAAGTATGTACAAAATGATATGGGAACACAGACAAAAGAGCAATTAATTATCCCTAAGGGAAAAGGAAATGTTCATAAATGTTCTTTAAATTAAGTTCTGCAGGAGGAATCATAGTATTTCAGGGGAAGAGAATCCCAAAGACATGAAAGCACAAGAGGAACACAGCATGTTTAAAGAACGGTGATGATTTTTATCATACTCTTGTCTGATGGTACGTAAGGAATACTGGCAGCTGTATGGGAGGTAAATGGGGACCCCAGATAAGAAGCCATGTATTAAGGAGTTTGATTTTATGCTGCAGGTAATTGGAACCCTGTGGATTTTTATATTGTACTTTACAACTGAGAAAGTTAAAAAGGATAGCAAGCCTATATAAATATCAAAGAGTTATAAACATGCACAAGTCACCAGTATCCTAACATTTTAAATTTGACCTTAACTTTATACCTTGCCTGTTTTTTTTGTGTGAATGCTCTTTTAAAGTATCCTTTTTATTGTGAAATACAGAAAAGCACACAATCCAGATGCAAGGCTTAATAGTAGGTTGGCGCAAAAGTAATTGCAGGTTCAGACTGTGAATTTTAAATCATTGTAACTAGGCTCAATCACATCTTTATTCATCAAAGCAGGAACCATTACAATCAATACATTTTTGCCAATGAGAAATACGTTTGTTTATTTCTACAGCATAAGGATCCATGCTTTAGAGTTCCAGGAACTCTTGAAAGCATTTTCTGCATCCTGCTGGTTGCGGAAATGCTTTCCCTGCAAAAAGTTGGTTAGATGCTTCAAGAAGTGGTAGTCGGTTGGCGAGAGGGCGGGTAAATATGGCGGATGAGGCAAACTTCGTAGCCCAATTCATTCAACTTTTGAAGCATTGGTAGTGCAACATGAGGTCGAGCGTTGTTTTGAAGAATTGGGCCCTTTCTGTCGACCAATGCTGATGCCGTCTGCAAGCGTTGGAATTTTCGGTGCATCTCATCGATTTGCTGAGCATACTTCTCAGATGTAATGGTTTCACCAGGATTCAGAAAACTATAGTGGATTGGACCGGCAGCAGACCACCAAACAGTGACCATGACCTTTTTTGGTGCAAGTTTGGCTTTGGGAAGCACTTTGGAGCTTCTTCTCAGTACAACCACTGAGCTGGTCATTGCTGGTTGTAGTATACAATCCATTTTTCATTGCATATCATAATCCAATTGAGAAATGGTTCGTTGTTGCATACAATAATAGAAGATGACACTTTAAAAGGACTATTTTTTTTATTTTTGGTCAGCTCATGAGGCACCCACTTATCGAACTTTTTCACCTTTCCAATTTGCTTCAAATGGCAAACAACCATAGAATGGTCAACCTTGAGTTCTTCGGCAACTTCTTGTGTAGTTACAAGAAGATCAGCTTTGATGACTGCCCTCAATTGGTCCTTGTCAGCTACTGATGGCTGACAACTGCACTCCTCATCTTCAAGGCTCTCATCTCCTTTGCAAAACTTCTTGAACCACAACTGCAGTGTACGTTTGCTGTTCCTGGGCCAAATGTGTTGTTTATGTTGTCAGTTCTCTCCGCTGCTTTACAACCCATTTTGAACTCAAATAAAAAAAATCACTCAAATTTGCCTTTTGTCTAACATCATTGCCATAGTCTAAAATAAATATAAACAGCAAGTAATAAGTCATTATCAAAAAATCAAAGTGAGAAATGTGCATTAAAATGATGTATATAATAACCACATTCAAGAATATATTCCAACATCAAGTAGCAAATTGCAACAATGCTAAAACCATAATTACTTTTGCACCAAACTAATAAATAATTCCAAAGTGAACAACCTTTTTACTACCAGATCAAGAAGTCAAACTTTGCCAGAATTCTCCCCAAACTCCTCCATATGTCCCATACCAATTGCAATCTCCCGTTTTCCCCCATAAGTAATCATTATCTTTTTACAGTAATTATTTCCTTGCATTTTTCATTTTGTCATTCAAATGTGTATCTTTAGATGCTAAAGTATAGTCTTGCCCCTTTATAATTTTTTGATATATCTGTTAAATCTCTTTTAATCTATACCTTAATATTGTTAGTTTACCTGTTGAAAAACCCAAGAGTTTCTAGTCTGAATACTGCAAATCGCATGCTCAATAGTGCATTTCAACTTGTTCCTCTGTCTTCCGTTTTTCTGAAAGTCAGCAGCTAAATAGATTTGAGCCCAATCCATTTGGAATGACTATAGGTAGGGTTGCGTGCTTCCATCAAGAAATATAGAATGCCTAACTCTCTTTTTAATGGTAGTAGCAGCTATTGATGCTAAATACCTGTATGTTTTAATTCATTAGTGGCTGTGACACAGTCATATTTTCATTTATGAGTTGGAATATGTTTATACAGAGATATTTTCTCCCATTTATTATTTGGTTACCCAATGTTACAGTTCATATAGGTAAGCAGAACAAAAACTTGATTCCTTTACTTCATTTATTAGTTTTCAAGATGATAAATTGGTTCTCCATCACCCTCAAAAAGTGGTCAGCTCTTTTTAAAAAAATATCATTATGAACCATGGATTTAAACATATTTGACAGATTTCAATCCATTGCAACCATTCTTGGGACTGAAGTTCAAATAATTATATTTTTGGCTAGTGGAGGCCTTTTCAACTTGGCTCCTGAAAACTAAGTAGTGTTTGATAGTTTCCTTGCCATGGGATGGCAAGCTGTTCTAGGTTCATCTTGTACATTTCCTTCCTTAAGTCTAGAATTAGAAATCTCTCCTAGAAACCGTGGTTTCTTTAAATGAGGAACTTTAAAAACACAATCTGGGCCATAGGGATAGGGACAGTCATTACCAGTGGGTGGTCACTGTTCCTAGGTGTTTTCAATAGAGACAGAGAGACACCCCATGAGCTCATATGGATACATCCAATTCAGATTTAAGAGTATAAAATCTTACTTAACCTTTAGTCTACTACACTTGTATCTCCTTTTCTTCTATACTGAGAATGTTGGTTGTCAAGGACACAGGTTATGACAGAATTAGAATATCCCATAATTACTCATTTGTTTTTATCTCATATTACATACTTAACAGTCTCAAAATAATCCTAATACTGCCACCAACATGAGTAATGAAAACAGGGAAGTTTTTGCATATGTTGTCCCCATTCTCTCTCTATCCCCCATATTTTTTAGTATATTTTTATATACTATTCTCTCTTCCTTTTAGCCTTCATTTAGTCATTATCTGCTAAGGAATCTATATTTACAGTTCAGCATCAGTCCTTACATTGGTATCACTCTGGTCACTTGGTTACCTGAAGCTCATTTTCTAACAGATTCTTCAGAATAGGCTCATGAGTCCTTGTGCTGCAAAGTAAGTTTTACTAGATATCAAATGTTTGGCTCATACTTTTTTCCCTTAAGAATCTTAAATATGTTAACTTATTTTCTCTTAGCATGAAACGTTGCTATTGTAAAGTCTGATATTTAATTATAATCCCTTATAAATCATGTGTTCTTTTCTCCATTAAATATACAAAGGATATTTTATTTTTTATTAAAATTCAGTAATCATACTAGAATATCTTGGTATTAATAATTCCAGGTTGATATTTTTAGGTTTATAATGAACTTTTTCAATATGCAAGTTCGAGCTCTATTGTTTTAGAAAAGTTTTTGTGAATTATAATTTTTAACATTTCTTTTGGTCCCTTGATTTAGTTTTCTTCTTTTATTCCTTGTGTTTTTAAGAAATTCTTCTATCTTGAGGCCATGAAACCATTCTTATTTTATTCTGAAAGTTTTAAAGCTTTAACTTTCGCTTTTATATGTTGTTAACAGCCCTGGGATAGTGTGTATAAAAGTTTTTTCATGAAAACAGGAGAGAAATTTATGCATTTCGGTACCAAAAAGGTTGTTCTGAGCAATTATTTATTTGTATCTCCTGGAATTACGAACTAGTCTGATTCATATCTAGTGTCTGTTTCAGACACGAGAAATGTAAAGGTGTAGCAGTGGCTACATTAGGAGGTTACTGTATTTCTACACACAGCTGGGTCGGAAAGTACAGTGGTTCTTGTGGACCAGATGGATACCTTCCAGATAAAGACAACACCCAAGACATCTCTTCAAAGGGACTATTTTCTCAAGAGATATAGAGCCATATAAAGGAGCAATGGGATTCCAGCAGAAAGAATCTTGAGTGGGTGAACACATCAGATGCCCATACCTAAGTGTTGGTTGAAGTCCTAAGTGGCCAGCTGGTAAAAAGGCAATCTGAGAATACTGTTATTGGAGATCCAGACAGAGGAATCTAAAGAACTGCCTTAAATATCAGTCAAAGCCCCAAAATGCTACAAGAGTAGACTGTTACAAGAGTGACCATGTAAACCTGGGTCTTTTTCCTCAGTCCTTTCTACCCTGATCAGAGCCTGGAGGATCAGAAATTGAAGCTAGCTGACTTGGCACTGGGTGAGGAGCAGTAGAGCAAGATAGGAAAACAAAGGACAAGCCAACCACTGTAGGCCCCTCAGCCTGCAACAGAGGTAACATTATGGAGTTGAGTGATTATAAATGGTCCAAAGGCTTTGAATATATAAAGTGAGGCTGTTCTTGTGCCAAAAGGTGACCAGATGATGTTTTATTATTTGAGAATGACTGGAAGAATGACTGGAAAAGTCAGGGGACCCATCTGAGAAATCATATAAAAAGTGGAGACAAAATAATCCATTGAATAGACTTGCATAGCAGCAACAAAAACAAAGCTCACTTTTGTTCACCCTATCAAGTTGTTTCCATTTAGTAAAATGATTATATATATTCATCAAAAATGAATTTATGCTGATTATCAATTGAAAGAAGCTAAGAAATACAAGGTTAGATCATATGTGTACTTAAACCAAAGCCTTTGTTTACAATTTCCTAGTATCTGAAGTCAATCAAACCTTCAAACTCCTGAGCAAGTCTCGCCTCTTCCATGGAGACTTTCCCAGCCATCCTGATGCTGACTGTGGGGACTAATAGAGATGATGTATGTAAAGATTTAGGCACATGCTAAGCTGTTAACAAATGCTGGCTGTTGTTATGCTTGTCTTTGCTATCACAGTCTGAGAGATAACACTGCATGGTTGATCATACTGTATTTCTTTTCTCCAACTACTCTCAAAGTTTCCTAGAAAGGAAGGACATACCTTACACTTACTTTACATTCATTCATCAGATTACTGGCCAGAACTTTGTACTTAGAATTTTTCAAAAATAATTGATAACTGATCATAGGTAGGTAAGTAGTATTATGAAATCACAATTAAAATGCTTTGGGGCAGGCAAGAAAAGCCCATCAGCAACCCTGAAATCACTCTTGCTATTAGCCCAGTGTACTTATTATTTCCTCTATGGTCTCAGATTTCTCATTATCCATAGAATATCTTTCTGTCCTGAAGTCTCCTAATATGAAACATTAGGCCTTTAAAAATTGTATTATTGTAAGTTATCAGACTTTGGGAATATTTTCTTTAGAATGGTATTCAAGTTCAAGGAGAGCCACATGACCCAACTGGATGATGCACTGCTGAGTGTAAAGCTGCCTCTAAACAGCATAAGAATGTTATGCACAGACAAGGAAAAGAGCTGGTGAAGAAGACAGAAAAGAAATGTATGGTTTGCCTGGTTTTAAGTGTAATTTAACAGACTTTCCAATTCAACATTTTTAAAAAGGTCTCTTGCTTATCAAATACTTAATTTAGTCAAGTAATTCTTGATTTCAAGAATTTAATTTACAAACAATATCCTTTTAAAATCCAGCGCTGGCAAGTAGACATCTTCTTGTTTGACAAATTATGGAAACTGAGGCTCAGAAAAATTGTTTGTTCAATTTAAGCTTCATGCTTGGTTTTTTTATGCTTGTATTTTATAAACATGTATAATATTATTTACCAGAAAAAGAACCTTTGCTTTTCCTAAGTATTATTTCCTACATACACATAATACATGGTTGAAACAATGTTAAAAATGGTTATAGAACATTTTAATGGTCTTTGGATATATTTACTTTCTTCTTAATCCAGTTACTTAGTGTCTACTCTAAGTACCATGAGAGCAGAGATTGTGTCTTTTATTACATTATTGTATAAAAACTTAATTCTTTCACTATTCTACAAGTTATAGTTATTTACCATACAAACTATTCAGTACAAATGAAACATTAACCCCAAAGATGAAAAGTAGAGAAAATTAAAATGTACTGGTTTCTTGATGATAGGAGACACCATTCTTTTCTAATCTAATGTTTTCCAAATTCCAGACAAAATGGGTTTTCTCTATTACATAAATCTGTATATGATGCGCCAAAAATAAAAACAAAAGTAAAAAAGCACTAACTGGAAATTTTAGCTCCAAGTCCTCATTTAAACCTAATATTGATGATTTAAAAGCAGTTTAGAAGAGTTATATAAAATTATTCTTGAACAATAACAATTTCAAATTAACATACATAAGTAAAAGACATCTTATATTTTAAGCTTTACCACAGAGAATCAAAGGCAATCAATGAAAGATAATAGTTGTTTCTAATAATTTTTAAATAAAATGTCAAGAAGTAGATGAGAAAAAAAAAGTCAGTTTATTGTTTTGATTTTTAAAATAACTACACTGGGTATGGTGGCTCACGCCTATAATCCCAGCACTTTGGCAGGCCAAGGGTGGGAGGATCACTAAGTCCAGGAGTTTGAGACCAACTTGGCTATAGTGAGACCCCATTGCTATAAAAAAATTTTAAATTAGCTGGGTGTGGTGGTGCATGCCTGTAGTCCCAGCTATTCAGGAGGCTGCAGCAAGAGGATCACGTGAGCCCAAGAGTTCTAGGATGCACTGAGCTATGACTGTGCCACAGCACTCCAGGATGGGCGAAAAAGTGAGACCCTGTCTCAGAAAAACAAACAACAACAACAACAACAAAAACTGGAAAACCCAAAAATACCCTTAATTATATTCATTAAAGAGATATAACACAGGCCTGCTCCAAAGAGGAACAAAGTTCTTAGAATATATTGGTTGTTTTGCACTAAGGTGAACTTTATTTTGATCATAAAAAACTTCCATTCTTCTTCTTATCACAAAGGCTGAAGCAAATATGTTCCAGCTCTCAAATGTGACTATTTGTGTTTTGGGGATAAAGGGAACTTTGCACCCTTATTTATGACTTCTTCTTATTTCTCTACAATAACCCCATTCAGGGAAATAAAAGGAACATTTGTTTCACTGATTCCATCTAAGCACATTATAAAAGGCAAGATCACTGCCAGAAAATCTATACTTAAACTACTGGAATGTAAGAGGACTGAGCAATCCCTTATAGAACATGCAGAGGTCAGACTTAACACCCCAGCTAGTCCTCAACATGCTCTGGAATAAGAGCATCTGGTGATTTTTGAGATATTAATAGAGCAGGGTTATGGGAAAGCTACTCAGATTTGCCATTTCATTTTGCATGTATGCATGTAAATAAATTCAGTATATATGATTGTCAAACCCCAGTGATACAGCTAGAGAAGTGAAGTCTCAAAGGTGGAAAACAAAATGGTAAAGGCAAGACAGACATGGGGAATAAGATGACTAAATTGTATTGTCATTACTTAACATGCCATTATATCACATGTATTTTTAAAGGAAATTTAAACAGGGTAACATAATTTGGATTGTTTTATGGACTAGAACTGTAGGAAACATTTTATTTTATGTGTTCCAAGCTCAATTTGTTCACTGAAAAGAAACCACAAAATAATAAAGAAAATCAAGCTCAGGAAACAGAATATTTGATTGTGAAATATATTTTCTTATAGGAGAGTCTCCTGAATCTGAGAATGCTGTAAAATTACTCATTCTCTATTTACTGCATAACTATTATGCTCCCTTGGCAAGGTAGGACATAGGTAAATATTAGGGATGCGTATTAGAGTAGACATAAAAACTAAAGCCAAGTGTCTTGAATTCAAGGAGTTTACAATTTTATCTGTGCTACAACAATTTGAAGAGCAGAGTTAAAAGGAAAAACTGGCAGACAGCTCTTTTCATGGACATTCAACTATAAAACAACCTAGCTTTTCTCTTTAAAGAAAGAAGAAATTGCTTCCACCAGCACACTGGAGAACTTCTCTGTGGTATCTGATGACAGCCTATCTTCAAATCTCTGTAAAAGTCAGACTGATTATTAATACACTGGATCAGAGTTCAGCTTCCATTTTGTCATACAGCCTTAGTGAAACTGCCTCTTTATATTTTTCTATTGGTTTGTTAGTAACAAAATCCTCCTGGATGTTATTCATATTAGAGTTGCTGTATATTAAATTTTATTCTAAGTTAAATAAACGTTATTAAATTTTGTCCTAGATCATTCTATTAAATAAGTAAATTTTATTTTAGGTTACATAAACTATTTCAGGATTCATTAAATAACAAGAGAACAAATACCACAACTTGAACACTAGGGATGATAAAACTCAGATCAGGCCTGACCAGGGTTTTCAATAACATAGACAAGTTGTTTATATAGCTGTGAGGCAGGTTATTGTTTCATTGTTTTTTTGCATCCTTGTATATTAGTGCAATTAGTTCAATATTTAATAGGAGCCCAAACAATATTCACTGAATAATAAAAAGTATGTGAACAGATATCTGGAAATATCACTGGTTCTGAAATACTGCTGCTATGTAGACAAGTTATGACTATTCCTCCTAAAGTTAAAATTGCCATCCTATATAAATAATGTTATGAATAATAGAATCTATTATGTATCAGATATTTTACAAACAATATCCTTTTAAAATCCAACGCTGGCAAGTAGACATCTTCTTGTTTGACAAATTATGGAAACTGAGGCTCAGAAAAATTGTTTGTTCAATTCAACCAATGCAGGAAGTAGGGGATCTGGGATTAAGTCCTGGTCATTCAGATCTTTCTATGGCACACACACAGAGACCTGTAGGCAATGGGTTATGTAATTATTCCTTGAAATTATGATAAGAAATCAAATACATTCTCTGTCTGGGAAGTGTATATTTTGTTACTGGTATCCATTAAAAAAATAAAAGGATATATTTCTTCCTGCCTGACTAGAACATGTGCTTGTATTTTAATAAGAGTACCAAAGGTGACAGACTGAATTTACAGCTATAGTATTGTCACGTGGCTCAGCAAAAGGAGCAGAGGGTGCTTCACCTTGCAGAAGACAAAGTTAGGCAAACTCTAATGAGCAGCATTTTCTAGGAATCCATCTGGGCAAGGGAGTATCACTGCCAGGAGGATTCACAAACACCTCTAGAAGCAAGACAGAACATCACTGTTGTGTCTTCTAGGTTATTTCTGATGTCTGGAGACAAAAAGCATGACACTGGTTCAGAAAAGGGTCCTGCCTTTATTACCATCATTGATACTCTCAAATTAAATGGACTTCTTAAAAATCAGACTCATCCTCTTAACTGTGAAGAACTAGAAAATATAGGTAAAATACAAAAAGGATCTTTTTTATGGCATCTTAAGAGGGCAAGATATGAAGAAAGGTACAGAGAAGTATGTCCCTATCCAACTGCTTTTCCCCTTGTCTCATTTGCCAATTTGGAAGCAGTTTCAGAGAGTGAGATGTCAAACAGAAAATGGCAGCTAAGAAGCAGAGAAGCTGAGAAGAACTTGTATCACGGAGCTTGTGTCAGAAGTATCATGGTTGAGAAAGTAAAAATTTGAGTTCAGGGCCCACCAAGGAGGGAATGCCTTTGAAAACACCCCAGCCTTTTAGTTGGGACACAAAAAGGGCCACCCCAGGAGTAAGAATGAACCTGAAATAGACCAGACCTAACAAAAACTAAAAACCAGTTTGAAACCACCTCAATCCCATATTAGATTAAGGTGCCCTGCCCTTAGCCTAGCTTCCTAAAAGAAGCAAAAGTAAATCCTTTATTTTAGAAGTAAAAAACATTGCTCAGAATCTATATATATATTTCATAAATAAATACAACATTTCCATTAAGAATTCCTGGACATACCAGAAAACAGGAATAAGAATAAGGAAACAGACAATAGAAACAAGATACATAGATGATCCAAATATTAGAATTATCAGGCAAAAACTACAGAATTTCACTGGAGAAGTACAATCTATAAACAAGAATCAAATGAAACTCTAGAACTGAAAAATACAATGACTCAATAAATAACTGAAAATTTAAACTAAAAAATGCATTTATACTAAGATAAAATACAAACTATGAAATACTTAGGAATAAATTTAACAATATATGTGGCAAGACCTATATGATTAAAATTAGAAACACAAATTAAAGACCAAAATAAATGGAGACATATGCCATGTTCATAGATTGAAACTCAATTTTTAAGAAGTCAATTCTCTCCACACCGTTGAAAAAAAAATTTAACAGAATCCCATTAAAAATCCCAGCAGGCTTTTTTAGAAATTGAAATGCCAATTCTAAAATTTATATTAAAATGTAAAGGACTTAGAATGGCCAAAATAATTTTGAGGAAAAAGAAAGTTGGATGTCTTTCACTACATGATTTTAGGATTTATAAAACTACAATAATCAATAGTGTGGCATTGGCTTAAGAACAGACATATATTTATCCATGGAACTGAAAAGAATAGAAATTCAGAAAATCATTTGATTTTTGACAAAGGTTTAAAGATACTTCAATGAAGGAAAGGATAATCTTTTCAACAAATGCTAAGAACAACTAGATTTTCATTTTGAAAAATATGAATATCAACTCCCATTTCTATATCATACAAAAATTACTTTAACCAGATCATAAACACAAATAAAACATACTGGGATTAAAAAAATAAGAGAATTTTATGAGCAGCTTTATGCTTATGAACTTAAATGCTAATGAACTTGAATGTTTAGATAATTTGTAAAAATTCCTAGAAAAATACAACTTATAAAAGCTATTCTTCAAGATACTACTAAGAAAAAGGCAGGCCACAAACTGGGAGAAAAATAGTCATAACATACACACTTTTTTTCCCAGATTAATATGTAAATTCCTACAACTCAATTATAAGCAAGTAACTTGGTTTAAAAATGGGCAAGTTTTGAAGAGACTTCACAAAAATGAGATAACACCATATACCTACCTACTCAATGGCTAAAACTAAAGACTGAGAACACCAAGTGTAGGCATTTGATAAAAAGGCTCATCACCCTTTTAAACTATAGTTCTCCCTCATCCTCCAGGAGTATGTCCCAAGTTTCCCAGTGGAAGCCTGAAACCTCAGATAGCACTGAAACCAATACATACTGTGCACAAATTTTTTTCCTTCTTCACAATTTCATTGATGTAGATTCTTTTTTATCATGGATCTTAGTGCCTGACCTCGGCTTAATTCCTTAAATTGGAAACTTTCATTTTTTCACTTAAAGGCTCCTTTTTGGCATATTCAAATTGTCAGCATCAATATTCTTGCACTTTGGGGCCATTAAGAAAAATAAGGGTTACTTGAACCCAAGCACTGCAATACTGCAACATTGATCTGGTAACTGTGACACATGGGCGGGAAGCGCTAGAGAAAGGAATGATTCATGTGCTGGGTGGGATAACATGAGATTTAATGACACTACTCAGAATTTCCACCAATTTAAAACTTATGAATTATTTTTGGAATTTTCCATCTAATATTTTTGGCCCTCAGTGACTGAGGACATCTGAAACCATGCAAAGAGAAACCATGGATAAGGGGACTGTTATAGAGGGGAGATGTTTAAGAAGTGCAGATGCAGGTAGATTAAACGATGGGAACACGAGAGAATTCTTGGCTTACAGTTGAAAAGAAAGTGGTGATTGAGGAAAGAAAAGAATGAAATATATGACTTACAGAGGGAGAGAGCAAACTAGAGAAAAGGAGTAGGAGGGCTGATCAATGCGCAGAGCCAAGTTAGGTGTCAGAGCACACTAGTTCACCTAATTGTTCACCTACTGGGGGTAAGCACAGAAAGCATAAATGCATCGAGGCATTAATCCATGGTTTGGGTTTTGCCAGGCCAAGTGCTAGAAGTCAGGGATAACAGTTGAGGACATTTGCAGAGGACTGATTTAAATGCCACTATTTCTGAATACATATATTATTTTTTAAATTGTGAAGAGCAACGTTAGTTTAAGTTGTTAGTACAATGGTGGCAAAATGAAGCAATATCCCAATTTAAGGTTGGTTGTACATCATGTACAGGGAAGATGGGGTCGTAGAGAAAAATTAAAGAAACCAATTAAACGGGATCTAGCCAAAACCGAAATATGTAATGATGAAATAAACTTATTCCTTATTCCACATATTTATTTTGAGCTCTAAAAACCATTTGGCCCTTGTTTTCCAAATCAGCCTTTTTCCAGATCTATTGAGGCTATGACGCTGACCTTTTTCACATGTTTTCTAATATCTTGCTTCCTTCTTGTCCTATTTCTGATCAGTCTTTAATGACACTGCATTATTGCCCACACTTCCCCCTTAGCTTTTACATAAATATATGTCATGGTAATCCTCAAGCCACAGCTTTCTTTACAACATCTACTACCAAGACCATCAAAAGGTTTTACCAAAAAACAGTAAAATGTCCTTACTTGGCTACTCCTGACAATCTTTCTTGTATTTCCCGGTCCACTGCTGTTTCTCTCAGAATATCTGCTTAAAAGTCTCTATTCCTTTCCCTTTGGCTTTCACAAGTACTCTTTTATATAAGCCACAGTCTGCAAAAAGCTCTGAAATCCAAAGATAAAAGTGTTAACAAAGGCTGAAGAAACTTTCTGGGAGAAATGACCACCTCGTGCAGCTGACAATTTTAGAATTAGTCTAAAATTAAAGTGTGGATACAGATAGACACAATTTATTTTTGCAATATACTTGGTTGTTTCCATGCTGTATCTAAAAACAAAACAAAACTAACGCACTTTCACAAGTTACTATGGTCCATCTAGTACAAGTGATTTTCCTCTATCTTGTAAAAGTAAAGGGACAAAATTTTCCTTTGGAACACATCTGCACAGGCGACCTTCCGTTAAAATTTTTAAAAGACTAAGGCCACACCACAAAACGCAGAATTAAAATTGTGTATTCTGACAAAAATAAAAAGTCAAATTTTCTTAACAGAGTCACTGCTAAAAACAAAAACCCGGAAGACATGCTTCCTTAAATAATATAAAATGTTGCCGGGTCCACACAAATAGTCTGTTTGCCGGCCTGACAGAAACAAACAGACCTGGTGGACCAAGCTGGTTCAGAAAGACTTAGGCTGGGTCCATGCCAGCGCTGGGACCGCGCCCAGCAAGCATTTGGATCACTTACGACTAAGAGGAAAATACAGCTCGAGTTTTTACCTCATATACCATTAACTTTCCACAAAGATTTCCAGAAAACTGACGCACAGCCAGTAACCCAAACCCTGTGGGCGGGAGTTAAGACAAAACCCATCACACCACCATTTCCGCCTAGCCGGGCCAGCCAACGTGCAAAGATGGAGACAGACGTACACGCTGGCCGTGACTACGTCCCCAACGTGCGCAAGCGCTTCGTGAAGCCCCCGCCCACTCCTGTGCTCCCGCCCACACAAGGCGCGCGCACCAGCAACCAGCGCCCGCAGGCGCCGCCCCGGGCTTCCGCCCCGAGGCCGGACGGTTGCCGCTCGGTTCCGGTTCTAGCCCCGCCCTCACGCGGGAAAACACCAGAAGTCTTAATATCCGGGACCAGAGGCTGGCGCCTGCGAGCATTTCCGGCGACGGGCTCAGAGGAAAGGATCCGGTTACGCCTCTTTCCCTCTCCCCAGTGGCCCAGGCTCTAGCTCTCGGTGCGGTAGCGCCATCTGGTGCCGAGTCTCACGTCGCCCACGAAGGGGGCGCGCGCCCTTCTCTCCGAACCTTCCAGAGAACTCGCGGCCCGGGCTTTCCATTCTCCCGCCCTCGAGGTGGGTAGGGGGACCTGAGTCTCCGCCCAGCCCAGTTCCCGCGCGGGAGGTACTCTGCGCTGACTCAGAAGCGGAAGCCGCTCATATGAGGAGCTTTATAAGCCCAAAATGGAGGGGAAAGCGCATTCTTTTTCTGGTTTTTAAGCCCGGGAAAAACGGTCCCCTCTTCTATGCTTTCTTCTTGGACCACTCCCAGTCATCCCCACATCGACTCTTTCGTCTGTGGGGACTGGGAGCCTCCATTTCTCTTTTGGTAGAAAGATGGTACAGGCTTTGTGACTTAGATTGGCCTCTGCTGCAAAAGCTTTTTGTTTCCTTTCACCGATGAAAGTGGTGTTAGGAACCCATTGAGAGGCAGGAACTTAGTAGGAAGTTTACTTTAAAACAAGCTAAAAACCGGGAAAGTAGCCTCAGAAGTGCTCCAACTAAATATAGTATGTTTGCATGGCATATTTCTTTTAGATAGTAAATGATTCCCCCACAAATTAGTAAAATGGACATAAATTTTACTCTAATGAGTTCTTGCTTGTAAACTTAGATTTTCCTCGTAGTTTGTAGGCCTAACAATATTAGGTACTGTTTCCAGTGTTTTATTGGAATTGTGCTTTGGGTATCAAAATATATAGTGAAAGTTAGTGACATTTCCCTGAGTATTCAGATATTAACATATATTTACTTGACTGCTCCATTGGGCATTTCTCTTATAGCAGTGGTTCTCAAATTTGAGTGCATATCAAAATTCTCTGGGAGGCTTCTTAGAACACAGATTGTTGAGCCTCAACCCCCGACTTTAAAACTGAGAGGAAAGGTCTTGGAGTAGAGTTACATAATTATAGGTCTGGTAAGTTCTCAGGTGATATTGATGTTGTTGATGCTGGGACCACACATGGAATAATTTAGAGTTCAGGATTGCTTTGTCAATAATGTCTCTGCTGTCGCAGGAAAGATAGTACTAAGTTATACTGATGAAACTTAAACTGGACAAACAAGAAAATTTTTAACCCTCATGGCTGGGAAGTAATAAACTAAGTCCTAAATCCCGGAAAGAGCTACATAACTGAATATTCACACATTAAAGTAACTGGTCAATATGAATGTATTCTGTATATGATCATGTGGTAGAGGGTGCTGTAATACAAAGTATACTGTATATTTCAATGATTATGAAGTAATTTCTATTCTTCACGTTACCTGTTAAAAATCAGTAAATCAGAAATGACTAGAATTAAGGATAAAATTGTTTCAACAAATACTTTAATGTTGCCTTTTGGAAGATGCCAGAATTTTTTCAATCTCCTTTTGCATCTCCTCAGTGTAAGGCTGGTGGCAGGCCTCCTCCCTTCCCTAGTTCAAAAAAAGAAAAGGCTCCTGAGATCAGACCTGCCAAGGACAAAACTGCCAGGCCCCACTGAGAGGATCCACACCCAGATGTCCACCTGGATAAGAATGTTTTGGCTCCTGGATTCCACAAATACTTCCAGTCCCTCCTTTCCTCAATGAAAGGTCACAATGGAAAATCCCCAGTTCTTCCCGCCAAAAGTTTCTACCCAGGCCCAAAGGATATAAAAGGCCTCAGCCCCTTCAAAGGGGCGTGACTTCTGGGGCCCTCCTCTCTTTTGACCCCAGAACCTCCTCCACGAGTGTATAATAAAGCCTCATGGTTTGGCCCCCAACTCTCTCCCTCTCTGTCTTTTCTTCTCACCGCGCTGAAATTCCTTACACTCAGTTTCCCTTGTTTCACTGAATCCTCTATCCCTGAGCCACTCCCAACCCCACCATGCCATTTAAAATGCACAGTGTGCAGAGAGTGATTGCTCACACCTGTAATCTTAGTATTGTGGGAGGCCCAGGCTGGATGATTATTTGAGGCTAGGAGTTTGAGACCAGCCTGAGCACCATAGCGCTGTCTTACAAAAAGTACAAAAATTGGCCAGATGTGATAGCAGTGTCAGATATTTGGGAGGCTTGAGGCAATAGGATCGCTTGAACCCAGGAGTTTGAGGTTGCAGTGAGCTCTAAAGATGCCACTGCTTCCTAGTGTAGGCAACAGAGCAGGACCCTGTCTCAAAAAAAAAAAAAAAAAAGGTACCCATCAGTGCTTTCATTTCTAAAGTGATTATCTCAAAACTTATTTATCTCATATTTTCAGCAGGCCTTTTCTCAAGAGTCTATCAAATTCTGAGTATGCTACTGCATTAGTTGACCCTAACACAGTGAACAATGTGCACCACACACTATAACTTTTATCCTTTCTCCTAATAGAAATACAAATATTGATAGGTTTGTTACGTTTATAACTCAAATTATTTCTAAAATTGATAAAAAATTTGGAATGTTTAAGTGTGACTTATAAAAATAACTGATGTATCCTTGATTTAACAAATTAATGTATCTAAAAATCAATGAAGACAACTGAAATGGTGCTTTTATGATAATTTAGGGAGGTTTCCATTAATCTAAAGCAATTTAAATAACTTCACTGAAGTGATTAAGGGAATAGATTCATTGTGAGATTTAAGAAATGAATCCATACTGTTTAAAAGTATAAGTAGTTTATCACAAATTATATCAGATGAGTGAGATTGTATTTAATATATATTTTTTAAAAATTAAATATTAATCACACTTGCTTGTTTTCTTTCTGTATATTGTAGGTCCATCCACTAGATTGTTTATCTCTATGTTAGATGCTGCGTTCCATAAATCATTTTATCTCTAAAGCAAGTTCATGGGTTTTGAGACTCCTCGTGGAAATATGCAAGGCTCATTTTCTGTACTTACATATGAATAAACCCAATTTTATTGACTCATTTTTACTGACAACTAAAGGTTTTTTGGTAGTAACCTGCTGAGTGAGTTATTAAGGCTTACTAAATTTGGTATTCATAGACTAAAATTATTGTATTACTACAAATAACTGTGGATCCCATTCAGTACTCCATTAAATTGTCTAGGGCCACCAATTCTTCACAACTTTGTAAACTATTGTTCTATATGCACACATGCAGGCTTTTGGAATTCCCATAATATTCAAGAAGGCTGCATTCCTGACAGTTTATTACCAATGTTACATCAGGATGTTAATTATTATTAATTATTGCTATTCTTCTACTTACTACATTTTTAGAATTATGTGAGGTTTTACATTGTGCATTGTTTTGTACTTTTGTAATTGCTAGGTTTTATAATTTGGCTGTTATTTTTGGTTTTTCAATTATTTTTAAGTCACTAAACATTATTTGGTTCACTGGATTGGTTGGGTTCAGTTCCCCCTGAACCCAACCTGATTGAGCCTCCATTAAGAAAAGAAAAAAAAAAGTTGAGAACAACAGCAGTCCTAAAATCATGGCATTGCCTTAATAGATTGAGTACTCGTTTGAGTAATTATAATATTAATTAACCATTTAAACCAAGGAAAGAAAGGTGCATGTTCTATGCCTAGTTTTAAACCTACCTTGTAATGAATTCTCTAATGAAGCTGGGTGATGTGATGTAAAGCACAACTCATTACTGATACTACTTACTGTATTTTGGGAGCATTATTGCTATAGTTTGGGTTGTTTGACCCCTCCAGATCTCATGTTGAAATTTAATCCTCAGTGTTGGAGGTGGGACCTAGTGGAATATGTTTCTGATCATAGGAGCAAATCCCTCATGATTGGCTTGGTGCTCTCCTCATGGTAATGAGTGAGTTCTCACTCTGTTAGTTTCTATGAAAGCTGGTGGTTAAAGAGCCTGGTACCTCTCCCCTCTCCTTTTTGTTTCCTCTCTTGCCATGTGATCCCTACACATGCTGGTTCGCTTTCCACCATGAATTAAAACAGTCTGAGACCCTTACCAGAAGCAGATGTTGGTGCCATGCTTCTTGTGCAGCCTGAAGAACTGTCAGCCAAGTAAAACTTTTTTCTTTTTAATTATCCAGTCTCAGATATTCCTTTACAGCAACACAACCATACTAAGACAATTATTAAATAACCCTATTTTGTTGACAGAAAGTAGTTAGCAATTTATGATATTTATTTATTTATTATGGCTATTAACATTGCCATTTATCCTAGCTAATTTTGTTAGTAAGCATTCTATGAAATGATGTTGCAGTTTACCTTCAAACAAGAATTGGTGGAGTTTGATAAAGTGTTAGATTAGGACTCCAGTGTCAGATTTGCTTTCAAAAGTAATTTCTATTATTAATTATGTTGGAGTCCTCTTTTCTGATTTTTTTTTTTTTTTGGTCTTCTTTCTAAGAAAATAATATGTAAATGGATGGGTAATGAGCATCTGTGGAAACAAGCATTTCTCCAGGGAGAAATGAGAAATAAGTTGATTCAGCTGTTACAGGTTTCTTAATTGTCATAGATATCTTTTTGATAGTATTTTTGCTATAATTAATGGATTTATTAATACTTTTTATGTTAACAATATTGATATTCACATTTTGACTAGGTATTGGACCAATTTTTCTACTCTTTGTATACTGGCAGTATATATCTTTTTGTCAGTCAACTGGCATTTGAATCTCTGTAGCCTCCATACTGCCTTATAATAGCGTGTGAATTACAGTTATCAGACTTTTATAATTACAGTTATAAGACTTTTAATCTTTTGGCTTATAACATTTTAAATCTCAAACTACCTATGAGTTCTACCAACTTATTCATTGGAAATAAGTTTGAATAAATGAATTATTCTCATTTTAAAGGCCATTTACCTTATGGTGAAGTAAATTTATAAGTTTATTGTTTTGTCAGATTATTAATATTCCTCATTTGTGATGAATTTAAATAGAAGACTAACACATTGTAAATGTTCCAATAATAATTTTTATGTTTAATATATGAATAAATTATGACAACTCTTAAAGTATAAGTACTGATACAGATTATACTTTTTTGGAATAGCACATTTTAAGCCCTCAATGCATGATATGGATAAAATATTTTAAATGTTTAATAAAATATTAAAATATATCTATGTTTATCATACTAAGTTAAGCAGTGCCAATTATTTAATACTTTAGAAAGAGTAAAATATGATGATATTTTTATATGGCTTTTAAATATTACCACAAAAATGGCCATTTTCCAGTAGATATTGTAGGGAGCAATCCCCCTGGCCCCCCTAAAGGTGAAAAATCACTGACATGAGACAGATTGATTAATAGGAGAAAAACACAAATTTATTTAATGTATATACACAGGAGCCTTCAGAATGAAGACCCACATGTGGCATCGTCTTGGCACTTAAAAAACTTTGGATTTTGGAGCATTTCAGATTTGGGATTTTTAGATTAGGGATACTTAACTTGTAATTTCATTATAAGTAAATAGATTAAATGTTCTAACCAAAAGGCAGAGATTGTCAGACTGGATTTAGAAAAATAAACAAGATGCAACTATCTGCTATCTATAAGAAACACATTTTAGACTCAAAGACTCAAATAGTCTGAAAAGGTAGAAAAAAGATATATCTTATAAACAGTTACCATAAAAGAGCTACAGTGAATATATTAATATGAGACAAAATATACTTTGAGACAAAAAAAGATACTTGAGACAAAGAGTAACATTTAATAATGATAAAAGTGTTAATTCAACAGGAAAATAGACAACTATAAAAATATATATAACTCAGATTTCCCCAGGTACATGAAGTAATAAATAACAGAACTGAAGAGATAGACAAATAATAATAGTCAGGGACTTCAACACCCCAATCTCAATAATTGATAGAACAACTAGGTAGAAAATCAGCAAGGATATCTTATGTATCACTTAACACTATTGGCCAACTAAACCTAACTGACTTCTATAGAACACTCCACCAAACAAAAGCAGAAGTCCCATAGTACACAAGCACACTTGGAGCAGCTTCCAAAATAGACCACATGCTAGGTCATAAAACATATCTGAATACATTTAAAAGGACTGAAATCATGTAAAGTACTCATATGTTCTCTGTAACAAACCATAAACCACCAGCAGACGGGAAAATGTTTTTGTGGTGATAGAAATGTTCTAAGACTGGATTGTAGAGGTGGTGAACAACTCTATAATTTACTAAAAATGATTGAATTATATACTTAAAATATAAATTTTGTGTGTAAATTATACCTTATTTTTAAGATTCTAGTTGTATTATTCTGAGAGTTTGGTGAATATGCTAAGTGCTTATCCATTTCATGAGTTTGTGAATTTAAATTATTTCTTCTCTTCACCTTCAGGTATCTGGCCCAAAGAATACGAATAGACATTTAACCATATTTTAAGCATGTAATAATTAAAATAGTTTAATACTGACATAGGAGGAGATAACATTAATTAAATAAAATACCTAGGGAATATAATTCTTTTAGTCTCTGAATTTGGCAGTGAATCTCAAAATGTGGTATGTACCAAATCATGTGGCCCCCACTCCATAGATTCTGACTTAGTGGAATGAATCTCTGCCACATATTTCTTGAAGGCAGTAATGATGGTAGTGATCCAAGGCAGCAATTCTCAAACTTTATCTTGTGTCAGAATCACACTAAGGGCTTTGTGATGCTATCATTTACTGTTTGTGCGACCTTATACAAGTGACCTATTTTTCTATGCCCCAGAATCATCTTCTGGAGAGAAACTTAGGATAATAATAGCATCTTCTTCATAGGATTATTATGATAATTATATGAATTAATATATGGAATGTGCCTGGTACTACATATAGTTACGTGTTGAATAAAATCTGTTATCATTATGATAATTATCTGTTATTACAAAGGAAATTTATTTTTTATGTATTTTTGATATTTCAATATTCAAAAATTTCAATATTTATTATTATGTATTAGGAAAGTCTGTTAGGCACATTGATGATATAAATGCATTATCTCATTTATTTTTCATATCCACCGAATAAGTTACAAGTTGCCGTACCCATTTTACAGGTTGGAAAAGTAAGCTCCAGAGAGGTTGAGCTGGCTGGGTGTGACGAGGAAAAGGCTTGTGCTTGTAACTTCCTCAGAGAGAAAGGTAAAGTAATTTTCCAATAAATGTTGGGATTAGGGTCAAAATTATGCATGGTTTATTCCAAAAATCTTCAAAGTGGTTTGCAAATTTTAAGTGTGCAAACATTGAAAGTGTATCTGTGTTTTCCTGGATTCAGCTCAGGCCACTTTCATTTAGTAGGTCTGGGATGGGCCTAGGAATCTGCATTTACACAAGATCCTCTCAGGGATTCTGAGACTAGCGGTCTGAGGACCATAATTTGAAAGACTCTTCACTAAGTCGTCATGTTGTGAGGTAATTAAGAAAGGATATAGTTAGTGACAAAATCATAAAAAGTTTTAATATGTGTTTGAGGTCATATAGAGCTAGTTGGTATATGAACTGAGAGTAGGACCTGAGTGCTCTGACTCTCAATCCATTCCTCTTTCCCACATCAATGACCTCAAACCCGGGTTTTCTCTTAGCCCAGCACTAAATCAGCCAAGCCCAGTTTTGCTATTTCTCTAACTGCCAGTTGGGCCTCAGCAAAGCATCTGCAGGGGAGAGGGCTTGATTATTTTTAGTGAGGTCAAGCCATCAGAGGAGCTGGAAGGTTCCAATTGTCTACATAAACTTTTCATCAAGTTTTTGGAAGAGTGTCTCCCTATTAGGTGTAAACTTTTTTATTCTGCAATTTTGGAAGGTTTGTTTTTATTACAAATTTTAATACCCTGGTAAAATTTTGTGACATACTAGTGCTATTCTCTAAGCTGCCAATCATCATAAACAGCTGTTCCTCTGTAGTCATATATTTTTTAGAGGGTGGATGGTGATGTGATGGAAAGAGCAAACAGCTTAGAGTCCAGAAATGGGAGTTGAGTGTTGTCCTGCTCTTCACTAGTGAAGTGAACCTAGGCAAGTCCTTGATCCCCCCCAAACTTCAATTTCCTCACTTAAAAAATTGAGATAACACAATATTAGTACTTACCATCAGAGTTGTGAAAATCACATTAAATAATTTAGGTTAAAAGAGTTTGTTAACTGTTCTATGATATTCACTCTTTAGTTAGTATTAGACCTAGTTTTACAGTCCGATGTGGCTGTATTATCCATTCCTAAGGCCCAAATTATATTTCTTCTTCAGAAAAATAAATGACAAAACATGGCTATGCAGTTTTCATAGACATAGGGATCCTTAAGTGGTGATGCAAGAACTGGCAAGAGTAATAACACATGAAGGTTAATGCTGTCACGTTTGCTGCTAAGACTGACATTTTGCCTAATGTAACGGATATTCAATATACCAGATTTTCTTATGAAGAAATTCATAAGATAATATGAATTATAAATTAAGATGATATTTAATTGTTATTTTAGAATAATGTTTAGATATTCATAAAGAATACTTTCAATGCTTATTCATTTACTTCCTGCTTCTCTTTTTTGGCCTTTTCCTTCCTCACTCTTATTTCTCACATATTTCTTCCCATTCTAGAAATAAACTTACTTTTATAAAAATCATTTTAAACATTTTGGATATATGGTGGGTCTACCAACTGGTCTCCCAGGCTTAAGTTACCTTTCTGATAATGTATTAGAGATATAGGGAAGGCCCTGATTCATTTCGGTAAGGGAAGAATACAACTTTTTACTTGAAACAGACATTTGGTAATTCACTGATTTGAAAAGAGAAAACAGTTTATCAAAGCAACACCTAGCCGGATGAAATCATCCTACCTCTCTCAGGTCTGTAGGGTACCACGGAGTGCACTAAATTAAAATGAGATACAATATTTTATGTAAACAAATCCTTCCTGTTGCTCCTTTATTCTTTTATATCAGAGAGAATATTATTTTCCCCTCCCTATTCCCCTCCTTGTCTTTTCTTCCTCCTCCCTCACCTTTTTCTGTTTACAATTAGGATAATATGTTGCTTTTTTAGAAGTGTAAATAAGCTGAACTTGGTTTTTTAAAACAATTCAAACTTCACCCAGAAATTTTAATGACTCATAATTATTTCCAAGAAATTATTTCCAAGTAGCATAATAATCCTGTACAAATCTGGAAAAAAAATCTCCTTTTGAATTTTTATATGGTATTCTACAAATATGTTTTTAAAAGTCTGGCAGTCATTAGTTTTGAAATGATCATATTCAGAGAAATTATTGTTTACTTTTAGAAATTTTTGAAGAATATAAATTCTTCATAAGATTTAGTATTTTGTTGTTTGCTATATTTCCTTTAGGACAGTAATTGTATCTTACTTATCTTTGTAATTCCAGTACTAGCATTGTACCTGTTATGTAGGAGGTACCATGTAAATTTTTTGGGGGAGGGGGGGAGGCTGCTATTTTTATTCTTTGTTGGAAACTGAAAATAGGAAACTTTGTGAAGTGTGCTACTTTTATAAAAATGATTTAATTATTTCCCCTCACCCACCCCACTGCCTTATCCCCACCACTCTTTCAGTTCTCAGGAGTTAAAGTAAGCCAAAGTGTAAGCCCTCGCTGAGGCCAGCAGTTGTTCCTATAGAAGGATTTTTCAGAGACAGTAGGGAGTTTGGGAGAATGAGATACCGATATGACCATGGTTCCTAAATTAAAGGAAACTGGAGTCATGAGAGTTTCACCCTCTTTGGGTCAGAGTATTCTCAAGTGTGGATGACAGAAAAGCACAGGGAGTGAGCTGCCCTGTAATTTAAGCTAATAGATATGCTATTTTATGAGAATAAAAAATTTAAAACTTTAAAAAGCCAAGTGTAATAAAAAATCACTTTGTAATAAAGGTTGAAATGTAATTTCATTTATAGAACAAAGTAGAACTTTAAAAAGGAAAAAAAGTTTCCAAATTCTCCCCAAATCTTCTCATTTATAATCTTTCTTTCCATCACTTGCTTGTTCTGTGACTTTGTGTAAGGTACTTACCTCTCTATGCCTCAGTTTCCTTATGTCTAAAAATTGGGGATGATAATAATGTTGTTGGCCTTATAAGGGTTAAATGAGTCAATATTTTAAAAACACTTAGAACCTGGAAAATACTAGAGACAATAATATTTGTTAAATAAAACTTAAAAAGAAACATTCTTACTAAAGCACATTTACATATTTTGTTTTCAAATGTGGCCCTATTGGTAAGATATTTTTCCCAACTTGCTTTTAACTATTTGTGTTTATTTCTTGAAATTTAAAAAAAATGCCAGCTTATCTCTATGATAGAAAGAAGGGTAATAAGGAAACAGAGAGAGAAAATGAAGGATAGAAGAGAAATAAAAGGAATTACTAAGTTTTCCTTAATAAAAGGGATAAACATTTTGACCTTGCTCATAGACAATATTACACTGATTCTTCTCACTTTCTTGTTTTTATTATGCTATCTGATTTTCCAGGGCCTGAAAATGATCATAGATACAATAAAAAGTGATATCCACATAATTCTGAATATTTAGTCTGACAAAGTAATTATAATAATATACTCTCTACTAATATAAAGCTGCTGTCAATATCAAGCACAGAATTCACTCAGTATTAGAGTTTTATTTTTAGCTGTCAGTAATCTTCAGATTCAGAGTCATCCCTTTCTAACCAATTCATTTATCTGGAAAATAGTACATATCCTAAGGATTAAAAACAATACAATGTTAAATGTAACAATAATTGACTTTTCAATTTAATGTTTCTAGACATATGATAGACATGTTTATAATTTTTAACAAATCTGTCATATAAATTCTCTGTTTTCCAGAAAAATAATCTGTTTAAATGATTAGCAAAGAATGTTGAGTTTCTTGATTTGCTCTCTTTGTCAAGAAATTAGAGGGGAGGTTTGTAAAATATTTTTGAAAACTAATACTTTTAGATAATTATTTTCTAAATTACATTAACCTGCTACATTTATTTATAATGTTTCTTTATAATATTATGTTTTTTCCCCAAAGTACCACCTATTTTATTCAAAATTCCATTTAAACAGAAAACATAAAATTCAGATACACCTTAGATTTGAATGCTATTGGAGTACAATAAATTTGGAGAATAGAGAAGTTAAGGAGCCTCAAAACTATATATTTGGTGTTATGGACTGAATGTTTATGTTCTTCCAAAATTCATATGTGAATGCCTTAACCCCCAATGTGATAATATTAGGAGTTGGGGTCTTGGAGAAGTAATTAGGTTTAAATGAGGTCACAAAGGTGGAGCCCCCATGTTGGGATTATGCCCATAAGAGGAAGAAAAACCAGAGCTTCCTCTATGCCTTGTGAGGGTACTACAAGAAGGCTGCATTGTACAAACTATGAAGAGTGCCCTCACCAAGAACTGAATCCACCAGCACCTTGATCTTGGCCTTCCCAGCCTCCAGATCTATGAGAGATATATGTCTGTTTAAGCCACCTAGTCTATGGTATTTTATTATAGCAACCTGAGCTAAGACATTCATTTGGATATTATTTTCAGGCTCTGAGAACTTAATATGAAATAATACAGTATTACTGACATGGTAGGCAATGTTCTAAGGATAGTCTATATTTTTACCTACAGCTATCTACACAGCTATACCACACTGTTGTCTTATACTTACAAGCAGGATATTAAATATTATTTCTTAACTTGAAACAGATTGTTTTTTCTCTAATGGAACTTGGTTTGAAATTTAAATTCATAGGTCTTAGTTTAGACTTGTTTTAAAACCAAAAAATCCTTATATTGACTGCTGCAAGGTAAAATATCTTAAGGAAACAGGAAATTATTTTAAGGGGAAAAGGATTAGCCTTCAAAAGAAGAAAGGCCTGAGCTTGTTTGGTTTTTCCACAGAATCTAGGATGGCAAAGAACATGGGAAATACTACCTAAAAATGTGGAAGGAATAAACGCAATGAATCTTGCAAACCTTGGGTCACAATAAAGGGGCTTTTTCAGGCATCATAAACATTGTTGCCATATGAACTTGAATGGATCTTGGCAACAACAGCAAGAGAAAATCAACAACCTTCGAGAATATACAACTAAAGCTGAGGTCCCCAAGCGCCAGGCCACGGATCAGTACCAGTCTGTGGCCTGTTAGAAACTGGGCTGCCTGAGCTCCACCTCCCCCAATTCCACCCATTAATGGAAAAATTGTCTTCCATGAAACCAGTCCCTGGTGCCAAAAAAGCCTGGGGACTGCTGAACTAAAGAATTCATTTGTAAGCTCTCCACCATTTTTAAATTCTTAAAACATCTCATCACCCATTTTTAATTTAAAATTATGTCAGAGTCAGTAATATTATCAAGTAAGTTTCAGCTATTTGTTCTTAGGTTTGGTTAGACTGAAAGGATTTGCAGACACACATAATCAGAGCCCTTCAAACAAAGCTCTACATAATTAAATGCCATCTTGCATTTGGTTTAAGTTATTTCCATCTCTCTTTATTGTGTTATATGTTGACAATAGGAAGCATACTTACATTCTTTAGACTGATAGTATATTTTTAATGCCTTCAGTGTAGGCATTAATAAGCTTTAGAAAGGTGTTATATCTCTTAGAAGCAACTGTTGCCGGCGTCACACTAAAAAAATGTGTAAGAATCTGTCTTTCTATATTACCTCCTTAACCTTTTCATTTCTTTTAAATTTGCTATAAAAGTTTATAAGCTTGTAAAGTTATCAATCCAAATAACTCAGAAGGATTTTTCTTTTCTTTTCTGGATTTCTAAAACATAAATGTTGGCTTTGTATTAAGATGAAATAACAAATGTTATTGATTTAGGTTAAAAAAAAGGAAAGAAAACAAAAGTGTATAGGATTTATTGTAGGAGTTTCAAACCTTTGTGAAAAATGTGGTCTTTTTTTATTCTTTTAAGCCACACTGACAAAATTATTTGCTTGAATTCTTTTATTATTTTCATTTTTCAACTGTTTTCTTCCAAACTGGAAATGTTTTCCCATGACAGATTTTATGTGTGGTCCCTGTGATCACTGATAGAAATACTCCGTCTTCTCACTTTCTTTGTGTTACTTAGAAATGTTTCATTTCCTTCATTGCATTTCTGTTTTATAAATGTCTTTGTGAGTGACTTTAGATGTATATTACAAATTGGATTTAGAGATCTATGCAAGTGTACCTGTCTAAAATTCTTTACTGCCTCTATCAGTGTATCAAGTTTAATACTATGAATAGCCATGAATAACTTCAGTCTGCTCTTCATTTCAAATCCTTCTAAATTAGTTGCTTTGTAGAGCTATTGCTAATCCTTTGCAATCCAAAGATATAAAAAATTTTTACACTGTAACACTTTGTACAGCACAGAGATAATTTACAGCATTAGTCAAACAATTCCAAAGATACCATCATTTAATAATAACCCCACCCTACAGCCATTATTGTACCACATAATATGACTAATGTGCTGTCATTTCTTTCTGCTTAGACTGCAGCCACAAGTTGAAAAGTAGCACATTTTGGCCTTCAGTTTTCTCAGTCAGCCTGAGAGAACTGGTTATCTGTTTCAACTTTAGCAGCTTATTATTTCACTATAATTTTTTAAAAATATTCATATCTGATATAACATTTCCCTTGCTATCTGAAGATAATGGATAAGTTATAATCTTGAATGTTTCTTGGGTCTGAACTTCATTTAAATGTTCCTTTTTTTTTATGAGATACAGATCCTGTGTAAGTATTGGTTTAATATATGTAAGTGGCAATATTTAAAAATATAAGATACAAAGTTGAATCTTTATTTTAGCTATTTCCTGCCTGTTATTTTTAAAAACTGAAAAAGTTTATCTCTGTCATCTTTAATTTTCTTTATTGCCATGTCCTCAAGGGACTCTAAAACAGTGTTTATTCTCCAGTCAGGCTGCTTATACATCTTTGCCTATATGACCCTACTGACATTTTTCTTTTTGCCTAGAATAACTTTCCATTTCCATGTATTCAACATCTATCTACCACTTAAGCCCAGATCAGATCAAATAACACTTCCTTTATTAAGCCTTCCTGAATTCTCAACAAACAATAGCAAGTCTCTTTCTTCTGAAATCATATAGTATTTTATACATACTTTTAACTTTGCATACTTATTAATTAGACACATTTTAAAAATGTACATACCACTAAACTCTCTAAGGTCTAGGGATCCTGTTTTATTAATGTTTGTATGCCCTAGAGTACCAAGTAAATTATCAGTGTATGTTTGTTAAATAAAAAATTAGGTATATAGCAAAACAGCATTAATTTTAGAGGCAAAAGGATAAATTTACCTAAAATGGTTCATTAAAAAAACATGTCTTATAAATATGTTATATAATGTGAAAAATATCAATAATTATAAGCAAATTATATTTGTATAACAGAGAATTTCCTATTATGATAGTTGAGAAGAAAAATAAAACATACCAAAGAAACCCTTGCCACTAAGGTAAAATTACATGTAGCATAAGCTTTTGGAGGATCTAAAAATGAATATGGTAAGATACTGCTTTAATTTAAAAATGAGTAGCTTTGTTGTTTTGGGTCAAGTTCTTTAAAAAAGATTTTTAAAAAGATGTATTTTTTTGACTTCTGGTTCCAAAATGGCAGTGTATACACAAGCTGGTCTTACTCTGCCTCACAAAAAACAAAACAAAAAATAGTATTAATAATACAGCACTGAGGGAGGATCAAGATGGCGGACAAGAAACAAGGCCAGACAAAGTGTCTCTGCAGAAAAGACAGATTCTAGCAGGAATTAGAAAAAAGAAGCAAGAAGACGAGCATACAGCGGACGAGGGCTGGAAGGAGGGGTACCTGAGACCCCGGGAGACTCCACGGGAGGAGCTTACGGAGGAGAACTGGAAGCTGAGACCGCTGGAGCAGCCCAGAGACCAGCGGGAAGGGTAGGTGGATATGCCGTTTCCCATTCCCTGCATCTGGGACTGCTGGTGGGCTCCCCAGCAGGTGGAGAGACCTGCAGACACCAGCCCAGAGACGGCCACTGCCAGCTAGTGGTGAGCCTGTAGCAGACGTGGCACCAGGCTCCCAAATCCCTCGGGGCACCTCTGTGTGCACAGACCCGAGCCACGCGGCAGGCGCCATATTGCCTCCTTCTCCCCTCCCCCGACCCTACCCGCAGCTGCCCAAAGAGACAATATAGCCACCAGCCGGAGGCACCTTCAGGGAACGGGACCTTCCCTTTTGGGACCCTACAGCCGACTAAGGGGAACTCAGACTGTGAGCTCCCTACCTGCCAGCCCTCCCAGGTGCTGCTGGCACAGTGATCCCAGGAGAACGGGGCAGACCCTGAGGCTGAGAGACATAGACCCAGCTTGGGCTCCCTGTGGGTGAATTGGGACCGGCACTCCTCTCCCTGGTGGGGATACAGTTTGAACTCTGGGACCCAGAGGTCGGACCTGCAGACCAGATCCCGTGCACTGAGGTCTTGCATTGCCCGAGGCACAGAAGGGATATACGTGAACAGCCTACTGAGGTGTGTGTGCCTTCAGGGGCAGATCAGCGTCCTAGAGGGCAACCCTCCTCCCAAAAGGAGGCCATACGCCCAGCCCAGGTGGCGTTCCTGCACAGGGAACCTCCCTGCCGGCATCACAGTCCAGGGAGGCCTGGTGGCGTGTGGTCTGGCCTGCTGGCAGAGGCCCAGGAGTAGCTGTGGAGTTGGGGAGGGTGGAAAGAAACCAGGCTCGCTCCAGACTGCGGGTCTCAGACAGCCCCACCCCCACACGCAGACTTTCTGGCTGAGTGGGGCCATTCCAGCCCCTCCCCGACAGCTTTTCCTGGAAGCAGAGAACAGAACTTTGACCCCTGCTAATGGCATTGGTGGTGCCTGCGGGCAGGCTTACCCAACCCAGCTCCACCCAGACTCACTCCTAGACCAGTCCTCACTGAGGGGGAGAAAAGGACACACCTGGAAGTACCAGGGCCCCACTGACCACCTGAGGCACTAAAGTGCCTCCCTACAGAAACAAGAGCTGATAACAGGACACAAAAACAACAGCATAGCCTGTTCCTCCAAGCAAGCGCCATCTACTGAACTTTTTCTAAAGGAGATAGAAGAATGGCCAACAAACATGAAAAAATGCTCAACATCTCTAATCATCAGGGAAATGCAAATCAAAACCACAATGAGATATCACTTAACTCCAGTAAGAATGGCCTTTATCAAAAAGTCTCCAAACAATAATGCTGGTGTGGATGCGGAGAGAGAGGAACACTCCTACACTGCTGGTGGGACTGCAAACTAGTTCAACCTCTGTGGAAAGCAATATGGAGATACCTTAAAGCGATACAAGTGAATCTACCATTTGATCCAGCCATCCCATTGCTGGGCATCTACCCAAAAGATCCAATGACACTCTACAAAAAAGAAAGACACCTGCACTCAAATGTTTATAGCAGCACAATTCATAATTGCAAGGCTGTGGAAACAGCCCAAGTGCCCATCAATCCAAGAATGGATGAATAAAATGTGGTATATGTATACCATGGAGTACTATTCAGCTCTAAGAAACAACGGTGATATAGCACATCTTATATTTTCCTGGTTAGAGCCGGAACCCATACTATTAAGTGAAGTTTCCCAAGAATGGAAAAACAAGCACCACATATACTCACCAGCAAATTGGTATTAACTGAGCAGCACCTAAGTGGACACATAGGTACTACAGTAATAGGGTATTGGGCAGGGGGGAGGGGGGCGGGTATATACATACATAATGAGTGAGATGTGCACCCATCTGGGGGATGGTCATGCTGGAGACTCAGACTTGTGGGGGGAGGGGGGAATGAGGATTTATTGATACCTTAAAATCTGTACCCCCATAATATGCCAAAATTAAAAAAAAAAGGAGAAAAAAATAATATAGCACTGAGACTAATATCAGCAATATCCCAGAACTCAAATATGAGGATGATTCAGTTCTGAGGGCCACAGGGAAGTGAAAAAACTCCAAGCATATGATAAGAGAATGAGATTTCTATTTCCAAGACACTTCTCCCCAAGTTTGGCTGGCACCAAGCATGGAAAATTTCTTCCAACTTACAATTTCTGCAGTGGAAAAAGTGAGATCGAGGTGGACAACTAGCTTTACCACCATCTTGGGTTTCCTGGCAGGAGACTTGTCCATGCCTCAACTCACGGGAGTGCCTGAGGGGAGATAAATCCATGATAACAGCCAGAGACAAAGGCAAGAGGCAGGACCACCTTTTCAGCCTGGAAACTCTCCTCTGTAACTTGGCCAAAGGAGACACCAAATAAAAGTGTATATGATGTTGTAACAATGTTATTCTTTGTGAAAAAGTAAAAAAGGATAATGTAAATTTCAGTGATAATTCCAATGTACACCTCCTTGGTAAAAGAAAATTGGTTGAATACTTTGAAGAGCAAAGATGTGGAAACAACCAAAGTGCCCATCAATATGTGAGTGGATTAATAAAATATGGCATATGTATACTATGGAGTACTACTCAGCTATAAGAAACTCAGCTATAAGAAATGGTGATATAGCACCTCTTGTATATTCCTGGATACAGCTGGAGCCCATTCTACTAAGTGAAGTATCCCAAGAATGGAAAAATAAGCACCGCATGTATACACCAGCAAATTGGTTTCACTGATCAACACCTAAGTGCACATATAGGAATAACATTTATCAGGCATCAGGCGGATGGGAGTGGGGAGGCGGGAAGGGTGTATACATACATAATGAGTGTGATGCTCACTGTCTAGGAGATGAACACACTTGAAGCTCTGACTCAGGGGTGGGAGACGAGAGGGCAAGGGCAATATACATAGCCTAAACATTTGTACCCCCATAATATGCTGAAATAAAAAAATATATATAAATGTTGTAACATGAAGACCTTATGCAAATTAATAATAATAAAAAAAAATCTCCAGGAAGCCTTCCCTTAACCCCTTGCCTGTGCCAAATGTTCCATTCCAAATAGATGAATTATTTGTAATTAGAGGAGGGTTTATTTCAATTTTGAGAGTAATTTTAAAGATATTTTAAGGATTTAATAATCTTATGTAATAATTAGGGCTTGAAATCAAAGGGAAAATACACTAAGTGAGGAGAAAGTGAACAGAAAAAAGAGGTTAAAAAAAGACCTACATGGGTTAGAAAGTAATAATTGTAGTAGTGTTTCATTCTGAGTTTAAATTGTAATTTGACTTTTGAACTATAATATAAAGCATAGATTATTCAGATTATTTTTCTACTATATTTATTTTGCTTATGATGAAATGGCAACAGAGTACATTATTAACTAAGCTTTCAGACAGAAATATTAATTTTCCCTTTGATTAATAGTTTTAATACATAGATAAAATTAATAAAAAAGTTATGCTGTGTTAAAAACTTACTATCTAAAGGGAAAAGCAGCATGTGGCTTATATTCTAAGCAAATCCAGTTAAAGTAGTGAATATTATGTCCCATCTGACTCATTTAAAGATAGGACTCTCTGGATATTGATAGCCCTGACACTGTACATCAATAAAGGCATCTATGAAAGTGTATAGGAACTCAGAATCCCTAAAATTTAGCTAGTCATTCTCACATGCAAGTTAGATAATTTAAGGAGTTGGTTTTTCTATCAGTTGGGTGGAATACCATTGATGCTTTGGATTTGATTAAATAAAACTTTAGACTTTATCAAGATACTCATAGATGATTTAAACTTTAAAATTTGTGTTAGAATCTGTGTTTAGAATTTAGAATTTAAACTTTAGAATGCAATTTGACCCCCATTCAAAGGTTTGCTAATGAACTTTTTTCTCTTCACTTTTTTTGGCAAGAGCATTGTAATATATTATTATTTAAACTGGAAATGCAAAATAGCCATCACTCAAAGGATCATTCCCACTGTGATTAGATAACAATTTAACTCACCACTAGGTAGATTGCTTTTTGTTCGATTTTGCCCTTTTCTGGTTTGTTTCCAACATATTTATTGAAACTCTTTTAATGATGCAAATCCTTGTTAGTCCACAGTTTGCTCACTTAGGGGGAAAGCTCATAACTGAGGTTCCTTTAAATATGTTTCATGGAGGGGCTGCTGTGTACAAGCATCACTATCCTACTCTTCTCTTTTCTCCAGACTGATCAAATGAAGTGTTTATTACATCACATGGACTGAGTTCACTACCAACAGTAATGGTAATTTGGGCAAAGTTAGGAAAAAATATTGTGCTGAGTTTTTGTTTAGGATTTGCTTTGGATTTTTCTTTGAAGTTCGGATTTGAAAGATGTATGGAGGGACATGGCTTGAGGAAGGAAATACAAGTATTATCTTCAACTAGTCCTATGTCAATAAATGATGTGGTTCCCATGAGATGCTGCTTCTTGCTGTCACTCAAGATGCTCATACCATCAGGCATCCTGAGAGTCAGAGGTATTGTACTGCACCTTGTGTAGACCTCAGGAGGAGTCCTTTGGTAGAGACTCCAATTCCCATGGACTGGCAGGAATTCCCAATCTGGTGTCTGACAGCTCCTTTGTACACATATTGAAGTTACTGGTCACTTAGCAGACCCATGAGGGGAAGACATCTCCTTCTCTCTGAAGAATTGAGATTCTGTGGCAATGCCTTTTATCCATTTAAGACTGACAAGTAGAATTACCTTAATTTCAAGTTGGCCTGGCAATTATGATTCACATTGTATCCCCCTCACAATTACCCAGGGGAGGAACTCCTCACAAAGTGAACCAAGTTCTTTCAGTCCCTAAGATTAATATCACAAATTCAACTCACTTTATTTATTTTGCTTTCAAGAATGAAAGAAATACCTACTGCATAGATCAGGCATCCTCAAAGTACACCCTGCGGGCCACGTCCGGCCTGCCTGGACATTTTTCCACTGCCTGTCCTGCTTAGCAGCCAACTCGTCCTGGGCCCACAGTGCGCATGTGTGGAATGTGTGTCGCACTCTCCAACGGCCCTCCAATGGTCTGAGGGACAGTGAACTGGCCCCCTGTTTAAAAAGTTTGAGAATTCCTGGCATCGAAAGTTAAAAAGTAAATATAGTGGTTGCTTAGAGTGCCAGTATTTTCTGCTTACCTTGTGTTATATATTAGTTACATAACTCAAATACACAATTCTGAGAGTCATTGGGTTGGAAGGGACTTGGACCATACTTCCTTCTCCTGTGAGCCAGCAAGACTATACTGTTGCCCCATTGCTGCCAGTAGTTGTCCTGTATTCGAGTTCACCAGATAAAGAAACTTGAACAGACTCTAATGTAGGAGAGTGGGCTCAATACTCTTAAATACTCTTATCCCTCTTTCTAAGAGTTGAGGATATTATACCAATGTCCAGAAATAAGATGGCACCTACTCTACATCAGGTGCCTGCCAGCCACAGAAATAACTTCTAACCTTTTGACTACATACATGACAGAATGCTGGGAGTGGAGAATATTTAAAAGGATCTGAAAACACGCCACTTCTGGGTAAGAGTGTATGGGCTTCAGAGAGCACAAGAAATACTGACAAAACCCCACTGCAAGGACAGCTAAGAAGGAAGGGAATGCCAGGCCAGTGTTTTAAGAATGTTAAGTTAGCAGCCTGCTGGGAAACAACAAGGCCTGGTAAATTAATTAAATTGAATAGTAGATAAAGGATTGTTTATTTGCTTAAATAAGCAAATGTATAAAAGATCTTTTTATTCTTTCCTTGCCTACAGAGTAACATGCTGATCTTCAACTGTCAATTGTCCCCAGTCTCTCTTTCCAGGTACCAGGTCTTCTTACATATACCGCAACTTACTTTTTCAAATGGCTTTGGACTACAAACTATTTTTTCAGATATCTTTTATACTATTTTCTAAATATAGTCAGCCCTCCGTATCTGTGGGTTCTTAATCCATGGATTAAATGAACTGGGAATAGAAAATATTTTTTTAAAAAATTTCTCAATGGTCCAAAAACCAAAACCTAGAATTTGCTACACACAGAGTATTATGTTGAGTCCGTGAGAAGGACTGATGTGTAGGATTGTGTCACATAGTATAAGTAATCTAGAGATGACTTAAAGTATACAGGAGGATGTGTGTAGCTTATCTGCAAATACTATGCTGTTTTTATATAAGGGAGTAGAGCATCTGCAGATTTTGGTATCTACAGGGATCATGGTATCATTTCCCCAAGAATACAGAGGGACAACTGTATAAAATCAGGAGTGAGGAACCTTTTCATGTTGGAAGGCTGCATAAATTTAGATGTAATAAAATAAGGCTGCATTCAAGAAACTTAAATTAGACATACTTAAAAATACACATTATTTTATAAAAATCTAACTACTATGTACTTAATAATTTCAAACAATGAAAACTATTTGTTAATTTTAAAGTTAACTAAACTGTTAATGACTTCATTGTATGTGCTTTTTGGTTGGAAAACATTTGAATATTTGGTTGCAACATGGAGGTCCACAGTTTTAGTGGACCTCTAGATGGTTATTAGTCATTTGTGACCTTAAGGGTGTCTTGATTTGGGCTAGGTAGGAGAATGTAGATTTACAGCAATAAGTGGTTGAAAAGTGAAGTATTTGGGGGGCATGTTGCCCAAGGCGTGGGTATTCTACTGCATTTTTCCACATTTCAATTGGATCTTTCTTAGCATCAAACAATGATTTTAAAATGTCATCTACTGAGAGCTCAATCAATTCTATCCACAGTGCTTTAGGTGCCTAGGTGTTATCAACTATGTGAGGCTGAAATGCTAATTTGAGTGTGATTTCATGATTCTCAAAGTCAGTGAAACTTTCATTGTATTCTTCAATTAATAGGTTTATAACAGCTGCATATTCTTCAGATGATTCACATATATCATTCCACTCATCAATGACCTTTGCTAAATGGGGAAAATGTTCATCTGAAATTTACTTCTGAAGAAGTGTTTTGAAAAAAGATAGCTTTTAAATAAAATGCTTTGGTTTTTTGCCACATATCATCTATAGACTTAGATTGACCTTGCAAAGAAATATTCAGATTGTTTTGATTTGACATGATATCACACAGAAATGCTGCATTCCTATAGAAATCTTTCTTTCAATAATTCACCTGGCTGATTCTGTTCTTCATAAACTTTAATTGTTCTCTTTGACTAACATCTTTCCCTGCAATAGCCAACATACTTTAGAATGATACAACAAATCCACACTAAATACTTCATCATTCAACATTAGCATGTTATGAAACTGATGATGTCCTGTTACATTTGCATGAATATAGTTAACAATATTTATAACTTGCTCCAAAGTGTCACTTAAAATAGTAGCTTTATCACAGAGATTTTGCTGATGCAATATACAATGAAAAGAAATGAGAGTGTCTGGATCTGTTAATACTTTTTTTTTTTATCTGTGCAATAAACCCTTCACGTTTTCCTGTCATGGAAAGTATACTGTCTGTACATACACTCACTAAATTTACCAAATTCAGTCTAACTTCATGACATTTATCTTGAAAGTTTTTGAACATATCTATTCCCTGTGTTCTGTTTTCTAGAGTTCCCAAAGTGAGTAACTCTACGTAGCAAAGAAAATCTTCTGTTATGACCTGATTGAAGTATACACCTGGGCTGAGTCAGTAGTATCAGCTGATTCATCCAAAACCATTGAATAATATATATTTTCCTTTGAAGTATTGCATGAAGTTGTTCCATTAAGTTGAATTCAGTTCCATCCATGTGCTATAAGTGACAAGATTTCATTTTTTATGGCTGAATAGTATTCCATTGTGAATATATACCCCATTTTCATTATCCATTCATCTGTTGTTGGACACCTAGGTTAATTCCATATCTTGGCTATTGTGAATAATGCTGCAATAAACATGAGCCTGCAGACGTCTCTTTGCTATATAGATTTCTTTTCCTTTGGATAAATGCCCAGTATTGGGATTGCTGGATCATATGGTAGTTCTATTTAGAGTTTTTGGGGAACCTCCATACTGTTCTCCATAGTGTCTGCAGTAATTTACATTCCACTAACAGTGTTCTTAGTGATTTTAATATCTTAATGTTTAATTCCTAGTTTAAAGCCATCATCTGTCTGATGGCAGCCAGATGTACTGATCTTTAAAATGCTCCCTTCAAGTTTTATTATTCAGTGAACATAAGACCCCAACATTTCTTTAGGATTTCACATTTTACAAAAGACTTTTTAAATACATTTTATCATTTAATCTTTATCACAATTCTGATTAGTATGAATAATTATTTTCATGTCTTTACTGCAGAAACTGATTCTTGATTAAGTGGTTTGCATAATCCACTACAGATTCGTGTAACAGAGACCTTGGATTCAAACTAAACTCTGAGTCAAATACTATTATATCATATTTTATCATGATGGTGATGATCATGATGGCAACAACCTCTACGCTATAGATAAATAAGCTCACTGTAAAATGTGGTTTCATTTTTTAAAGTGTTTTCCTTTAGTTATAAATGTCACAATATAAAATGTGAATTATTTCATATTGTTGCACTTAAAAATCAAGAGTTTTATCTGATATTTAAAAGGAAAGGAATTTACATTTTCTTATATATAAATTTTGCCTGAATGAAAAAAATGATGAGAATTATTAATAACCAATAGTACTATCAAAATCTAGTAAATAATTAATAATAAAATGAGCTCCAGAATAGAGAGCCCAAAGATAGACCCCTACAGTCAACTGATTTTTGACAGAGAAATGAAAGGAATTCAATGGAGAAAGGATGGTATTTTCAATAAATGGCACTGGAATAAGTGGACATCCACATGCAAAATAATGAATCTAGACACAGACTTTGCATCTTTCACAAAAATTAATTCAAAAAGCATTATAGACCTAAATTAAAAATGCAAAGCTATAAAACTCCTAGAGGATAACATAGGAGAAAATCTAGGTGACCTTGGATTTGATGATGACTTTTTAGATACAAAACCCATGAAAGAAAAAATTAGTAAGTTGAACTTCATTAAAAACTTAAAGCTTCTGTTCTGTGAAAGACAGTATTAGGAGAATTAAAAGACAAGACAAAATATCTTTACAAATCACATCCAGTAAAGGACTGGTATCCAAAATATATGAAGAACCCTTAAAACTAAACAATAAGAAAACAAACAACTCAATTAAAAATGGGCAAAAAAATCTGAACAGACATCTAACCAAAGAAAGTATACAGATGGCAAATAAACATATGAGAAGTTGCTCAACATTATATAACATTAGAGAATTGCAAGTTAAAACAACAGTGAAATACCACTATATACCTATATTCTAATATTCTTCCATTCTAGGCTAAAATCCAAAACACTGATGACACTAAATGTTAGTGAAGATATAGAGGAAAAGGAACCCTCATTCATTGCTGATGGGAACACAAAATGGTACAGCCACTTGGGAAGATAGTTTAGCAATTTCTTACATAACTAAACATACACTTATCATAAGATCCTGCAATTACACTTCTTGGTATTAACCCAAGTAGTTGAAAACTTATGTCCACACAAAAAGCTGTATGTAAATATTTATAGCAGCTTTATTCATATTTGTAAAAATTTGGAAGTAACTAAAATGTCCTTCAGGAGGTAAATGGATAAGTAAGCTGTGGTATATCCATACAATGGAATATTATTCAATGATTAAAAGAAATGAGGTAACAAGCCATGAAAAGACATGTAGAAACCTTAAATACATATTCCTGAGTAACAAAGTCAATCTGAAAAGGCTATGTACTGTGTGATTCCAATAATATGACATCCTAGAAAAGGCAAAACGTTGCACATCTTACTCATTGTGGTTGTATATACCCATCACCTCCTCCCCCTTCCCACCTTCCCGACACCCAATAAATGTTACTCTTATATGTCCACTTAGGTGTTGATCCGTTAATACCAATTTGCTGGTGAGTACATGTGGTGCTGGTTTTTCCATTCTTGAGATACTTCACTTAATAGAATGGGTTCCAGCTGTATCCAGGAATATACAAGAGGTGCTATATCACCATTGTTTCTTAAAGCTGAGTAGTATTCCATGGTATACATATACCATATTTTATTAATCCACTCATGAATTGATGGGCACTTGGGTTATTTCCATAGCTTTGCAATTGTGAATTGTGCTGCTATAAACATTCAAGTGCAGGTGTCTTTTTCATAAAGTGACTTTTGATCTTTTGGGTAGATGCTCAGTAGTGGAATTGCTGGATCAAATGGTAGATCTACTTGTATCGCTTTGAGGTATCTCCATATTGCTTTCCACAGAGGTTGAACTAGTTTGCAGTCCCACCAGCAGTGTAGAAGTGTTCTTCTCTCTCCGCATTCATGCCAGCATTTGTTGTTTGGGGACTTTTGGATAAAGGCCATTCTCACTGGAGTTAAGTGATATCTCATTGTGGTTTTGATTTGCATTTCCCTGATGATTACAGATGTTGAGCATTTTTTCATATGTTTGTTGGCCATTCTGTCTTCTTTTGAGAAGTTTCTGTTCATGTCCTGTGCCCATTTTTTGATTGGGTTGTTTGATTTTTTTTCTTGCTGATTTTCCTGAGTTCTAAATAGAGTCTAGTTATCAGCCCTAGACCCCAAAGGCAATCACAACAGCAACAAAAATAAACAAATGAGACCTAATGAAATTAAAAAGCTTCTGCACAGCCAAAGAAACTGTCAAGAGAGCAAACAGACAACCCACAGAATGGGAGAAAATTTTTGCAAGCTACACATCTGATAAAGGGCTGATAACTAAAAAATTTTTTAAACCACATGTAAACCAAAAAATTTTTAAAAAGAGTTCCAGATTTACAAAAAGTTTGAGAAAGGTAGATGAATTGTAAGAATCAAAGGAAGGAAATCAACTTAATTCAAGGCCAGGTAGGCCCAAATTTTTATCTCTACTTATAAGCATGATAGACTTATTATAGCATCACTATTCAAAATTAGAAAACACAAACATATATACACTTCTTGGTCTCTCCGAAGGGAATACAAAAATGTATAAAAATTATAAGAATTAAATCAGTACTTAAGAAACTCAATTTACAGCCCAACTCCAATATAGATTCAGAATATTCTTATAAAATTACAGTTTCAATTGCTTTAAATACATTAATGTTTATGTTATGCTATTTAATTTAGTATTTGCTAACCCAGTTTAAATAAGTATAATTTGATTTATTAGCTATATCACAAACACAATGAAAAAATTTTCTGGACAATTAATTCTTAAATTAGCCTTTCCCTCATGCTTATTTTTCCCATAATTTAGATTTTGAGAACAGAACATAATTGTCAGAATATTTCAGTATTCAATATTTATCAATCCTTCTGGTCCTTAAATATAATGATTATAGAGGAAAACCCCTATAGACAGTCATCCAAAACTTTCTCACCATAATCCTATAGTAGTGTGGTCTCCATCCCCAGTCCAGTGTCCTGTTGGAGATGGGGCTGCAGAGCTCCACCACTGCACCCACACCCAACTTACATCCCTGGAAAAATTGTCTTCCATGAGACCAGGTCCCTGGGCCAGAAAGGCTGGGGGGGTGGGGGGGTCACTGCTATAGTAGATCTGTAAAATTCTAAATAAAAACATTTGAAGAATTTCAAAACAATACATATTTTTAAAGGTGGAATGAATTCCCAGTGAGCCAAGGTCAACTCTATAATCTGTCATGGTAGTTAATTATTATTATAGTTAGAGTAACCCTACTGTATCCTACACAAAAAAATAAGGATTGGCCAATAATATCCATTTGGATTTGTTAGTCCTCAGTGGGATTTTATTTCTGTTGCATTTTAAAACTGGTATTTTAATTTATGTATCTTATTTACGGAGACTGCACCTATTTAATTTTAAACTCTCAATATTGTGAATATTATAAATACTAGCTAACTTATTTATGTTACAGAACAACTCAGGAGGAATTATTATTTTTTAATGCTAAAGCACTTCGAGAAGAAGATGATAACATATAGTGAAAATAAATGATTTGATGGAGAGCTATATTTGATTACAGCTTGGCATATACATATTAATATGTACTTGTAGAATGAAAGGCTAGATGAATGAATGAATATACATTCTTGAACTTAAAATAATAAAGGAAGATTACTAACATTTATTGAATCTACTATGTACTAGGCACTCTTTATGCATTATCATGTAACAGCACAGCAAGCTATCATTATACAAATAATTAAAAATGAGAAACTAAGGGGGCTGAGTAACTAAGAAAGGCTGAGTAACTTGCCCAAGGTTACACAGCTATGAAGTGGCAGAGCTGGAATGCAAACCTGGAATGTTTTTGACTCCATTTCTTACTTTTTTATTCATTCTATGTTGCCTAAGAGAGGTGAGTGCTGAGATCTGAAAATTTGAAATCATGACATCCTCCTGATGTCCTCTCATCTTCAAGTTTTGGAATGTGCTTTTTGCCTAACAGGAGATGGTAGGATTTAGAGTATGCTGACAGTCCTTAAAATACTGCAGAGCCTACCCTTTGGTACAACACAGCAGATATGCTACAATGTCCAGAGTGCCCTGAGATGGGCCACTGACCAAACTTCTATCTTACAAAAATTTCAACCAAGCTATGAGAAATATTTTCATTTCAAAGAGAAACTTATTAACCTGAATCTATTTCTAATTGACATAACAGAAAGGTGAATTTTTGATAAGAAATAGAATCATATTTCTTATGCCCCTTGTCCAATTTTAGCTTCTACCAATTCATCTAACTTCTTGTGAAAAATCAAAATAATGGGATGAGCAGAAGTATTTTTTTCCACCTAGTATTCTCTAATCCACTTCTCCCATCCTAAAGTTTCTCTGTGAACTATGTGTTAGGAAAGCTGTTCAAAACTAATTTCATAGACCTAATGGTAGCAAGAAAATGGCTGCAGTTGTTTTACGTTTTCTTTTCCTACTTGGAAATGGCATGAGCTGTAGAAGTTAGTAGACTTACTTCACAGAAACTGTCACTGTTAGTCAGCTTTACTAATTCACAAATTCAGGGATAGCCACAGATTTATCATAGTCCAAATGGGGCACAAAGAAACACATGCTGTTAATGGGGTAAACCTTTGAACCCTGATTAACTTACCTGCATAAGGGTTAAAATTTTATGCCAAGCAAGGATGATTATCCTGCCAAAGTAACTCTGAATGACATACTCATTTGGGAGAAAAATATGCCTATAATTTTCCTATTCTCCTTTAGCCTCTGGGAGGGGCTTCCGCATCCCCTTAGTCTTTGTACAGCTCCATCTTAGACCTTTCTTTTGGTGGCTCAATATTTGAATCTACACTGTCCTTGCATTTTGATAAATGCATTTTGTCCTTGCATTTCTGTTTTTGTAGTTTGGCCTTAGTCAGTCTCTGGCCATGCTAAGTCACTACCTTGGCCTGCTTCCTTAAGACCCTTGTTGATGTTTAGGGTAAGGCACCATTAACCCCAGAAGCCACAGAAAATTGACCAGTGCATCCATTCCCCTGTTCAGGCATCACTGCAGTGGATTTTAGCAACTCATATCTCCAAACCACATGCCACCATACCCGAATTGAGTCTATCCACAGTCCTTGAATTCTGCCAGTGACCAGTACTGATCATCATAATAAACGGTAATACATAGAGATATGAAGCCTTTTACCACAGTGGTGGGTAAGACACCAAAAATCATGAGAAATAGGAAACTTGTCTGTCTGAAGATATATGTGGGCTTGGCCTGGTTTGGTAATTTGGAACAATCCCTATTGCTTAAAGATAACATTTAAAATTGAATAAAGACTAAAACATGCTCAATATTAGTAATCCTCAGGGAAATACAAATCAAAACCACAATGAGATACCACTTCTCACCTGTTAGGATGGCTATTATAAAAAAGAAGAGAAGACAAAATAACAAGTGTTGGCAAAGAGATGGAGAAATTGGGACCCTTGTGCATTGCTTGTGGAAATTTAAAATGGTGCAATCGCTATGGAAAACAGTAAGATAATTCCTCACAACATTAAAGATAGAATTATGATATGATCCAGCAATTCAGATTCTGGGTATAAACCTCAAAGAAGTGAAAGCAGGTACACAGACAGGTACCTATGCACCCCTGTTCATAGCAACATTATTCACAATAGCTGAAAGATGGAAACAATTCAAATGTCTATCAACAGATGATTAGATTTTTAAAAAGTAGTATACCTATAATGGAATATTACTTAGCTTTAAAAAGGAAAGAAATTCTGCTGCATGCCTCATCATGGATGAACTTTGAAAACATACTAAATGACATAAACCAGGCATAAAAGAAAAATATTGCATTATTCCACTTACATGAGGTACCTAGAATAGGCAAATTTATAGAGACAGAGAGTAGCATGGTGCTTGCCAGGGACAGGGCATAAGAGGAATGGGGAGTTATTGTTTGATCAGTTTGGCAATGAAAAATTCTAGAGACAAAGGTGGTGATGAATGCACAACAATGTGAATGTACTTAGTGCCACTGAACTTTACACTTAAGAATGCTTAAAATTTAGTGCTATATATATATATATATACATACATATATAATATATATATTTTACTACTATATATACTATATAGTATATATATTTATATATTATATATATTTTTCTATAAAAATATAATAAAATTTTAGAAATCAAGTAAAAATACAACTATAAATGACTGAGAAGATTCACATATTAAAGCTCCTTGTTTTATCAGTGCAGAAGCTGAGCTCACAAGAGATTAAACTTCTGAGTTAAGGAAACATAACTAGTTAATATAAAAGAGCTAAAACTAGAACTCTGTGATTCTAAGACTCCCTAACCAGGGTATTTCCATTTTCCCAGAGTTATTTCCCTTTCCTGCTAAGTGGCTTATTTCACATAGCCACTTTGAGTCCCAGCCTTCTTGCAAAGCTCCAGGGTGGCCATAGGCTAACTATAGCCTCTTTTAGGTGATAGTTGACATTTAATCTTCTAATAAAAACATTAGTGGGTTTCCAATTCTCAGTAGTGCATTACTTACAGCTGGATAATATTCCCAGACAGGCCGACGTAGTTTGACAGCTGGAATAAGGTGTTTTAACCCACATGCCAACTTAGTGAATGAGCCAGATGTTAAATGAGCATAAGGACCAGTTATTTCCAGTCCTGTTAATTTCTCATTGAACTGAATGGCCAAAGTCCTGCAGAATATTTTGATGAGAGGTGACCACAGTAGGCTTATGACACTGATCTATGAATCCTAGCCCCTGGACTCACCTCCGTGGGACTCACTCACCCCATCCTACCTTGGGTTAACCTGCTTTTACATTGCTTCTCACTGGAGACTCCTGCCAATCATGAAGAACACTGGTATGTGACAGCAGTGATATTCTGCAAGTATTGGTATTCAGTCAATTTTCTCATAGTTTCAGGCATTTGTAATTAAAATCTTGCAGCACTAAAGTCTTCATCTGAGCCAGGTTTCATATAGGTTTCTGTGCTCACACTGTCTCTGCTCCTAACATTAGTCCTGCAAGATGTGTAGGATTCATTTCATTTTGAATACTGAGAAACAGACATTCAGATGAAAGTGGTTTTATTCAATTCCTTATAAACAACTATCCATGTACCCTTAAGTTCTTCTAACTCTCACACATTCTAATCATTGCTGGTCCTTAAGCATTCTTTCAACATTTCTAACTCTAGGTCATCAATGAAACCTTTTGCTTGTCTAGAGCAGTGCTTCTCAAACCCTGATGACCATGGGAATCACCTGGGTATCTTGCTAAAATGCAGATTTTGATATATTACATTTGAGATGGAGCCTAAGATTCTACATTTCTAACATTTTTCTAGATACCGCCAATGTAGCTGTTCCTAGAACATAGCTTGAGAAGCAAGGCTCTAACTATGCTTCCTAAAATGGTAGCCTCCAGCTTCAAGTGGTGATTAAGCCTTTGAAATGTACCAGTCAGATGTGCTTAGAGTGTAATATGCACATAAGATTTTGAAGATTTAGTCTAAAGAATGTAAAATATCTCATAATTTTTATATTGAATATATATTAAAATAATATTTTGAATATATTGGGTTAAAAAATGTATTATTAAAGTCAATTTCACCTATTTTTTTACCTTTTAAATTGACTACTAGACAATTTAAATTTGCTTATAGAACTGATATTATATTTCTATTGGGCATCACAGCACTAGGGAATCCTCATGAATCTTCTCCACCTATTTATCATTTAGCACATACTGCCTTATGTTGCTAAAGGTCATATATTGATATCTTGCTGGCTATGCAGTGAGCTCCTGAAATTCCAAGCTTATATCTCATTTCTCATTGTGTAAGACTATATCTCATTCCTCCTTGTGTCTCTAGCCCCTAGAAAAAGTACTTACTTTCTAACAGATTCTTGATGATAACCACTGAATAAATTTTGAGCCCTAAAAGTCTGCTATGGCTTTGTATACCTCAAAGTGCTTAGCACAATGAATTAGAAATAGGAGGTCCTAGATTAAGGCATGGGTCAGTCCTAGCCAACCTCAATGCATGAGTCATAGTGTTTATGGATTGCCCGACCTGTTGTCCTCTCTGCTAAAGGAATTCTCAATAACTGTAATATAAACCTAATCAAAACATAATTAGAAAGGCAAACTACTGCAAAATACCATCATCTAATGCATTCCAAAAAGATTTGGGGATTATCTGCACCACTGGTTTGGTCCTTCATGATAATTAAAAGTTTATTGAAAGAGAACTGCTTAAAAATAAAGAAGGTGACTGCTTCTCTTTCAATACCATTGTCTTGATTGAAGTGAGGAACTTGAGAATGCCCTTGGCGAGACGTAAGGGGCCCATCACAAATGTTATGTCAAATAGGATTTAAGAAGCATTTACTTATCTTCAATTTGAGGTTCAAGGATCACTGCCTTCTAGTATTAAATGTACCTCCTGCTACATCTTCATTCACTCATTTACTTATTCACTCACTTACTCACCCTCTCACTTAACTTACAGACTCATTCCTTCAACAAGCAATTTTCTGGGCACCTCTGATAAGCCAAGTGCTGGTGACTCCAGGATACATAAGGCAGTACAATGGAAAAAACAGACACATACAACTTTTTAAATAAAAGGGAGTTTCCAGACTATCTTGTTTGTCTACTGCTCTCTGAACTAAATCTGGTAGTGGGCTTTGTTTTTCTGACCAATCATTCATACATTAGTATCATTACATAAAGAATTTTAAAGGGGCTTTAAACGTACTTAACCTTGAAACCTACCTGCTTTGAGGACTTAAAATTATTTTTTCCCAACCTACAAGTTAAATAGATTCATGGTATTTGTATAATGGAGGAATGTTATGAAAAAGAGTCCCTTAAAATTTTACATATGCATTTTTTTGTATGCCAATAAAGTTTGGGATTTTGTGTTCATTTCATCTTTAAGACATGCCTGGCTCCTGTTAGTAACATCTTCTTTCAAGAGCTTTGCTACATATTCTCACCTTATCCAGCTGGGAGCTGCAGAATTTATGAAGCAAGGGCAGATGCACAGTCACAGTCTATGTCTCTGGGGAGTTAGGCCTGTTGTTCACAATGCATCCATTTACCTTGTGTTCAGGTGGGAAGGTCCTGCGACTGTCTTCAGTCATATTTATTAAAGAAAAGTCTCTCTGTGGGAACTTTACCTTATGTTTAAAGGATGAAATGCTAGTTTGAAAACTCATTTCAATAAAAAATGTTTATTTCGCTTGTGGTATAAGCATGTATCAGTGGATCTTGAGGGGATCATCAATCACTTGCTAGATACAGATTCTTGGAGGAAGGGGCCTTGCCTTTGTCAGTATCATATTGCCCACAGAGTGCTCAATAAAGTTTCTAAATTGAAATGGTATCTACAACCGTATAAGCTAGGCATGCAGGGACAGGCACTTTTATTTCTAAGTCTCATTTCATAACTGTCATCAGAACAAATTTAGCTTTCCTTATTTTCTGAGAATAAAATATTCTATTTGATATCCCAGTGTAATCACATCCTCTGAGAAAAAGGATTCCGTTCATTGTTCAGGAGCGACATGTGGCTGTGCATTTGAGGAGCTCTCTGTAACTAGGCCCTAGACATGACAGTCATTAATCTAGTGATGACATTGGAACAGGGCAAAATTAAATTTCTTGCCCCGAGATATATGGAGGAAAAAAAGAAAAGAAACATAAAAATCTATTATTTGGACAGCTTTCAGTTTTAACCTATTCAAGAAAGCTAATGCAATAGTAGTGTTCATGCATTAATTAAAATTCTAGTATGCATTTTATATTAATTGTGTATTTCATATTCACATTATGCATTACTTATTATAGGCTTGTATGCCCATAGCACTAATATTAGTAATTAAAGATCTGTCAGCAGCCTGCTTTTTAGCAACATAGTTTTGAATCATAGGAGCTGAAATCTGGCATATAATTTGTCATTTGTGATTTTTTCCCCCAAAACTTAATTATTAATAGAATTAGTCCATGTCATTTTAGCTAAAAAGCAACAAAGCCAAATGGTTTGTTGCTTTTCATTAGCTTTGAGACCAGTAGTCGATTTTAAAATTCTGCCTTAAAAGATGAATTTTTGTTTTTCAATGCACATGAATTAAATCCCCTTTGGCATTTAAAAATAAAAAATATTCTTTATTTTGCACCAGTTTTCAAATCATTGGATTATATCATAGGGTTAGTTCATTTGTTTAACCATAATTTACTAAAAACCCAACAGGTTATTTCAGTCCTTATCTGGAGGGACTGGAGACATAAGAAGATCAGAAGAAGACACTACACAGCTGAGGAGGTTGATGATTGGGAGAGAATTCTGGGGTCTCATTCCCTTGCCAGGGACCAGTTGTTTACAGGAAAATGGTAGACTCCAGAGGTCAGGTGCAGTTGTGAGCCCTGAGAATCTAACATTTTAGAACTAGAGTGCTCCTTTGAGAGCTTTTAAAAAAAGATCATTGTGTTTTATAAGGAGAACAACAAAGATTAAATACCTGCTTAAGATCATAGGGCTTGTTCATAGCTAGCTCCTGATTCCTTTCCAGGCCAATTTTCTGACACCAGGATACTCTGAAAACTCAAGCAACTTAATGGGTTGAAATTGTTTTGTTTGGTGAGAAAGTTTTCCATGTATTTCAGCAAATGTTTTATTAAGTACTTTCTACAGAGTAGGGCTAAGGCAGCTTTAAAGCCCAAGCCCTCCCAAAAAGTTCTAGAAAGCAGCTGAAGTGGATTGGAAAGCCTGCAGGAGTACTAGATTAGGGATGTGAAAGCCCAACGCATCACCAGAGGAGGCTAGAAGGCCACTGGTATGCAAACTGACTGAGGGGTGGGAAGAGCTCCAGAGATACTCAACAAGTGTAATAGGTCAATACTCCAGGGATGAGGACCTTATATGTATGTCTCTATAAGCCAGAGTATGGAGTAGAAGATGTGGAATCAGTTGACCTTTAAACTCTCAGAACCTAACTTGAGATTTTCCATCCACAACCTCCAAAGTCTGTCCTCTGGAATAACCCACTTGACATCCACATGCAGATTCAGCCCCATGCCAGTCTGCCCAAATTAGGAAGGACTTAAAAGGCCATGCTCAATTCTAAGGGGAGACATTCTTCTACCTTGGGCTTCAAATACCAATAACATTGTTCCTGAGATCAATCCCTCCCAAATTGCCACATCCCCACATGTGTTTCAATATCTGAATTGAATTCCCATGTCAGTATTCACCTGTATTCAGTATTCACAGGACATTTCATCTCTCTGGAGATGGGATCAGTCCCTGTCTGCCTTACCCAGGGCTGACAGAGTCCTCTGGTGGTAGTTGCTGAAGCTCTTCAATTAGCACCTGTATCTAATTCCTGTGGTGTCTTCCATCTAGCCATGAAGATACCTACTACACTGAGCCTTGCTGAAAGACCATGAACTTTGGATTCAGCTAAAGCTGTTTACCAAACTCTGCTCTAGATCTTGTTCAAAGGACTAGCTTTGCCAAAGCTGTTTCTGCCATAATTAATCATCTCATTGCTGGTTGCATCACAAGATCCCACAAAAGCTCCTGGAGGATAATTTGCTAAAACTATAAACTTTAGAGTTTGTTTTTCACTAGATCTTACTAAAACATCTAGATTATTTTTCAAAAGTATTTTCTTAAAATTGTGGTAAAATGTGCATAAGAAAATTTTAATGATTTTTAACTGTTCAGTGATATTAAGTACATTCATGTTGTTTATTGTGCAACCATTACCACTATCCATCTCCAGAACTTTTTTGTCTTCTTAAATTGAAACTGTTCCCATTGGACACTAATTCCCAATTCTCCCCTTTCCGCAGCCCCTGGAAACCACCATTTTACTTTCTGTCTCTATGAATTTGCCTACTGTAGTTTCCTCATATGAGTAGAATTATGCAGTATTTGTCTTTTGAGACTGGTTTATTTCAGTAGAATATCCTCAAGGTTCATCCATGCTATATAGCATGTGTCAAAATTTCCTTCCTTTTTAATGCTGAATAAATAATATTCCATTGTATGCATATACCACATTTTGTTTATCCATTCATCATCTGTTGATGGACACTTGAGTTGCTTTCACATTTTGGCTATTGTAAATCATTCTGCTATAAACACGGGTATGCAAATATCTGTGTCTCTGCTTTTGATTCTCTGGGGTATATAGTAATAAGTTGAATCGCTGGATGACATGGTAATTCTTTTTTTATATTTTTATTTTTAATTATTATGGGTACATAATAGTTGCATATATTTAAAGGGTACATGTGATGTTTTGATACAGGCATACAATTGATATTAATCAAATCAGGCTAATTGGAGTACATCCCTTAGGATTTTTTCATTTCTTTTTGTTAGGAACATTTCAATTCCACTCTAGTTATTTTAAAGTATATCCTAACTTACTATTGATTATAGTCACTTTGTTTTGCTATCAAATATTATTCATTCTAACTATACTTTTGCATCTATTAACCATCCACACTTTATTCCTTACCCCCCTACACTTCTCAGCCTCTGGTAAACATCATTCTACACTCTGTCTCCATTAGATCAATTGTTTTAATATTTAGCTCTCACATATGAGTGACAACATGCGAGATTTATCTTTCTGTGCTTGGCTTATTTCATTTGACGTAATATTCTCTAGTTCCATCTATGTTGTTGCAAATGGCAGGATTTCACTCTTTTTATGACTATATAATATTCCATTATGTATATGTACCATAATTTCTTTATCCATTCATCCACTGATGAATACTTAGGTTGATTCTAAATCTTGGCTATTATGAGTAGTACTGCAGTAAAGATGGGAGTGTAGATATCTTTTCAATATGCTTCTATCCTTTCTTTTGGATATTTATATACTTAGCAGTGGGATTGCTGGGTCATATGATAGTTCTAATTTTAGTTTCTTAAAGAAGCCGCATACTGTTCTCCATAGTGGTTGCACTAATTTACATTCCAACAGTGTACAAAAGTTCCCCTTTTCCCACGTCCTTGCCAGCATTTGTTATTGCCTGCCTATTTGATAAAAGCCATTTTAACTGGGGAGTGGTGGGGGGCAGTGTGAGATGATATCTCATTATAGCTTTTATTTGCTTTTCTCTGATTACTAATGATGTCAAAAATGACAGTTCTGATCTTTTGCCCATTTTTGATTGGATTGTTTGATTTTTTTCTATTGTGTTGTTGGAGCTCCTCTTATATTCTAATTATTAACCCCTTGTTAGGTGGGTAGTTTTCAAACATTTTATACCATTCTGTTGTTGTGTCTTCATTTTGTTGATTGTTTCCTTTTCTGTGCAGAATCTTTTTAGCTAGATGAGATCCCATTTGTCCAATTTTGCTGTGGTTGCCTGTGCTTTGAGAGTATTACTCAAGAAGTCCTTGCCCAGATCAATTTCCTAAAGTGTTTCCCCAGTGTTTTCTTCTAGTAGTTTCAGGTCTTAGATTTAAGACTTTAATCCATTTTGATTTGATTTTTGTATATAGTGAGAAATAAGGGTCTAGTTTCATTTTCTGCATATGGATATCCAGTTTTCTAAGCACCACTTATTAAAGAGATTGTCTTTTTCCCCATTGTATGTTCTTGGAAACTTTGTTGAAGGTAAGTTTACTATAGATGTGTGGATTTATTTCTGGGTTCTCTATTCTGTTCCATTGATCTATGTGTCTCTTTTTATGCCAGTACCATGCTATTTTTGGTAACTATAGCTCTATAGTATAATTTGAAGTCTGGTAATGTGATTCCTCTAGTTTTGTTCTTTTTACTTAGGATAGTTTTGGCTATTCTTGATCTTGGTGGTTCCATATAACTATCATAGGTGGTTCCATATAAATTTTAGGATTTTTTTTTAATTTCTGTGAAGAATATCATTGGTGTTTTGATGGGGATTACATTGAATATGTAGATTGCTTTGTGTAATATGGACATTTTAACAATATTAATTCTTCCAATCCATAAACATAGAATATCTTTCCATTTTTTTGTGCCCTCTTCAACTACTTTCATCAGTGTTTTATAGTTTTCATTGTAGAGATCTTTCACTTCTTTGGTTACATTTTGATATAGTAATTCTATCTTTAATTTTCTAAGGAACCTCCGAACTGTTTTAGAATTATGTTTTAAACTTGACATAGACTGAACAAAAACATCTTACAATTCCAATCTCTTCATATATATATGTACTTCAGAGAAAACAGTAAAAGCAATTTTAATGCATGCATGCTGATTTGGGTTGTGAGAGAATGTTATTTCATCATCTTTGAAAGAGAGCTTATGTGTGTTGAAGTTTGGGCAAATGAAAGTATATTAGAGCTTATTAGAAAGTTAAAAAAGTCTGTATCTAGTAAGACCTAACTATGTGGATCATCCAGAGAATATGTTAGCTGCAACAATCCAGTAAATGGCTTTCCCAACTATCTCACTAGTATAATGTAACACTTTAGGTAAGGATAGTATGAGTTGAAAATAAAATGGAAAACCGAGTTTAAATAATTGTTTAAAAGAGGCAATTTAAATTATAAGAAGAGCAAACTTTATAAGGTTATAAGAAGTTGTTAATATATAAAGTTACCCTCATTTCAATTATATCTAAGTCATTTTAAAAACATAGTGAAAATATTCAATCTAAGATAAATGAGATGTGCATATATTGGTGAAATCTACTTTAAAAATGACTTATCATACACCCTAAGGAACAGATTTACTCAGGGAAACTAATTACCAAGTTGCAGTTTATTCCAGAATAATAAATCAGCAATTTGAAAAATTCATGTTGTGTTAGCATGGCATAGTTCTTAGCAATTATGAAATAGCCAGATTTTAAATTCCAGAGATTTAATTATATCCTAAAACATTTTTTTACAAATTGTTGCAAGATAGCTTTGTTAAAAAAAACAAACAGAGCTTCTAACCTGATTTCTACATAATATCCTGAAACTTACCATCAGGAGAACAGCAAATCCTTTATTCCTGTGTTGTTCACTATTTAGATTGTATTCACCTCTGAGATTGGTAGCCTGAGTTTGAAATCAGATGCTCTTCCAAATATGAACGAACTAACTAAAGTCCAAGGGATATCAGCAAATCATTATTTAGTGTGTGACTTCTTAGTTTGTTCTAACCTATGATTTATTATGCTGATGGCTATTGTTATCATTAAACATTGCTTATGTATGGAAAAAGCATGTATTCAGCATAGAGAACTGAAAAGTTATATTTGTTTCAATCATTTTTTTCCAAAGATTAATTTTTAGTGTTTTCATCATTCCTGTGATAGGCAAAAAGCCCCAAGTCAAAGGATTAAATGATCAAATTATGTTTATATCCTTTAAAAAAGTACTTTATTTTACCAGATTCAATTATTACATAGTTTAGGTTATGAACCCACAATTTATATGGCATAATTGGAATGTATTCAATATATATATACATTTTTATTGATATATAATAATTATACGTATTTATGGGATATGTGTGATATTCTGATATATGCATACAATGTGTAATGATCAAATCAGGGTATTTAGGATATTTAGCACCTCAAACATTTATCATTTCTTTGTGGGGGAACATTTCAAATCCTCTCTTCTAGTTATTTTATTTTTATTGTGTACTTGAAAGTTTTTAAAATTTGAGAATATTATAAGGTTACAAACATTTGGTTACAAGAATTGTTTTTGTACTGTTTGAGTCAAAGTTATAAGTGTGCCAATCCCTCAAATAGTGAACATTGTACCCATTAGGTGTGAATTTACCCATCCCCTTCTATCCACTTCTACATTTTTGACTTCTAATGAATGTTATTTCCATACGTGCACATAAGCGTTGATCAATTAGTTCCAATTCAATAGTGAGTACATTTGGTGTATGTTTTTTGATTTTGTGATACTTCACTTAGAAGAAGAATGGTCTCCAGTTCCATCCAGGTTAATACAAAAAGTATTAGTTTATCATTTTTTTAATAGCTGAGCAGTACTCCAACAGACAATAAACTATGGTTAACTATAGTCACCCTTCTGTGCTTTCTAGTACTAGAACTTATTCCTTCTATCTAATTGTATGTTTGTACCCATTAATCAGTCTCTCTTCACAGCCCCCCTTCCAGCCTCTAGTTACCATAATTCTACTCTCCACCTTCATGAGATCAACTTTTTTAGCTCCCACATATGAGTGAGAACATGTGGTATTTGTCTTTTCATGCCTGGCTTATTTTGCTTAACATAATGATCTCCAGTTCCATCCACATTGCTGCAAATGACAAGATTTCATTCTCTTTTGTGGCTGAATAGTATTCCATTGTGTATATGTACCACATTCTCTTTACTCATTCATTCATTGAATGGATGAATTGCACATCTTGGCTATTGTGAATAGTACTACAACAAACATGGGGGTTCAGCTATCCCTTTGACATACTGATGTCCTTTCCTTTAAATAAATACTCAGTAGTGGGATTGATGGATCATATGGTAGTTCTATTTTTAGTTTTCTTGAGAAACCTCCATGGTTCATTTCCATAATAGCTGTTCTAATTTACGTTCCTACCAACACTGTATGAATTTTCTTTTCTTTGCATCTTTGCCAGCATTTGTTATTTCTTGTCTTTTTGATAATAGCCATTCTAACTTGAGTGAGATAATATCTCATTGTGGTTGTGATTTGCAGTTTGCTGATGATTAGTGTTGTTAAACATAATCATATGTTTCATACAGCTGTTGGTCACTTGTATGTCTTCTTTTGAGAAATGTCTATTCAGATCCTTTGCCCACTTTTTAATGGAATTGTTTGGGGTGTTTTTGTTGTTCAACATATGTATTATTACTAACTATTACTCTACTGTGTGTCTACATTCTTGGTTAAAAGAATTATCAGTACTCTTCTGATTTAGTCATATAACTACATTCTACTATGTGGAGGGTGAAACAATAGGCATTGGTGAACTATAGATAAAAAAGGTTGCATCTCTGCCTTCAGAAAGCTCAAAATCTTGTTAGACAGAAGCTGAGTGAATGTTGATGGCTGTTAGTTGATAAATTTGAACTATGACATATCTTACAGAAAAATAAATGAGTGCCTGAATGATGCTATTTATTCTACAGATTTTCTTCAAGAACTTGACTATTAAGCATGCCATCTTTACCACTGAGCCACAGCCATTAGGGCATTCCTGACATGGCCATCAAGAGCTCTTGATCTTTTCCACCCTGACATCAATGTCCTTTTCTCCTAAGCCAGTAGCCTTACCATTTCTTGATAGATATTTGGTACCCTATAGCCCACTGATGTGGCCCCCTGTGAACTTAGTCCTCCTAGAACTATTGCGCCGCCAAAGAACAATCTGGTTTGATGATTGTGAGTGGTCCCTAGGAACATCTGATTTGAGGATAGAAAGATCAAATTCTGAATGAAATTGTTCTCAAATGTTTCTGAAGAAAAATCTCATGGTTGTCTCTTAGGCTCTTCCTCAAGAGGAATGATTTTAGCCCCATTTGGGTACCTAACTGTCCCGTTGTTCATTCATCTATCCCGGTAACACTCTATTTCATTATAATTATTATTTATGCATCCACAACATAACTCTTATTTAGACCAAGGTCCTCAAGTGTAGAAACAGTGGTGGTATCATATGATGTGAGAGAAAAAGTTTTTCATAGCCTTTTCATAATTTCTATCAGTAACTGCCCCTCACCTTTTGGTATTAATACAAGTGATGATATTTTCTCAGTTTTAGGCAAAATATGAGTAACATCTTCAGAAAACTTTGCTGATCTAAGTAAAAACAACAAGAAACTTCAATTGAAATGTGAACACAGCTTCATGACAAATCCCTTAGCTCCTAAATTATAATCCTTCCACTTCTAGACAAAAATTTTGAAGTTTCCATGGGCAGAAGCTTGACATTCCTCATCTTTGGATCACTAACATATAAATCTGTGCCAAGAAGGCAATAGGCTCTCCTTAAATATTTCCTGAAAAATTCGTGGTCATAAGAAATCTGGATCTCAAGAGCTTTCTTTCCTTTGTGACAGACTAAAGAAATATTCATGGTTTGCCATGATGTAAGAAACTTTCTGGGAGCAATATCTATGAGGACAGAATTTCAATTGTGGGAACTTCAATAAAAAATAGCATCTAGCAGTTTCTCTACCAGCATCCCCTGGGAAATAGCCCATCCTTATCATGTGCTTGGTTTTATTTTAAGTATCCTGACTCAAACAAAGCTTATTTCTGCCTTCATTAGTTTATTTGAAAAGCTATAATTGAGAAAACATTACATCCCAGCCTGAAAACTTTTGACAGGTTCTATGAACTCCTTTTGCACTAATTATATTTATAATACTGGAACTAGATCCTTTCCTTTATGGAACTCAGAGGCTTCCGAAGAAGAACATCTCAAATTCTTTTCTTAGCCTAAAATCAAAGGAACAGTTTGAAGATCTCAGTGGCATCCTTAAAAAAGATATTCTTACCCTTTTTTTATTTTATTAACACTTATGTATTTTCCTTAGCTACTTAATAACATTGATTATTGATTTTCTTATTAATAAATAAATAATTCCTAGGAGATTAGGCAAAGTGAATTGTCTCTCTCCTCCTCCTCCTCATTAAGCTTTGGGAAGGCACTATGGACAAAAAGGCCTAACTTACTGTGCCTGCCAACAGCAATTATTTTCCCCAAGAAGGCCTTTTTAAGAAGAAATTTAGGTCAAAAGCAACAAAGTTTAAAGAGGCTGTGTATAGTGACTGCTGAACTAGTTATAATAGAGAGAGAAAGAGAGAGAGAGAGGGAGAATGTCTTTATAACCAGAATGCCAGCTAGCAATTATAAAAGTAATTGATAGAACTAAAAAATTGCCATTTTGTAATTCTCAATATTAATAAATTATTCAGGTAAGATCAAGATCAACAGTGGATCATGACCATTAGCTGAAAGTTTATTGTGAAACTGAATATTCACATGGTCTCAAAGTTTCACAATGCAGTTTACTTACAAATTACAAATGAAAAATTCATCTTTATAATGAAGAAATCTGGCAATCTTATACTGAAGAAATTGGGCAATGACCATCTTAACCAAGTGTTCACCCTTAGGCTTACTAATAGGGAAACCATCAGACTTATTTGCCACCTGATGTGCTACAGAAAGTACTCAATATCACCTATGGAGTTTTCTTGCTGAAAATCATAGCCTGTATTAAGTTGTGAAGAAATACTCATACACATCTAGAATGTGGAATATTCTTGAAGACACTCATTATGAGAAACAAAATAGGGAGAAGTCTGCTCCTGAGAAAAGTGATCAAACAGACCAAAACAAAATAAAACAAAACAACCATGTGAGTGCAAATTTTGATTGGATCTAAGATTTTTAAAACCTATAAAAGACAGTTGAAAAAATATAAATATAGACTGATAATTTATTTAATTCTCATGAATAGTTGGTGGTATTTTGGTTATATAGAAAGTGTTAATTCTTAAGTACAAATAGTTCTTTATGCACATGCTTATCTATATGTTTTAGACATATATGAATACACACATATATACAAACATATACATCAGCACATAGCCATAGAAATAAAGCAAATGGGTAAAATGTTAATTTGTGAATCCAAATGAAAGGTATACAGTATTCCTATTCTATTTGTCAATATTTCTGTAGGCTTAAATTTTTTCAAAGTAAAAATTAGGAGAAAAGCAAGAAATGGGATATAAACTCTTTACCAGAAGCACTGTATGTTAGTTAACACCTTCATAAAAATTATAAAGCAGCTTAAAAATAGTTTGATTTCTCCTGGCTTTGCCATTTCATAGGTGTGTGACCTTAGATGGGCTACTTAACCTCTGAATAAAATTTTCTAATTTATAAAATGAGGAAATGATACTAATCTTAAAAAAGGATTAAGATACCAAGAGGAACCCAACACCTGTGTTTGTGTATCTCCTCCTGTGTACTGTGGTATGAAAGGGAAAAGTGCTCACATTCTTACCACTCTACCCTCACTGCTTTCCTTTCTGGAGGAATAATTGCATCAAAAGGAAAATGTTACTGGCAGCTTTCATTTTTCAGTAGAATGGGAATTCTATTACGCATGCCTTTGCTGGATGATTGGCATGTGCTCCCAGAGGGTGGAAGATTAGGACACTGTTGTCTGCTTATGATCATGTCTGTTATTGCATCATGATAGAGCATAAGGGTTAAACTCAACCATTTTTTTCCCATGTTTCAAAGAATGTTGTTTTTCATGCAGTGGCCAGCAGACCTTGATTTCTGTTGCTAGGAAACCTGGAAGGCACTGTTAGTCCTCATGGAAACCACGTTTAATACAATCACTCTGGCTGACTCTTTTTGGCCATTTTACCTGATGCCAACTCAAAGAAGGTTCAAGGCAAACCCTGAATGCCTGGTGGAGGTGCCTCAGGGGCTTCCTGGGAGTGGGAGAGGGAGAGAGGCAGAGGGCAAAACCCCTCACTGCTTCAAGCAAAGCAACTCCACTTTGATCTGCTTTAATGTTAGGCTTCCTTTGAAGACAATGTTTCATGGGAGGGGGAATCTGAAAAGCCTTGACTTAATCAAACAAAGTTGAATCTATGAGAAGTGACTTGCTTGGAGTTACACAGCTCATAAATATCAAGACTGAGATGAAACTGAGTTCCCTAACTCTAAATCTCTTTCTATTATGCAACACTTTCTGTTGCTCTTCATCAAGCTTCACCTAGTCCTTCCTTGTACCATGTTTCGGAGCTCCTACGTTCTGAAGGGCAGTAGTCCCTGGAGGGGTGAGTTGCAGTGCAGGTTAAGACTGGAGGCCCTCAAATATTTTCCTGAGAATGCTGAGATCTCTAGATGACAACTGACAGTAGTTTCTCTGAGTTCCATTCAGAGAGTATGGATTTCTTTAAGCAGTCATATGGAAAAAAATAATTCTTTTTCTTCTGTGGCCACGAGCATTTGAGAACTTATTCCTGAGAATAGGAAGATTTGTCTCAGTGATACTGTGGACTATATAATCTAAAACCTCCTGTGACAATCACCTACAGATGATTTTTTAAAAAATGTCTAGCAAAGCTCAGATGACTGAAAGAGAAAGGTTCAGGAGCAAAGTAGGACAAGAAAACCAGGCCACATAGCTAGAACTCCATGCGTTTGCTACTTTTAGGAAGCGGATGGCAGTTTCTTAACCCAGTTCAAGCGTCAATGTCAATTTAAGGACAGCAGTTGAGACTTAGACACATTCAAGGTGGAGGATTGGAAGTGAACAAGCTCCTATCCCCTAACATACATGTTAGGAAGCTAGGACTCATGAAGGGCTACACACACAACAAAAGGCAAACTAGAAAATATCTACCCAGCAGCATAGGGTACACTCAAGAAGGGTTCTCTTGTCTTGCCTAAGCTCCAGGTATAAGTATGAAAGTTCTACTCTGAGAATCGGTCTCATGGTTTAGGGTGCAAACTGGCTCCTGAGCATCAGGAAACCCCCAAGCTGCCCAATTAATTTTAAAATATTGATGCCAGCCCAGCAAAAATCTGGAAGGGTGCCTTTTGGAAGCAAAAGCAAATTTTCTTTTTTAAATTTTGCCCTGGATTTCCATAGTTAAAATCCTACAGTTGTTTTTTTTTGATTCAGACCTCTGTGTGCTGTGTGATCTCATAATCCCAATTTTTACAGTTTTAGGAAGGAAATAATCTACCAATAGAAGGAGTTAAAAACAAAGCAACAGCACATTCTGAGTTCCTAAAGCCCTAGATAACATGGTATTCTTGTAGATTAGAAATTAAGAATTTTTAAAATGATTGAAGGTATATAAAACATCAAGGAAATTATAAGGCACTCTTAAAATTAGGTGGATTAAAATAGGTAGATTAAAAATAGCCAAGTAAAGTTTTGAGAAAAAAGAATCATTAGATTAAAAATTAAATTGACAGATTAAATAACAAAGTCAAAACTGAAGAAAGAATTTGTAAATGACAAAATAAGTCTGAATATATTGTGTTATGCAGAGTGGCATACAAAGAAACACAGAGTAGTCAAGAAGCATGGAGAATAGAATGAAAATTAGCAATATATGTCTAATGGAAATGCCAGAAAGAAATGGTAGTTATCTGGGAGATAGAAAACATTCAGAGAGAAAATTGATGAAAAAATTGATGAAATTTATAAATGTCAGATTCATATAGTATGAATGCTAAGCATGATAAAAATAAATATGCACCTAGACAAATGATAGTGAAATCGTAGAACACCAAAGACAAGGAGAATCTTAGGAGAAACCAGAAAGAAAAAAACCAAAAATTTTATCAACAACAGACTTCTCCAAAGTAATAGTAGAGGCCAGAAAAGAATAGAATACATCAAGAATATAAAAAGAAAATATCTAAAAACCTAGGATTCAATATCTAATTAAACAATAATCTATGAATAAGATTGAAATTCAGACATGTCCAGACAAAAATGTAGTTTTCTACTCATAGACCTTTGCTCAAATAAACACCAAAGTTGTATTTTAGAAAGAAGAAAATTTTTTCCAGAAGGAATTCATATGATGCAAAAACAAAAAATGGTAAGCAAAAGTTAATAAGCAAAATATTAGTGAACACCTGGAAAAATTGATTCTAACACTGACACAATGAAACAACAATATTAATAATGACTGGCTTTGGTACTATAAAACAAATAGAAGAGCTAAAAAATTGCAACAGTAACACATAAAAAGGGGGGAGGGAAATAAAAGATAAAGAATTTTAAGTTGCTTGAAGATGCTTAAAAATGCTTCTTTTGTTCAAGAAGAAGGTAGACATATTGATGAACTTTAATAAATTATTAACTTGAGCATGTATGCTTAAATTTTAATTTTGATCTGAAAGAGTAGTAATATGAATATAATTTATAAATTAAATGAAAGAAAATAATATTATAAAGATCTTATAACATTTATAAGGAATGCAATTAACCAACTATAGGACAGAATCATGAAGCAAAGCACAAATGTAGTAAGTAGAAAAAGCAAAAACTAAAATAGTAAAAGAAAATCTTAATATATTTATATTCACAACAGTTATGAACAGACTATACTCACTAGTTAACAAAGATATTTAAATTGGATTTTAATACATTTTGCTTTAAGTTACTTACAAAAAGATCACTTAGAACACAATCAAAAAAGTTAAAAGTGAAGGATAAAAGGTCAAGATGGCTTACTGGAAACAGTACACCTACACTGCTCTCAAGGAGAAGATCAAAAGTTGCAAGTAGATGCTTACCTATAGATGGACCTTCTAGGACTGAGCATTGTAAGTCATCAAAGAGGCAATGGGAGACACTTAGAGTGTAGGAGAGGGAGACAGGATGATCCACTTGGCAAGATCAGAGGAGAGAATGCTAGGGCTCCACACTTTCCTCCAGCAGACACTGTACCAGAATTGTGGGTTTTTTATTTTAAGAAAAGAATTTTTACTTTCAAGGATTTTTTTCTATAAAATTTGGATGTGTTCTGTAAAATTGGGGCCACACTCAAGGATCCAGAAGGCTACATGTGGCCCCAAGATTGCAGAGCAATCTCCTGAAATGCCCACTGCTGTGGAGAGGGACTCACCCAGTCCCCTGCCTGAGATTATAACAGTGGCCTGGGGACTAACCTATCACTCAGCATGAAGATCACCCAGCACTGGTGTGGCTTATGGCAACCACAGGGAAATGGAACAGCTACATTATAGGCTCTCAGTGCACCCACCTCTCTCCTTCCAGATCAATCTTCCAGAATAGGACAAAAATGTGCTATCTAGGGACCTCTCCTTCTCACTAAGTCCTTGTAAAGGAGAACAGGTGCACTGCAAGACTATCTGCCCTGAACTGAGAGAACAGGTTTCAGATGGGAAGAAACCAGCAAAAGAACTCTGGCAACATGAAAAATAAGCTAGTTTAACACCTCCAAAGGATCATAATAGCTCTGTAGCAATGGACCCCAACCAAAAGGAAATTGTCAAAATGTCAGAAATGGAATTTACAACATTAGTGGCAAATAAGATCAATCAGATTGATGTTAAAGTTGAAAAGGAACAAAAAGATACCAAAAAATAGTTTAGGACATGAATGGAAAATATGGAAAAAATGAAAAAGTCACTAAAGAGATAGATTACATGAGAAAAGATAAAATGGAACTTGAAGAACTTAAGGAAATGAAAGAGTCATTTAGGGAATTTCAAAATACAGAAGAAAGCTTCAACAGTGGGCTAAACCAAGCAGAAGAAAGAATATCAGAGCTTGAAGACAAGGCTTTTGAACTAACCCAGTCAGTCAAAAATGCAGAAAAAAGAATAAAGAAGAATGAAGAATCACTGACAGAAATATGAGACTATGTAAAACAAGCCAATATAAGAATTATGAGTACCTCTGAGGCAGAGGAAGTAAAAGCAAAAAGGAAGGAAAACCTATTTGAGGAAATTATTGAGAAAACTTCTATGGTATTGCCAGAGATTCACATATCCAGATATGAGATGGTCTTTGAAAATCAGAAAGATTCATAGCAAATAAGATATCTCTAAGACACATAGTTATCAACCTGGCCAGTGTCATAATGAAGGAGAAAATTCTACAAGCTACAAGAAAAAAGTAACACTGACCCACAAAGGAAAACAGACTTCTCAGTAGAGTCCATAACAGTCAGAAAGGATTACAGCCCATTATTACTCTTCTTAAAACAGAACAACTGTCAGTCAAGAATTTTGTATCCTGTAAAACTAAGTTTCATAAGTGATGGGGAAATAAAGAATTTTCCAGATAAGTGAACACTAAGGGAATTTGTCACTACGAGACCTGCCCTACAGGAAATGCTCCAAAGTGCACTATATGTGGAACAGAATAATAGACACCCACCAGAGTGAAAACATTTGAATGTTAAATTCCACAGCTCATATAAAATGGTAGCACAAGAGGGAAAACAAAACAAATTATCATTCAAAATTATAAACATAACAATATTCCACATGTCAATATAACAATGACATGAACAGTCTTAATGCTCCACTTAGAAGACATGGATTGGTTTAATGGATGAAAAGTAACAACCCAAGCATATTCTGTCTCTAAGCAACCTATCTAACTCACAAGGAACTCTCACAGACTCAAGGTAAAGGAATGGAAAAAAATATTCCATGCATATGGAAATGAAAAGCAAGCAGGTGTAGCTATTCTCATGTCAGATAAAATTGACTTAAACAAACAAAGGTCAAGAAAGACAAGATGGTCATTATGTAATAGTAAAGGGAGCAATTCAACAAAAAGATATAACAATCCTAAATATATATGCACTTAATTGAGGAACTCTCAGATACATACAGCAAATTTACTAGAGCTAAGCAAACAAATAAATAGCAGCATCATAATTGCTGGGGACTTCAATATCCTATTGTCAGAGCTGGACAAATCATCAAAGTAAAATAAATAAACAATAGACTTAAAAGGGACTCAAACAAATGGACCAACAGACATTTATAGAACATTCTACTCCCAAACTACTAAATATTAATTCTTCTCATCAGCACATGGGATATTCTTCAAGATGGAGCATATCTTTGGCCACAAAACAGGTCTGAAAAATTCAAAAATATTGAAATCACACTGTGTGTCTTCTCAGACCACAGTGGAATAAAACTAGATATCAGTTATAAGAGAAACACTCAAATCTGCACAAATTCATGAAAATTAAATAACCTGCTGCTGAATGATTATTGGGTCAAGAATTAAGATGGAAATCAAAAGATTCCTCAAACTGACCAACAACAGGGACATAAGCTATCAAAATCTATGGGATTGAGCAAAATCAATCCTCAGTGGAAGATTCATAGCCTTAAATGACTACATCACAAAGACAGAAAGATCACAAATTAAAAACCTAATGCCACATCTCAAAGAATTAGAAAAGGAATAGCAAATCAAACCCAAAGCCAGCAGAAGAAAATAAATAACAAAGGTCAGAGAAGAACTAAAGAAAATGGGCAAAAAAGGATCAATGAAACAAAAAGTGGGTTATTTGAAAAGAAAAGCAAAATCTATAGACCACTTGCTAGATTAACCAGGAATAGAAGAGATAGGACCCAAATAAGCTCAATCAGAAAAGAAAAAGGAGACAATTACAACTGATACCACAGAAATACAAAACATCACCCATGAATACTATGAAAATCTCTATGCACATAAACTAGAAAACATAGAGGAAATAGACAAATTTCTGGAACCACACAAACTCCCAAGACTCAAACAGGAGGGAATAGAACTCCTGAATAGACCAATAATGAGAGTAAGATCAAAGCAGTAATAATAAGTCTTACAACAATAACAACAAAAAAATCCCTGGACCAGATGAATTCACAGCTGAATTCTATCATACCTACAAAGAGAACTGGTACCCATACTACAGAAATTATTCCATAACATCAAGAAGAAGAGAATTCTCCCCAACTCATTCTACAAAGCCAATATCACTTTGATACCAAATCCAGGTAAGGACACAACAAAAAAGAAAACTACAAACCAGTATCACTTATAAATATATGCAAAAATCCTCAATAAAATGCTAGCAAACCAAGTTCAACAGCTAATCACAAAAATAATACACTATGACCAAGTGGGCTTCATCCCAGGGATGCAAGGATGGTTCAATATATGCAAGTCAATAAATGTGATTAACTACATATACAGAACCAAAAACAAAGATCATATGATCATCTCAATAGAAGCAGGAAAAGCATTTGACAAAATTCAGACCTTTTTATGATAAAAACTCTCAACAAACTAGGCACAGAAGGAACATATCTCAAAATTATAAAAAACATGTATGACAAAGCTGTAGCCAACATCATACTGAATGGGGAAAAGTTTAAAGCATTCCCCCTAAGAACTAGAACAAGACAAGGGTGCCCACTGTCACCACTTGTGTTCAACATAGTTCTGAAAGTCCTAGCCATAGCAGTCAGGCAGGAGAAAGAAATAAAGGGTATCCAAATTGGGAAAGAAGAGGTCAAATTATTGCTCTTCTCTGATGATCTAGAAAATCCCAAAGTTTCCACCAAGAGTCTCCTGGAATTGATAAATTCAGCAAAGTCTCAGGTTATGAAACCAATACAAATCAGTAGCATTTCTATATACCAATAACACTCAATCTGAGAGTCAAATCAAAGACTTAATACCATTCACAATAGCTACAAAGAAAATGAAATACCTAAGAATTTACTTAACCAAGGAGGTGAAAGGTTTCTATAAGGAGAAATACAAAACACTTAGGAAAGAAATGCAGAGAACACAAACAAATAGGAAAACATATCATGCTCATGGATCAGTAGAATCAACATTGTTAAAATGTCCATACTGCCCAAAATGATATACAGATTCAATGCAACCTCCTTCAATATACCAATGTCATATTTCACAGATCTGGAAACAGTAATTGTAACTTTCATTTGGAGCCAAAAAGTGCTCAAACAACCAAAGCAATCTTAAGTAAAAAGACAAATCAATCAGGATGCATGGAAGGCTATGGTAACCAAAACAGCATGAAACTTGTATAAAAGTGGAGACATAGACCCCAATGTAACAGAATAGAGAACCCAGAAATAAAAGCATATAGCTACAATCAAATAAAAAAATTTGGATTGGATCTAGGTACTTGATGTAATATAAAATATTATTTGTATTACTATATAACTAAGTTACAAATAATCAGACAATATAACTTGTAAACAATATAATTTATATTATTAATGGTAATGAAATCTATAAGCTACCTATAAAGAAATCTAGGCAATATCTCTAAAGAAAACATTTTTAAAAGGTTATTTGAAAGACATAAAAGAAGACCTTAGTAATGGAGAAATGGATTGTTTTCATGGATAGGAAGATTCAATATCATGAAGATGCTAATTCTCCCCCAATTAATACATAAATTCAATATAATTGCAGTAATATTCTCACTGTGATTTTTTGAGGACCTGGACAAGCTGATCCTGAAATCTACGGAAGAGTAAAGTGGCCAGGAAGAGCCAAAAAAACCTAGAAGAGAGAAAAATAGGAAGAGGAACAATAGGAAAAAAAGATATAATTTATTACAATAAAACTCTCCATAAAATTATTTTAATTTTATAATAGTACTGATTTATTTATATGGTACTGATTCAGAGATAGAAAAATAGATCAATGAGAGAAACTAGAAACTGGCCCATAAAATACAGAAACTTGGACTATAACAGGTAGTATCAACAATCAGTGGAGAAAGAGTAGACTCTTCAACAGTGTGGGACAGTTGATAATACATATGAAAAAAGAGAAAATTAAATCTCCATTTCATGATACACAAATTCACATTCTCAGATTCAGACTTAAAGACTGAAATTTAAAAAAATCAGAGTAAAGCAAGGAGGAATCTTCGGAATATAGAATTAAAGGAGAATTTATTTTTTAATGCATCACAAAATACCCATAAAACATACAGAAAAAGATTAATAAATTTAAGTTCATTAAAAAGTAAATTTTAACTCTATTAAAAATTACAAGACATCACAAAGTAAAAATGAAAGTCATATACTGGGAAAATCTGTAGGAACCACATATAAATACCAAATTTATTTTTAAAACTGTAGAATAGGCCGGGCGCTGTGGCTCACGCCTGTAATCCTAGCTCTTGGGAGGCCGAGGCGGGCGGATTGCTCAAGGTCAGGAGTTCAAAACCAGCCTGAGCAAGAGCGAGACCCCGTCTCTACTATAAATAGAAAGAAATTAATTGGCCAACTGATATATATATAAAAAATTAGCCGGGCATGGTGGCGCATGCCTGTAGTCCCAGCTACTCGGGAGGCTGAGGCAGGAGGATCGCTTGAGCCCAGGAGTTTGAGGTTGCTGTGAGCTAGGCTGACGCCACGGCACTCACTCTAGCCTGGACAACAAAGTGAGACTCTGTCTCAAAAAAAAAAAAAAAAAAAAAAAAAAAAAAAAAAAAAACTGTAGAATAACAGTAGAAATGTGGGCAAAGTGATTAACAGGCATTTAAAAGGCAGGAGGCCCAAATGGCAAATTGCATGCGAAAATATGCTCACTTCACTAGTTCTCAGGGAATTCAAAAGTAAAACATCTAGGTACCATTTGAAACCATCAGATCATCAAAATACAGTTAATCTGGTGGCATGGAGTTTTGATGAAAATCTTAGAAATTGCTGGTTGGCTTATAAATTAGTACAACCTTGTTTTCCAATATTTGGTAATGAACTGAACTATGGCCCAGAAATTCGACTTCTAATTTATTAACCAATAAACACTAGACATCTGCACTAGGATAAGTGTACAAACAGGTTGATTGTGTTATTTGTAATTTAAAAAAGTGGGGAAAAATTTATGCTTCTGAATTGGAGAATGGATTTTAAAAAAGAATTCTTTTTATTGAAAGGAATATTATCTTAAAGCTAGATTTATTAATAATCACATCAACAAATTTCGAAAGTGGCATATTATTAAAAGAAATTTTTTAAAGATAAGTTTAAAATGCAAGTTCATTTACATATATGTATATTTCTAATAAAACCATACATGGTAAAAATGCAGAAAACTACTTGGGAACAATATATGCCAACTTAAGGATGTTCCCTCTGGGAAGGTGAGGCTTTACTGTTTCTTCAGAATTTTACTTAAGAAAAAAACAAGATCTATTCCCAATAATAGTAACATCTAAACATCTTGGTGATGTCATTTATTGGTAAAAATAAAATTACTCATTTTATTTTGCATGTTAAAAAAGGAGAGGTAAGGAGTAATTAATCATTGCCGCTCAGAGGTACAGCACTACACGTGGTATTGCCCCATGCACCCTCTCCTGAGCTTCTTCTGAGCTCTTATTAATAGCTGTCACCAGGGGGCTTGACTTTCTTTGCCTTCAGTGTCCAATAGTGACCATCCAGAAGTCAGCCTGTGGCCACCAGGAGGAGTCAGTAAGAGCTAACCCCGGGAGGCACTCACTGGGGCTTTGGTGACCACAAAAACCCAGGTGTTTTGTTGGCTTAGATTTTTGTTTTTATTTTTCTGCCCCTGCGGGTCAGGATGGAAGTGAGGACAAGTGCTCTGCATGTCCATCGTGGGCTGCTGCAGAGAGACCTCCCATTATAGGTAGGACAGCATGCTCACCCCTCTGCATCCTCCTCCTGGCTGCAACTGGTGTGAATGAAAGGACATATAGGGGGCAAAAAGACTTAAGGCTTAATATCAAGACCCACAGAAAGTTATAAATGAAAAAGCATTTTGTTTCAACTCCACCCATTGACCTTTTGTGGGTGAGCTTTCTGTGAAACAACACACCTTCAGAACTCTTAGAGGAGTGGCTTTGTAACCCTGGGGAAAGACACCGCTTCTAAATATAATTGACGTGGCTTTCTTGCCTTAATTCAGGGTATCCATTTTCCACCACATAATCTTCCTTTTGTCCGCACTGATTCCTGTTTGGTTTGGCAGGGCTGGCTGCTGGCAGGCTCCCACAGTGCTGAACGCTTCCTACTCTGCTGTGCTGGGCTTGCTAAAATAACAGCAAGCTCCCTCACTCTCCGAACCAGGAGCCAAATGCCACACAAATTGTGAAACTTGTCTCTGGTTACCAGGAAAACGTAAAGAAATCCCAATGAAGCAAAAAGGTCGACAACATTCTTTCCAACATTTAAACAAAAAAGGTATTTTTAGGGCCCCAGATTTATGGAAGTCAATTCTCTAACTCCCTGCCAGACTTTCAAACCTCCTATTCTTTGTACTACATTATTTAAATACACTGTAAATACCCTTAGTTGCTATAATAGCAGGTCCATATTGTGCAGGGCAGCCAGGGTCTGAAAACCTTGTTGAATTTGAAAGGCAGAAGTTCCGTTTCTGGCACATAAACTTGAGTTAGGGCTATGTTAAGAGTGCCAATGAGGTCCACATTTTGAAAGCTAGACAAGCAGGTCGTTTATTCAGAAAGAATTTGAATCCATGCCCAGAGTCAAATGCAGTCCTTTGTAAAGCCCAGCAGGCTTGAAATAAAAGCTTCTTAACTGACTTGATCAGTGTCCTGCATTTTAGAGTGGAGAAAAATACTTATGATTACTTGGAGATGGAGGAAGGTGCAGAAATATCTGGACCTGGACCTAGAAGTCACCCGACTTCCCCACTATGGATCCCACCATGATATTCTATAACTTGTGTGTTGAGGGAAGGTTTTATACTGTTTGCCGAAAATATCTCCTTGTTACAAAACCCCAAGTCTGGGAAGAAAATACAAAAGAAATGAAAAAATGAGATCTATGAAGCCTCCTCGATAAAACTTTAAAAACATCTAAACTAAACATCAATCAGACCTACTGAATAACTATCTACTAGGCTAGAGTCTCAGGGAATAAATATGACTACGATCTAGTTCTTACCCTAAAGAATGTGGAGAGAGCAGGCTAAATGGTAAGAAGAACTAGAGATGATCCAATCATGTTTGTGCTGTGATAACGGCAGGTAAGCCTTGCCAGAGGGCAGGGAGAGCAGACCAACTGCTCTGCCCTGGGAACCTCCACTCTCCCCACCAACCTGTGTCTGCAGCCTACAGGCCATGTCAATCACTTCTGGACCACTGGCCTCTGGTGCTTGCCTCCCCAGCCCCAGCCAGTAGGGCCATTCCTTCCTCTTCCTAAGACCAACTCTTCTGCAGGGATATTCTAAAGTAGAACTTTTGGGCTCTTTTTTAAAACTTTATTTTATTATTTATTTTTATCTTTTAAAAAATTATTATGGGTAAATAATGCTTATATATCTTTACAGGGTACATGTGATGTTTTGATACAGACATACAAAGTGAATTAATCAAATTGGGGTAGTTGGGGTATCCATCACCTCAGGCGTTTATCATTTCTTTGTGCTAAAAACATTCTAATTCCACTCTTTTAGTTATTTTAAAGTATGCCTAAACTTACTGTTGATTAATGGGCTCTTAATGACATAGTTCTTTCTACTATAAATAGCTCTATTCTTCCAAGGGTGCCTCTGCCAGCTCAAATATTGCCTTGGTAAGAATTAGAAGAGTCACCCCTTCGTTAAGACACTTGACTTTCTGTCAGAAAATGCAAAGAAAATATGCACAAGTCTACAATGTGAATGGTGCCTTCTTGTGTGTGCCTTTGTTTAGTGCACAACCTGACCTGTCTTGTCTGATCACCAGACATGGTGACCCAGCACTCGAGATGGGAAAGAGAAAGCCAGGCGCAGCTTCCCCTGAAGCCCCTACTCCCTGCATCATCCAAGGCTTGTTGCAAAAGCAGATCATCCTTCAAGACTTCTCCACACAGCATCCCTTCAGGGAGTTTGTTTTCTTTTCCTCCTATCTAGCCCCCTTCTGGGAATATACCCACTCAGCCTAGCAATCAGACAGACCTGTACATGTCAATCCAAATGTTTCATTCAAGCTCTGTCTCAAAGGCCCCATGCAAATTTAGGATAGAGCAGACATCTCTGAACATGTCACAGAAAATGCCAGAGGATTATAAACTTCTGGGGGCTAGACTGCTCAGAGAACACAGATGACCCAGGACCGTCCTAACTTCACAAGATGTCTTGTCAGAGGCTCACCTGGATCCACCCTCAAATAATCTATTAAGCAAATAAAAACAGTTACAAATAGTCTAGTAGCTCTTCTTCCAGTCATTCCCTCCCGCCCCCAGATCAGGAAGAACTCTTCTGAGCAACTTCACAGTTCAAGTTGAGGTATAAAATTTGAGTCAGAATGGGTCCTTTTTCTTTTTCTCAGAACTACATGGAAATGAATGGGCTCTGCTAGATACTGCTATACACTGGGGCTTGGGGTTAGGGACAAAGATGAATGGAATAGTCCCTGCCCTCAAGCAGCCAATAGGAATAAAAATACTTCACCTTTATAGTTTCTAGATTCTTTTCATATATATTTTATCATTTATCTGCAGCAGCCTTGAGAGGGAGATGCTATTACATATATTTTACAGGTGAAGTAGATGAGTCTCAGAGCATCTAGACTTACACAGTCATAAGATTTGAAGTGGGACCTGAAACTGTTTCCTCTGTTCTAGATCTTATCTTTCTCCATGAGTGCAGGCTGAAGTGGTAGTCCGCAGAGGAAAATGGCATGACTAGTGTCACCATAGAGGTGCAAACAAAAAGCTGTGGGCACTGAAGGAGAGGGACAAGACCTCCCCGAGGGTGCAGTAAGGTTGGGGAGAGAAACACGGAGATCTGAGGACTCAGAGGTGGGGTTTCAACTGTCAAGTCAGAACAGAAGGATGAATCAGCAGGGGGAATGCAGGGCTTGGTTTATGTTGAGTGAATAACCAGGTGCACGTGGCATGGAGATTTTCAGGCTGTAGAGCTCTTGAAGGAGTGAAAGGATAGAGGTCCCCACAGGCCAGGCTGTGAGTATGAAAGGAGGTCAGTGGGACACAGGGAGCCACTGGAAGTGACAAGCTCAGATTTGTGCTGCGGGGAGAGTAATGTGAATTTAGCAGCAGGGTAAAGAAGGGATTATTAGAAGGGATAAGGGAGGAGGCAGAGACCTTCCAGATGCTCTTAAGGCCAAAAGTGGGATCAGCACTCCAGGGGGCCCCAAAGGCTACCTAAAGGTACCATCTCTCTATGGATCATTGTCTCTATTTTCTTCCTTTGGTCCTGGAAAATTGAAATTAGATTCTTTTATACTCTCTGTGACTGATTGTAGCCAAATACTGTGTAAAAGTTTCACAATGTTGTTTCAGGACTCAGGAAGATGCCAGGTTCCACTGAGACTAATGTTAGCCTTAAGTTACGTTTTTAGCCAGCTGGAGGTCAATAGGTGCTCACTGAGCACTGTGCCCACATGCTTCTGCATGCTGGGGATGCCACAGTAACTGGCAAAGTCTCTGAGCTCAAGAAGCCTCCATACTAGTGGGAAACACAGGCAATATATACATGTGGGCAAATAGTAATTTTAGATACAATCAAGTGCTATGAAAAAAATAAAATGGAGTAATGTGATTGAGAGTGAAGGAGACCAGGCAATCTAAGGAGATAATTTTTGACCTGTGATTTTCAACAAGGAGAAAGTCCCAAGTAGACCTGGCAGATGTACATTTTAAACAGCAGGAACAGCAAGCACCAAGCCCATGAGGCTGGTGTTTGCTCAATGTCAAAGGATCAAAGACAAGTTTGTGAGGCTGGGGTAAGTGAGTGAGAACAGGGTAGCAGATGGGCTGTCATTAGGCAGGGACAGAACACATGCGACCTTATGGCAGGGCCAACCACTAGGAATTTATTCTAAATATTTTTGGAAGCTGTCAGTGGGGGAAAGGATCTGGTTGACATTGTAGGGGTTGCCCAGGCCTCTAGGTGCAGAATGAGCTTTAACAGAACAAGACTAGAAGGAGAAAGCCAGTTGGGCAAGAAAAGATGCTCACTTAGACTGCAGTTGAATCAATAAGAGAATAGAGTTAGAGGTACATTTTGGAAGTAGAGTCAACAGAATTTACTAGCATATTTAAATGGGATGTTATAGAACATGAGTAATCCACAAGAAGCCCTGTATTTTTGTCTTGGGCAGTTTTGTGGATGGTGTTTTCATTTACAGAGATGGGGAGGGCTTGGGGGTAGGAGAGAATTTGGCCTACTGTTGGGGGTTGTGGGTAGGATCAGTGGTTCTGTTTTGGCTCCTAAGGAGCAGAGATGCAAGAGAAGATGCTGAGTGGGCAGTTGGCACTTGGTGCTCAGAGGAAAGTTGGGCTGGAGATATGGATTTTAAAACTTACAAGATCAATATGCATATCTTTGAGTGCTTAGTATGTGCTTGGCTCTACTGCAAAAATATTTTCTACTGTCAGAAAAGTACTTCCCTACTGAGAACTGGCTTTCAGAATAGAACAGAGCTAAAGCCAAGTGGGGCTGTGCCTTTGGCGCAGATAGTGAGATGGAACACCCACCTGTTACTTAGAAGAAACTTTCCAGGATAACCATCTGGCATCCTTTGCAGAGTGCCAGACCTTTGGCACAATCTGTCTTTAAAACAACAATACAATTAAGCTTCTGTGAAGCATGGTGCTATGTAAATCCACAGTGTTAGAGATACCATCATGACATGTAGGTACCATTCTAATAGCATCACACTGCACCAGAACAAAGAGGCCTTTCAATGTGGTTTGTATTTAACCTCAATAGCTATATGGGAAAATAAATTACTCTTGGGCTGTAAGTACTATTGAGACCAATTAATACTTACTGTGTATCTATTGTATCTCCAAGTGTTTAATTTCTTTGAAATAATGCTTCATGTTGCCAGCCTTAAATGAATCAGCTTAATGTTAACAGTGTAGTACCATCATTATTTGTATTAGTTATATTATTTATGTTGTGTTGTATTATTTAACATTTGCTAGCTCTGTAGAGGAAGTCATGCCAAATATATTAAAGACACATTTCTGACAAGGATTAGATTTGCTTAAGAAAGAGAAAGAAAGGAGAGGAGAGAGAGAGAGGGAAAGGGTTGGGGGGAGAGAGAAAAAGAGAGAGAGAGAAAGAGAAAAGGAAAGAGGGAGAAGAAAGAAAAGAAGAAAAATGAAGGAAGAAAGGGAAAAAGGAAGAAAGCAGGACCCTTCCTAGCAATCTTACCTAAAGTGAGATCTATAGAGACAACAGTGTGGTGGTGGTTTTAGTAGTCAGCAACAAAAGGATATTATTAGACAACAAAGACCTTCTGCTCTTTCTTCCCTGCATTTACCATTCTTGGGATACCAGTCTCAGAACTCTGGACTGAGGGAGTTTTGAGAATTATTCATCTATTCATTTATATATTTATCTGTTAATTCACCAAGAAAGAAATATTTTCACCACTAGTGGAAGCAAGGCATAGAAAAAGTCTATGATATGCCAGGTGAACACTGTCTTAGGCACTTGGATATTTGTTCATTCTTTCAGGAAATATCTGTATTGTGCCTCCCACAAGCCATACACTTTATGTTTTGAAAATATGCTTATGAAGAAAAAAGATATGGCCTTTGCCCTTAAATTTGTTCATGATTTAGTAATTAAATAAGTAATTACCTGGGTATTAATAAGTAATAAAATACCTAACTAGAGACATATTCTTTAATTTATTTGTGAAAATCCACCACAGGGAAAGTACATAGTACAGTGAGAATACATAACAATAGGACCTCACATGGGTCTGGGAGAAAGGATAGGTCAAGAAAGGTTTCTTGGAGAAAATGTTGTTTCATTTGAGACTCTGAATGATAAGTGAAAGTGAAGCAGGCAAGGGAATGTGGGTAAGGAGTAAGAGTAAGTAGACTCAGGAACTGTGGATCCAGATGTGGAGATAGGGTACTTCTGTCAATAAGCGCAACACTGCCTCATGCTATCAGCACCATTAGCACAGTTCCAAATGGAACTATTTTAGTACTAGGAATAAACCAGTGAACAAAACAAAACATCACATCCTCATGGAATTTACATTCTAGTGGGAGTGATACACAAAACAAAATTTAAAAAGAGTAAAATATAAAGTATGTCACATTGTGAGAAGTGCTAATGAGGAAACAAAATGTTGGGAAAAGACTTAGTAAGTTTCTTCTGCCCATCCTTCCATTAATCCAACTGCTCATGCATCTCTTCATACATGCATCCATCCATCTCACACTGATGGATTACTTACTGTATCCCCAGATATTGGGGATACAGATTAAATAAATTGTGAGACTTCCTTTTCTAGCTATGACAGAGTTACTACTGCTAGATTTGCTCTCTGAATACTGTAAAGCTGGGGAAAAATATGAATTTTTCCATCATTGAATATCAGAGAAAACTGAGATAGAGAAACATGACATGAGCCCCATGTTCATCCCAGCTTCTTACTGGGAGCATGTTCTGAACGGTAGTGCAGGGAGATGGGGCCAAGCAGTATTCAATGCTTTTGCTGAGCTAAGAAGGCTGAGGTCAAAGTTCAGGACTGCTAAGGCATCTGGAACTCTCAGGGCAGGTTACTGGAAAGGAGGGGTCTGAAGAGAGCTGAGCTCTAAGAATCAGCATGTATATTTCCTGTGAATCCTTGGCTGAGGGATATACTGGGCATCCAGAGGGAGAACTTCCGTGAGTCCTAGAAGAAAGTGATTACATTAGGGCTGAGGACAGTACAGGAGATATTAGAAGCCCTGTAAAGCTAGAAGACAGAATTCTAGCAAGTTAGTATGCCAAGAATCTCTGAGACATTTAGTTCAGATCCCAAAACACCACACCATATTTGCAAAGACCACACCCCCAGATAAGGGCCATACATATGATCTAAAGACAAAACCGGACTAGACCAGCCCTAATAAAGAACCAAACTGAGTTTGACAGAACAGAGAGGATTCCAAGTAATTTATTTGTTTTCCAGACAAACTATAACTTCCTTTAATGAAAGACACTATAAACTAAACTAACTATAATGTATTATCTATAATGTCAAGTGTACAATCAATTACTATGAATGAGAAAGAGAAAGAAAATATGGCATAAACCCAAGAAAAAAACAGTCAAGACAGACCCAGAGATGACCCACATGTTAGAATTAGAGAACAAGGACTTTTAAATCACATAATATAAATATGTTTAAGAACTTAAAGAACAAAGTAGAATTAATGACTCAACAGATGTGGAATATCAGCTAAGAAATAAAAAATGTTAAAAATGAAAATTCATATAACTAAAAAGTGTAATGTTTGAAAGGAAAAACCTGCTAGATGAGCTTCAAAACAGATTGTAGACTTCAGCAGAAAGGGTCTATGAACATAAATCCATAGAAATTATCCAATCTGATAAAGAGAAAAGATTGAAGCAAATGAAAAGAACTTCAGGGGCCTATGAGACTATATCAAGCTATATAGTCAAGCTTTTCCTATATCAAGCTCTCTAGCATGCTTGTAACAGAAATGCTAGAAGGAAAAGAGAAAGAAAGAACAAGGCAGAAATAAAAATAAATAATGGTCAAAATTTTCCAAAATTTTTAAAAACACCCTACAGATTCAAGAAACTCAGTGAAATGCAAGAAAAATAAACACAAAGATGACACCTAGACACATCATAGCCAACTGCTGAAAGTCAAATATAAAGAACAAATCTTAAAAACAGCCAGAAAAAATACTACCTATGTACATGTATGTTTACTTACAGAGAAACAATGATGTGAACTGATGTCTGGCTTCTTATTAGAAATATTGAAGGCCAAAAGATAATGAAATGACATCTTTAAGTGCTAATAGAAAAAGAAATGTCAACCTAGAATTCTATATCTAGTGAAGATATTCTCAAAAATGAAGGTAAATGAAGATATTCAGATAAACAAAAGCTGAGAGTACATTGCCAGCAGACCTGCTTACAAAAAACACCAACAGAAGTTCTTCACCTTGCAGGGAAATGATGCCAGATGGAAATTTGGATGTAGAGGAAGGAATGAAGAGAACTGGAAATGACAAATATATGGATAATTATAAAACTATCTTTAGTTCTTAATTTCTTTTTAAGAGTGACTTTTTAAAAAAATAGTAACAGTATAAATTGAGTTATAATATTCACAGATATGAATATATGATGACCTGATACAAGAGATGAAGTGGTAAATGTATATATACTATCTTAAGTAAAGTAGTGTAATATTGATTTTAATTAACTTAATTTTAAATTAATGCTAATTTATCTTTTGATAAGTTAAGACTACATCATTGTAATTCTTACAGCATCCACTAAAAAGATGTCTAGCCAAAGGTATAGATATAGATAAAAAGTCAATGGAGAAATTAAAAGGGAGTACTAAAAATATTTTATTTTTTTTTTACAAAAAAGAGAATAGAAGACAAAACAAACAGACAAATAAAAATAGATGGGGCAAATGTTAAACAAGTATAGGAAGATAGATTTGAAGCCCACCATATCAAAAATCATATTTAAATGTAAATGTGCTAGATCCTTCAATTAAAAGCTAGAATGGTCAGGCTGGATAAAAAAGTAAGACTCAACTATATACTGTCAACAAGAATCACATAGTTAATAGAAAGACAGATAGGTTGAAGGTAAAAGAGTGGAAAATATATATTGTGGAAATAACATGCATAAGAAAGTTGGTGTGACTATATTGGTATCATCCAAAAGATTTTAAGGCAAGGAATATTATCAGAGATAAAGAGGGAATTTCATAATTTGAAGAAATAATCATCAAAATAATAGTAAAGAGTGAAATGATCAGAAAAAATCCTAAATATTCATTCATATACTAACAGACTTTCAAAATCAATGAGCCAGTGATTAATAGGATTAATATAAGTACATAACCATAATTGGAGAATTTAATATCCTTCTCTCTGTAATTTATGTAAATAATAGACAAATATACACAAATAAGTAAATAATATAGCAAATTTGAAAAATGCTATCAACCCAGATGACCTAGATATTCATAGAACAGTACACTCATCAATGTTGAATATGCATTCTTTTCAAGTACACATGCTGCATTCATGAAAATAAACCTTATCTTGTCAATATATTTTAAGTAATTAAAATCGTACAAAGATTAAATTAAAAATAAATAACAATAAAGTATATAAATAATAATGCACCAAGAAATAAAAATAAAATAGAAATAACAATAAGATATAATATATAAGAAATACAACATATAATAAAATAAACACAAAATACAATGAAAAATACAATAATAATAAAATGTATAGAAATGCCCCTAAATAGTTGAAAACTAAAAGACCTCATTAAATAACCTATGGATCAAAGAATAAACCCAAGGAAAGATACTAGAAATACTAAAAAATATTTGGAACTAAATGATAATAAAAACATAGCATATCAAAATTTGTGAGATACAGCTACAGAAGTGTTTAAAAGGAAATTTATAACATTAAATGTTTATATTAGAGAAGAAAAATATGCAAAACCAATAAGCTAGGCTTACATCTTAAGAAGTTAGAAAAAGAAGAGCAAACTAAACTTAAGCAGAAGAAAGAGAATAGTAACAAAGAACAAAGAAAATAAATTAGAAAATGTACAAACAATAAAGAAAATTAACAAATTCAAACATTGTTTTTTGAAAAGAATAATAAAATTATAAAATTGATAAGTACTTTGCAAGAAACAGAGAAAATACAAATTATTAACATCAGCAGTGACAGAGAGACTATTGGTACATATCCAAGAATAATGACAATATATTATTAAAATTTTATTCTAATAAATTTGATAAGTTAGATAAAATTAACAAATTCTTTGAAAAAGTCATCATATTAAAATACACTCAAAAAGTAATTGAAAATCCAAGAAGCCTATATATGTTAAAGGAATTGAATTTAGAATTCAAAACCTTACAATAAAGAAAATTACAGGCCCAGATGGTTTCGCTGGCAATTTCTATCAAAATTCTAATAAATACAAGAAAATCAACCAATGGTCCCTAAGTTTGTTAGAAAATTGTGTAAGAGGAAACACTTCTCAATTCGTTTTACAGGGCCAGAATAATCCGTCTCTGAATCCCCAATGTCCTGCTCAGCATTGGACATGTAGTACAGACTCAATATTTGTGAAAGAACAAAGGGACTCTCAGATGCAGCTTTTATTTCTTTTTAATCTCCTAAGGTCAATACAGTAGTTATTCAATAATGTCTGTGAAATATTAAGTGAGTCTCATTATTTGAATGCAAGTAATTAGAGGGCTGGATAGGGTTTGTATCTCACCAACGGTTGGTCTAGATTAGTTATGGACAATTTAGTTTAATCCAAGGCAACTTGCTTGAGATCACCCAGCTGGTCAGGTGTCAGAATTGGGACTTGGGTGACTAACTGGTTGTTCTTCCTACTTCACTCCAACTACCTCCTCTCATGATATGCTCAGTGGCCTCAGTGCCTAAAAGTGGCATTTCCTTCCACGCAGAGCAAGTTCAGGCTGTCAGGACCCATGTGAGAATGTTTCCCTGTTCAGCTGGAGTATGTTGGCAGCAGTGGGAGGTGGGGTGGGTACCACCATCTCAGGCAGCAGTGGCTGTTCTGTTACTTTTGGTTATAGTTCGGCCCTTCTCTTCTGAGGGGCAGAGCAGAGCTCCTTTTCTGAGAATAGAGTAGGAGATGGCCTGGGCACAGGAGTGAGCAGAAGAGGGATGAGGTAGAGGAGATATGTTAGCCTCTTCATGCTAAGAGATCATCTTCCCAGGGATATGGGCATGGGCAGGAGCCAAGCCTATCCTTAAGGATAACCTTAGCAGTGCCCTAGGAAATAGGCCAAAATTGGGCATCTAGTCTTACACAGAAAATTGACAATAGTGTCTAAGAACACATTTAGAGATTTTGTTAATTCTCTTGGTCAGAAGTTACCAATGGGCCGGGTGTGGTGGCTCACGCTTGTAATCCTAGCACTCTGGGAGGCCAAGGTGGGAGGATCGCTCAAGGTCAGGAGTTCGAAACCAGCCTGAGCAAGAGCGAGACCCCGTCTCTACTAACAAGAGAAAGAAATTAATTGACCAATTAAAATATATAGAAAAAATTGGCTGGGCATGGTAGCGCATGCCTGTAGTCCCAGCCACTTGGGAAGCTGAGACAGAAGGATTGCTAGAGCCCAGGAGTTTGAGGTTGCTGTGAGTTAGGCTGACACCATGGCACTCTAGCCTGGGCAACAGAGTGAGACTCTGTCTCCAAAAAAAAAATAAAAGAAGTTACTAATGGTACCTAATGGTACTAAAAGAATTCTTAAATGTATATACCTCCCAGAATCATTCTAAAAATCTCATTTAAAATATTCTACTCTGATATGGCCTTATATTTTGCTTCTTATACAATGTAAACAAGAAAATTTTACATGAGAGGCTCTTGGCATTGTCTGTGGATAGACTGTCACTATCTCAGAAATACATGGATACCCACACACAAATACACACACACACACACATACACACACCCATACCTGTCTCAGAAACAGAGGTGACCATCTCAAAGACAGCAGAAGGAGAAAGAGAGGAAGGGGAGATTAGTTTAAGAACATAAGTGGAACTGTCTAGTCTTTTCATCCTCTCAACTAAACAGATCTTTTTTTTCCTTCAGTATCTCAAGCTTTACCCCCATCTCCCAATCAAATATTCTATTATTTCTACCTAATCTTTAACTACACATGGATCTGACTGTAGAATAGACAATAAAGCATGAATGATCAATAAATGGGCTTAACCTACAGTATTTGAGAAAACATTTGGTACAATCTAAAGGAAAATAAAGCTGTTATTACTTACATCTCTGAGGAGAAGCTATTCCTGCAAGCACCTCCTCCATTTTAGAATGTGTAGTGAAGTATTTTCTATCAGCAAGATCATGTAATCTCCTTTGCCTATTCTAGGAAGCCAACCTAAGAAACCTGTCACCCACTTCCTTCCTCATCTTGTATGCTCCAGGCTGCAGGCTGAGTGTCATCATTACTGTATGAAAGGGTGTGAACACATATCCCAACTGGAGAATGACAAGCCTAGAAAGTGGAGGTTCACCTGTCTGTGAATCTACCTTGAGATGTCTACACTTTGATTACATGTTTGCCAATGTGTAAATTAGGAGATTGGTCTTACCCTAGCTCAAAAACAAAAGAAAACAAAACATGAACATCAAGACCAAAGAATTAACAAACTTTGAATAATATCATTACAAAATTGATTCTGATAAAAGGAAATAGAATAATCCTGTTGCAACCTTCATGAATAAAATTCCTTTCTCTATTTTCATATTATTAAGCCACCTTTTTCCCCACAAACATTATTTCATTGTATTTTTTCTGCTGAAATCAATAAAGTGTTAATTTGTCATTTACTTTTTCAAGTGGCGGAATTATTGTTATTTTGAATGACCATAAAGGGCATTTATTCTTTTATTAACAAACATTATTTAAATACTCATTGTGTATAAAGCATTGTGCTAAACTGTAAGGTGTCTGTCCTCAAAATTCAGGTAGGATTCATCTATCCATTTGTAGATAGGTACCTCTATGCTATAAGATAGATATCATGTTCTTTTCTACCTAAAGATAAAAAGCTGAGGTTGTCCTTCATGACTATGGACATGGTCCAAAAGGTGGAGAAGCTCTTCTGAGTGTGAGGACCCAAAGCTACCAATTGGCCAGGACCTTAATTTATATATTTCATGTCATTTGTGGCCCAATCTCCAGGGCTCCGTTGTGGGGCCCCTTCCTTTTCTGTGCTAAGCAGCCATAGCAGTGAGACGAAAGTTGAAGCTATTTAACAGAGTCCCACCACTGTAGTATAAATCAGCCTAGATTTATTTGTTTTGCATAATTTAGGCTGTTTCTAAGACAGTAATCTTTGTTTAACAAGGTAATGAGTTTGGGTGAATACATATTTTGTTATTCCTGGTCTCTCTCTCTCTCTCTCTCTCTCTCTCTCTCTCTCTCTCTCTCTCTCTCTCTCTCATAAACACACAGACACACACACCCCACACACACTTGTGCAAACATACACTTCCAATATTTTTCTTTTATTTATTCCAGAAATTGAACTGGAGACGTCCCTTCCTTTATTCTTTCTCCTTTGTGCATGATACTAATACATTTATTTATTCATAACTAGCTTAGTCACCTTTGTTCCAATCATGTTTTCCCTCCAGATCAGAAAGAACCCTTCTGAGCAACTTCAAAGTTCAAGTTGAGCTGTGAAGTTTGAGCTAGAATGGATCCTTTCTCTTTTCTCAGAATTATATTGAAATGAACCTGTTCTAATATGCATTAAGGCAACTAACTTTGACTTCACTCAGCAGGAATCTCACATAATCAGAGTTGAATTTGGTAAAAACATAGTCAGTCTATGTGAAGAAGAGATGCCTTAGATAAATCAAAACTCTTTGAAGGACTGAAGTAGGAAGACTGAAAAGAATGTACACTGATTAACTCTTTTCCTTCACTGTAACAGGCTCCTGAATCTCCATGGCAAGGCAGACAGGAATTACTGAACTGGCTGCACATTCATCTGCCCTAGGGAGACACTGCAGTATAGGGGATGCACAGACATTTGAATCAGATAGACCTGCATTCAAATCCCAGATCAGTTTCCTATGTGCTTCTGACCTTGGGAAAATCATGTAACTTATGGCCTGAGTCCCAACCCTGAGTTTCATCTTTTATAAACTGGGAGTGGAAACAGCTACAATGACATTGAGGGTTACATGAAATACTGTTTGCTCAGGGCTGATAGTCAATACACAATAACTGTTCATGATTATGATTATTGTGCGATTCTTTCAAAAAGAGAGTCACTAGAAGCTTCTTAGCCTTGTCAAGCTTAAGACTGTGTGTGAAGGCAGAAGTCTGGGCCTAAATGGTATAAATGGACAGTTATGCTTCTGGCCTGCCTTGGGTTGCAGGTGGGGTTCTTGACTCAACTCCTACTCCATGTTAGCCTACTACAACTCTGCTGGCCAAATACCACAGGAAAGCACACTTTATGTTTAGAAGTGCTGATTGCACTTCAAATTATACTTCATTGATAAAATAACAACAATGTCAGCTCATTAGGAAATCAACAATAATCAACACTCTAACTGGAAATTGTTGGTTACTATTATTTCAAATGTTCTAGAAGAGAGTTATAAGTGTATTGTTTAAACTAATAATGAAATTGCCAAGGGCTGCCCTTACATGTTGTCTTATTTAGAAGTGAAAACAACCCTGCCACGAGTCATAACTTTTTTTTTTAATATTCCAGCTTGTTTGTTTGAAGTTTCTAGATAGAGCCAACTTTGTGGCTTGGCCTTAACATAAACATTCAGGTGATTCATAAGGATTTTTATTGGGCTTTCACTTTGTCAAAGTCTAGAAACTAATATACATGTGTTCTAGAAAAACACTATAGTTTCTAGGTTAAATCTATTTTAAATTAGATATGTGATATATATGAGAATTATAAATGACACTATGTGGTATTCTTTGTCATATGTGTATACCATATAAACTGATATCAACCTTTATATGGGATAGAATAAAAAGCAAACAGAAAGGAAATACTGCTGAATTTTAACATCATTTTTTTCAACCTTCCAGAGTCAAGGAATTGCTGGGCAAAAAAATCAGTACTGTCTCACTGCATCTCTCCCTGGTCCTTTTCTGTCAGAAACACTGTCTCATATTATAAATCTTTAATTTGCTTCTAATGTGGCAACAATCTTAGAAGGTTTGTAGAGTATTTTAGATAAGTAATACGATCTCAGTATCATTTGGTTTATAAATATTAAAAAAATAAAATGCATGTCAAAGGCAAATAAAAGCCTTTTATTGAATCCAATATAATGTACATAATATGTTCCAACAGTCATTGTTATTCTTTTACTTTTATGTAATTTTTGTATATTTGCAAAAATCTTCAAGCTTGCTTTTGTGATCTGTTTCTAACACCTGCCCCATGAGGTAAGTTTGATAAGTTGCTTTAAAGGCAAGGTGCCAGAGGAATGGAGAAATGAAATGGGTTTCCCAGAGCCTAGCAAAGCAGCTGCTTATTCAGATTGCAAATTTCAGGTCCCTTGATCCCTCACTCATTAGCCACTGCGTCCCAGCCCCTCTTATTTCTTTGCATCCTCAACTGCTTCTTACCCTCTGCTTATTTTAATGAGACCCCTGAGACCTTTTATTGGCTGGCTTTCACACCCATTTCCTACTTCTCCACCACTCTCCAAGCCTCTAGGAAAGATTTCCTTTAAAGCCTAAGGACAAGTTAATTTGCTGATACTTATTCAAAATTGGCCTGCCGCTGGCTGCCACTGCATACTGATTTTCTCTTCAGAGGTGTGGATTATGTACTTTGCCTATAGAGATTCAACATATCCATTCTCCAAGATGCAATGCTGCATTCTGAACTGCATTTCACTGAGTCCCCAGTGACCCACTTTAACTTGCTAATATAGTCTTATCCAAGGATAAAAGGTGCCAATAATTAAATAAAATAAAGAGGAAGAATTTTTGTAAAAATCTAAGGCTATGGAATTGTATCTTGTTCTTCATATAATAGTTCTGAGTATGCTTTAGCTGGCAGAGCTGCCTGCCAAAACACAAGTGTTCTTGTACCTATTCAGTAGTGAGACTCTGTGAGTCCCACCATCCTAATTTTTCTTTGCCTTCCCTCATCACCTCATTAGCTATAATATGGTAGATACAAGAAAATAATTTTTTTTCCCTAACTTTTCTCCCATTCTTGTCTTACTATTGTAGAGTCACTGAGGTAAAAAGATTCAGATCTTCTTAGGCAATAATTAACTCAGTTGGCATTCATTATGAATCCCTTTGAGATATGAACCTGTATGTTTTTTAAAGATGTTCCAGTCTTTATAAATGAGATCCCAAGTTCCTGCTGTCCCCCCAGTGGGTGTTATATACTGGTGGAAATGATCAGTGCTCTGTCCAGCCCAGGGAACTTTAAATAAATCACAGTTTTATGAGATTAGAGAAAGACCTACCTTGGTAGTCTCTTTCTTACACTATAATCCTTGACTAGCATAAGCAGTGAGGATTTATAAAACTGTGTGTACTTTTAGTGATATTCCAAAATATATCACACTGTCACAAATTCTAGCAACATGAAAGAAAAAATACATCACTCTCATTTTGAGGGAATGCCGGGTGACACCTGTTGATCCTAAACATTTACTGAGTTCTTAAATTAAAACCACAGTTATCTGGAAGGTTCATAAAATCATATAGATATTGAAAAGATATTTCAGCTTACTTTTCTAAAAGCACTTAGAATATCATTTTCATGTTCTTACATTGGTTAATAGTGTACACAAGATATGATTTCATCTTGATGGTAGAGGAAATACTAGCATTCCTAGCCATAATGCTGACTCCTATAGCTTATTGTACTAGGTATATAGATGCAGCTATGAGCTTTGGGCTAAAAAGTGCTGAAGCTAAGAAATAACCTGGAATTTTTCTGTTTGTTTGTTTATTTTAATCAAACCTCTATCACAGTTTATTTGTTGCATTTTGATCAATTGAAGTTTTAGATTTCTAGAATAGCATGACAAGGTGCTATAAGCTGCTAATTTTTACCTTATTTCTTTAAATGTCTGTAAACATGAATGCTTCCAGTATTCAAAATGGCATATTCAAAGATCAAGTTAAAATGTTTTCATGATGTCCAGTGAGCATATAAAAGTAATGTGTCATAAAAATTATGGTTACAATAGTGGAAATAAAGAATGCTGTCATGGCAACACACTTTTACTAAATTTGAAATAAAAAGAAAATCATCCATCATAAAAGCTTAAATAGAGTTTATTAGGTAATGGTCACAATAAAAATTCCTGATCATCATGTTGCAGAAGGAGACCAGTTTTTGTCATTCAATGGAATCATCACTGCATTTTCTAGCTTTATTTAGCAAATGACACTAATTGATACAGGTTGATAGTGATACTGTCCATCTGCAGTTAATATACATAATCAAACACATTGTGGGCAATTTACTTAAAGCCAAAGACCGAATATGAATTATTGAGGCTAGGCTAAGACATCAACTCTTGAGTTCTCACGTAATCATTTTCTGGGCTGGCCATTCCTATTGCTTGCTGTCTTTGGAAAATGTTCTAGAACATTCTAGCCTTAGTGAGCTGGTTCCTCACCAATATTCAGCACTAATTTGACCATATATATTATTTAGAACATTGAAAGTGAGTCTATGATATTTTTCCAGAATTATATTTTGATGTAAATTACAATGTAATTATGAATCATATTCATAAAATCGTTAGTAGGTTAGCATTCTTTCCACTGTATCTCAATCTACTTACATATCTTTATATCAACTTTGATGTATTCAAGAAGAAATTTTGCTTCAAAGTATCCCTCAAGTCTAGAAAATGGGTTGGAATCAAAGTGAGAACAAAAACTTTTTGGTGCTTTTGTGGGAAAAAAATGTTGGCAAAACAATGATCACCAGATTTTATCATTTCTCATCACTGGTATATATTGTATTTTCTAACCTTATTTGCAGGTTTTACTTTGCTAAAAAAAATGTATTTCAGAAAGAAACAAATCAGTCAGCTACCTCCTTTTCTACAAGGACAAAGTCTCACTGTTTTCCTGAAGATTGATAAATATGCCATGATGTCCTATCTACTTTTTTTTGCATTTCTATTTTAAGATACAGTGAGCAAGACATAATTTCTTTTAAGAGAATAGTGATAATTCATGGAACTGAATAATGATCAATGAAATGATAATCCAAGACCTGAATAAACATAGTATTAGTGCTGGAAAGTGTCACTCCCATCACTTCAAAAGGGCAAAAGTGTCACTCGTCTGAACTGTTATTTTTCATTTTGTGTGATGGATTTATCCGGAAATTCTCCAAAAAAATGTATTTAATTTCTGTTAAGATGTATGTGTTGAATTGTAAATAACAATAATGATAAGCAGTGCTTGATAATGTCAGCTATATTGTTCAGCCTGCCACTCATTTAATTTAACCCTTTTTGGGCATTTAGAAAGTCCTTACCTTTTAAATTCCTCTTGTCATCCAAATGCTACCTAATGCTATTTATGAAAGGATTTGATGGTTACCTTTACTCACAGTACACCCTCTTTTTTATGGCACATAAATGGAAGTTCTAAATGAGTACTATAGCCTCATACCAGATTCTTGTAATCAAAATCATAATCATCCCCCATCTGCCTTATTCATAAGATTGACTCCAGGTGTACCTAACACAAAGAAACAACATATACTGGCCTCTAAATATGTACATACACACACATATATATATTTAATAACATATTTTTCATATCTATTACTTAGTCATTATCCAGCTTAGTGGATGTTAAATTGTGGGGGAAAAGTGAAAGAAAATTCATATTTGCTGCTGAACATCTTTCATAGATTGCATCTGCAGCCTCCTTTTCTGTATTGAGCTCTACGTGAATGATTGGCACAACTTTTAAAATGTAATTGCTGCACATAACAGCCAGGTTATGTTTGATTGCATCTTCAGAATAATGTTAAAAAAGTTTTAAAAGCAGATGTTGTTATGTACTTTCCTCTCAGGCTGGTTCTGAGTTTTATTACACAACCATTTTATGTGAAAGCCAATTGCAGAATAGATGAATTCAGCCTGGCTTCCAAGGTCACAGAAGAAGGTGCTGTAAATTTGGGAGCAGCACCCCAGGCCTTGCCTCTTAGCCCAGGGTGGCATTATAAATGAGCAGACATAGCAAAAAGCTCATTTTCACTCCTAACACCACTTTGAGCTTCTTGTCTGAACCCTGTACATTGGGCTCTCAGAAGGACCCAGAGATGAAAACAAGACCACATTTGTTTGTATCTTTCAGTCAAATGGATTCTTCAGACAGCCTAAACACTACTCTTTTGTCTGAGAACAAAACTACATTTGAGGATTCAATGATCATTTTTAATACCTTGAAAAGATTTTTTGTTAAAAGATGGCCACCATATAAACATGAATTGTTTAAATAACGTCATTTCTTCTTACCTTATATCAGAACATTAGACTTCTAATGTACCTTATTCATGCCACAACCTGATTTATATCCCTGAGCTAACAGTTCTGAGTGGCATCAATCCATTGCATCTGAAAGCTTTTGCCAAAGACATGTCAGAACTCCTTTAAGGAACAAATCACCCCATGAATTCTAGACTTACACAACATCAATTTCCTCACAGTTAAAATATGCTTTAATGATCCAATGGTAGAAACTGTTCAGTAAATACGTGGAATATTTATCTTTGTTCTCAGTGAGCATTTCCTAGAACTTCAGAACTGTTTCTAGCCTTATAGTATTTTCAAAGTTTCATATACAAAAGTAATAGATACCTAAAAGATTTTCTATTCTGAAGCTTTTTTTTTTTTTATTGCAGAAGTTATTGGATTTGAACACATGCATCAAAGCCATTTTGTGTCACCTAAATCCTTCTTTCTATAGCTCTAAAATCCTGAAAGGATCCCAGAGAGGTAAATCAATTCACCTCACCACTTCTATGTGAAACCATGACTGAATGATCTAAATTACTGTTACTTTTATTTACACACACACACACACACACACACACACACACACACACACACTCTTCCCTTCTCCTAGTTCTCTCTCACTTGGTTGGATTACCCCACTGACAGAGAGAAAAAGAGAAAAACAATTTTCATTGGCCTCCAGGAAAAGCAGTGTACCTGCAAATGCAGGATGATGTGAGGTGGTAAACCAGCGGACATGGTCTCTGTTGGCTGCCAAAGCTCTGATCTTGTCATTTTCCTAGGATGTCCTCATGCCAGTACCTGACTAGGGACAATCTGCAGAATAGGGCCAGGAAAAGCAGCTGCGCCAGCTCTCTCTTGGAGACACTTCCAAAGGGGGGAATATTTGAGATACATTCAGCTCTTTTTAAAGGCATTTTCTACCATAAATTATAGAACCAAACAAAGAAGGTATGATTGCTTAAGAATTAAGCCCAGTTCTTTCCTCTGCTTTAGAAAATGCTGCCCTAGGTTCAGAGAAACCTTTTAAAGTGCCCACTTTGTGGACCCATTAGTCCATACATAGGGTGTACAGAGAAATAGTACAGCAGAGTGGGGCACAGACCACAGGCCAGACTGCCTTTGGTTCAAATCCCCATTTCTACCATATGCCATCTCATGTAAGTGGAAAGTAAATACCTACCTCATGGAATTGTAAGAAAATGGATATAAAAATGCTTAGCACAGGCCATTGCTCATGGTAAGTGCTCAGTACATGGTAGTAAATATGATTATATGATTATTGTAACCCCCAACACATGCTTTCCTCTATTTTGAAGAGCATGAGCAATAGGCTTTCTCTCTGTTCTCCTGGAAAGGAGAGACTTGGAGGCTCAGCAACTTCTCTCACTGCTTCTCTTATTGAGATTACATTTTGACTAGGGGACACATAAAATTCATCATCCAAACTAGGACACTTCTGAGAGTGTAATGGAGTGCTAACCCAATAGGACACCAGAGCAACAGGCACAAACTGGGACTGTCCCAAGAAAATTTGGAGTTTTGTCATCCTAATGACTGTTTAGGAAACTGAGATCCTAAGCCTTCTTCCTGTTTCAAAGTCTGAAGCACAAGTAGGAGTTAATGTGCCAGTGTTTTCAAAAGTCTATTCTTGTACCTCCAGAAGAATAGGAGATAATTGCACTTGCAATTTTATCCAGAAACTCCATTTTTAAAAAGTGATTTGCAACAGCAAAGCATCATTTCTGCTTTGATAATCCCATGTCAGAAGCACTGGCTTGGGTCATTAGGATCCTGGGCCATGGCCCTGCCTGGCAGCTGATATATCACAGCCTGGGGCCAAGTTATGCCACAGGGGACCTCTGAAATCTGTAAGAGTTTAGAATTTTTTTCAGTATCCTGGAAGAGTAGTATGTAAAAAGTTTAATAGTGTTGTCTTTTCTAAACTCAGATTTTGCATTTTGTATTCTTTTGGAAGTAGAATTCAATTTAGGTTGTGAACAATACATTACTCCTGAAAGCACCATGAAAGAATGAATAGTAAAGGTACTCATGTTTACGAGGAGTGTTTTATGTTCCAGACACCATTACTTCATGTAATCCCCACAGCAAACCTCTGCAGTAGGTACTGTCATCATCTGTAAAGAGGAGGAACTGAGACACAGAGAGAAGTTAAATAACTAGTCAAGATCCTGAGGAGGTTGCTCAGGACAAAGTGGTCCCAGGTCTCCCTGAAAAGACAATAGTGGGGAGTTCAGTCATGGAAATACTTGGGCAAAGACCATGTTGGGCTGGGGAGAAGCAGGTCCAAAGCGTTGAGCATCTGCTATTTGCCAATGGTGTCCTGGAGATGGGGGATTCAAAGTTGTACAAGAGCAACTATGGTCTTTGACCTTGTGAAGTTTACTGTCTGTAGGAGGATAAGGTTCCTGCCTCCAAGGAACTCCTGAATGGTTAAGAAAACATGATGTGTGAGCTAGTCATTGCAAGATAGCAAAATTCTCCAAGTAGGCACCACCCTCACAGCAGAAAGAAGGAAATGATCCAATCTCCCCTAGCAGAGCAACTGGTGGGTCATATGGCTGGTTTCCTAAAGCTGTTGTACAGTCTATCATGAGTTGCTGTTTTCAGATATGCCCTTTTCTTTCTGCTTCTGCCTAATTTTCCCCTAACTGGCCCATAAGGGTGTCAGTGGTTTCTGTTTCTTAGGCACCATTTCTCACTTTGATCTCTGCACACGAGGTCCTGGTGGTCCAGGGCTCTTACAAGCTGCCCGTATCTTTCTCCTTACACAACAATCCCCTCTTGGAAACAAATAAGCTTTCCTCAAACCCTGTAATTAGAATATAAATGCAATATTCGAATACCCTGTAATTAGAATATAAATAACCTGTAATAGCCCATGCAAATGAGGGTGTTAATGTATTATGAATTAGCTAAGGAAATTAGCAGCAATGGTCCATCCCTCTTCACTCCCCAGCCATCCTGGAGTTCCATTCTGTATTCCACGGGAAACATACCACCCTTCCTTCTCTAACTTAGCATAAGAGACCCAGAGCTTCTGCCATTTAATTGTGGATTTGGCAGATAGTTTTATTATTTGTCAAGTAAATCTCATTTGGTCAATTACTTCTGAATGATTGAATTAATGGATTTATGCAGGTTACTTTAGACAATCTTTTGTGTGTGTGTGTGTGTGATGGTTACACAGGAGAGAAGGATAACAGTCTAGAGGGTGAGGCTTGGGAGTTAAGAATTATAAATAAATTTAGACCTTAAAAAATAAACACCTAAGTTTAGAAAATATTGAAGAGAGAGAGGTGTGATTAGCAATGCAGGGAAGGCTGTATGCTACAGCCAATTTGAGAAAGATAATAGAGAAGTTGGAAGAGAGCTAGAGAGGATTTGAGCAAAAGTCTGTGGGCCTGCAGAAGACTTCTGGCCAGGGACAGTGAGTCTGTGACAGGAACATGGATGGCAGCTCTGGCAGGTTACTAAAAAGAACCATGCAATTCCTGTGCTCCAGGCACCCTACAGACACTTATTTCTTGTTCAAGCCTTCCATACATTCTATGAGATGATTCCCAGGAGCCCCATTTATATGTGAGTCAACTGAGCTCAGAGACCTTAAAGAACTACCCTACATCACACAGCAGGTGGTGGCACAGATAGAATGTATAATAACAACATCTGGCTGACCCCAGCATCCCCAGATCTGCCTGTGACTAGATGACAGCAGGGGCTGTGGGATCCCCAGATGCTGCAAAGGAGGTCCAGGGACAAACAAATATAAACTCCCTGCTTGCTTGAGATCAAGGAAGACTAGGTTAGGATGGAAACAAGAGGTCAGCATGAACTCACACATAAGGACAGAGTTATCACAGAGAATAAATATTTCTTAAGCAATTACCTGGTGCTAAGGGCTTGGGAGGAATGGATCACTGCTTTCAAATGGCTGAGGAAGGAGAGCCCTACAGTGTCCTCACTACATATATATGCATGCATACATACATACAAAATGCATTGCTATACCATGACATTCTCTTGAATGCCAGTAAAAGGAGTTGGGTACTTTAAACAGTGCAAACACACACAAAACACATGCAGACACACAACACACACACACACACAAACAGATGGAGAGTGTTTAGGGAGAGCTTAAACATCTTTTTTGTTTGTTTCCTCTTATGAAGGCTTTAGCTGTCTCTAGTGCCTGACAGAATGCCGATTATTTGTCTATGTATCCTACAAACCTCCATAAGAGAAGTCTCCCACCCACTATGCCTTTGAAAGGGATGACCTTCAGGCCTTGTCCTTGGTTCCATCTGACCCTGTCCTGGCCACAGCTGACTGTACTGGGCATGGGCACCCAGCCAGGTCAGCCAATCCATCAGCTGGTGAGAGACTTGCAGTGGGGCCCAGAACAAAGCCAGGGCTGAGCCAATCAGACTTTCTCTCTTGGGAAACGTGAATTGAGAAATATGTACTTGAAATCAGTTTCTTCATGAGGTACAAGAAAGAAAATAGTTTTTGAAAATATTCTTTCTCAAGAACTCTCCTGCTGCACACTGTTTGCTTTGGTTTGGTTCTGCAGCTCGGTAGACTTCTAGTGGAGTAGGGGGTGCCAGTCTGTGCTGAGGCAGGCACCCTCACTTCCTCCCATAGCATCTCTCCGTCAGTGTAAGGGGCTGATGAGCAGCTCACACTATGCACTTTCTTACACAGCCCCACCAACTCTCCTCGTGCAAACACCCTTTGGCATCAGTGAACTCTCCAAACCTTGTCCCCCTCTTCAAACAGCTTCTAGCTGTCTGCTCTGCTGAGAGAGACCAAAAGGGTGGGTTAAGGCTCAAAGTCTAGTATGGCCACCTACTAGTAAGGGTTGCCAGGGCAGGAATCTGGCTGCTCCTCCACATTCTCCTTAAAACCCTGGGATTCTTACTCTCTGTTTGCCTCAGTTTTGAGGATTTAGCTAAAATTCTGAGACAACAGGGAAATTCCCAGTCAGCAATATTTTACATAAGGGTGGGAACTAAACCTGCACAGTTGAGGAGCTCGAAGGGCAAGAATGGATACCCATGTGCAAAACAAGGCTGTGAAGGAGGACTGGAGAGGGTTAGAAGCAAATGCTCTGGAGGCCCACGGTACAGGATTCAGGCCTGGTCTGGCCATTTCCTAGGTGTGTGACTTAGGGCAAGATTAATACATTTCTAGCCTCAATTTCTTCATCTGTAAAATGAGGAAAATAAGAATGCATTTAGATACTTATTAAAAAACATTTAGTACATTTCCCGGTGCATAGTAAGTGTTCAGTATCAATTATTGCAAGTGAGCAAAAACTACATACTAGAGGGAAGAGCCCTGGCCCTGTGGGTATGATCACATGGGGATGTGATAGTTCCCCACATGGGTGTGCCATATAAACCTGCTCAAATGGCTCTGAGAAGCTTGTTGGTAGAGAAGAGACAGAGAAAAACAGAGATGCCATGAGACAGACAGAGAGAGAGGGTATGTGAGAGAGAAAGAGAAGTAGAGAGGTGTTATTGGGTCATGAAAGAGGAAGAGAAGTCATTCCTAGTGCTGACAGCTGACAACTTTCCAGTTCTGGCTCTTCTTCCATTCTAAGCTTATAATTGACAAAGCAAAACAAAACAAAAACCCACTAGCAACTACTTGTGGCAACTTGGATGAGTCTAAGTTCCAAGAAAAGCACAACTAAAGCAATGAGTGGCCTTATGGAATGCCCTACTCCCTTCTAGGGAGTCTCTTTGGGCAGATCTGAGAACAGCCATTCCCTGTCACACATAGAGCTAATAGATGTGACCAGAACTCTGGAGACTACCACATCCAGTTGCCTGAGTTGTTCTTGAGGTCAGACTTAAAAAAAATTCTTTCAAATAAATAGGAGGCAGAAACAGTTATTTCCTGACCAAAAGACATCTGAAGACAAGGCACACTGATGGTGTCTGTAAAACTGCCCAAGTTATTTAGCACCAAAATACTTCAGACAATGAACAATATTCTCTATGCTGTGCACAACAGCATAAATATGAGCTTTCTTAGGAATAATGACACACTCAAATGATCAGATGGCTCCACTATAACAATATGCATGTGATAGATTTGCATTTGTATGATTAGAGAATAAAACTTTCAAGTCAGAAATAGTAAATTAAAACACATGGAAATTTCCTTTCTGGGCAGAATCTTGCTGTGGCTTTATGACAAACACTTTACTAGTAGTTATTTGCGGTGGATTGCTTGCAAAGATGGACACAGCAAGCCTTTGCTATATGACTTTGCTGTTCCCTCTACTAAGGGAGTATCTACATCCCCTGCCCTTGACCCATAGTTGGCATCATACTTACATCGACCAGTAGAATGTGGGGGAAGTGAAGGTGGATGATCTACAAGCCTCCACTTTGAGAAGCCTTGCAGCTTTCATTTTTGCCCTCCTGTGGCCCTGAGACCTCCATGCACAGAGAACTTGCTTAGCTTCTTTGAGGATTTAAGACCACAGGGGGGAACATGACATCTAGCACCAACTGTCATTGAGTGAGGCCATCTTGGACAATCCAGATAGCCAAGTGACTAGATGGCTTTATCTATAGGTGACTCCAGGATTTACCTAGCTGAGCTCAACCCAAATGGCTGACTGACAGAAATGTTAGCAAATAAATGGTATGTTTAAGCCACAAATTTGTTGGGTATTTTGATCTGACTTTATGTCAGAACTAGATCACTGACACAAGGATATACCACTTTCTTCTCTGTAAGCAGGTACTCTTAACTGTGCAGCAGGAAGCAGGGCAGGGTTCATTAACATAACCAACCAGTAGTAGAATTTGGGAACCCAAAGTCTAAAGAGCTTAACTTGTTAGGAACTTGTTGCCAGAAACGAAACAAAACAAAACAAAACCATTTTATTGTTAAGTCATTGGAAGAACAGGGTTTAACCTTCAGTTCTGTCTCCTAAAGCTAGAAGCAAATGGTGTTTCAGTGGAATGGCAGAACTGGCTCTTGGTAGCTATCTGATTTGTGCAAAAGCTTGCCCTGGAATGCCTGTGGGTGTTGCCTTCTTTGTAAGCTGGGGTATCACATAGGATGGATCTTATTTGCATGTATCAGCAGCAACATCACAAAGGGGTTTTCCCTTTTCTTTCTCTTCTGACAATTATTGCAAGTAATTGAGAATTCTGTAATTTTGCAGCTGGAGAATATACATGGAACACGCATCTGAGTAATAAGGGACACCAGCTGTTGTCAGAGAGATAGTAATGATTTTTTAAATAGACAAAAAGCTTAGCAAAGCAAATGTAAAATTGGTGAGTCCAGTTAAGTCCAGTAGCAAGAGTAAAACCTCTTTTGATTATTCTGTACACATGAAGAGAGCATGTCCCTGGTGCATGGTCTGTACTGCCAGCTAGATCCTGTTCTTTTTCATTGAATAACTGGAATAACTGCACTAGAACACAACTCATCCTTGCTCAATTCATTTTTCTTTTTGGCTGAGAAAAATAATCTCCATGGTATTCATATAAAATCTTACAATGCAACATGATGGAAATAAGTAATCCTGTTGTTCTTATCTTTTCTTTTACTTTACTTTTTTTTTTTATTGCATCTTTCTATTAGTGGTCCCCTCATAGAGAAAAAAATATGCCCCCGCATAGTAGATATATGGTGAAGAGTATTGGGTGTTCATGAATTCAGTATAAAGGAATCCAAAGACTCTGGGAAGTTCGGCAAACTCCCACACATCCTAGCTATGGGCTTGTGGGCACTTGCCTGGGCTTTAGAAGACCTCAGCAATGAGAAAAGTCAGACATGGTGTCTCTTGGGCAAGTTACCTAACTTCTTTGAGTTTTGTTTTTTCCTTCTGTAGATTTGGAATGGCAATAGCAACCTTCAAGAGTTGTAGAGTGGATCCAGTGGGACAATGTATTGGTCAAATATCTGGTATCTAGTAATCAATGGTATCTATTTTTCAGTGACACTAGTTATAACTTTAGTTTTTTGATATATTAAAATGACCATAATGTGCAAAAGAGTATAACATCAAAAAGAATAAAATACTTACTAATAAATTTGACAAAAATAGTGCAAGATATGTACACTGAAAACTATAACACATCACTAAATGAAATTAAACAAGACTTAAGTAAATGGGGAGACAGTCCATGTTCATGCATGAAAGACTTAATATTGTTAAGATTGCAATAGTCCTCAAATTGATATAGAAATTCAGTGTAATCTCTATCAAACTGTGACCTGCCTATTTTGCAGAAATTGAGAGCCCTGGATTCTAAAACTCATAGGGAAATGCACATGATCCAGAATAGCCAATCATGGATACTAAGAACAAAATTCTAGGACTCAAACTTCCTGATTTCAAAACTTATTTCAAACCTACATTAACCAAAACTGAGTGGTACTGGCTTAAGGACAGATATATAGACTAATGCAATAGAACTGAGAGTCCAGAAATAAACCCATACATCTATGGTCAATTGATTTTTGATAAGGGTGCTATGACCATTCAATAGGGAAAGAATAGTCCTTTCAACAAATGGTTCTGGACAACTGTATATTCACATGCAGAAGAATGAAGTTGAAAAACTACTTTATGTACAAAAAAAAAGCTAAAAATGGATCAAACATCTAAATGTAATAGTTAAAATTATAAAACTCTTAGAAGAAAACATAGAGGAGTACATCTCTATGGCCTTGAATTAGGAAATTCTCAATATGATACCAAAACCACAAGCCCCAAAACAAAAAATAGATAAACTGGCCTTCATCAAAATTAAAAACTTTTGTGCTTCAGAGAACACTGTCAAGAAATAAAAAAAATAAACAACAACAACAACAAAAATAAACAAAATTGAGGAAAATATTTGCAAAATCACTGTTAAGACTCAGTAATAAAGGGATAAATAACCAATTTAAAAATAAGTATACTTGCAGAAGGTGACTTGAAAAAAAATGGGCAAATGATTTAAATAGACATTTCTCTAAATAAGATATACAAATGGCCAACATGCACATGAAAAATTGCCAAATAGCATTAATCATTGGGGAAATGCAAATTAAAACCACAATGAGGTGTCACTTCATAGCAATAGAATGGCCATAATTTAAAAAGACAGATAATAAGAAGTATTGGTAAGCATGTGGAGAAATTGAAATCTTCATACATTGCTGGTATGAATGTAAAATGGTACAGCCACTTTGGAAAAACTGTTTGGCTTCTTCAAAAAGTTAAACATAAAGTTACCATATGACCCAAGAATTCCATTCCTAAGTATATACACAAGAAAAATGAAAACATGTTCATTCAAAAAAGTGTGCATGCATATTTATAATGGCCAAAAATGGAAATAACCCCAATGTCCACCAGCTGATGAACTGATAAAGAAAATGTGATATCCATCCATAGAATGGAATTATAACTCAACCATAAAAAGGAATGAAGTACAGATACATATCAACTACATGGATGAAACTTGAAAATACTGTGCTATGTGAAGAAGCCAGACACAAAAGGCTACATATTTTATGACTCCATTTATATGGAATGTACAGAGTAGTCAAGCCTATAGAGACAGGAAGTAGGTTAGCTGTTGTCAGGAGTTGGAGAAGGGAAATGAGGAGTATGGCTATGGGATTTCTTTGGGGGATGATGAAAACACTGTGGGATTAGATAGTGGTGATGATTTAACAATGTAGGGAAGAAACTAAAACCATTGGATTTTACACTTTTAAAAAGTGAGTTTTGTAAAAAGTAAATCCTATCTCAAAAATGCTAATAGAGTAAGATAGAGGGTTGAAATATAATTTATTAAAAATTAAAACAGGTAAATTTATGTGAACTATTCTCCATTGGTACAAAAGCTGTTAGGCTAGTTCATGATTTGACCTGGGTTAGTCAGAGGTGCAAGGTTTTGGAAATACTTCTGCCTGATTTTTGTTTACCACTAAGTCTTATGTAGCTGATTGGATGGAAGGAGGCTTTGATAGAAAGGGTAATACTCAGGCCTCAGTCTGTGTTCCTTCTTGCCTTTCCTCTTCACTGTTTGGTCCTGTGGCCATTGATAAGCCACACCTGGTGGAGTGACTCATGTCTCTCTTTTGAAAAGGGTCTACTTGTCCTGCCTCTTGCTCCCTTGAAGAACGCCGAGAACAAGGTATGCAAAATAATTGGATGATATTTTACAATTCCAAATGCAAGTTAGTATTAGGAATCCTTCTTTCTTTGAACGGACTTTAATGGGACAAGCAGACCTAATCCCTAATGTCTTTCTGAATTCAGAATATAATTATTAGTGAGAGGTTAACTTGAATTTAAATGCCATTCTATAGTGGATGGGCATAAACAACAGTAATAGACTTTTTTTTTGCATTGCATGAACTAAAAATCTGGTTATGTATTATGCAACTGAAAATCAGAACTGTGACAATGGACAGTGCCTTCAGAGTAGAAATACACGTATTGGCAAGAATTGGTGGTATATTTTTCCATGACCAATTCTAATACATTAATCAAGAAGGCCCATATATTACAGTCAAAATTTAATGATGTGCAAGTCCATAATAAATGGTGATTTCGCGAATCATTGCTATGCTTCCAAACTAAGATATTCTTAGTCTCTCCCCTCCCAGCCCACTCCATCCCTGATCTCTGCAGAGAGTAGTGATCACTCCCTCATTTAGGTTCTTCTTCTATATATTTTTATTGATCACCTTAGATGCTTTATTTCACCTATTCATATTTTTATTTCTTAGTACTAGATCAAAGCCCTTTGGGGAGCAGAGGCTATACCTTTTTAATCTGTGATTCCCCAGCATTTTATATAGTAAATGGAACATAGGAGACATGACTGATTTCACAAATGCAAATTGCTGGTAAATTTCCCACATGAGCACAAGATATCAACATCCAGAAGGGGGTTCTGGAATGGGCTCCCAGAACTGCTACTGTGGTGCTGCAGGCCTGAAAGCCTAAGGGAAATGTTGCTGCTGACCACACTGATATACTTGCAAGAATCTGCTTGAAAATGGGAAATATATTAGAATCAGAGATTCTTAGTATTGAAGGATTTAAGCAAGTTAATGATGCCAGCACTCTGGTCCATGCCAGCCACTCTCCTGCCTATGCATTTGCTCTTCTCTCCACCATACTACTTAAGTCGGCAACATCCTCCCCTACTCCTTATCCCACTTTCTGGATGTAGTGCAGTGGTGCAATCCTAGCTCACTGCAACCTCAAACTCCTGGGCTCAAGCAATCCTCCTGCTTTAGCCTCTCAAGTGGCTGGGACTACAGGTATATGCCACCACACTTGGCTAATTTTTTCTATTTTTCTGTAGAATGGGGTCTTGCTAAGTTTCTCAGGTTGCTCTTCACCTCCTGGGCTCAAGTGATCTTCCCGCCTCTGCCTCCCAATGTGGTAAGATTATAGGGCCACCATGCCCAGGCTTTTTCCAACTTTTAATATATTTAGGTAAACTCTTGGCTCATATTTGTTTTGTTTGGCTACAGAAATTTTAAAAATTAAAAAATCTGGAAATTTTCTCTAAAAATTTGCGTTATGAGCTTCTCCTAAACAATCAGGTGTGTTTACACTATGTCTGTACTCCCAATCCTCCTCAGTCAAGTACCCCTGAGCAGCAGCTGTAGTAGGGACATGACTTAATTGAGAAAGAATCCTAAAGTAGGGATTATTCCTGGGTTTTCTCAGTAGCCTGGAGAATCTCACTGTAGATGTGTAGCACAGGAAGTCCTCACCATAATTTAGATTGTGGTGGAAACTCATATTCCTAGGAGGCTTCCAATAAGAAGAGAACACCCAGACCTTTAAAGCCTGGCTCATTCAAACCACAGCTCCTCAGAACTTCCCAGAGAGGAACAGGTGTGTCTAGACAAACCTTTTACTGAATGGGCTGGCCCAGACACTGTTCTAGAGCACCCTGAGTCCTGAACCTTGAACCCTGTATATTAGGACATGTCCATCCATTAGTGTGAGAGAATCATGAAGCTGCCTCAGCTCTAACATGTTCTTAAAATATGATTCCATTACTCTCCCCATCACCACACACACAGCTGTTTTTTCATTCAACAAATACTTACTGAGCACCCAATAAGTGTCAAGTCCTGTGCTGGTTACTGTGTATTGGTTTTGAAGAAGTCAGTATATGATCCTTGTTAAGGTATCAGGGAATATGAAAACACAGGAAAGTATCAAAACATATAGCAGAGGACTTACCTTAGTCTTGTCTGTGAAACTGGAGATTGAAAGTTCAATTTGTAGAAAATATGGAAATATACAAAACTTTTTCCTGAACTTGGGAAAAAGTTTGAGATAATTTCTGGGGAAGCATAATTAGTTCTTTAACTTGTTCTTACAACATAGGTATATAAACTTCCTTTAGAGTCATTAACATCCTTTGAAATTTTTAGATGAAGCTGTCTAAGGGCTACCTTGCCTCCTCATGTAATAAGTAAGTAGCTAAACTCACTCCATTTACATAAACCTAATCAATGAGAAGGCTTTGTTAAACCTACCTAAATTATTGATATTTTCATTAATAATACCATTTATACTAGTAAATCTGCTATTGCCTCTGATTTTTATGAGTGTTTTTCTATTTCACAGTGTATAGAGTAGTGCACATTTTTTATTGTGGTAAAATATACATTATTACATAAAATATACCATTTTACCCATTTTTAAGTGCATAGTTCAGTGACATTAAATACATTTGCATTGTTATGCAACCATCACCAACATCTATCTCCAGAACTTTTTCATCATCCCAAACTGAAACTCTGTATTCATCAAACAACTCCCTATTCTTCCCTGCCCCAGCCCCTGGTAATGATCATTCTACTTTCTGTCTCTGTAAATTTGATGACTCTAAGTACCCCACTTAACTGGAATCATGCAGTATTTGTTCTTTTGTGACTGGCTATTTCATTTAGCATAGTATCCTCAAGTTTCATCAATGTTACAGCAAGTCTCAGAATTTCCTTCCTCTTTAAGGCTGAATAGTGTCCCTTTGGAGGTACATACCATATTTTGTTTATCCATTTATCCATGGGAGGACACTTGGGTTACTTCCACTTTTTGGTTATTGAGAATAATGCTGTCATGAACATGGATGGACAGATATTATGTTTATATGGTGCTTTTAACTTTGCAAAGTGTTTTTTTTTTGTCTATAATATCCTCTGAGATATTACATATATGAGATTATATATATGAGGTTTTATATATATATATATAAAAATATATAATATATATATATATGAGGTTTTACATATAACCTCATATTATATATTATATATGAGGTTATATATGAGATATATATAACCCTCTGAGAGAGTATAAATAGGATTTTCATTTTCTGGTAGATAAGAAATTCAAATTATAAAAAAGTCAAATTACTTGTCAGTTTAGGGGCAGTTTCTGACTCAGTCTGGAGTATATTTTTCTCAACATACCTTTTACTTTTCATCCCAATAATTCTTCACCAGCTGAAGATATCAGAGATTATGATATTATAAAATATATATTTGATATTCATTTCCATTTCCTAGCATACAACAGCTAAAATCCTTAAAATATCCCAAAGTGGTATCTTTTGTGTAGTAAACAGTTGACTGGTGGCTGGCAGCCTCTAGGTAGCTTCAGGAGGGGCTGGTCCCTGGAAAGACCCAGGCAGGACTAGAGGGTTGAGACTTTCAGCTCTACCCCCCAACCTCTGGGGAGGGTTGAGGGGCTGAAGGTTGAGTTGATCACCAATGGCCAATTATTTAATAAATCATGCCTATATAATGAAGCCGCTATAAAAACCCATAGGGGACAGGGTTACAAGAGCTTCTGGATAGATGAACAGAGGAGGAGGTTACTAGAGGGTGGTGAACCTGGGGAGGATATGGAAGCTCTGGACCCCTTGCCTTGGACATTGTCCTATGCATCTCTTCAACTGTAATATCCTTTATAATAAACCAGTAAACATGTTTCTCTGAGTTCTGTGAGCCACTTTAGCAAATTAATTGATCCTAAAGAGGGGGGCATAGGAACCCCAATTTCTAGACAGACAGTCAGAAGCACAGGCCACAACCTGGGGTTTGCAATTGGCATAGACAGTGGGAGCATTTGCGGGACTGAATCCTCAATCTGTGGAATTTTACATTATCTTCAGGTAGACAGTGTCAGAATTGAATTGAATTGGAGGGTACTCTGCAGAATTGAGATGAATTGGAGGGCACCTACTGTAGGACTGATGGTTTGCTTCATGTGTGGGCAAAATCCACCAAACATTTGGCCACAGAAATCTTCTATGTTAATTGTTGTTTGTGAGAACAGAGGAAAAACAGTTTGTTTTTTCCTCACACAGGGAGACAAAAGCAAAAATATTTTCATTGCCATGCAATCGGAGGGCAAATTGCAAACTAAAATAAAATCCTAAGCCTCCTATTGACTGACCGGACCTCCTCTTGCCCAAAGGCACCCAGAAAATCCTTAAAACTGAGTTCCCATCCAGGAAGGGAGGTCAGATACACTTCCTTATATCTTCTCCCTTTTGGAGTTTAGATACAACAGTTGACCAGCATTAATGTTAAAACTGAGACCGTAAGACTGACAAAACAGACTCTTTGTGACAATAAGGTACTAAATTATTAGCAGGCTATGTATAGCAAAGGTTAATTCATACCTGCAGGTCACAATTTGCTTAACAGACCACTTGAGTCAGTATATTGTGGCTTGCCCTATAATTAACACACTTCTTTATCTTAACTTAAAACAATCTAAACCTTTAAGACATAGCTTTATTTATTTATCTAATTATAAATCAAAGAATCTTTGAATAATAATCTGTAAGCTCCCACTTCATTTATAATCTGTAAGCTCCCACTTCAAGATGTCCCACCTTTTGGTGCCAAACAAATGTATACTTTCCATGTATTGATTTATGATTTTACCTGCAGTTGCTGTCTCCCTAAAATAAACTGCCTTGGGACCACTTGCTCAAGACTTCTTGTGTATGGCTCCTTGGGCTCTTGGTCACACATATTTGGCTCAGAATAAATTTCTTTACACCATTTTACAGAGTTTGGGTTTTTTTTTTTTCCCATTAGGAAGATCAAAAGTCTTCTTTTACTTGTACTTGATAAATGAAATCAATAGGCCCATAACTTGGGGGGGGTAAGTGTGTTTTAAAATTTATCTTTCAGGCATCAGTTGCAGCTTCTTTTTTCCTAAGAAAATGACATTCTAGGCTAGCTAAGCCAGACTGAGTCTCTCCTTCAACCCCTCAACTATACCATTTGTGATTAAATTCAAACTTTGTATATGCTACAAGCTCGGAAACCATGTCTACAACCATAATAAAATATTTACATCTTGATTACGCATGGGCTTAAATCATACCTGTTATGGTATCACATGCCATTCTTAGATAACAGTCTTCACTAAATTCCAGAGATGCCAATGCTGTGTCTGAACAGAGAGTTTGAAAAGTTGAGAGGTCTTCAGGGGAACATTGAGGGAGGAGAGTGAAGGCCAGGTGGGCAGGTGTGGCTGGGCCAGCTACACTTTCTCTGTGCTCACAAGACCCTTTCCAGTGAGGCTCCAGCCCACTCAGAGTTGTGATTTTTATTTTAGCTGATTTGTGCTTGTACAGTTTTTCTTAACTGTATTCCTGTTTCATTGTGTCAATAACAATAAGCAAGATTTTGTGTTTTTTTAAAATACTGTTATTATCTGTGTTAATTCTCAAAGTTTCTCATTGTTTAAAAAGAGATTTCTAACTCTAAATGTTAAAATTGCTCCCATTGTTAAAACCTCTCTCATAATAATTCCTTGTCAGTGGAAAAGATCTGAAACCATATAGTTTGTCTGCCTTATTTGCCTTTGGCCTTCACTTGCTGGTTCTGACCAGGTGCAGACCCTTTGGGATGTACAGTTGTTTTCTAGGATAGTAACACTTGTAGGTGGTTTTCTCTGCACTGTCAGGGAAGTGAGACACGAAATAATGATTTGATTTGTACTGTTAGTTTCTTTTTTTTTTTAATTTTTATTTCAGCATATTATGGGGGTACAAATGTTTAGGTTACATATATTGTCTTTGCCCAGCCAGAGTCAGAGCCTCAAGCATGTCCATCCTTCATACAGTGTGCACTGCACCCCTTAGGTATGAATATACCCATCCCCTCCTGCCCACTCCCACTGGACTGACACCCTATCAATGTTACTATTGTTAGTTTCTTGATGGTGTTACTTCCTTGGTAGGGTTGCCAAATACTGCATGGAAAAATATAAGACATCCAAATAAAGGGGAATTTCAGATAAACAACAAATAACACTTTATGTCTTATGGGATATTTGGGACATACTTATACTAAAAAGTTATTTGTTGTTTATTTGAAATCACATTTAATTGGGTGTATTATATTTTATCCGGCAACCCTATTCCTTGGATTTCTTCTAGGAACACTACTGAAAGAGTAGGATTTCATAGTTAGTGTCATTAACAAATGCCATTTACGATCATTATAGGGTCTGAACCTTGTGATGTGGAATGAACTAAATTGGAGGCCAAACTGTGATCTTGGGGATACAAGACAAGAGATGGTGAGGGTTTTCCATTCAACTTGTTGTTCTCCTTTGGAAGTAGATGTTGATAAAATTTACCTTTCCTGATGATTAATCTGAAATGCAGGGTTTGTGAGGCCTGTCAAGGGAAGAGAGAGTAAGGTAAGGCAGGCTCTGACACATACTAAGTTTTGTCAGTCTTAAAAATTATAGGGACTCTACTGGGGAGTGTACATATGTATAAATGTATATATTTATCTGTATACATTATAGATATAGATATATATGTATTTAGGGGAGGACATAGGGGAAGGAGAGGATGAGAGAACAGGGATGTGATCTCCCAACAAGAAAACAAATCTGATTATGTCATAACATACATACAGGCTCACAAAGATCTCATCATTAATTTATTTCTCATCCAACCCCAAAACTATCTACCATAGTTTCCCAATCAACTTAGAGTCATTATATTTTTGTTCGTTTGATTATATGTACACATTTCATGTCATGTATAAAAATGAAGTAAAAATTTGCTTTGTTTTGAAAATGTTGTAATTAAAAGACCACTAGAAATGGAAGCATTACCTTTTCTTAAACAGCCTTGACCAGAGAAGCTTGGAGGCCCAAGTGAAGTGTGTAGCTGGCCAAGGGCACAAGATACTTCTGATTTGCTCTGTGACCCTCAGCAAATCATGTACCTTTGCTTTCCCTTCATATTTTTGCCATTTTCAAAGCCATTTTCATAGTTCACCAATCTAGTTCTACTGAGAAAAACCTCCCCCACTTTACCAGACTCTGCCACTAGGCTCTTAGCTGCTTTCTGAGATACCAACAAAGCAAACAAAACCTCTATAACTCTGTAACTCCTCTGTGGTTGCCTCAAAAGAAGAGATCACAAAGGGTTAAAAAGAATTTTTTAAAGTAACATCTATTAATATGAAAATTGCCACTCTCCATTACTCAAATATGTAAGGAGACATAAAATTTTCTCAAGGAGGAAATATAAGAAGCTAATTAATATCCTTTCCAAAATTGGTCTCAATAGCAGTAAACAATAATACAAGTTAAAATGAGACACCATTTTCTCTTCAAGTTAGCAAAGTTTTGAGAACATATCTAATTCAGTATTGGTGAGAGCGAGACGAGGTATTTTTTCCTGTTCACTGCTGAGAGTAGTTTGAATTGATGCAAACCTTGTAGAAAATAATTTTCTAATATCAAATGATACTGCTTTCAAAGTTCCTTTGTCCAATATTTTAATTAGTGAAGAGTAACAGAAATTATATTTAGTTTGGAATGACTTATGCCAAAATAGCAGAAAAGGAACTACAAAGATATATAAAAAAATGTTAAGAAGTTATCTATAGGGGAGTCTGATTACAAAAAAAGTGATTTTGCTTTTGTTTTACCCTTTTCTGTATTGCCCAAACATTGTATAGCAGTCAGAGCTCATACCAGATCATGAGGGAGTAAGGCAGAAATGCTCTCTCAGATCAGATTTGGACCTTTCTAGAATTTAAGCTTATCAAATAGGAAAACAAGAGGCTCTAAATTCCCTTTGATGCAGAGTTCAGCTTCAGTGCTATTTGTCTAACGCTGAGGCACTGTTCCTTTGACAACCTGAGTGATGACAAATACTGACCTCTCACCACTCTGAAGAGAGCCTGGCAGCTTCCAACAGCAAGGGGAATGTCTAAATGTTCCTCTGTGGGAAGGGAGGAGTGGAAATTGGGTTGCAGGAACAGCAGTGGGTATTAGTTTCTGTTTTGTCTTAGTCCCTTCAGAGATAAAACACAGGAATTTCTTTTGATCCAAGCAGTCACAAATCCTTTCCAGTTGACTTTCAGGCCCGGGGGGGCGGGGGGGGGGGGGGACTTAAGGATGCTGAAGTGGTACTAATTTCTCAGCTTCACATTTCCATTCCACTGCCTTTCCACCATGTGGAACTGCCTATGGAGGCTCTTTTCATTCTTTCTACTTCTTTTCTGTAGTCCATGATCACATACAACTCTACATTAAACAAGGATTTAGTAGCAGACACTTTCAATTTGTTTTTACAATTGTTGAGTTTTTTTGGTGTCACAGTGAGAAGGATAAATCAACAGCAGGGGTTCCACATGGACAGTACATTCCATTGCTCTCTGAAAAAGTATGGAACTGAGTTGTCTTTGGATTTGGTGAAAATTTCTTGTAACACATTCACAGCTTGTTGCATGTGGTGGAATTTAGCAATGTTCTTTCTCACCTTGAAGAAATCTGACAGACTTTAATTTTGCTCCTGGCTTCATCTCTTATTCTTGTTGCAATTTGGGAAAAGTCACTTGCCTGCCTTGAACTTTAGTTACCAAACTTAAAAAAAAAATATTGACTCTTTTACTCATCTTGCTCATCCTGACCAAAAGAATAAAATGAGACTGTGTGAGAAACCTTTTATAAGCTATGTTGTGAGTGTCACAATGATGGAATGAAGGAAGGACAAAGGAAGCAGAGCCTTTGTTATCGGGCCAGCATTTCAAGGTCAGGGATGTATCAATGATGCATCCAATAATAGAACCCAGATTTCTCAAAGGTAAAGTCTTACTTCTTATTTAAGGTAGATTTTCAGTAATGTTTTATCTAATTCTCCGTTGTTGGGTAGGATTTGGAATTGGAGAATATCTGAAGCCCTTGACATTTTATGAAGTTTATGTAAATTTTCAAAGGAGCAGTTTTGCGGCCATTTTTCATATTTTCAAGATGTACATGATCCAAAAAAATCCAAATAAACTCTTGATCTATTGCTACAAAGCACACAGGAGGCTATCAGAGAATAGAAAAAAACACAGTATGCAGATACTTAGTCTTTTTCTGGTCAAGTATTAATGGTCACTTTTGTAACTCTAAGTAAGAAATAAGGCCATTTAAATTATCTCTTTTGACCAGCAACTAAATGAAAGCAGTATTTTATTGCACCAGCTCCCTCCTCCTGCCAATTCCTTTGTACTGGTTAATTTTGATGGAAAGACAATGGAGTAATTATTACCTCGGATATATTTTTTTTGTCTTATACAAGAAAGTGCATCTTTATTTCAGCTTTTCTATTTTTCTTCCAATAATGAGGTTAACTAATGTTGTTTAACTAACTGAAAGCTTTCTGGCTCTGAGAGACAGCTATTGAGGAAGGACTTCTCACTCTGAAATGTGAGAAGAGGGAATCATTAAGCTAAAAATAAAATGGATTCCAAGCCCTCATTCTCTCCAGGGGTCTCCTGGGTGTCATAACTTTTGGCTAATGAGCATCTCAAGGGGGAATGTCATAAGTCAATGTCACTTGGCTGTTTTCAGTGCCAGCTATTGGGCTACATGTGTCAGTAGACTCTGCATTAGACCACAGGGACCTGGAATGAACCAAGGCATAAAATAACCTCTGACTGGCCCCTAAAGAAAGAGAAACTGCTGCTAAAGTGAAACTAGGCCACGTGGGAAAGTATATATATTCCTCAACCTCAGGTTCTTACAGAATCTCTGGGAATGGCATGACACAGCTTCCTAATCTCTAAATGGAAGAGAATTTATAGATCACCTCCATGGATCTTAGGAGAAATGGCTAATGTTTCTCTAAATTCACTTTGCACGGCTGTTTTAATGTTACTTATATGTGGATCAGAGCTTACCGTATAGAATCACAGCATTTATAGGCTGGACTCAGACATCATTTTAGTCTAGGACTTGCTACACTGAGCTAGGAAGGAGACTCCATGGTAACATTAACAGAGCATAGTTGTTAAGAGTAGGGACTCTGTCAGATTGCTTGGGTTTGAATGCTAGTTCCATCACTTCACTTTTCTTTACCTCAGTGTCCTCATATGCAAAATAAGGATAATTAAAATATCTACCTCATTGTGTGTTATGAAGATTAGAAAGCATTTATAAAATTAATATATTTAGAGTGTCTGACAAACTAAGTGCTGTGTACTGTTCGTTTATATTGTCAAAGAATTTCATAAGTTTTATATAATATTAATAATATGGTTTTAAAATGTATTATTAACTATATATATTTGAAAAGTGGTGAATCATATATATATAGGAAACATTATATATTCAGTCTACACAGTGTTTGGTGAACATTCTTTGATCATTTGTGGTTGATAGAAGTAAATTCTCTGTGCTACAGTGTTTGTCCCACAATTTGGGACCTAAAATTCATCTATATGTTCATTCATTCATTTGGGATCTATGGAGAACCTACCATGTGTCAGACACTGCTCTAGGTACTGGAGATACAGTAGTGAACAAAAGAGTCAAAAAATCTCTGGTCAGGTGTGGTTGCTCTCACATCTATAATTCCAGCACTTTGGGAGGCTGAGGCAGGAAGATCCCTTGACCAGTCAAGCCAGGAGTTTGAGACCAGTCTGGGCAACACAGTGAGATCTCCATTTCTACAAAATATATAAAAAGGAATTATCCAGGCATGGTGGTGTGCACCTATAGTTCCAGCTACTTAGGAGGCTGAGGCAGGAGGATCACTTAAGACCAAGAGTTCAAGATTGCACGATTGCACCACTGCACTCCAGCCTGAGCAACAGATGACATGCTATCTCTAAAAAACCAAAAAACAAAATAGAAACCTGCCCTCATGAAGGCTACATCCTATATCTTACTATAACCAGCAAGCTCTTTAGTATATGGAAACTGAGGTTCAAGGACTCTTCAACTAATTGCCCAAAGCCACATGGCTAGTTCCACATCAGACTTTAAAAATTCTTCTCTACCGTACAGTTCTAAGAATGTCTAAAAGATGTATTTGCCTGTCAAACTAGCTAACACAGAAACAGTGCAGTCACACAAATGCACCAGCTGCTCCACATGTGACTAAATCATGTATGTTCCCAGTTTCTTGGAGCCACCCCAACCCCTTTTCCTCTCTGGCCACATTCACCACACCATGCCAGTTGTTGTTACTTCCATTTAAAAAAGTTCTGAAAGTTATGATAAGTGAGGACAACAGCAATGATAAAGAAAGAAGGTTTTGACCATGAAACTATTATTAAAGGAGAGACAACTTCATCTTTCAAGCTTTGTACTCCATATTCAGTATGCTTCTCTACCTGTTAGGATGGTTTTTTACATGGTTTTTCTATCTTTTCAGTCTGAAGTGCTCAGAAATATCTCCATTGCTTTCTCAGAACTTATATACTCAATTTACTCTAAATTTATTTTCATTTTCTTCTTCACATGGATGGGTATGTAGGCAGTTAAGCAGGAAGTTTTAGGTGTTATTTTTGTGTATGTGTGTGTCCATGTATCTTCCTAACTATCTCATTTCTTCCCTTCTAAGACACCATCCTCTGGGAGATACACTATTAGATTCTGTACCACTAAGAAAGAGAAATAACACTGTCAATTAATAACACTTGCTATCAGTTATAAAATGCATCAGAGATGTAAAAATGTAAAAAGTGCCTGAAAATTCTTCATTGTATAAATGTTTTCCATGTGATCCATTATAAAATTATCCCATTTAACTGATGCTGAATGATTGTTGTACTGAAAAACTATGGACCTACCTAATTATTTCAAATAGCCATAGAAAATGGAGCCCAAGGAAAAAGTAAACTGCTAAAAATCAAGCCCTGGGTCTTTCATTAAAAGTACAAACTTATACTTGGAGAGGAGGAAAATAAAAAAAAAAGTACAAACTTATATATTAATATTTATAAATAAAATAATGATGTCTTGGATTTGCTTCACAAGAAATCTGGTTGTGTGCTTCATGCGACAGAACGGATGAGACTGGCTATGAATTGACAATTGTTCAAGCTGGATTGCAAGCACATGGGGGCTAATTATACTATTCTCTTAAAATCCCAGGGGAAAAAAAAGAACTGTCTGCACAGTGGTGACAGAACCTCCTAGAAATACGAGTGGGCTTCCACGTGTCCAGGAGGTTATCTCTGTGCCCAAGGTGGTGGGTTTTTGACATAGATTAAAGAGAATGTGTTTCCTGGGACTGTGAGTGAGGAGATGATTAGAGGATGATGCTCATCCTTGGTCTTTCACTTTCTGCTTGAATACCTTATTTTGTTGCAGGGAGAGTTGGCTAGTCCTTGTACTTATACCTAGCTCTGAAGGTCCTTTACATCTGAAGGTGCTACTTTACATCCGTGTTTGCTCAGCCTCAGGGTGGGTAGAGGGCTGGAATAAATGTTAATTAAAAGCAGTAACAATAACAATAATAGCCACTGCACTAAGTAGTTTGTTTTATTTAATTCTCTGACAACCTTGACAGGTAATACTGTTATTAATATCTCTATTTCTACCCTTGAGGAAACAGACTGAGAAAAGTTAAGTGCATTTTCCCAAACTGGCAAGTGGCAGGGTCTGCATCTTAATCTAAACTTGTGCTCTAAGCCCCAGCTCCGTGTTGCCTTCTTTCCCACTGCACCAGATTAAGAGGGATGGAAATCAGACCCTGCTGAGAATCACTTATAGAGTAAGATTAAAGACTCAGCCTCCAGCCAATAATCAGCAGATGCAGATGGATGAAAAGGAGCACAGACACAGGAAACGAACCCTGTAGAAACAAATTGAAGAGGAATGCAGAAGCCTCCCCTACAAAGATAAACATAGTCCTAGCAGCAGGGACAGGCTGAAGAGGCCAGGGGTTTTCCTTGCCTCCTGAGTCTTTAAACCACAGCAGAGTGTGCTCAGGCTTGCTCAAGCCTCTTGGGCCTGGCTTCTTTAGTGTGCAGCATGCAATCTAGAATGCCGATGGTGCTCCTGGGCCCCCACATCTTATTCCCCTACACTTGGAATCCTGCCCATGCACACTAACTGCCACGATAAGAAGAGTATTTTCATACATGGTCCTGGCCCTGAAGGACCCTGACTGTCCAACCATACTTTGTTACAAAATCTAATCATTATTCTTTACACTTGTATAGATTCAAAGATTATTCTTGCACTAGTAGGCCAACTGCTACCCTCTTCTCAATATTTACCCACAAATGCCTCAGTAACATTTAAATAAAAAGAATTTCTGGAGTGGGAAGACTTGTAGTCATTATCTGGACTGGCTGATCATCTGGGCTGCAGGATCTAGAGGTAGCTCAAGGATGACATATATAGTCACAAACAAGGACAGTTGTATCCTATCTTATACTCCTTCCCTGTGTTTCTAATAATGTCACCAAAGATCACATTGAACTTCAGTGGGACATGCTGTAAATCCCCTCATGGTATCACTGGATACAAATTTAAGAAATATGGGCTAAGCTAATGCAACTGGGCAGATTAATAACTTGTTGAATGAATGTACTTAGAGGATGTCACCAAAGATCACATTGCCTTTTTTGTCTATGCCATATGGAATTGACTGTCAACTAAAATCTTAAAGTCTTATTTCACAAGTACAAATTCTTCTAATAAGTACTTGTGCATTGATGCTTACAAACCAAAGTAAATAATCTTATATTTATTACTGTTACATAGGTCTAGGTAGATCCAGCTCATTATTCCAACCTGTTAAGATCTGTTTGGATTTTGATGCTGTCAACACATGAGTATATTATTCCTATTGGCTTTATATTCAGAAATTTATTAAACATACGTTCATCTAAGACACTGATAGAAATTTTTATTAGGACAGGACCAAGAACATAGTTATAAGTCACTAGACCTCCCCTCTCCCAAGTTGTTAATAAGCACTCTCTCTAAGTATGTTCATTCAACCAGTTATTAATCTGCCTAATTGCATTAGCTAGGCCTATATTTCTTAATCTTATCTCCAATGATACCATGAAAGATTTACAAAATGCCCCACTGAAGTTCAAGCATATTTTGTCTATTGCATTTCCTTGAACTATTGTTCCCCACCAATTTGTCTACATTCAATTTGGCTAAAAGCAATTTGACAAAAAGCAATTTGATCAAGAAGATAATTTTGTCAAAACAATGATTGAGTTAAAAGGGGAAAATGCCAACAAGTGTGTTTTCAAAGTTGGTCATTTTTGTGTACTACTGGATAGAATCACCACTGATTTTGCATCTTCCATATTTTTTCATACTCTGCTTTTTCTCAAGAGTTTGCTTTTTTATATATATTTCCAGCCAGTTACTCCTATTAGGCAATGCTTATAATGTAGGATAACTGAAACAGTATAAATGTTCAGCAGTTAATTAGAAGAATGTAAATGTTCAACAAGTGGGTAGTTTCCGAATACCATATGGTAGGTAAAAGATTATGTGTAGTCATAGAAAAAACAAATGGAAAACTATCATGCACTAATATACAATCATTGGCTAGCCCTACTTGAATGAGATTATGTTGACAAAATTTTTCTGGTTTATAGTTATTGTTTTCCCATAAAAAACATATGTTGTTTAAAAAGCCTAAAACAATACATAAATCGTAATTGTAGCCAATTATTCAACCACTCTATTAGTTTCCAATAATTAGCTCCTATTGTTGGATCTTAGCTTGTCTGCTAAGCAATTCCTCTGTTGTTCAAACTTTTTACAATAAGAGAGAGTAATCATTTGCAGATGATTACTGATAATGATAATAAAAATTCTGAAAACTATCAAATAATGTTTAAAGATACTTATAGTATGTTAAAGCCATCCCATGTTTTGTCACTTATACTCTAACATCTAATGATAAGAGATATTTATTTTCAACCAATTTATTGTATTGCTTTGGCAAAATTTGCTTTGGCACAATTACTTTTGGCTAAATAATATGCTATCCATCTACCAGGCTACTAACACATTAAAGAAAAAAACAACGTGCACATATTGACAATTTCCTTTTCAGTGAATCTATTCTGGATCTTCGGGATCCACTGGCATCTCTTTCCAATATTTTGCAAACCATTCTTTTAATAATCCATTTTAGAAACTTATCAGTTTGGCAAAATTTAATAGTATTTACAAGTTCCTTTTGAAGCTGTCCTAAGGCACCAATGGGAGAAAACCTCCTACTTGAAAATAAATACTGACAAGCTGAGCTGGGATGCTATCCATGAATTTTATTCCAAGGATTTCACGCTGACTGATTCTTAAGGAAATGGCTCTACTCCATCCTCTGCCACCTCTGCAGAATCAATTCAAGAATACTACATATTTAACATTCTCCCTGTGGGTTTCCCAATGTTATTTTCCCTTGACCCATCTTACTGTTATAACTGTGATTTTAAAAATCAGTGTGATTCCATGGGCCATGAATATTGCTTGGCTTTGTTCATGGTCTACATTTATGACCATCTGAGAGCAAAGGTGTATAAGAGTCACAGAAAGCTCTTATAAATTGCTAAGAAACTCTTTATGAGTCTTCTCCATGTTGCCTCCAGGCATTTAGGTAGCAGCTTATGCTTTACATGATTTTGCCTAATATGCCACATTAGATAGGACAGAATATCTAAATTATGTTCCTTCTTGTCTACAAAAGGATCCAGTGAGAATTATTAACTTTTAATACCATAGTCTTGAGGGGGGAGAAGGGCAAGGGCAATATATGTTACCTTAATATTTGTACCCCCATAATATGCTGAAATAAAAAATAAATTAATTAAAATAAAATAAAAAAGAGAAAAAATATATACCATAATCCTTACATTCCTAGGGTTTGTTTGAAATAAAATTATCTAATTGCCTCTCTTAGTGTTTATTCACATAAAATTGCATGCCCATGTAACCTTAGGGAAGACTTCGATTTTTCAAATGGAACATAAAATCACAGTAGTTAATTTCAGCTAATCCTTCAGCCTTTCATTCCTTTAATAAAAAATTAAAAATGAAAATAACAAAAAAAGGAGACTACTAGCTTTAGAGACAAATGACATATTTTTAAAATGTGAGTTCTGTAATGATGGTGATTCCATCAGGGTTTGGTTGACATAGAGAGAAAATTCTCATTCCTAGAGTTTACAATTCCAGTGCCTCTGTCTACCTTTTCAGGACTGTCCCCCAAGCATTCCTACACTGACAAATCAGAGTCTGAGGACAGCCACTAGGAAAAGACCCCAGACTGTCAAAGATGAAAAACATAAGGACCTGAGTGACTCTTTCAATAAGAGAAGTCATCTTTGATAAAAGAAATAGAGAAATCTCGAATTTTTTTTTCTGGACCCTGATTAGGCAGTTGTTGTTTTTTTTTTTTCTTTTCTGAGCTGACATTGGCAATATATTTCACTTTTGTTTCCCTTTTTTTTCTTTTCATTTTATTAGAACAAGAAAAGAAATTACTGAGAATGCCTCTGTTGTCGTGTCTGGTTAACGAAACTAACACATTGCTTAAATATTTATTCTCACGTACAGAGTATTTGGATTGCAGATGTGTAGATATGTTGTCAAGTCAAAAATAATTCTTTCACTAAGGCAAGGGCACATTGGAATGCTAATCCAAGCCCCCTTCTATCCTGCAGAGCTCACATCCTGGGTGTTCCAGCTGCACAAAATAAACAGCCCTGGCTTCACTTCCTGAGGACCCTCACCTTTCTGCTAGAGCCATTTTAAAAATGTATGTTGAGACTAGCAAGAAGCAGAGCATGAGAGAAGGAGAAAAATCCTCAGATAGCTGCTGTCAGTTCCAGAGAAATTCTTTATGATGTGCCTGTTGGGAATATTTTCTTCCCTCTACGCCAAAGGTAGCTCAAACATTCTAATCCTTAGAGTAAATGAGTCCCTCACCTAAACAGTGTGCAGCTAATCAATAATGTGGTTCAGAGTGAAACCTCATGAAAATCCCTAGGGTCAGATGAGGCAATTTAGTCCTGGAAGGGAATATTGCCAGGGGAGAGGAGAGGGGTTCCAGACTAAGGCCCCGCTATCCCTATACCTTCAGGCGTTAGGTAGAATGTCCTCTAGGGTTCACCTTCTCATTGTGTAGGTAGGAGAGAAGCTGTGTCACAGAAACATGCACTGGGGACTTATATATAAATATAAACCGCTCTCAAGACTGAGAAAAACAATGCTGAACAAGAATATGATTTGCTTTGTGTGGAGGAAGAGATGGAAGCAGATTGGTGCTCTCTGTGAAATGGGCACGAAAAGCGGTTTGGAGATCTCAGGGGAAGTTTGAGATAATCGTAATTCACTTAGTCCCTGTATATCTGACAAAGTTGGAAAGTAGGAACTTGTGGGCAAAGATTTAAGAAAATAGAAGCAGTTTGATTCTAGTCTATGTCTTATTTTTTAAGGTCTTCATAGCACAAAGAGACTATTCAACATCTTATTTTCCCCTGTGAGAGATAGATCAGTTTGATAGCTAAAAGCATCAAGTATTCCACCTTTGGGGTCAGGTTAAACTTGAACAAAAACATTAAAAGGTCCTCTAAATTTCTACAGAAAGATTGGATTTTGTTAACAACATTAGAAAAATAATTGCCCCATATACTGTTGAAGTTGGTCTATATCATTATATGTCTAACAAATCCTTGGCTCTTAGTGTATAATATAATAACTTACAACTTCCCAGTTTAATTTGCCACAATCACAAGAAACTGGCCTGCACACACCAACAACTGATTCCAACAGATTTTCCACATCTTGCATAGTAGTCCCAACACAATTGTAGCAGCAGGGTTTCACTAATCCCCTCCCATGCCTAAGCAAGCACCAACTGATATTTAGGATAAAGACTCACAGATCTGGACTGATGTTTGGTAACAATTTCACTGGAGTTTTTTCTCTGTGAGATTGGTTCTACACCCAGACCCTCTTTTAAGTGGCAAAAATAATTTGATCCCATTTTAAACCACACTGATTCCACTGACTGAGTTCAGAGAGAAAACCCAGCCCACCCAGCACACTTCCACACATGTGTAAAAGTACAATAAATCTACATAACTATTTCATTATGAAAGACGTTTTATTTTTTAAACAGTGGTGCTTTGTTTTCCCTTTAATTCAGAGCTATGTGTGCATGTCTGACAGTGAGCTGTTATTCTTACAGGCAGGAGGTTAGGCAACATGTTAAAGTTTCACATTAAACAACAAAGAGTTTCAAGGAACGTCCTCAAATTACACTCACAGTTTCAGAGTTCAAGAATAGTGTCTGAGCACTCCTTACCTTACAGTTTCAGGTCCAAAGAGGTCTTTAAGTTTAAAGCAGTACATCAAATGTGCAGGATTTATTTTCTTGCATGAAAGTCTAATCTGTCATACCGCCCGGTTCCCCCGAGGAGCCAGCCTCCTCCTCCCAAACACCAATGAGGGAACCAGGAGAGAACGTGGGAAGTGGCTTCTCTGAAAGCCTGTCGCAATCTGCACATGCTCTTTGTGACAGAGGTGCCAAATTAACCTTGGCGTGAGGTTCACTGTGAGGTCCTGGGCACTTCTTGGGGAAGAAAAAGGTTATAAAAAGCTCTAGCCAATCTGAAGTTTTCATGCTTTTGTTGAGATGTGCCTCTCGTTCATTAAAAATAAAGAGAGAATATTTTCTGTTAATTAGCTTTCTGAGGTGCAAGACAGACTATTAACAATCTACCAATAGGTTGAGATAAGAGGAAGGCTTATCTTTTGGAATTCTACTACTGTTGCTGGATAGTGTGAAGGAGTGATCTGCAGTTACAACTCCGCCTTACCACTAAGAAAAGTTTCTCCTCTATAAGAACTGACAGGATGTTTTATTGGAATAAAGTTCATGATTATGAGTGTACAATAACAATTTGGTAACTGTGCCCCACCAGGACCAAAGGGTAAAATGAAAACCTACTGCATTTGTGTTATAAAAATCAATCTGTGACATTGACACAATATTTCCAGTGGACTCTTCCCATCAAGGTAACTAAAAGTCATTGTGAAGAGAATGTACACACCTTCTCATGGGACATAAATATGCAATGACCAGAAAAACATCTGCCTGTTCCTTTCTTATCTGTGTATTTATCCCCCTGGCAAAATGTGCCACAGGGGCAGAGGGGAAGGGGAAGAGGTATTGGGGGAAAGAGGTATTGGGTGGGGGAAGGGAGAAAGTCAAAATAATCAAACCTCTTCAAAATAAAAATGTTAAGATACAAGCCATGATTACTGTTTACATGGAGTTTGATGTTGTTGAGTCATTCTTCCCTCCTTGCTGGCATGAAGTTAGCCTGAAGCAGTTCATCACAGTGAGCAGTTAGCCATGAAAGTAAATAAAAGAAAAAGACAGCACCAGGAAGTAGAAAGTGGAGAAAAGACACCTGGTTCTGGTTCAAGATCTGGTTTTGATTGTACAAACAAATTTAAGTCCAGGAAGGTTCGAGGTCTCTCTGGGTCTCAGTTTCTTTATCTGTAGGGTGAGGGAGTTCAGAGATGGAAGATTAAATGCCTAAAAGGGTTCAGAGTACAGTTCGCCCGGTAGGCGCTCAGGGGAGATGGGTATCACCTGTTTGTATCTCAAGGGGTAGCCGTCACTCCATGATAGCTGATTCCCAGTTGGAACATGTGCTGCATTATGCCAGATCCTCAGATATTTTAAAAGAAGCTAGAAATTTGAACTTTTATATGAAATCTTCTAAACCTTACATGTGGGTAACTTACACAAAATATTTTAAAACACCATGAATGCCAAACAAAATCTATTTGACAGTCAAATTTGTCCTGTAGGTCACCAGTTTGTGACTTTTGGACTAGATAATCTTGAGTCTCATCCTGGAGGAAACTAAATAATCCAGGGATATTAGTCTCTGAAAGAAATTGTCTTTCAGGATGCTGAGCAGCCACAATAGGACTTAAAGAAGAACCAGCCTAATAATTTTGTAGTGAAGTTGGGGACTTCATAGTGATGATCTCATGATCCATGAACACATGTGGCCAATGTCCCTTGGAAAGGAGGAGTACAAGACCAATGGCATCATTAGCTTTCTAAGAACCTGATAAATGGCATGATAACCCACACTATGGAGAAAAGAAAATATTGTTCCAGTAACATAAGCCAACCAGATGCAGTACCACTACCTTATATCAGGACTGAAATATTGAAAGTAAAAGCAAAAGGTAGGACAGGGCTATGATAAGTAGCTGCATTCAAGAATTGAGAGGAAGAAAGGTTTATTGACTTACTGAATAAAAGAGAGATGTTGGGGCATGGTGGATATTCATGCAAAACAAAGTCCACTAATTAAGTCTTCATTCCACATCAAATGCAAAACTACAATGAAGAAAACTCCATCTTTATGATCTGAACCATATGACTAGGGCAGTTCTTCCTGAGCCATTGAATAGGCTCTGGCTGGGAGGGAAATCCCATTTTGTGAGTGGGGGATTCATCATTGTTGAGTGAAGAGTGCTGACTCACCGAGAACCCAGGCTGTAGTCCTGCAAATAATGCTCAATAAATCTTTGCCCTGGCTGATGAACCCTGGCAAAGAGACTATGCACAGAAGACCAGGATGGGTAGGGCTCTAATCTTTTACAGGATGTCCAATCTGGATCTTTTCATTCCTGGAAATTTCCCTTAACCTCTCATACTGCCTTTCTCATAGGTACCCTTTATTTCTTTATTTTGCTCTATCTTAGAATAGTATTTAAACTGCATTTTGAATTTTTACCTATTTTCTGTCTACCTAACTAAATTATAAATTGGTTGAGGTAGGGATCTCTTTCTTTCTCTCTCTCATTTCTTTATTGCTGCTATAATCCATGCTTGTCACATGTAAAGAAGATAGTAAACATTGGTTGAATGAATCAGTATGTAGCCAGGAGCTAATAACTTAGGTAGCATGTGCATTATATATGTGGAGAAATTAATGTGATAACAATGCCAGCCTTTGTAAGAAAATATATTTAGATGTAGTGCTTTCTCCTGTGAGGATTATATTTTCTCAAAGGTATAGTTAGTAATTTTTCAATTTCATGCTATTGTGGATTTTTAGTTTGTACAATGTTTACTCTAGCTTTCCCCATTGCAATATTTATCTGCCCTTGCCATAAACTGAGCTTTTTAAGCATTCTCATTAATATTTGCAGTTTATATGATCATCTGTGGGGATGCTTTGGTCAATAATTAGTGTACAGCTGAAGGTTAACATTAATTGGCCACCTTCACTTCTCACATTGCTCTCACAAATCCAACAGAGGGAATGATGGGAATTCATTTAGCTCTGAAGAGTTACAGCGCAACTGGTGAAAGCAGCAGTGTACACTGCCATGAAAGCTTGGGGGCCAAAGATAAGACTGTCTAAAAATCACTAGAGATAGCCACCACCATAAATTTAAAAACAAAGAAAAATATTAAACACAATTTCTCCAGAATTAAGTTTATTTTGACCACAATATTCTATAACTGAGAAACTGGTGAGTAGAGAGAAATAAAGAAATGAAGGAAAAGCAACGTAGGGGATTGTTTCTGTTATCAGTGCTGCATAGCAAACTACCCCAAAATGTAGTAGTTTAAAACATCTATTTTATCTCAGTGGTTCAGTAGGTTGACTGAGCCCACCTGAGTTGTTCTCCTGCTTCAGGTGATGTCAGGTAAGGCTGCAGTCATCTGGGGGCTGGTAGGCTGGAATATTCATGAAGATTCACTGGTATGTCTGTGCCTTGGTAGGGATGGCTAGACCATGACTCAGCTTGGCTCAGCTAGGACATGGGGTAGGTGGGCCTCTCTTTGTCTTCATGCATTCTTAGGGCCTCTCCCTCTCTACATGGCCTCTCCGTCATGATAGCCAATGGTGGTTCAGCCCAAGCACTGAACAAGTTGCCAGTCCTTCTTGAGGTTCAGTCCTGGAACTGTCTGTTACATTGTCACTTCTGCCACAGTCTGTTGGTTACAGTGGTCACAAGGCTAGCCCAGATCCAGTCTGGAAGGCAACTACTCAGCATGGGAAGTGTGGGATGCTGGAGCCATCTTTGGGGAAGAGCTATCACGGTGATGTTCTCACTGTCTCCTTTATTCACAAAGAATAGAAGTTATAGTTACCCTTTTTTACCCTTCAATGGGCAGTATGTGGTCACATATTTGATTCTGTTGTCTATTGTCAGCTCTTCTTGATATATGGATGGGAATTGACCTTCCTTATATTAGAAAGTCTAAAATAAAGGTTTAAAAAAATGGAGCATCTGATGGTGGCGCATGCCTATAGTCCCAGCTACTTGGAAGGCTGAGGCAGGAGGATCACTTGAGCCCAGGAGATTGAGGTTGCTGTGAGCTAGGCTGACACCACAGCACTCACTCTAGCCTGGGCAACAAAGTGAGACTCTGCCTCAAAAAAAAAAAAAAAGGAGTATCTGGAAGTTTCTTTCAAAACTAAACACAGTCTTACCATATGAGCTTGCAAACATGCTCCTTGGTATTAATATTTATCCAAATGAGTTGAAAACTTAGGCGTGTATTAGTGTTTATAGTAGCTTTGTTCATAATTGCTAAAACTTTATTGGAAACAATATATTCTTCAGTAGATGAATGGATATATATTAATAAAATATGGTACATCCCTACAATGGAATATTATTCAGCTATATTATAAAAAGAAATGAACTATTAAGCAATGAAAAGAGATGGAGGAAACTCAAATGCATATTACTAAATGAAAGAAGCCAGTCTGAAAAGGCTAAATATTATATGATTCCACCTATTGACCTATATGACCTATATGGCAGTCTAGAAAAGGCAAAACTATAGAGGCAGTAAAAATAAGTTTTGTATTTTTTGTTGTTGTTGATTGCTAAGGATTCAGTGTAACAGAGGGAGAGTTTGAATAGTTGGAGTACAGGGAATTTTTAGGGTGGCAAAACTATTAACCATCCTTAAAAGTATGATACAGTATGTTACTGTAAGGTGGAGATATGGCATTATACATCTGTAAAAACCCATAAAACTACAATTCAAAAAATGAATTTTAATGTAAACTATGGACTTTGGTTAGTAACAATGTTTCCATGCTGGTTCATCAGTTGTAACAAATGTAAGCTGTGAATGGAAAACTGTCAGGGAGGGAGGGAAGGAAGATGGGGCATAAGGGGCCTCTCTGTGCTTTCTGCTTATTTATTTATTTTTTTTTTTGTAAATTTAAAACTACTCCAAAAACTAAAGTCTGTTAGTTTTTTAAAAATGAGTTCAAGAGTGAATATTAGAGTACGTTCCTTTGTGAATTAATTATTTTCTTAGAAGATTTCTTATAAATTGCTTTTGCTTTTTTAAAAAAAAAAATCCAATCATACTTTTTCAGTTTATTAAAGAAACTTGCTATTTAAACAAAACTGGTGGTGATTAAAACCATCACCACTTGACCTTTCATCTGTGAATCCTTTTATTGATCAGATTTGTATAAAGAAGCATAGAACTGCATATTAGCTAGGGAAAAAAACCTCCAGTCATATTTTAAGCCCAATTCAGGAAAGTAGTTATTTGCTATAAATTGAAGAGCGCTATTCATGGCAAGTGAGCAGGGTTCTGAGACCTGTCTGACTTTTGCTTGCCTGCACAGGAAATCTTTTTTAAAACCCAGAGTATATCTTAAAAGGTGAACAGTGACTTTTTCCTACTGGCCCACCATAATCAATATGACCAATTAATTAAACTTTTTTTTTCAGGGCTCCTCTATCCTTTGCTCCTTCCACATCCATCCTCTGTGCTCCTAAATCTCTTCCCCATGGTGCCCAGCACCTCAAGTTATTCCTTGACTGCCTAAGCCCATCTGGGTTTTCTTTTGATTTAACTCTGAGGCACAAAACATACCTGCTATGCATCTATTCCATTTTGGTCCTGCTCAGAGCAGTGAAATCTCTCCTTTCAAATCAGAATTCCTTTGAAATAGCTTAGTCACTTGGAGGGGATGAAGGTGCTGGTGTTGTATCTAGGTCTCCCCAAATTTCAGGCAGTATGTTCTGAATTACCCAGAGAATCCACATTTCCAGTATATAGTTGGAAATACTAGGTGCTACCTAGTATTGGGATAGATCAATAGTAAACAAACAAACAAAATCAAGACCTAGTATGTAGGGTGCCAGGTATGTAGGCAAAGAAGCTTCTGGTTGATTTCAGCTCCCAGCCGTGTGCATCACCCGTAGCTGAGGCCCTAGATAGACATGGTGAAAAATAGCCACTTTCACCGTCCAGTTGAAATTCCTGAATCACAGAATTCATGTGTATAATAAAGTGGTGGTTGTTTAATGCCACCAAGTTTGGGGTCGTTTTTTATGAAGCACCAGATAATCAGATAACTGGAACACTATTTTGAGAGCTATAGTAAGGATCAAATGACACATAATATATAATATTACTGCCTGGTTCACAATTGCATTAAGAAATATTGCTTTCAAGGTGCATGTAGGACATCCAGGTAGAATTATAGTAGTAGTAGTAGTAGTAGCAGCAGCAGTAATAGCCACTGACCTTTCTGAGCACATCTGATGTGCCCAGTACTGTTCTAAGTGCTTTCCATGCATCTAACTCACAGACCTCAAAATAACCCCATGCACTATCAGTGTCACCATTTCACCCATGAGGACACTGAGACCCATGGAGAGGTTAAGTCACTTGTACGGGCCACATAGCCAACAAGTCGACAGTCGTGGTCAGGTTTTGAACCCAGAAGATCTGACCACAGGGCCTGCTCTTAGCCACACTGTTGTGCTAAGAGTAGAGGGATAGGCTGGGGCTTGAATCAAGGGGTGGTTGAACCCCAGATATGTGTGGCAATTTTTCTCAGGGATTGGATATAGAAATAAGACAAGATTTCCAAGTATGGGCCAGGAAATCTGACTAGCAAAGGGAGGGCTAACACAACAAAGCAAGAGTGCTCCAAATAGGGAAAGGGTGTCTGGCAGGAGTCCACAGAAGGAACAGAGTGAGAAAGGAATCTGGAAGCACATCCGCCCTCCCCTTCTGGGGCCCCAGTGTGCAGGGGCAGGGAGAAGTGATATTCTCCATCCAGAAGTTTGACCGTGGAGGCTAATGGCATAGAACTAAGTATAACTGCAACTAAACCCACTACTGAAACATAAAAACTTTGCTGACATTTCCAACTAACATCTCTCCTCATTAAAGGACATGATCCTTTCTCTCAGGAGAGCTCTCAAATTTATTTGCAGCCAAGAGAGATCTAATTGTTTCTAGAAAGTTTAATCTTCCCTATTAAAGCCCAAGACATGCCAGACAAAAGAAAAGCCAATGTGCTCATTTCTTTGTCTCTCAAGAACGATGACCCTGAAAAAGCTCTGTCTAAAGATACTCTGAACTGCACTGGCAAGTTGATCACTTGGAGCCTCCCCTCTTCTTGTGCACACACAACCTACCTCCAGAATTAGCGGTACTGATTAATGCACTGGTTGGAAATTAAAGAATGGTATTTGTATGCATATTGTTAAGGATCGTGTCCAAGACTCAATTCCTCCATATATAAAAGAGAAAGAATTGAAACAGTGACAGGGAGCTACCAATGAGTCTGAAATTCTGCAGGGAATTCTGGCCAAGCAAAGGGAGGGTGGAATTCTCAACTCAGTACCTGGCAGACAGAGTTGACCAGGTAAAGCACTTTAGGTGAAATTTCTGGGCTTGAAAGTGCCAAAGGTTAGATGTGAGTGAGGGATGTGACTTTGAAACAGAAAACACATTTTAAAACGAATAAAATGAATGTAGGCCCAACGTCTCCATTGCTCTTCTTTTTCCTTTTTAAATACTACCAGGCTAGAAGGATTGTCATTCAATTTAAACATGCTCTTAGTAGTCAATGGCCTGGCAGTGCAGTGGTTGCTGACATTCCCCTGGGACTACCCTTAAACTCTCAGGCTTTGCTATCTCCCTGAACAGCTTATGAGGGAGTTTCCACCAGCAATTCTCACAACACATCTACAGTTACTCCCTCTAAACTCTGTTCTGGGCAGAGGAGATGAAGAGGTTTTATGAATTAATGTGTCCCCCAATTTTAGGCCTGAAGAGGGCACCTCACTGGTGTTCCATGTCTGTGATTCATAGTCCTTATGCCATGGAAGCAACTCTGATGATCTCTGCTGGCTTCTGACTGCAGAGTAGCTATGCCTTCCTCCCTCAGTTCACCCTCCTGGACTGAAGTGCATCAGGAGAGTGCAGGTCTCCCTAAGCAGCTGCACTGGGCTCCCTGGATGGCCCAGCAGTGCTCTTCACACAGCCTGTCCCCAAGACACAGGAGCAAGAGGCGGCAGCCAGCCTTTCCTCTTCCTTGTCTAATGCTCTCACAGACACAGTGAGATCTCATAGGCAGAAACAGCAGCTCCCAGATGTATAGAACAATGATACCCTGTTGTAGGGCTTTAACCAATTTTGTCTATCCTAAGGTAACTATAAAACATTTTTTCTTTTTCCAACACAGGGTGTGGTGATTAGGAACATGTGTTTGGAAATCCAAAGGCTATTTCCCATAGTTTTGAAATCAGAAAATTAGAAAACTATGGGTCCCGTGGATTCTTCCACTGGGATGGGTACAGCCCCACCTAGAAATTTCTAAAATTCAATGTTATACTTGAGTCTAGTTCTCAATATGATTATTTTTACATGAGAAAGTATATGTTCCATGTGTTCTACAGTTTGCTCTCTAGATAAATTCCATTTTATCTAAACTTATCAGTCACTAATATAATCAGCCTCTAATATATTGATGTATTGATTTTTCTATTCAAGTTCTCATTTGTTTTTAATTTTCCTGTAGGACTAACTTCTTCAAAGACTTATATTTCTCTTATTTAGTTCAAAGTACTTGAAATTTAACACAGTAAAAAAAAAAGATATTTGAGATCTTGATTTGAAGTGCATCTATAGCAGGGAAGTGCCTGGGCTACAATTCAGAATTTTGTTTATTTATTTTAAAAATAAATATAGCTTTTACGGTGCACCAAGTACCATTCCAAATACTTTATGAGTATTAGATCATTTAATCCTTAATTAAATGGATTAAATTAAGTGGTACTATAATTACTCCCATTTTATAGATGAGAAACTGAGGCACATAGAGATTAAGTAATTTCCCCAATATCACATAGCTAATAAGTGACAGAGCCTGAGAAGACTCTTATTTTTATTTATTTCAACTCTGTTATTACTGCTTTTCATTATTTGGACCTGAACCTTCGGTGTAAAAAGATGTCCCTCACATGCAAGGGCATCATGCATTCAGTGTCAAGGAGAGCATGAACTTTGAGCTGTATTCATCCATTTCACAAGGTCCTCTGGTAACGGAAAGCAAGCATTTGCAAGCCATCCAGCTGGATCAAAGGTGCAGACAGAGAACCAAACCAGCTGGCCCACGCGTGAGGAACCCTGGAGCTGCTCTAGCACTGTGGGCTCACCCACTGAGTGGCCAGCCATACAACCTTGTGTGTGTTTAGGTGATTTCTCCCCACACATTTCTCTGTCTAACCCCAAGTCATTTGTCCTGCTAAGCTTTATTTTCTCTTCTGTGCTTTGTAACTCTGCTTTAACCCAAGCGCTCTCTGCTTTTGCTTGCCCTTGCCTGGTCTAGGAACAAACTTCCTCAGTTCCCATTTGCTGGAGTGGGCACTTCTGGCATTCTGCCTTTGTGAGACCAGCATACTTGAGGAGGAGCTTTCTTCACTGCTCAGGAAAACTGTTATTCTGGTCCTCTTAAGCCAGTTCCTTCCCTCTTTCCAGTCTAACTGGTAAGAAGAGAAAGCCTTGTAATGATGAAATTAGAGGACTAGAATCACTGGGCTGTTCGAGCTGGCTGTGATCCTGATTATTTAATCTAGCCTCTCCTTAGATGCTTAGGAACTAGATGCTTAGGAACACTAGCCCTAAAATGATGAGATCGTACCCTATTTTGAAAGACTCTTACAATGGGATTTTTCAAGCCTCATTTGTCATGTGACATCTTTTCTGTTTCCTGGGCTTAACCCTAGCGTTTCCTTTATCTAATGTTGGCTCATTAATCAGATCACAACATAAATATAAATTCCCAAGGAAAACTTTCTGAGCTCCATCTAGATGAATAGTCAAGTTAGATACTAATCACACCCTATAGTCATTCATAATACTTAATTAAATAAAATAAAATAATTAATTTGGGGATGTTTTGCTTAAGGCCTGTCTTTCTCTAGTACAATATGAGCTCCAAAGGCCATGGTGTGTCTCTCATGCTGATCTCTGTATCCTGATGTCTAGCACACTGCTTGGCATTTATTAGGTGCTAAACAAAAAATACTTGTAAAAAGAAATTTGAGTTCAGTAGATGGAAGAGAAAGTATGGCTATTAGCCATGTCTTCCCCTGGCTTTTACACTAGGCTATTAGCAATTAGCTCCTTTCTCTCCCACCTCAGGAAAATACCTGGCCCCAAATAAGTACATAACGAAAATCACTGCTTAATTCTCACTTTTCACAAAGCCTTCCCCCCTATATGAGTGACTCCTTCTCAGACCAAGCTAAACAAAGGACACTCTTGAGTGTCAAAAAGCCACACTCTAGAGAAGCCCAATGTGTCCTTACCACCTTCAGGACATGGGAGATCCAGGCCTCATAGGAAGAAGTAGCCATTTTTAGATCAGTTTATTGGCTCAATTCTAGCTTTTACAAAACTAGATACTTCTGTATGGCTTTCTCTGATCAAACTCTGCTTGTTGCATTGTTTGATAACAGATATTTTATATCTGACCACAGATATTTTATAGTTCAAGAACTTCTAAGTATACAGATCCCAGGTCAAAGAGACTCATTCATGGTATTAATATTTTCAGCATTGCTAAGACTAAGAGGTTTATTATGGTATTATATTTCATTTCATTTTTGTTCTGGAAGTTTTGTGGCCTTCTGGCCAAGAGTGAAAGTTTTGACTATAACACTTTGGGACCTGGAAAGATTCTAGTTGCTCTCCTTGTGGATGAAAAGTAACTTTGCCCTCTGTTCAGAGGGATTTAGGAGATAATTAAAAATTCACCAGATTTTATGAAATCCTTGTACTTTCCTCCACATTTCTAAAGCCTTGTTTTTAGAGAGAACAAATTCACATTACTTCATAAGAAAAAGAATCTTATCTCTTATGTGATAAATTATTGCCAACCTGGTATTTTCTGCCATATTGTCTTTTCCTTGGAGGCCTAAAGGAGCAGGCATGAAAGGCATGGATTTTGGTATAAAAAAGGGTTAAAGCCACTCATTAAATGTGACGCATTCCCACCTTAAGAAGAAAGAAAAAACAAATCCAGTCACAAACACACACATACAGGTTGGTTTGTTATCTAGGAAAAAAAATGCCCCTCCTCCATGGCTCAGGAACTGCATTGTGCGTCTTTACTTTGCTATGGGTATATTCTGCCTCCTCAGAAAAGCTAGAAAACAAAACTTTTATATTTAACAGGATAAAGGTCAAAGTAGAAGACACCTTTCAACAGAAAGGGCACGGAAATCTCCCCAGTCAGGTCCCCCCATGAGAACACACCCTCTGTATATTTGGAACAAACGTTTCCTGTCTGCTTCAAATATACATATTTGATGTATGTCCAGGAGAAGGAAGGGAGAGGAGTCACCTTCAGGCTACTAGCTTTCATGATCTGTGAGATTTTCCCAGTGGGCTTTTCTATTTCTGGATCTTACATACTTCGAAATGTACATATCAAAAGCAGCACAAATTGCTTGTAGCAAACCTTACAACCAAAAGTCTCCCTTAAATTGAAGCTCTTCACCTCTGACACCAGAAACTGTGAAATCTCTTGCAGCTGCCAGCATGCAATGGAATATTCCTTTCTGCCCTGGCTCCGTGAGTGATAACAGATACCATCCCTACTCAGCTCTAGCTTTTACCCAGGAAACAGTCATTCAGATTTCCCCCTGACTTCTCATAAAGAACCCATAAAGTTGCCTGGGCCACACAACAAAGAGATTTTTTAAATGCTTTGAAAAAAAAAAAGGATACTAAAATTACATTTCTGTTTTTTTTCTTTATTTTGTAATTTACCTGGGTGTGAGACAGGTACTTCTGAAAAGGGAAAGACACCCTGACTTTTCACATGTGGATTTGCCAAATAGGTTGTTCAAGGGACCATGGCTGCATTTCCACACCAGCAGCTCAACAGTCTGCCCAACAGCGTGGAAGGAACAAGATAGGGCAGGATTCCTAGCCTTGGAGCCTCACTTCTGAGACTATTCTTGTGAAAAATTGCTTTTCTCAGAGAGCTGAAAATTTTTATTAGATCTTCAACTTTTTCTTGTCCAGTGATTCTGAAGTTTGATAACTTTTGACAGCTTGTGTGTGTATGTGTAGTATGTGTATATGCACATATAATTGATACATATGCATCTGCTATGTATGTATAATATATTCAGGGTTGTTATGTGCTGTTCTCACTGGACTTTTTCTGTTTAATCTCTCTTTTTTTGTTGTTGCTTCCTTTTTCCAGATATCTCAGAAAATTCATTAAGGGACAAGTTGGCATAACTGAAATTGCCCAAGCAGTGTGTTAGGCCCTGTGACAAAAGTATAGAGACATAGGGTGGTGATGAAAAAAGCACTGGGCTTGGCATCCAGAAGTTGATTTGAATAGCACCTTAGCCCCTTCCCTGGTCTATGTCCTAGGAAAAATTGTTTTAACCTCTATGAACCTCAGTTTATTTATTTAAAAATATATAGCTAATAATTCTACCTATATCATAGGGTTGTTACAAAGATTGGAAATAATATTTGTTAAATACATGGCACTGTGACTGCCATAGATGTTCTCACTAAAGTAGAAGTTTGTATTAATATTGATAATTGTAATAGTCGAACATGAGTATTCCAGGAAAGAATATGCAGTTTTGTGCATAAATGGATGTCTATAGGTGAGACTGAGAGCCACAGCCCATGAGTGGCTTAACCAGATTCTCTGATTGTCCATGTCCTTGAGGCACGGGAGAATGTCCATCTACCATAGGAAGGCAGATCAGTCCTGCAGCAGCTGTGGCATGCCTGTAGCTGGCAAGGGTGCCTGTGAATAGCAGAAACCAGTCGTGGTTCCAGTGTCTGCAGGCTTGGATGAAGATTTGTTGGTCCCTGGGTAGCCTGAACTGGGCCTCCAAGAACTCAGCTCCAAGCTCTGTAACTAAGTGATTTCTTGAGACATGACTTCATTACTTGCTAGCAGTGTCAAGTACCCCAATTTCCCATCACATATCTCTCCATCATGCATAAGGCACCTATGCAAATTGTTCCCTTTACAGTGGCATCCTCATCCTATAAACTAGAGATGTAATCTAAACACAAATAACAAGTCTGGATAAATTTCCAGTTTGCCTGCCCGCCTTTCTTCCTTCCTTCTCTCCCTCCCTCTTCTCTTTCAACAGAGTTTTCCTCTGTTGCCCAGGCTAGAGTACTGTGGCATCAGCCTAGCTCGCAGCAACCTCAAACTCCTGAGCTCAAGCAATCCTCCTGCTTCAGCCTCCCAAGTAGCTGGGACTACAGGCATGCACCACCACGCCTGGCTAATTTTTTCTGTTTTAGTTTCCCAGTTAATTTCTTTCCATTTTTAGTGGAGATGGGATTTCACTCTTGCTGAGGCTGGTTTCAAACTCCTGACCTCAAGTGATCCTCCTGCCTTGGCCTCCCAGAGTGCTAGGATTATAGGCATGAGCCATCACTCTTGGCCTAAACTGTCAGTTTCTGAGTGGTCTGTGGGTTTAAACCACATTGATTGTCACCTTAAGTCTTATTGAAAATAATGTGAGGATGTAAATCAACCAATCAATTGATCAACCCACACCACCATCCAGAGCTGGGATGAAATGCATCTGGAGCATCATCTTATACAGAGACAGGTGCGGGCTGTGAGCTCCACACCTGTCTTGCTCCACATCCTCACAATGTTGACCCAGAACTTAGCAGTGGCTCCAACCTGCTCCCCTTTACCCATCCTGTGGATCCAATGCCATCTACCCTGGTGACTTGAGCTAAAATGCAGCCTGAGCTAAAATGCAGCCTGCTTGGCTGGAGCTGTGATATCCTTTCTGAGTTTTTCCAGACATTTCTAGGGGGTGAATTACATTTTCTAGTCTCTCAATCACTGGTTAGAGTCTGGCTATGAATGACTGATATCTCAGAACCACAAACTAATATTTATTTTATTATTAATACTCTCTGTGTCTTAGTTACTAGATTGAAATTCTTAGCATTGATAGTTTCTGAGATAGAAGCCAACGGTTGCAAGTGGGTTTATTCCCCCAATGCATATACCTTGCTCTCCTGAGTACAGCCTTTCCTGACCTCAGCTTACTGGGTCTTCCCATTGGCCTGGGATCCCTCCCTGTCTTCAATTGAACCCATCTTATCATGATACTAGACAAATTACATGTCTTGATAACCAGCCATAAATAAAAATTCTAATATACTGTTGTCACCTATATAATGTTTGGCTTTCAAACTCCAAGTAGCTTTCCCTAAATACCAGGACTTCACATCTTTGGTGAGGTTAAGTCCTCATCACCATTGCTTTCATAATGCATTTTGCAAGTCTCTCTCCTGCATTTATTCTTTGTTTTATCATTGTTTGTAAGTCTTTTCTCTTCGAGTGTGAATTCCTGGAGAACAGGACAGTGTCGAAGTCATCTTTCCCTCTCCATCTCTAATACATAGTAGATACTCAATAAACAAATAAATAGATGAATAAGGTGCCTTTTAGGTATCAAATTGAATAACTCTGGAATATATTAATAGTGACTCAACTAATTCTGAAGTCAACAAAATGCCAAAGGATAGAACAAAGGATTATATACACTTCGATTCTTTATTCCAAATGCTTTTCTCATAATAATGAATTGTTGCTCTTCTCTGTTTTATTAATAACAAAAATGAAATTAAAAAGAGCTACCATTTATTGAGCACTTGTATTAGCCATGTACCACAGTAAGGGTGTATATACATCAGCTCAGGTCATCCTTCTCCACATCCTACATTATCTCCATTTTATGGAACACAAAATAGTGATGTTTGTTTTCTATCCATGCCTGAGAAGCAGAGCATATTGGGTGAGGGAGAAGCATTCTCTTTGCCCAGGCATCCTTGTATATAAATTCTTTTTAAGTTGATACTTTTGGCAGAGCTTAATCCCTGAGCACACTACGCTTACACTATTCTCTCTTCATGTACCAGAAGCAAATCAGAATTGAGAGATGCAATTGAGATATGGATCTGGTTTTCTAACATAGTGGAACAGAAATTCTGATCTTACTGGCATTGTCAGAGCTAAAGCTATTACTCTTTGACTTTAGTTAGCTATGCTAGGGTGAAATAGGTTTTCAATCCCTTTGTTTGGTCTGGCCCTTTCAGATCCAAAGGTACATTCATAACCACCTTTGAGGCAGCTTTGAGCAGTTCCTGTATGAGTGCTCAGGAAGAAAAGAGACCCCTATCCATTCAGTTAGATCATCTGGATCAACCATGGCAACCAATAACATGGAAATTATTTACAGACCGATCCACCCTTAAAATCACAGTCTGCTGCCCCAAGAAGGCTGGATTTCCATTGCTTGGGTGGCAGATAACATGGTCTTTAACTTTGGTCTGAAAATACTTTTTTTTTCTTTAAAAATATTAAGGAAGTATAAAAGTTTTTGTTACATGGATACATTGGATATTGCTGGTCAGGGCTTTTAGTGTGTCCATCACCAGAATAGTGTTCATTGTACCTGATAGGTACGTTTCACAAAGTGGAATTCAGAATATTTCATCCAAAAATACATAGTAACTGTTAGATCTCAGACCTAGAGCCCTCATGCAATCTTCTACCATGGGGAAGTGACATCTTAGAAAATATAATATAATTTGCCTGAAATAACTCCAATAGTACATGCTCTCATATTAGTATAAAGGTAGCAAATTGGCTTTTTCCCCTTAATTTTAAATTTGATTTTGTAATGATACTTACACACTTTCAAAAAAAAAAGTCCAAAAAAAATGGAAAATCTAGCTGAGTCTAAGCTGGATGGATTCTAGTGACAGTGGCCTTTCCCCTGAATCCAGGCTGGGTCAGAGAGCTACTGTGAGGATGCCAGAGTGAGGTGAACACTGGAAGGGTAGTGACAAATAATGGAATTTTGCTGCTGTTTGGATTTTTTTTTAACAGAAATATCTAGGTATCTGTGCTATTGGCAAAGAATGACAATCTTGTTTCCATAAAGCAGGTTTTCCCACAGCAGGCTACAAGAGCTTCTCTGCAGACCAAAACTCATCTCTGCACAGTAGGCAGAGGCGGAACCATCAGATTCAGACACATGTATTCAACCCATCTTCTTAAATAAAACGCTTAGGCTCTTGAGCAATAGGAAAAACCCCATGACCCAAAGACCTCAGCCCAATTTTCAGTCTTGAACATCAAAGTTGTTATCTTCACTCTGTATTTGAATACTTTCTCCCCAATGGATTAGACTTTAGATCTGAGAACTCCCTAATTCCTCACTTTCCCAAGTTTGTAACCCACTCATCAGTTTAAATCTGGAAAGGGGTTCAATGATCAAAAATAATCATAAAAGTGAAAAAAATCCATTTCTATTAAATGCTTGTAATAATGCTACTCCAAAATATCTCATAAGCCACTGGACAACCTCCAGTAGTCACCAGTTGTAGTTAAACATTTGAATCACATCATCATCCTATATATAATATTCAGCCCATAAATTGAAATGACTAAGAGTTGCTAAAATACTTTCCCTACTCCAGCAATTGTGTCTTGTCACCAATTGCCATAAAAAATCCATAGATACCATTAAATGCTTCTTTATTTTTCCTTTAATTAATTTCATTTTCTGATTAAGGAAAAACAAAACATGAACACTCTTGTTTATTCAATTCCTTATATGATGCATAAGCAAATTTAATGAATTTCTCCATGTATGTGGATACTCTTTCTTACACATGAAACATAGTAGGTTAAAACATATTCATGCAAACACATTGCAGTTGTCTGTCATTTAGAATAAAAATTTTTCCCAGCGTATAAAAGCTGTATTAAAAGAATTAGCTAGATATGGTAAATAACTTCAACAAAAGAAACTGTGCCTATTGCTAATAAAACTGGAAAGGAGACAGGCTCAAGGTTGAGTGAGATTTGTAGTCTCTCTGCAACATAGCAACATTTTAAACAAGATAATACCATTTCCTCTCCTTCAATAAACAGCTCTCAGTTCATGAGTCACTCTGTAAGCATTCAACAACTGGGCTCATAAATACCATACACCATCTGTCTCCCAAATTTATGAAATCTTTGCCAATGTCACTTCAGGACTAAAATTGTCTACGTCTTTTTTTCCTCCTCTGGAACATAACTAAAAAGGTAACATGCTTGCATGGACTTGTAGAATTTTGCAACAGGGACAAGAATAAACTAAACATCTTGAGATAATTTATTCTCAACAGTTGTATTAATAACATTTTTTCTGGTTAAGTACAATGATTATGCTTTTCCAAAGGAAAAACTCAATAAATCTTTTTTAGCCCCAGTTTAACCATAATTATTCTTTGTCTGAAGCAAGTCCAGATTATTAACTGGGAATTACCTAGAGATTTTAATAATATATCTGTGTGTATATGTATTTGTGTATGTGTATATATATATATAAAACATATAATTTTATATATATTATATATGCCTTCAGAAATCTCACAGATTTCATTTTTATTAACAGTATTTTATTTGCTCACAAACTAATACTTTTAATTTAATCATCATACCAGGCCCATATAGTCAAGTAATGTTTGTTATCTTTCAAAGTAAGTACATTGGGAATTTTTCTCTTTTTCCATTTCTGTATTAAGGTGTAATTTACCTACAATAAAAATCATCTTTTTAGTGAATTTTAAGAAATGTATACAGCCATGTCACCACCACCATGACTAAGATGTGGAATGGTTCTTTCACCCTCAATATGCCCCCTGTACTTTGTAGTCAACCCATCTCTCACTCTCAGCCCCTAGCAACTGCTGATATTTTTTCTCTCCCTGTAGTTTTGTCTTTGAAAGAATATTACATAAATGGTATCTTAGAATATGTAGCTCTTTGAGTATGGCTTTTTCCACTTAGAAAAACACATTTGAGTTTCATCCATGTTGTTGCATGAATCAATAGTTAATTCCTTTTTACTGGTGAATACTATATATGGAATACTATTATTATTCCTGATCTGAGGGACATTTGGATTGTTTCCAGTTTTGGGTGATTACAAAGAAAGCTGCCAAAAAATATTCACATACAAGTTATTGTGTGGATATATGTTTTTACTTCTTCAGGGGTAAATACTTAGGCATAAGACTGATGGGTCATATGGTATGTGTATGCATATGTTCATAAGAAACTGCCAAACTGTTTTCCAAAGTGGCTCAAACATTTTCCACTCCTACCAGCATAATATGAGAATTTCAATTGCTCCAAATTCTCACCAACACTTGGTATTATCAATGAGATTTTATATTTTTAATAAAAATATCCATGATTCATTATGCAGCTAATCCAAAGTCTTTGATTTCAAATGAATGCGATTTTTATTGCAAAGGAAAAAAAAAATCAAATCACGGAAGAAACAAATTTTATCTCCTTAGTTAAGCATTTTTCCTTGAGAAGTCTAATTTTCTTGGTTTCTGGAGTTTAATTTGGTTTGAAACATGATCTTGTGCAAAGTCCGTACAGTAGAACCTGCTGCAGATTTCTGCTGGAAGCACCTGTTTCTCTGGTACTTGGAAGAGTGACCCTGTCTTCTTATACTTTGGATATATTAGTTTAAGTCGAATGGAGGAACACAATGGAGACAGAACATTTTAAAACAAAAAAATCACAGTAAAGACTCCACGGCCTGTAGAGAACGAGACCACATCTGTTTTACCACTCCTGCTGCTTCACTTCCCAGCCACCCCAAATGGACTCCTTATTCACAATTTTTAAAAAATAACTGCTTTATTATAATTCACGTACTGAAAAAAACAACCCTCACCATTTTAAAGTGTACAGTTTAGTGGCTTTTAGTATATTAAGAGTCCTATATCCATCATCACTAATTTTAGAACTTTTTTTTATCACCCAAAAAGAAAGCCTATACCCATCAGCAGTTTCTTCCCATGCCTCCCTGTGTCTAGCCCCTGCGATCACTGATCTGCTTTCTGTGTCTGTGGACTTGCCTATTCTGGACAATTCATATAAATGGAATCATACAATACATGATCTCTGATGGCTTCTTTCATTTAGCATAATGTTTTCAAGGTTCATCCATGTTGTAGTGCACATTACTTTTTATGGCCAAATAAAATTTCATTATACAGCAGTTAATTCACAAATAAAATTACTTTGTTATTTATTTGTCTACCCTCCAACTGATGATTATTTCAGTGTTTCTACTTTCTGGGTGTTATGAATAATGATGCCATGAACATTCAGGGACAAGGTTTTGTGTAGATGTATATTTTAAATTCTCTTGAGTTTATATGGAGTGGAAGAATTGCTTGGTCATATAATAATTCTATGTGAAACAGTTTGAGGAAATGCAAAACTGTCTTCAAAAGCACCTGTACCATTTCATTCTCCCACCAGTAATGTGTGAAGGTCCCAATTTCTCCACATCCACATCAACACTTGTTATTGTGTGTCTTGTTAATTTTAGCCATCCTACTTGGTGTGAAGAGGTGTTTCATTGTCATTGTGAAGTGGTATCTCATTGCATTTCCATTGTGTGTCTTTTTATGGATTTAACAGCCATTTGTCTATCTTCAGTGGAGAAATGTCTATTCATATGTTTTGCCCATTTTATGTTAGGTTATTTGTGCTTTTACTGTTAAGGTTTTGAGAATTCTTTATATAGTTTGGATACAACTCTCTTATCATATATTTTTGCCTATCTGTGGGTTATCTTTTCACTTTCTTGATGATTCATTTTGAAACACAAAATATTTTATTATTAATTTTATTTTAAAATTTTTGTCAAATTTATTTATTTATTCAAATTTGTTTTTTTTAATTTTTAAAAATTTCAGCATATTACAGAGGTACAAATGTTTGGGTTGCATGTATTGCCTTTGCCCCACCCGAGTCAGAGCTTCAAGCCTGTCCATCCCTCCGATGGTGCATACTGCATCCATTAGGTGTGAATATACCCATGCCCACCTCCCCCCACCATCTACCCAACACCCAATGAATGTTATTACTATATGTGCACTTAAGTGTTGATCTCTTAATACCAATTTGATGGTGGGTACATGTGGTGCATGTTTTTCATTCTTATGATACTTCACTTAGTAGAATGGGCTCCAGCTACATCCAGGATGATACAAGAGGTGCTAGATCATCATCGTTTTTTGTGGCTGAGTAGAACTCCATGGTATACATATACTATATTTTATTAATCCACTCATGTATTGATGGGCGCTTGGGTTGTTTCCACATCTTTGCAATTGTGAATTGTGCTGCTATAAACATTCAAGTGCAGGTATCTTTTTTATAGAATGTCCTTTTTTCCTTTGGATAGGTGCCCAGTAATGGGATTGCTGGATCAAATGATAGTTCTACTTGTAGCTCTTTGAGGTATCTCCATATCACCTTTCACAGAGGTTGTCCTAGTTTGCAGTCCCACCAGCAGTATATGAGTGTTCCTACCTCTGCATCAACGCCAACATTTATTGTTTTGGGACTTTTTGATAAAGGCCATTCTCACGCGAGATAAATGATATCTCATTGTGGTTTTGATTTGCATTTCCTTGATGATTAGAGATGTTGAGCATTTTCTCATATGTTTGGTTGCCATTAGTCTGTCTTGGTGTCATTTGTAAGAACTCATTGCCTACCACAAAGTCATGAATATTTGCTCCTGTGTTTCCTTCTAAAAGTTTCATAGCTTTAGTGCTTACATTTAGTTCTACGATTGATGCCTTATTAACCTTTATTTATTATTTAGAAAGCAAACTACACACATTGTTTCCACAATTCTCCTTATCCAAGTTGGAGTTTGCTGATTGGGATGGTCAGACACACCTGTTTAATGATGCCAGATGGTTCTGTTCGCTACCTATTTACTTCTGCTTCAAAAGAATTATCTGTCCTACCAATGGTGTATTTTTTTGACTTTTTAATAATAATGATTTTGACAGGGGTAAGATGGTATCTCATTGTGCTTTTAATTTGCATTACCCTGGTAACTAGTGATGTTGAGCACTTTTTCATATGTTTTTGGGTCATTTGTCTATCTTCTTTTGAGAAGAGTCTGTTTGTGTCTTTTGCCCACTTTTTGATGGGATTATTTGTTTTTTTTCTTGCTGATTTGTTTGAGCATTATTGTATTAATATATTCTAGATATTAGCTCTTTGTCAGATGTATAGTTTGTAAATATTTTCTCTCATTCTGTAGATATCCATTTACTCTGTTGACTATTTCCTTTGCTGTGTAGAAACTTTTGAGTTTAATTAAATCCCATTTATTTATTTTTGTTGTTGTGGTATTTGCTTTTAGGGAATATAACGTGTATAATCAGTATGAAAAGCAGTATAAAGATTCCTCAAAGAACTAAAAGTAGACTTATTTCTTCCAGCAATCCCACTACTGGGCTTCTACCCAAAGAAAAATAAGTCATTTTATAGAAAAGATACCTGCACTTGAATGTTTATTGCAGCACAATAGCAAGGATAGGGAATCGACCTAAGTGTCCATCAATGATGAGTAGATAAAGCAAATGTGGTGTATATATACGCCAGGCAGTACTCCATAGCCATACAAAGAAATGAAATAATATCTTTTGCAGCAACTTGGATAGAACTGGAGACTATTACCCTAAGTGAAGTATCTCAGGAATGGAAAAACAGATACCACATGTTCTCACTTATAAGTAGGAGCTAAATGAATGATATATATGGTCATAAAGAGCAGTAATAGACATTGGAAACTAAAAAGCGGGGGGGGGGAGATCCAAGGGGTTGAGGAAGAAAAATCTACCTGTCAAGTACAATGTATGCTGTTCTGGTGATGGGCACCCTTAAAGCCCTGACTTTGACTTCAGCATGATATAATTTATCCACGTAACACACAACACTTAACCCCCTAAATTTTTGAAATTAAAAAAAGAGTATTATCTGTCCTGTGAGTTCCATGAAGGAAAGCAAGCTAGAAATGCAAACCCCCAAATGAACATTTGTTCTTTTTCACAAAATACTCTTTTGAGGGAAGCACTATTTTATCTGTTTCTTTTCTCTCAGAGGTCAAAAAATAGGTAAATTTATATTCAGTTAAAGACACCACCACTGATTATATTTCTATCCTACAATAGCTTAAGGATCTCTGGCAATTGAAACATGGAGTTATAAAATTTGGGTGCTCAATCTTCTAATCCTTTTGTGTCCCTAAATTAAAACAGGGATTGCAAATACAAAGTATTGAAACATACCCATATTATTTATTCTTTGAGACATCAGATAATTTTTGTACCAATTATCTGGAAAATTGCCTCTTTTTTCTTTTTTACTTTCTGTTTCAGCAAACAGTGATCTAGCTAATAAATTACTTTTCCCTGTCCCTGTTTCCCTATTGAAAATGAGAACACTAGGACTTATTCCTCCTCATCTCAAGAGACTAATGCTATGTTTGAGAAGTACAAGCATGTTTTGCTCAGAACTTCTAGAAAAGCAAAGTATGTAATGTCCAGACTGTCATTGGTGCAGGGAGGAAACTTCACAGTTTTGTGTCACTTATATTGTGATTTAAAAAAAAAAAAAGAAAAGCAGACTAATATTTTTAAAGCACAAGAAGAATTTTACAGAGACTGGTGAATGGATGGAAACTATTGTATCAAATCCACATTTATATGGACTCGAAAAAGTTTGAGAACACTATGCCAGAGAAATGATGTTCATCAGTTTCTCTACCCTACTTGTCAAAACACAGTCTGCTTGGAACTAACATTTAGGACAGTTTCAAAATCTTGTATTTTGTGTGAATTCTGCAAATTTTCAAATCATTGCTCCTTACTGTGGCCCCTCTTTGCTCCTAAGGGAATGCTCTTAGCATAGTGATTGAAAAATCAGTTTTTAAATTTTTTATTTATATATCAGTTGTACCTATTTTGGGGGTACATGTGATATTTTGATGCATGTATACAATATGTATTAATCACATTAGGGTAATATTGAATGTTCAAACATTTATCTTTTCTTTGTGTTGGGAACATTACAATACTTCTAGGTAATTTGAAATATACAATAAATTCTTATTAAGTATGATTTTCCTACTGTATTATCAAATGCTAGAACTTATTCCTTCTATCTAATTTAACTGTACTTTTGTAGTCATTAGCCAGCTTTTCTTCATCCTCTCCCTACCCTCTTCCCTTTCCAACATCTGGTAACCACCATTCTCCTCTTTACCTCCGTGAGATCTACTTTGCTGGTTCCCACATATGAGTGAGAGGATGTGATGTTTGTCTTTCTGTGCCTGACTTACATTACTTGACATAAGGACCTCCAGTTCCATCCATGTTGCTGCAAATGACAGAATTTCATTCTTTTTAACAGTTGAATGATATTCCATTGTGTATATCCTACATTTTCTTTATCCATTCATTCATTGATGGTCACTTAGGTTGATTCCACATATTGGCTATTGTGATTAGTGCTGCAGTAAACATGGGAGTGTAGATATCTCTTCAATACACTGATTTCCTTTCTTTTGGAGATATGTCCAGCAATTAGATTACTCAATCATATGGTAGTTCTATTTTTACTTTTTAAAATAGAAATGTCATACTGTTTTCCACAATAGCTGCACTACTTTACATTATCACCAGCAGTATATGAGTATTCCCCTTTCTCTGGATCCTTGCCAGCATTTTTTATGTTTTGTCTTTTTGGTAATAGCCATTCTAACTGGGGTAAAATGATACCCTACTGTGATTTTGATTTGTATCTCTCTGATAATTACTGATGTTGAACATTTTTTATATACCTGTTAGCTATTTGTATGTCTTCTTTTAAGAAATGTCTCTTCAGGTCTTTTGCCCATATTTAAATTAGATTATTTGGTTTTTTGCTATTGAGCTGTTGTCTTGAGTTCTTTATATCTTCTGGTCATGCATCCCTTGTTGGATAGATCGTTTGAAAGTATTTTCTCACATTCTGTAGGTTGCCTTTTCGCTTTGTTAATTATTTATTTGCTGTGCAGAAGCTTTTTAGCTTCATATAATTCCATTTGTCTATTTTTGCTTTTGTTGCCTGTGCTTTCTGTTGTAGCCATACACCAAAGGGAGCTGTAGCAAAGCCCATTGGGGGACTGAGCCGTTTCTGGGTGTAAACCCAGAAGCAAGCTCAGCAGGGTGGATCAGCCACCTAGGTGTCAGTCTGCACTCTCAAAACAACCCTCCTAGGTCTTGGGCTCTATTGGGATTTCACAAACTCCTACTTAAATCCTGAGGCTTCTGCAGAAAGACTTTTGACTATAGATGGGCACAGAATTCTTATGTTGGGGGATATGTGAATATTACCTCCTATTTTGCCATCTTGGGGACATGATTTTGAAAATTAATTTTTTAAGGAAGAAACTCCTTGGTCATACCCCTGAAGATGAGTATATGTCACAGCATGACAAGTTCTGCAACTTCTTATAGGATAGAAATATATGTGTATTTATATTTTAAATAAGGAACTAATGGTTAAATGTTCCATTTTCAGAGTGATTTGATTAAATAAACTAAAGGATAGAAAAATTCTGTATTGTCATAGTATTTTTAATTGTCTTTTTATTTTCCAATTGAAAGCATAAGAGCACACATTACATCAACATCTAATGTTGATGATGTTTGTGTGCTATGTAATTTCATAATGCAATGGAAAGCTTGCTGCATTTCCCACATTTGGTCTGGAAAGTCTCCCAAATTCCTTTGGGGGAAAGTGCTGTGAACAACATGAAGCAGAATTTTTTTGATATCAGTTGCATTATGTAGTCATAAAGTGTATAAAAAGAGCAAAAGAAGAAAAATATTCTAATTAATAACTTTCACATAGGTTCAGAAAATCAGTTAATGCAAAATTGTGTATGGAAAACATGAAGGGTTCTTAAATCTCTTCTTTCCTCCATCTCTAAAAATGAGTGGGTTTGTTGTGAAAAGTACCTGAATTTATTTTTTGTTCTAATTGCTGAGCAATATTACTGGGATTTAAGTTCTAAATCTTTTGACTATTTTAAAATGCTAAGTTTAATTTAGTTTAATAACCATTTAAGTATTTACTAATTCCCTTGCTTAATGTCAAAGTATCCATTGCGTTTTGATTTTAGTCTTACCTGTTGGGGGTCTGTTACCCTTTAGTGCTATGGTTCCTTTTCTCTCAGATGCTCATTTATGTGTCAGAGAAAACTAGAGCTGTACATCTCTAAGTACAAAAGGAGGAGTATTTATTGTCCTCTCAGCCCTCTTTGGCTTCATTTTCTGTTATCCAAGGAGTAAGCCATCAAAAATTAATGTTGAGAGATGACAAGTATCTTGGCTGTTCAAGTCAGTAGCAAAAATAATAATTTTTTTATGGACTTCATACTTCCAAAAGTGTGAATTATTCATGAAGTGCCAGTTTGGGTAAAAGTCAGCTCAATGATAGATTTGAGCCAGCATCAGAAAATTTGCTAAGGAAAGCTACAATATAATAGAGCCTCAAATTTTTATTATGCAGTTAAAAAGTGTCTCTGCTTCTGAACTCTAGAATTCAAGTTCTTAAAGTTTGTAGGTTAAAATTTCAGTGAGAACCAAATGATTTTCTAAATTTGAGTTTATCCTTCATGTTGAATTATTAAAGACAGTACACTTACTCATCGGTCTAGAAAGAAGACGGGCATTTTGTCTGAGGGTTAGTTAACTGTTATTTTCCATGTCCTAAGCAGGAAGACAGACAAAAAACAGACAGCAATCACCCACTTAGTCTTCCAGACATGCATCTAAGCCACACTCCCAGAAAACAGTGACATGGTGGGAATGTTTCTTTGGCTTCAGGGAACAAAGAGATGAAAACCATTCATGCTATCCTCTAGAACAGCGGTCCCCAGCCATTTTGGCACCAGGGATGGTTTCATGGAAGATAGTTTTTCCATAGACTGAGGTGAGGAGAGGAGTAGTTTGAGTATGATTCAAGCACATCACATTTATTGTGCAGTCAAACCTTTCTGCTAATGATAATCTGTATTTGCAGTTGTTCCCCAGTGCTAGCATCACCACCTCAGCTCCACCTCAGATCACCAGGCATTAGATTTTCACAGGGAGCACACAACCTAGATCCCTCACATGTGCAATTTACAGTAGGGTTCACACTCCTGTAAGAAGCTAATGCTGCTGCTGATCTGACAGGAGGTGGAGCCCAGATGTGAGTGATAGGGAGTGACTGTGAATACAGGTAAAGTTTTATTGGCTCATCCGCTGCTCACCTTCTGCTATGTGGCCTGGTTCCTAACTGGCCATGGACTGGTACCGGTCTGTGGCCCAGGGCTTGGGGACTGAAGTTCTAGAATATTCCCTCCACTTAGTGTACAATCATTTGTCTTAAAGTAGCAAACACCCACATAAACCTGACTTTGCACTTGGCCCAAGTCCCTGAAAGTACCTCAATGTCATATGTATCTGAAGAAAGGACACCTCTCAAAGCCACACAATGTGTTTTTTTTTTCCAAGTCACTTCCTAGCAATGAATTTAATCTCTTTGATCTGACTCCAGTGAAGGACCTTTCAGCAGTCCAGAACCAAAATGATCAGAAACTAGTACAAAAGAAATTCAGAAAGGTAGCTCTAAGCAAGGCTTATTAAATGGTGCAAATGAGAAAGTGCAGCCAGAAACACTGAAAGAAATATTCAAGTGGATGACAGAGGGGGAACTTGTAGGAGAAAGTCAGTTATAGGTTTTCAGTTCTGGAGCCATGATTGATGGACATTAAGAAACAGCCTGGAAAAGCCTATATAGTTTAACAAATGGAGTGGGAGTGGGGATTGTCATAAAACATTTCAAAATAGAGGAATGTCCTGTATTAAATGCATTGTGCAAACCAAGTTCAGGTCACTGAGCTGGCATCTCTTTAGTCAGTGTCCCTTAGTGCTTATTTTTCTGTATTCTTTTAGGGGAAAATTTCTTTGAGAGGGGATTTTCTAAATTGTCATATTATGACCTTCCTAGTCATGCCTGAGGACAAATCTCAAAGGAAAGAAAACTGAAAGTACGTAAGTTATTCTAATGTCTTGGTTTAGCTTTCACTTTATTTATATCCTCTTCTGGGAATTAACATAGATGGCTCAATCAAGGGGCTTGGCTTTTTTTTTTTTTTTTTGGTGCATCAAAGAGTTTAAGCCCATGTTGAGCATCATTAGAAAAGGAATACAAATTAAACATGTTTCCGCCTCTGTGATAAACCATGACTGTACATATTTGCATGCTACACAAGATCCAGGGAAGACCCAGAAAAGGACAGTTATAAGCAGTAGACAGGGGAAAATTCATATGGCCATCAACCAAACTGAAACATTTAGTTTTATCATATGAAAGATGTGATTGGAGTCAATATAGTCACAAGTGGTGATTTGTGGGTTGGGGACAACATTCTCAAGGCTGAATTGTGTATTAGGGAAGACCACCTTATCAAGACCCAGCCTCTTCACATGGCTCTCCCAATCCTTTGTATCTGGTCACTTCTTTCCTCTCCAGCCTCAACTTCTCACCTGCCATCCCCACCCCACTCCCACCACAGTAAGTTATGGCTACCCTGACCTTCTTTCAGTGATCCAAATACTCCCTCGAGAGTTTTGATGATGTTATCTCTACCCAGTCTCAGTTACTTGACATTTCCTTTAGAATTCTCTCCATGAATCCCTTAATCAGCATAAGTATCCCTTGAAATAGACTGAATTTGCTATGTCTTCTTAGCTCACAGAGTACCTAAGCCAAATTAGGCCAGTTCTAGTCTCTCCTGGGAGTTCAACTGGAACCTAAAATAATAATCCACTTTAGTTAGTATTAAAAATGAGAAGAGAGATAAAAACTCAGTTGGAGTGTCAATGTGGAGCATCCATATTCCACTATTTGCATGGTGAATTAATAATCATGATCATAATCATAAACACCAGGTGACAGAGAATGAAAGAAATATCCAGAAAGAAGCAAATGAGCAAGATCATATGGCTTCAGGAAAATAAAGAATGAGAAATCAGCTGCCTTTCTTTTGGACAGCTCCACTTTGTAACCTGTGTGTTTCCTAAGAATTACCTGTTACCCATATGTTATATTACTAATTTCTGCTACCCTTAGTGAGTTTCTCTTACTTGCATCCAAATGACTCCTGACTAGACTATTCCTGTACATGCTTACATCACTCTGTCCTTCCTCCAGCATCACACTTTCCACTACTTTGCTGTTATTTATTGACCAGGATTTTTCACATACTATGCCCCCATTAGGACAAGAACTATACATATCAGGGCCACAATTTATAGCATGGTGCATTGAACATGTAAGAAAATATTCATTGAATTAATGAATGATTTCTTACAAAACTCCTTTTGACACTACTTGGCTTGGGTGGATCATGGGACATTCTCTTCTCTATGGCTGTCAAAGATTTCAAGTCATAGCTTTTGATTTTATACAGCCGTGCAATGTATAACAAGAGGAAAAAATCCTTCATATAGGGAGTATTGTCTAAGAATTATTAATGAATAATCAACTTATATCACATTGAAGATCTAGGAAGGCCTTCAGGGTTTCTTTCTGCTTCTTTTTCTTCCCATTTTAAGACAGTAAAAATAGAGAGAAGTTGTCAACCTACAAATTGGGGACATGAAGTTTTTTAAAAAACTCAATTCTTTTGTTTTGTAACTGGATCTTAGTTTCTTACTTGATTGAGGATCAGAGTTATCTGGAAACTCTGTAAAAATACAGATTCCTGGATCCCACTGCAATTTCAATGCAAATTTTTATAAAGCTCTTTGAATAATTCTGAATCCCAGGGAAGTTCCTTGCTCACACTCTCCTGAATTGCTGTGAGACTGAGTTAATAAAATATCTTTAGGAATTATTGATGTCTACAATATAAAAATATGTAGATCTGATCTTAGGTGGCTTGCTATCATCCAGGTCATCTGTTCATTCCATCTACAAATAACTTACTAAGCATTTTCTATATGTGCTTTGTGAGTCCTTTTAAGAGCAGGCCCAAGGTGGGGCTTGGATTTGGAATCAACCTAGGAACAGCATGCTTATAATAAAACAATCATAATTCTCAGACAATCTTCTTGATATCCTTTAAGCATCAAATTTCTGCAGTGAACACTTGTCTGAACATGAAACTGCAACACTGGCATTTAGATCACAAAGAAATACCTCTGTGTCTAATATAACACAAATGCCATTGTGAATTCTGTCTGTGTAACTCTGAACAATGTTATGATCTGGTACTTCATATATTGTTCCTAACTATTATGTAGAGATTGTAAAAAATGCTGAGCATTTCATCAAAAGGACGATATTTGTGTATGCTAATGTGCAATAACTCAGTGATGGGGAAGAAAGAAAATGAGTCTACAATGTCTTGTTACAGAGGTACTGACTGGCTGGGCTCAGGAGAAAAGCTTATAACTTACAAGTAAGTGAGTAATGAGTAACAAAGAGCTTGCAGACAGGACTATACAGAAGGATAAGAATAATGAGAAGAATAGACTAGAGGAAGGTTATTCTCAGAAGATACCACCAGAAAGAAATGAAGTCAACAAGCTTCCTTGACTGTTTTTTAAACACAAAGGAAAAGGTAGTTTGGAAAAGGTCCATTGATTGAGCCAGGGGTAGAGGCATAGTAGATCAAGGAAGAAAAAATTTATAAGATAAATCTGTGGACCTAATATTTTTCATCTGCTAATGAAGGAGTTTAAATAAATCACCTAAATCCTCCTGGACAGTTAAGGCTTTGTGATTTTGTTATTCTTAAAATATCAGGTAGGGTAGAGTAATATCATTGAGTAATCTAGTAATCTGAGATAGGGGTATAAAACCAAAGAATCTCTGAGTCAAACTCATCACTTAAAGCAAATAAGCCTGGACTCAAACTAATTTGGGACATCTTTAATTTGTCTGTCTGTCTCTCTTAGAATTTGCACTTGGCCAATTATTTAAAAAACTTGGGATGAGCATTCTAAAAATACATATTAATTTATAAATTACATACATCACTACTTTTATGCTAAATTATAAATATTTAAACTGTATACAAAAATGCAAGTTAAAAAATTTGACCGATGACTATAAACATGCACAAATTGAAATTTAAAACATAATACCATTTACAATCATGTCATAGAAAATAAAATACTTAGGTATAAACCTCACAAAACATGTATAAAAAATTTGTATGCTGGAAGTTTAAAAACACTAATGAAAGAAATAAAAAAAACTAAAACATCAGAGAGATATACCATGTTCATAGAGTGGAAGATTCAACATAGTAAAGATGTCAGTTATCCCCAAATTTACTATAGGTTTAATGCAATTTCTGTCAAAAACCCAGCAAAGTTTTTGTAGATATATACAAGTGAATTCTTAAATTTATATGGCAAGGCATGGGCCTTAGGATAGCTAAAACAATTTTTAACAAGAAGGATAAAGTCAGAGGAATCACCCTACCAGACATTAAGGTTTACTGCAGAGAGATAGACACAAAGATCATTGGAACAGAATAAAGAGCACAGAAATAGATGCATAAAAACATGTCCAGCTACTTGTTTACAAAGGTGCAAAAGCAATTCAATGTATGATGGATAACCCTTTTAACAAATGGTGCTAGAGCAACCAGATATCCAAAGAAAAAAATAAACCTCTACCCAAATCTTATATCTTGTGCAAAAATTAATCTCAAATGGGTCATAGACTTAAATGTAAAACATAAAACTATAAAACTTTTTAAAAAATAGTAGAAATCTTCAGAACTTAGGGCTAGAAAAAAATTTCTTAGACTTGACATTAAAAGCACAGTCTATAAGGGGAAAAATAGATCAACTGAACCAACTCAAAATTAAAACTTTTGGCCAGGTGCGGTGGCTCATGCCTGTAATCCTAGCACTCTGGGAGGCCGAGGCGGGTGGATTGCTCAAGGTCAGGAGTTCAAAACCAGCCTGAGCAAGAGCGAGACCCTGTCTCTACTATAAACAGAAAGAAATTAATTGGCCAACTAAAAATATATAGAAAAAATTAGCCGGGCATGGTGGTGCATGCCTGTAGTCCCAGCTAATTGGGAGGCTGAGGCAGCAGGATTGCTTGAGCCCAGGAGATTGAGGTTGCTGCGAGCTAGGCTGACGCCATGGCACTTACTCTAGCCTAGGCAACAATGGGAGACTCTGTCTCAAAAAAAAAAACAAACAAAAAAACTTTTGCTGTATGAAGTTCATGTGAAGAGGATGAAAAAGCAAGCTGCACACTGGGAGAAAATATTTGCCAACCACATATGAAACAAAGGACTTGCAGCTAATACAGAATAGATAAGACTTTAAAAATTCAACAGTTAAAAACAAACAAAAGACACTCCGATTAGAACATGGGCAAAGTATATTTCATTGAATAGAATGGCAAAGAAGCACATAAAAAGATGTTCAACATCAATAGTCATTAAGACAAACCACAATGAGATACCATGACACATCTAGCAGAATGGCTGAAATAAAATAGTAATAACACCAAATACTGGCAAGGATGCAAAGAAATTGAATCATTCATACATTTCTGGTGGTTATATAAAATGGCACAGACACTCTGGAAAATGATTTGGTAGTTTCTTATAAAACTAAACATGCACTTGCCACATGACTCAGCAATAACACTCCTGGGCATTTATCCTCGAGAAATGAAAAACTTATGTTCGCATAAAGCCATGTACCAGAAAATTCATAGCATCTTTATTCACAGTGCCACAAACTGGGAAAAATTCAAATGCCCTTCAATGGGTGGGTGAATGGTTTACCAAATTGTGCTATATTCACACTGTGGAACACCACTGAGCTATAAAGAGGAACAAACTATTGATACACACAACATGGTAGACAGACTAATGTCTCTACCCCTCCCCCCCAAAGATATATACTCTCTAATCACTAGAACTTATGAATATGTCACATTATATGGCAAAAGAGTCTGCCAGGTGTAATTAAATTTAGAGATCTTAAAATAGGGAGATAATCCTGGATTTCCAGTTTAATCTAATCACATGAACTCTTAAAAGCAGAGAATTTTCTCCAGCTAGAGTTGGGGAGAGAAGCCACAAAAGGAGAAGTCAGAGAGATCCCAGGTGTAAGGTGGACCCTATCTGCCATCAGTGGAGGTGGGCCACATGCCTCCAGGAGCAAAGGTTGGCTCCCAGCTGACATCCAGCAGGGAAATGAGGACCTCCGTCCTACACCTGCGAGACACTGAACTTGGCCAACAGCCTGCATGCACTTGGAAGCAGATTCATCCCCAGAGTCTCCACGAGGGAACATAGGCCTTGGTTTATACCTCCTGCGATTCTAAGCAGAGGACTGAGCCACAGTTTTCCCAGGCTTTTGACTTTCAGGACTATGAGGCAATAAAAATGTGTTGTTTTAAGTAGGTAAATTTATGATAATTTGGTACAGTAATAATAGAAAACTAATACATGCCACAAATTGGATGGGCCCTAAGAGAAGTATGCTGAGTGACAAAAGCCTGTCTCAAAAGGTTACATCCTGAATGATTCTATTTATATAATGTTTTTGAAATGACAAAATTATAGAGATGGAAAACAGATTAGTGGTTGCTAGAGGGTGGGGGCAGGAAGAGGACAGGGGTAGATTTGACGGTAAATGGGTCAAATGAAGGATATCTGTTCTGATAGAATTATTCTGTAACTTGGCTAGCTACACAAATCTATGTATGTGATAAAACTGCATGGAGCTCAATACATACACAGACACACATACACTCATAAATGAATGTAAAATGGGTAAAATCTGAATAAGGTCCATATCACTGTCAATATCTCAGTTGTGATATTGCGGTATAGTTATACAAGACATCATTGGGGGAAACTGGGTTAAGGGTACATGGAGTTTCTATATTATTTTTAAAACTACATGTGAATCTGTAATTATCTCAAAGTTAATTTGAAAAGGATTTAATAGATATAAAATACAAATTTTTAAAGTAATATTTTATTATTCATGAGGGGTCTATCCTCATGATCTAATTACCTATCCAAGGCCCCACCTCATAACACCATCACCTTGGGGGCTATAATTTCAACATATGAATTTGGGGGTTGACATAAACATTCAGTCCACAGCAAAGATTGCTTTATTTATGGAATCATTAATTCTATGCAAGCAACACTGTGAGGGCTACAATTTCCATTTTATGGATGAGGTATCTCAAGCTCGCAGAAGTTCAGTAATTTGACTAAGGACAAAGCTTAAAAAGAGCTAAGAATTGCAATCTTACTTTATAGCCAAAAGTTCAATAACAACACTGAGTGCAGGTTATGTGTAAGCAAGGAGTGAAGTTTCCAGTTTCTAGGGAGGAAGCATCCTAAGTCTTTGAGAGATAGAGGGGTAATGGCAGTGAAAGCAGACAGCCTGGTTCAAACAGAGTAATTTGTCTCACAAACTGCTGAGACATCAACTGATTTCCTCATGCTCAGAGCCTGTACAAGACCAGGACAAAGTTCAGTACCAAAAATCAGTGCAGCTTAAAGAAGTCAGGACAGTAGGATAAAAGCTGTATTGTTCCAAGCACATTTTCTTTTGTATTTCATGAGGTCATAAATAGTGCTAGCATTTTTTTTTAACCACAGCTTTCTTTTAGAGAGGACATTACAAATGATAGTGACTCAATGACAGACATTCTTTCTCCCCAAATGGTTCAGAGCATTCCAGAGGACACAAGGCTATTTTTATTCACTGGGGCTTGGGAGTTGCGTAGAAAAAAGATCCATGGTGCTGGTGTCCTTCTGATAAAGGGAACAAATATGTTCATGAACAATCTTGAAAGGACGACACAGTTCATGGATAATCATGGAAATACAGATGTAATTACTATACGGAGAATCACAAGATATGATCTTAGAGATAATTTGGTACAGCATGATTGAGCAGCAGAGGAATATGGAAATTTGTAACTGATAAACAGTGGGAGCTGGGAGAGATTTTGAGAGGTGATTTAAAAGGTCTAATGGACAGATTACCTAAAATGCATTTAGTGGAGTTTAATTCTAACACTGACTTATTTTAATATTTAACTAAATACTAATTTTGGCTTTATGCATTATTTTATATATTCAATCCATTGCTCTTTACATTACTGAGGAACAAATTAATTAGGCCTGTAAATGGCTTTTATACTACAAATATGAAGAACCAAATATTTGAAAGTGATTTCAAAACTATGGTTTGCAAAGAGTATATAAGTTTCTGTTTGTTGGTGTAATTACCCATGTGCAAGAGTTGGAAATGCAGGCCATATCTCATAATTGATTAACTTAGAAAATAACATTGAACTCACATTACATTAAATGCAAGGGGAAATGGAAAGCAAAATGAATTACCTTGATACTATAAACTATAGTAAACAAACGATGTTTCAATTATCTGATTCTTTCAGATAAGACTTTTGGGATATGAATACAACTGCCTTGTTAACTGAATTTCACATTGTTAAGCTAGACAAAGTCTGAGAGAAAACCAAAATTTTAAATAGAGACATTTTTTGTAACTTCTATACAGCTGAATTTGTCAGTATGTGACTTATCTACTTATACACTTGCCAAGTATTTGACTAGTGTCTTAACTTTACAGTTTTATAAAAATGAAATCATAAATAGTCACAATACTATTTTCATAATTGTCAACTAATTCATAGTTACAGTTCTAAGAAAATAGCATAGCATGTAGGAATCAGGATGAATATAATGATTATTATTAGTTTTTTTTTTATTATTATTAACCACAGTGATATTTCTGGAGTTCCCAATTTCATGTGTTTGAAAAATTTAGAAAACTTTTGGTTGTAGATCAATACAACAGTTTATTCAAAGGATGGGGAATACAGTTTGAAAGGAAATTCTTTTGGACCTGGGATAATGCATTTTCATATTTCAAGGACTTTTGTGTTAAGGACACCTGAAAATCCTAAAGTCAGATGGGATTTGAGAATCACTGATATTGAATCCAGTGGTATCTATCCACCAGTTATTTGACCTAGGCTGGGCTACCACCCTATGGATTTATACCTCATTTCCATATCTTCAGACAGGGAAAATGTTTTCCAAAGAAAAGACTCCTTTGGATTTTTTTTTAAATACAATTTCTGGGCCCTGCCCTGGATTTTCTAACTGTGCAAATTTATGGGTGAGGTCCTGGAATCTGTAGTTATTTAGAACACTTCCCAGGTGATTTTGTGATCCAAACATTTGTGGAAACCACTAATGTTAGTCCAACCTCTTCACTTTCCAGATGCAGCATCTGAGGGCTGCCTTGCCTCAGCTAAGCAAAGGAGGGAGGGCAATCCAAGCCTTGAGTTTTAGTTAGTTCTTTTATGCTTCTCAGTGGGCTTGGCTGCTGATCAAACCTTTTCTATCCCCCCTGAATTCAGAACAAGAGGAGGAGCACATATGTCCACGACAATTTCCTGACACTAGCAATTGTTTAGTATACATGCTGCTGAAGTAAACACAACACTAGCCGATTGTTGATTTGTGGGGGGAGCAAGTGTCATCTCCTTCCCTGGAAAATTTTAAAACCAAGAGAAAAAGTTTAACTGCCGATAATTTATAAAAGAAATCCTGTCTGCAGATAGGGAGATGGCTAGGTAATATCTTCTTATCTCTTCTATATCTAACTTTCTATGTTCCTATAATTTAGTAACAAAAGAAACCTATTTGTACTGTCTTTCACTTTCCTTTCTTTTGTTAAGATGGTTTTCCCAGAGGCTTTCATGTATGGAACAAATTTACTCACCTCCTCCTTCCTTCCACTTAGCTTTTCTTATCTGAAAGGATGATGATTTTATAAACACTTATATATACAAAACCCACCCCTCCCTGCCTTTGGCACATACTTAACACTTTCAGATCAAACCTACAGATAGCCTGAGTGGCCAGGCTGGCAGCTGGCTTAGCATAAATGCAACAGCACCACCTTGTGTTGTGTTGTGTTTCTGGGAGAATTTACCTCTAGCAGGACAAAAGCTTGGGCAAGAAGGGGTGGCTCAGGCTGTAGCAACCAAGCCTTTATTTTCACTACTGGGAGCAGCAAATAGTTACTTCTATCCCCTTGAAAAACCTTTCTATTTGCTACCACCCTACTATTGTGTTCTATAAAGTTATATAATTGTTTAAATCTAAAAGGTGGCTGGAAAATGGCAGAGCAGAAATAAACATATATTAATAAAAGCCTGGGCAAGCACAATGATTCAGAAAATGTTATATAAGTAAAAGTTAATGTTCTTTATTTTTGGTCCGGGGACAAGAAATGACTTATTTGTTGATAATGGAATAATAATTTTCTGGAATGGTGGAATAATTTTAGAAACTAATAGTGGCCTAATTTGGGACTGTTTTAGTCTGAGTTCAGAATCTGATACCCCAAAATATGGAGCTTTATACATGCTGAACTGAAAAAAGGGCCTTGAGGTCTCTCTGACCATCCCTGTAATCATCTCTTCCAAAGCACAGGAGGAAGCTGTTCTCTAAAGTTCCCTATCAAAGAAGAAAAACAATTACCTCCATTTTTTTCCCTGAGTTTTCATTAATGGAATCCCTATCACAGGAAGGAAGACTAAAGTCTAACAACAAACCTGGACAGAATTTTGTCACAAACCATTGTCTTCTTCGTGAGCCCAACAGACTGCCACAGACCATTGTATGTTCTTCAGGCCCACTGACTTTTCCCTAGTGGTCATTTACTGCCCCCCAACAGAAATCCTCTTCTCCTCTATCTTATAGCTCGTTTTGCCAGGATCCAAGCTCTCATTCTTAATGCAACCTCAAGATGGGATATAAGCTTCTGTACCCCATTGGGGGTTTGGGTCTTCATTCTGAAGCTTCCCATTAAATAAATTTGTATACCTTCTCTCCATTTAATATGACCTTTGCAAGTTGATTTTTTTGGCCCGTTGGCCCCTACATTTGCTTGGGCCACCATAACAAAATACCACAGACTGGGTGGCTTAAACAATAGAAATTTATTTTCTAACAGTTCCGGGGCTGGAAATCCAAAATCCAGGTGCCAGCAGGGATGGTTTCTGGTGAGGGCTCTCCTCCTGGCTTGCAGATGGCTGCCTTCTTGTTGTGTCCTCACATGGTCTTATCTCTGCATGTACATGGAGAGAGAGAACTCCTGTATCTCTTGCTCTTCTTGTAAGGCCACCAGTCTTATCAGATTAGATCCCATCCTTATAATTTTATCTCACCTTAATTATTTCTTTAAAGGCTGTATCTCCAAATACAGTCACATTGGGGTCAGGGCTTCAACACATAGATTTTTAGTGGGGACACGATTCAGTCCATAATAGATGGTAATGTAACTTGTTTTCAAAAAATCACTGAAGCTGAATATTCACAAAAAGAGTTTAATGACACAGCCCTATTGTAATGCTGCTCTGATAATGTAGCATGGAAAATAAGTTTTAGAGCGAGAATTACAATCTCTTGCTTCCAAATGCCTATTAACTACTGTAGTTTATTTCCCCAAATCTCAAACATTATGCTTTTACTGACCATTTATACAACTAGAATTTTTTTCCCATTTGTATGCTGAAGTGTTATATAAGTGATAAATAAGAAAACCAAACCATGGAATGAATTAAAGTCAGAATATGATCATTCCTTGTATGCTATTATCTGTTTCCATTTTAACTTTAGACACTAGCTCCATACTTTAAGTTATTTAACTTCTCTGAGACTTGGTCTTTCCATAAAAAGATGTGATTAATAATTCCTATCTTGAAGAGTTGATCTGAGGACTAAATGGGAATATATATGTAAAAGCATTTTGGACAGTTTTTAGAACATAGACTCATCATAAAAGCAATGTTACCATTTTTCTTACTAAGTTTTATAGTAAGACATAATTTTCCATTGCTTAGTATCTTGAATTCTATAAACTATTAGACTTATATTTAACTTAATGTAGTTCAAATGTGCATTTTGATAAAGAGTTTGATGTTAGCTTGTTGACTTCTAATTTGGATAAAGAACATGCTACCCATGCTGTAGTGAGTTGGTGACTTAAATAACTATTATATGGATGTCTGATACAACAAGTGGCTCAAATTCTGAAAGTAAAACCATGCAAATCAAGGAGATAGTAGTAGAGCTTTAAATTCCTTGTAGTTTGACTAGTGAATTTATATCTACAAGATTCTTTGGAAAGCTCAGATAGCTTCTAATTACATCAAGATCATCAGTAAGTTTGCAAGAGAAAAGCCAGCCTCCCCTCTCTTGGTTTAGAAGAGGGTTAACTTTTTATCCCCCACCCCCACCCCCACCAATATCTAAAGGTAATTGTTTTTTTAAAAAATGTTTTATGGGCACTTGGGCTGTTTCCACAGCCTTGCAATTGGTCATGATGGAGACTCAGACTTTTGGGGGGAGGGGGGGAAATGGGCATTTATTGAAACCTTAAAATCTGTACCCCCATAATATGCCAAAATAAAAAAAAAATTAAAAAAAAATGTTTTAAATGTTTTTGAAACATAAACATTTTCAGATTTGAATATTTTTTAATAATCTTGACCAAGTTGTAAAGTTCTGAGCCTGAGCCTGTGTTGGTCTGGGGGCAATGAGTGGGGTTGGCACATAGACATATAAAATGTATGTACCACATGCCAGAAACCATAGAAGTGGTTGGAGCTATACAGTGCAACTTTGGCAGATACAGTTCCTGCCCACATGGGAGCTTATAGGGTGGTAGAGTAGAAAAATATTAGAAACTAGACAAATGGCTAAATAATTATAAATATATTAAGAGCAATGGAGAAAAACATTGAGTTGAAGACACTGCAATACAAGTGACTTCTGTATATGTCAAGTAAACACAAAACATCTACTCTGCATAAGTTTTACTACTTTATAGCACACCCTTGGAATGCTCTTACACAGGCATCAATGCTATAATTAATATAAGACCCAGTGAAGTGAAAGTTAGGAGAAAGTAGTGATGTCCACTAATTATCCTCCAAAACTATCTCTAGCTTTTGCAGCTACTTTTGTGATCCTCTATCCTACTTTTAAGTATTAGAGCCCCTTAAGGCTTGGTCAGAGACTGCCTTCTTTTATACAAAAATTTCTTTCTTTCTATATGCTCTACCTAGGGACCCTCATCTAACCCGATGGCTTCTCATAGTGTCTTTAAATTAATTACCATCAAATTCACATTCCTGGTTCAGATCTTTCATCTGAGCCCCAGGTCAGTACTTGACTCAGTATTGCTATCAGATACTTACCAGGTACTTTAGTCTTAGTAAACCTGAAACCCATCCTCCTCCCATCCCCAGCAACTCAATTATCTTATAGTGACTGCTGGTGCAGTGAATGGTTCTGCTCTCCACACAAGTGTGTATGTAAGTCAAGAACAACCTCCTCTTCCTCCCACCATAGACAATCCATCAGCAAAGTGTTAAATGTACCCTCAAAATGTCCATTTACTATCAATGTAAATTGTGAAGAAGAAAAAATCTTTACAAAAATTCCTATAGCCTCAACTCCATATTCAAAATAGTCTGCAGATCCATGTTATGCTTCCACAGAGCATAGATTGGAAATTCTTATGTAGATGAATAGCCTGCTTGTTTTCAGAAGAAAGGTGGGAAAAGTGCCCGGAACCACACCCACTAATGATATCAACAGTTTCCATAAGGTTGTTTTCAGAAGCCTGCTGGTGCCTGCTTCTGAAATGGTGCCTGCTTGGCTGGACAGAGAAAGCGTGATGTTGGCCCCACCCCTCATGTCAGCCCTGGGCCACAAGCATGCAGAACCTTCACACTGGATTTTCATAGGACTGATTTCAATCTTCTCCCTTCCTACAATCCAAACTCAAATGCTAACTTTGACCTTCCTTCCTGCCCCTGCTATATTGGTACACCCTAGCACTGCAGCAAAAAATAGCTGGATCTTTTCCAGGAATAGCTTCAGTCTTGCTCAGATGAAAGGCACGATGCCAGGGTGAGGAGATCTTGTTATTAATCAACCTTGATTTGCAGAAGATGACACAGTTGTGGGGGCTGTGCTTTAAGTACCCTTTCAGTAGTGATGAAAGTCAAACATTATTCAGCAAGCTCCCTAAGTAGACACTTTAAATCATGCTAAAGGCTGTGCCATTTCAGTGCTAGAGGCAGGAACTGAAAACAAATAATGTTCAGTGAACTCTGTCATTTTGAACCCTGAGCACCTGTTTGTGCTTCTGAAGTTGAGAGTTCTTGTCCAGTAAGCTTGGAGCTGTTAGAATATAGCAAGGCTGAGTCTGTCCAATTTGACTTCAAGAGCATTGAAGTGAAATTTGCTTTAAATAGTCATGGCTGAGGAGAGAAAGGACTCTGGAAATATGTACATGCAATTCCTTGGGAAACATTTCTAGTTTAATAATTTGTAGAACACATAGCCCATCTTAGATAATCACCTGCATGAATGTACTGGCCAAATCTTCTAGGCCATGCAAGGCCCACCTCTTGGCATGGCCTTCACCAATGCCTTTGGTTTGCGGTGAGTACTCTCTCTTTCCTAAGCACCCACCCCTAGCACTTAATGTCTGCTCGGCAAGTACACATTTTGACTTCATTAATGGTTGCTACTTATTTGACATATGATAAGAGCCAATTTTACCTTTTGAGAAATTGATTTTGTTTTGTTTTCTAATTAAACATTTTAAACAGTATATACAGATAGAACATTATTTTTTTAATTGTGAAATATTGAAATGGCATTTCATTTGCTTTTTTTTTTTTCATTGAGAAATGGAAAGATCATGGGCTTTGGTGTCAGAGGGATCAAGATTCAGACCTCCATGTAGACACTTATAAGCTGTGTCATTCTGAGCAGTTTGCTTAAACTCCTTTAACTTCAGTTTTCCTCATTTGTAAAACTGAATTATTGTAACATTACCTTGCACAAGCTAAATGCTTCATGCAATTGTATATGCTAGCTGCCTAGCCCAGGGTATCTAAGATGCTCCATAAGTGGCAGCCGGAGGCAGAAGTAGTAGGAATAGCAACAGCAGGAGTGTTATGAACAGTGTGTTGTCTTCCTGAAAAAGACTCTCTTGAGAAAAATAATCACATCATATCCTTCTCTGGAGCCTCTCAGCATTCCTGGCATGGGGTGCAAGAAACACTAAAGCAGTGCCAGTTGAAATGTACTGACATGAATGAGTTGGGCATTAATAAGTTTGCCCAGCTAGGATAAGAGGGTAGAAACCAAGGTCACCAGTGATTCTCAAGAGTGAGACAGGTCACATAGACAGAGTACTTCATTAGAAATATAAAACACTTTCCACAAAGTGTTTTAGTTATTTTAGGATGAAGAGGAGAGAGGAGGGAAAGGAAAAGGGAGGGAAGGAGATGAGGCATACCATACAACATGGGTAAAATAACAAGTTACAGGGAACAAGAGAAAGAAACTCATATTTTCTGAGCACTATATGTAAGTACTTAACATAAAAAAACCTAAGAGGACTTAAACAAACTTGCCCAAGGTTCAGAAGTTGTTTTAAGGGCTGTGGGTTTGCTCCCAGCTCCATGCTGCCACCTTCTTGTAGCAGAGAACTCAGGATTTTACTCCATGCCAGCTCCTCCTCCACTGCCTCCCTTCCCCAGTGCTTACATAGGGCATAATTTATCATTCGAGCCAGGCCACATTTGCAATTGGAAGAGGGAGCAATTAATAATTTCTCCAGGACAACAGGGCAAACTGGCCCTGTCTTGGGCAAAATTGGACATTGGTCACAGCAACTCAAGAGTTGTCTACATTCTGAATTTCCTCAGCTCTCAAGCACTAATAACTCATGCTATTATGAAGCAATTCATTCTATTCACTGAATGCTCTTGCTAAAATCACCAAAGACCTCCATGTCTCTAAATGACAAGACCTTTTTAGCCTTCACTTCATTTCACTTGCCTTATTATACTATGCCAGTGATTTTTCTCATCTGTGATACTCTCTATCTCCTTGGCTTCTGGGATACAACAGTTATCCTGGAAAACCATCTCTGATTTTCCCAGCATGTGATCTTTTATCCTGCTTTTAAGCACTGCAGCCCCTTATACCTTGGTAAGAGGTTTTATTCTTTTTTAAAATTCTGTTTCATTCTATATATGCTCTCTCTAGGGTCCCTCATATATCCTGGGCTTCTCATAATATCTTTCAATTAATTACCATCAAATTTACATTCCTGGTCCAGATCTTTCATCAGGCCAGTACTTGACTTAATATTGCTACTGGGATACTTACCAGGTACTTCACTCTTAGTGAACCTAAAGCTTATCTCCTCCTTCCATCACCAGGAACTCAATTTTCTCCTAGTGACCACAGCACAATGAGTGGTGCTGCCCTCCACTCATGTGTAAGTCAGGAAGAGCCACCTCTTCCCCACCCACCATAGACAATCCATCATCAGTGTTACATGTACCGTCTAAACGTCCATCTGTCTTCTTCTGCCACCATCCTAGTCTAAGACAACATCATATCTGCCCCAATTATCATAATGGCCTCTAAACTCTCTCTCCACATCCACTCTTGCCTCATCCTAATTGTCACCCTGCAACATCTTGACCTCTCTTGCTTTAGCTTAACACTCATTCTCTCCCTCTCTTATGCCCTACTAGCCTATAGCTTCCTCATTTCATTTCCTTTCTTGATTTAGAAGACTTGAATGTTTTTCTCCTTCATACTGGAGAACTTATACATCTTCCAGGTCTCAGATTGGATGTCCTTTCTTCAGAGAAGCATTTTTGACCCCCTAAACCAAGTTGAGTCGCCTCATGAAACACTTTCACGACTCCCTGTAATCTTCTTTTGAGGCATTTATTAAAATTATTGTCTCAATCTTGCTTTGTAGCTTGACAACAGTACTTCAGTAGTTATTGACATTTTTCTAATATAATGGTCTTGAGCAGGTTTCACACCATCCTTTAAAGCCATCATTAACATCCAATGGCCAGGATGGACTTGTTGTCTTCCTGAAAAAAATACCACTGTTGGGTCTTTTGAGAGGTCCATGATCTTGGAATTTCACTGATTTGTTCCTTCGAACTTGATGTCAAGAGAAAGACTTGCAGTGGGGTCATTTGATGAGCTCACACAAGGCCAAAGCAAGAAAAAGGTACTGAGAAAGGCCCTCCAGATTTCAACCTTAAGCTCTTGATCTCAGATAAAACAGAAGCAGATAGACATGGGTTGCCAGTAAGACAATGAACAAATTAGAAAAGGCATGGTCCACACTGAGTATAAAGTCAGAGATCCGCGGATGACAATGTCTTGTATGATAATGGGTGAGGAAGTATATGAAGAAGACAAAGACAGCTGTAGATCCCAAATCTTCTCTGTCACATGCAATTGCATGATCACACACCATTTGTAATGATACCATTTAATATAAAACATAACAATGTGCCTATACAAGATACAACTTTATGGAAATAGGTTTTGTGCATAGTTTATGGAATTTTGTCTTAATATTACATAGTTACTCTTTATATAATTATTGCCATTTAAATTAAGTATTAGTTTTCCCAGCATAATTCATCTAATCACTTGCATTTTATATTCCTGATACTTCTAAGTACTTTAAAATCTCATTTGTGGACAACTAAAATGCACTTTTATAGTTCTAAATCACATATTCTATTTAAAAGCACTTTAATTTAAATGTAGTGATATGCCATAAAATATTCTATTTGCATGTCAGGTTTATAGCTATTAAAAATTGCTATGGTGTATAAATTGAGCTTTACTTTGATGTCAGTGTTCTTTTACCCAGAGTTTATTCTTCTGGGATCTCCAGCAATGATAGAATGTTTCTGACAAGACTACACTGACATCCTCTCTTAGTGAGTCCTCTGGCATTGGGGAGGGGAGTGAGATGAGCGTGGGTGTTACCAAAGATGGGCGAGTGAGATGGGCATGGGTGTTTTCATTTCTTGGCAAATGAAAAAAAAGCAGGTTGAACCCTGGTAAAAGATGGTTTTCAGGAAGCAGTGATCACAGATGAGTGTGAGAGATTAAGTATGGAGATTATTCCCTGAGTTGTCTCTATATGGAACCAGGTGCCCCGTGAAGGGAAAAGAGCAATTAGTGAATTTATCAGGTTCAAACCTAACTAGACAACTAACCTACAAACTAAGGCAAAGAGACCTTGAAGAAATCTATGGTTCATTTTAACTGTTGAGCTGGAAATCACTGTAGAGATCATTTTATTCACCTTCCCTTAGACTACATATTTCAAATCTAGAGCCAAAAGACATAGAATTATCTTGGCTCTTGCCCAAAGCAATAGAGAGATGATTTTCAGGAGATGCTCAAAGATGACTAAAACACACAGTTAGATGAACAGATATTATTTACATAGGCAGAGACAAAGCTAAAACGTGATCTCATCACAAAATAATGATTCCAGTATATAAGTCATGTTAATAATTAATGATACATATAACATGTGACTATTTTATTGAACAAGCTAGATTCCAGATGGTAGAAAAACAATTTTATTCTTTATCACCATTCTCTTTTAAACTTCCTGTGTTGAATGGCTCTTTTCCTACTCTTAGATGAAATCTTAGGGAATTACCCTAGTACTTCTAGTACAGGGCAGTCTAGTATAATGATCACATAATCACAAACTCTCCTCCAAGGCAAAATATCCCCCATCTTCCTGCTCATGTTGGCTCAGACCACATCTTCTTGCTTTTCTTTTACCACTTCTTCAGGGTCAGCAGAGTAGGACTGTTGACTCTTCCTATATGTTCTCATGCCTGCTGAAGCTCTTTACCCTCAATCACCTGCTTCCTCTATTGGACCACCTCATCTCCCTTTTAAAAGGTGTTCTTGAACAGAGACCCTTTCATTAATAAAAAAAGCCAAGACTGGTTTTCTCCCCTAAGTCCACTCCTGGCCCTTGGGAAACCCAAGGTATCTTTCCTTGTCCCACCAAACACTGGAAGTACAGACCGTTCATTTAGGTAGCTGTGGCCCTTCCCTCTTCATCAGGTCATGGAAGCCTCTCATCTTTGACTTTTCTGTCTTGCTTCAGATACTTGTTTCTGCCTTCCTCAGTTCTAGGGGATGAGTGTCAGGCTCTCTGAATAGATATTTTGAAACCACACTCCCTTAGCTGGAGGTAGAAGGAAGCATGTCTCACCCCTTCATTAGGGTTGCTGGTGGGCTCAGAATGCACAGCACATTGACAACACTCTCCAAAACAAGTTCTCACTCCCAGTGAACTCATCTCTCACAGGAATGGGTGATGGGCTAAACCCATTTTGTAATTGCCTAACACATGCCCAAAAATTCATGTTCTGCATCTACAATTTGGTTCTCCATCTTTGGGGCCTCTGTTGATCTTTAAAGACAGCAGAAGAGTTGGTTTGACATCCTGTTATATACACATGGCCCAAGGCCATGCCCCCATTGTGTACCTTGTGGAAGCAGAATTCTAAAGTTATCCCTGAAAGACCCTAGTTGTACAATCAAATACTAATCTAGGCACTGCAGCAAAGGCATATAGCAGATGTAATTAAGGTTGCTACTCAACTGATCATAAGCATGCTCTGTAAGCATAAAATAGGGAGATTCTGCTTGATTACCCAGGTAGACCCGATGTAATCACACAAACACTTAAAAGCAGAAGAGTAAAGTGGCATAATCAGCCAGGAAGATGCAGCAGAGAGGAAAGCAAGAGACGTAAGATAGAAAAAGAAGCAAGAGAGATCCGAAGCATTGAATCCCTAGCAAGGTAAAGGGATCTCAGTTCCTGTAACCACATGGAACGGAGTTCTGCTAGCAACCTCTGAATGGAACCAAAAGCAGATTCTTCCCCAGAACCTCTTAATAAAACCCCAACTTGTTGACACTTTGCTTTTGTCCTTGTGAGACTCTAAGCAGAGAAACCAGCCAGGTCAACCTGAATTTCTAACCCACAGGCCTGTGGGCTAATAAATGTGTATTTTTTACACATTTATTTACACTGCTAAATTCGTGACAATTTATTATATCAACAATAGGAAACTGCTGCATACCTTTACCCCAATGTCCACATGCTCCCAGGATCTCTGATTCTCTCCCTCCCCCATAGCTGATGAAAGTCCAGAGACAAGTGTATGATCCCTTTTATTGGATGTGTCTGGAGGGAGTGAAGAAGGGAATGGAATCCACAGATTTATGCAGCAATGATGGTACCTTATGTATAGTTCTATTTAAAAGTGACTTGCTGCAGCCTCTTAAGTTCTTAAGTCAAAACAACAATGAAAGAAATACAGATACTCATGTGCTCCAAATCTTCTCTCTTCTTGTTCACTTCGCTTGCTAAGGGCTGTGCTTTCTGTGGCCTCCTTCATGCTCTCTATCTGATGAATTGCTGTATTCAGTGGCAGAAAAAGGAGGAAAGGACTTTTTTGCTGGACATTTGACTGAGAGGATCAGGATTTTAAAGAAGAAAAGAACCAGGGTTTGATGGCATGGTCAGTGGATTGGGGATAGTCTTCCCAGAAACAAAAGTTACGTAAGAAATGATTTCTTGCCTCAACTGTTCTTCATACAGTGTTATGCAATCTGAGACCCTTAAACCAAGTCCTGGGTGCATACGAGGTAGAAATAACCGTTTAATCCGAAAACACAGGATGGGGCCTTTTTGGAGGTACCACACCAGACCCAGTGTCTTACAAGCCTGGTGCCTCCATTATGGACATGAGAACAAATAAAGATTGGTCCCATTTGAGTTTGTGTGCACTACGGTATTGGGCTCCCTTTGATGGGGACCAATTTTCACACTCTCCTAGGAGGAGGTTGTTTTTGCCCCATCAGACATCAATGGATATTTGAGGGTGAGCCAATTTGGCTGGAAGAGAACAACCTTTTCAAAGCTTTCTCATTCTTTGCTTTGGACTAATTAGGTTGCCCTCCACTTCCAATTCAATGAGACACCTAGAAATGCAGAAGTAGATTAGGAAGCAATTTAAAAGTTGCCAGGAAGCTAAAACTCATTTCTTACACACAAAATGTAGGCATTTCAAAAGAAAATATAAGAGAGTAATCTTGTTGCTAATTTCCTGTTTTAACAATGGGAGGCGACACTTATTAAAACATTTAAAGGCACCAGGAACTGGACAGATTTTCTTGGCAGTGTGTTTGTACCTGAAAGACTGCTTTCTATAGCTACACCAAAATAAGTGTGACTGGACTGTCTGTAGCTTCTATATCTTAATTAACACTCCTGCAATTTAAACACAAAGACAATTAAAAAACAAACAAACACAAAACTCTGAAAAATGGAGAGTATTGACTAAAAATGCTAAGGAGAAAAAAGCCCAGAGGAGAAGGCTGGCAAATAAAAGTTGGAAATAGGGATAGAAAAAACAGTCATGACATTTCTATTCATCTTCCACTGTATCATTCAGTGGTTATAATTTGGCCACCCATGTCGTGAAGTCTCCATAAGGAGCTTTCATAGTGACTATGGATGGAAACAATGAAGTAATCCTGTCCTGCCTTCTCGCCTTTATAATTTAAGATTGTTCCCCAAAGTGTACTATTGAATGTTCTGTCCAGCAAAATATCTTCTGACTCAAACTATGGGATTATTACCACATTTTCTGGGAAGCTCTTTGAACAATAATAGCCTTTACTATTAGGAATGCTTTTTTGAAGTTCAGCCAAATATTCTCATTGTCCATCTGAATCCAAGAGTTTGGCTATAGTTTTACTGGCCACCCCTAAACAAGTGCTTCCTTTCAATACTTCAAGTTTTATCCAGCACTTGAAACAGTGTAGATACCAAAGAAATGTTGGTTGAATGAGTATTTCTAGACAAAGGAATAGATGAATAGATGAGTTATACTCCACTCTGTGCCTTTGATTCCTCAATCTGCTGGCTGAAGGTCTTTGGTAGGGACAGATTTTGGGGAGTGAAGGAGATGAAGAAAGGCATCTTTATGCCTGTCCTCTGTCTTTGAGCACAGACTCTGTGGGAGGCGTGGTTTGGGAAAATGAGAGTGTATTAGTTTTCCAGGGCTGTTGTAACAAAGTACCACAAACCAGGTGGCTTAAACAACAGTCCTTTGTCTCACAGTTCCAGAGGCTGGATGGCCAAGATCAAAGTGACTGCCAGTTTGCTGCCTTCTGAGGACTGGGAATCTGCTATCCAGGCCTCTCTCCTGGGTTCTGGAGGTGTGCTGACAATCTTTTGACATTCTTTGGCTTGCAGGTACATCACCCGCACCCCCACCTTCATCTTCATATAGTGTTCTCCCAGTGGGGATATGTCCATGTCCAAATTTCCCCTTCATAACAACACCTATCACACTAGGTTAGGGCTCCCTCACCAAATCCAGTGTGAGCTCATCTTAGATTAACTAATTACATCTGCAAAAACCTTATTTCCAAAAAGGCTCACATTTTGAAGGACTGTAGGTTGGAACCTCATGTGAATTTGGGAGTGGACACAATCCCACTCATAGCAAAGAGGAATCATTCTTAATACCTACTTCTTGCCCACTCTCCCATGTCTAATCAGTCACCAACACAATCTATTTTACCTCCTAGTCATTTTTAGAATCTACTCAATATTTCTCCATCTGTGCTATTGACTCTCCAGGCTGTCATGATAGTTCATCTTGATTACTTCAATAGCCTCCTAATTGGTCTTCCTGCTTCCAGTATTGCCGTGTTCCAATCTACTTTCCACACTACATACAAATGGATATTTGAAAAGGCAAATTTGATCATGTCACTCCTCCCTTACATCTCTCAGTGGGCTGTGTTGGTCCAACCAGTGGCTCCTCCCAGCTTCACCAGTCTCATTGCCTGTCCTACCTGCTTTTTCTCTGCATCCAGCCACATGAGATCTCTCAATTTCTCCAATATACTAAACTCCAAGCCACCTCAGTCCCCTTGCACATACTGCTCCCCTCCTGGAAGGTTCATCTCTTCTCCCTGACTTGGAAAACCCCTTCTTACCCTTCTGGCTTCAGCTTAGAAGTCATTTCCTCAGGGAAGCCTTTTCTCCTCCCCAGAAGAGATAAAGTTGCTATTATTGAATTTAATGACACATGATAAGTCACCTTTTTAGTACTTACCAAAAATTGAATCAATTGATTTCCTAGTATTTGTTTAGTTAATACTATAGTTTGAATATTTGACCCTCCAAACCTCATGTTGAAATTTGATCCCTAACATTGGAGGTGGGCTCTAATGGGAGGTGTTTGGGTTATGGCAGCAGATTCCTCATGAATGGTTTTGTGCCATCCAGCCATCCATCTGCTCAGTAGTGAGTGAGTTCTTACTCTATTCGTTCCCCTGAGAGGCAGTTGTTAAAAAGAGCCTGACACCTCTCTCCCCTCTGTCTCATGTTTCCTCCCTAGTCATGTGATCTTTGTACACTCCAGCTCCCCTTCACCTGCCATCATGAGTAGAAGCAGCCTGAGGCCCTCATCTGAAGCAGATGTTGGCGCCATGCTTCTCATACAGCTTGCGGAACCAAATAAACCTCTTTTCTTTATCAATTACCCAGTCTCTGGTATTCCTTTATAGCAACACAGACTAAGACAGTTAATCTCACTAGATTATCTGGTTAGTCAGAGGTAAAGTAAAATTGGCATCAGGATTAGCACAGCACATGCAATTGGGTTGTTCTGTGATTGATCATACGTATAAACCCAAATCTCTCACTGGACTTAATTTTTTAATATAGCCTCACAGAATTTCCAAGTTAGTTAACTTGTACATTTATTCAACATACTTTTATTGATCCCCTCCTATGCACAAGTACTGTCCTGGGCATTGAAGATAGAACAGTGATCAAGAAGGATGGCCCTGCCTCTGTGCAGCTCAGATCCTAGCGAGTATGAGAGACAAGCAACAAACAGGTATAGAATAGCATTTCAGATGGTGATAAGTGCTATGAAATATGTAATGACACAGGGAAGAGGACAAAGGGGGCAGTGGCTATTATCATAGAGTGCAGTGGTCAGAGAGGGCTCCTGAGGAGGTGAGACCTGAATCGAGTCCTAAATCCAACCAAGAAACATGTAGCAGGGAGAAGAAATGAGAAAGAAAATGTCAAGGGTTGTTTGAAGGCAGCCAGGACCCAGAGCAGCTGAGGAGGGGACAGGGCAGTGGCAAGAGACAGAATGGAAGCTGAAGAGGGCCAAGTATTTAATAACTCAGGGCTGTGGTGTCCAGGTTAAAGCTGGGTTTCATTCCAAGTGTAACAAGTAGCAGGTAGAAGTACTGGGAGGGGCTTGGTGCATTTTTAGGCTCCTCTGGCTGCCCTGTGGCAAAGAGACTTATTAGGGCATAGGAGTGGAGGCAACTCCCAGCTGGGTAGGGTGTCATGCAGTAAGTAAGTGTGGGTGGTACACTGTTAACCTTTTTGCAGGCCAAGAAATCAGAAAGCCCAAGACTAATTCCTCTGTACAAACTCTGCTGTCCTGCATTTGCCCAATCACCCCAGCTTCACCCAGAAATGCTTCCAGCACCTCATGCATTAGCTCAACTCTGGGCTGCTGGAAATGGCCCTTCCCTGGTGGCTCCAGCCCTCCCAGGTGTCTCAGCCAGTAGCTTGCTCGGCACGTGCCCCGTCCCTCTCTAAGCATGTCCCACGGACTGGGTAGAGCCGTGTCCCCCACGAACAGAAACTCAGCTTCCACCGTCTCATCAGGGCGTGTGCCGGACCACCTCCTTGGGTAAGGCCCCAGGACAGCTCCACTGGACCAGAAAGGAGAAAGAAAGCTAGAGAAATCTTTAAGTTGTGAGCTCTCAGGGCATGGGAAGAGACTGCGGAAAGGAAGAGATTCAGATGGTGCTTTATTTACCTTTTTGCAAACTCAGTGCCCAGCAGAGTAAAGGCTCAATAAAAGTTTATAGAGTGGGCAAAATAAGAAACGCTGAACCTGTTTAGGGTCCAAAGCAGCCATATAGGAAATTCCGGGATTCATTGTCAAATAGTAGGTGCTTAAAGAGGAGCAAGGGTGGGAGGATGACACTGCTCCGGAGCCTCCGCCAACACACAAGGCTCCTACATTTTAATGACTATGGATTTGATCTTTCACAGCCAACAGAATTCCCCTCACACCTCATCCTTGAGAACAAACTAACCAGAAACTGGAAGCTTCTTTCAAGACTGAAGGCGACAACTGGTGCTGAGGTGGCCGTGTGGGGCCAGCTTGGTGGGAGCACTCACACAGCCTCTCCCCACCCCCCACCCCCCACCTCCAGGGTAGAAGCTTCCGTCCAGCCACAGAAGTTATTGCTAAGAGTTCTCCTGCAACCACTGCTGACTGGTTCCTGGAGGAACTTCCGCACATTTCCTACCAATTAGGCTGCACCATGAACCCTGGCCTCCCCTTTCCTTGCGTGGGTGCTCAGGATGCCTGGAGCATCCTTCATAAAAGATGGGTTCTTGGACAAGGCACTGATTCTTGCTGAGTTTCAGCTTCCTCATCTGTGCAGAGGAGAAAAAGTAGTATTTTTGACTCACCTGTCAAAATGGCAGAGAGCCCTATAACAAAATACAAATCAGCAAGAGAAAAGCATAACACATTTATTTATTAATAATATCAGTTTTATGTGACATAGAAGCCTTCAGGAATGAAGACCCAAAGACCCAGTGAAACTGTGGACAGTCATGTAGAAGTATGGTTGGAGGCAAGAGGGAATGATTTGGTGGTTATAAGCAGGGGGGACTTAGCAAGACCTGTTTGTTCAGACTCATTTTGGTTTCTCCGTGTGACACTCCTTCCCTCCAGGTATAGGGTAGGACACCTGTCATACAAGGGTCTTCAGGGAGTGACTTTCCTAGGTTTTACAGCTTACTTCAGAGGAGGAAGGGACAGGGGATTTCAGTTTCTATGGCCCACTGCAGGAGAGCAGGGGTGGGAGAAGGTAAGTGAAGAGCGAGAGCTTCCTGCTTCTGAGGTATTCTCAATTTCTTTCAGATTTAAGCAGTCACTATGCCAAAACGCTATATTTTAGAGTAGGATTTTCCACACTCCATCATCTGTCATAGGGACCTTTCCTCCATGTTTATCTCCCTCAGAGGACGATTGGGTTAGTCAGTCGAGATGTTGTGAACTGTAGTTACCCAGCTGCCAGCAGGAGGAAGTAGAGTGGAAGCTGGAAGCCCCCCAGGAGGATTAGAGGCAGGAAGTGGGTGGGATCAGAGCAGCTGGGTAGAACAGGGAAGTCCCTAGGGTGGGGGAGATACTGCAACCTCCAGTTGGAAAGATACACTACAAAATAAATTATTTCCAGATTTTGCTACTTGTAAATTTTTTTTTAAAAAAATGAGTACAAAGTATTACATTTCCACAAAACTCCAGTTTTCTTTAAAGAACAAATGCCTCTTACATTCCAAATACTGGTTCTTGCTTCCAAGAGGATACTTGAAACAGACATCTTTTCATTGGCCTGTGTGTGCACAGCCACTGCCCCTGCGGGCAAGGCTGCTGAGTTGAAAACCCTTAATTTCTTTTTTTTTTTTAAATTGGACTCTGTATATTTACTGAATTACAAAAAGGTACATTCAGAACTTTTGTCTCCTTTCCAAGTGGGTGTCTCAGGAGTCAGCAGCTGCATAAACACACACACAGTTCAGTTAACTGACACTGGGGATTAATGATATGTGCTACACGTGCATTTTTAATCTTGTGCAAAAAAAGGCATCAGTGCAAGTATAAAGCATTGTGATGAGCCACACACCTACAGAGAACATGGTGACCCAACTCGACAAAAAAGAGGCACATCTTCTCTGCTGCATAAGCACAGGCCAGAGGCCTCCATGAGAGGGAAGGGAGCATTGCAAGATGTGGATGGGAGAGAGCCTACTGCTATCCTACCATGTAAAGGACAGGGGTAACCAAACATTAGGAAGGAAATTTACTGCCCCATTGTTCTTTTATGCAGAAATGGACAATTTACTACAAATTGAACCAGCCTCACTGCCAGCCTGGTCAGCAGTGCCAAGTAATGAGAAAAAGTAACAGAAGCCCAAGGCATTCGTATAAACAAATGTGGTCCTGTGGTTGACCTAGACAAACTCGCTCACCATGAATTTTGCACTCACTCTCTTTAAAACAGCTTCTCCTTTGAGTTTTACTTCCCGCTATGCACATGTTTGCTCATCCTTAGTTCCAGTTTAATACTGAGTACATGTGGTGTTTGTTTTGCATTCTTTGGATACTTCACTTAAGATAATGGGCTCTAGTTCCATCCAAATTGTTGCAAAACTCAATGGAAATCAAGCAGGGGGTAGGGAAGAGGAGGGGAGAGGTGAAAACCTGCCTCACAGGTACAGTGAATACTATCTGTGTGACAGGCACACTTATAATCATGACTCAAGCATTATAAAAGCAATCCGTGTAACCCAAATTATTTTTGCCCCCTTGATACTTTAGAGAGAGAAAAAACCAGCTTCTCCTAAAACTCCCACTTGTTCATCCCCTGGAGGCTTAATGCTTTTCACTGTCTTCTCTTGACTTAAGCTTCTTGGGGGCAGCAATCATGTCATATCCAACCATGTAGCACAGGGTTGTCACACAGTGGGTGCTCATTCTAAGAAATAAGTACTCACTAAGTGCTCCATTTGATAAGAGGACCTATAATATAAGGATGTCCTCCACTGAGTTCCTGCTGTTGGATTGCCAAAGATAAAACAAAACAATAATAACCAACATTGGCAGTATTGAAAGAAATGATGAGCCTATTTATGTTTCAAAGTAGCAAAATAGAAAACATAGAGTTCATAGTAAAATAGAAAATGGTTAGAGAGAAGCAGTGATATGTGGACCACACTGTTAGGATTTTACTTTACTATTGCCTTTTCATAAAGAAACTTGGAAATAATAACAAAAGGTTATTTCTTTCACTATTTGGGAGATTGTTTCATCCAAGGGTTTCTAAGCTTCTAAATAGCTTTAATGGATTAAGATTCCCAAATCAAAGAAAAGTTTACTTTTTGGTACCTTGGCTACTTTGTGCTCCAGTAACAAAGCTAAGGTCAAGGGAGATGACACACACACACACACACACACACATACACACACACAGAGTATTGTTGGAGTTTAGTATGTCACGGAAACTGAAAGTAATATATATTATATATCTAAACAGATATATATATGTGTGTGTGTATATATATATACACACACACACATATATATATATGGAGAGAGAGAGAAACCAGAAAGTCAATGCTTTCTCTTAATAAGCATTTTGTGTGGACACCTAAATGTAATCTTTGGTGGGTTATAAATTTTTTTCTTTTTTTTTAAGCTAAAGCTGCATTGCAAGTTTACACACACATAGAGTATCTTTTTGCTTATCACTGAGAATAAGATTAAAGGATTCATGGCTAGGCGTGGTGGCTCACGCCTGTAATCCTAGCACTCTGGGAGACTGAGGCGGGCAGATTGCTTGAGGTCAGGAGTTCGAAACCACCCTGAGCAAGAGAGAGAGCCCATCTCTACTATAAATAGAAAGAAATTAATTGGCCAACTAATATATATAGAAAAAAAAATTAGCCGGACGTGGTGGCGCATGCCTGAAGTCCCAGCTACTCGGAAGGCTGAGGCAGTAGGATTGCTTGAGCCCAGGAGTTTGAGGTTGCTGTGAGCTAGGCTGATGCCACGGCACTCACTCTAGCCTGGGCAACAAAGTGAGACTTTGTGAGAAAGTGAGACTCAAAAAAAAGAGAAGATTAAAAGGTTAAAGGGTTCATAATAGACATGAAAGAAATACTTGTGGTTGACCACGCATGTGTTCTGGTTGAATCATAAGGAAGTCAGTGATATACCAATAAAATGAGATTTTGAAATGTGTTATAAATATTTTAGATGAGGCCAAATGAGTTTGAAATGTTTGCAAACATCACTTTTACACTGATCCCTTTTCTTACTCAAGAATGTTTTATGTAGAGAACTAACATTTTTGGTCAAATTACCAGAGCAGCCCACATTTTAGGCTTTTTGCCCATATCTTTATTATAAGCAAGTATGCCACACATGTCAGTGTTTTATTGTTTTTTGTTTGTGTGTTTGAGTTTTCCTAATGCCCTAAGTTGTTTCCAGGTAATAAATATAGGTATAGGTACTCAAGCAAGTGTAGTATGAATAGCATTATCTAACCTAACTGAAGAAGACATTAGCTCAAACAGGGGTAGGATGTTGGTCTGGGTCCAAGGCACTAGAATCCAGTCCTGACTTGACCAGGGCCACCTGGCTGTGTGATCTTGGCCAAGGCTCATAGTTTTTCTCAGTCTCTATTTCTTTATCTATAAAATAAGGTTGTCACTAGATGATCTCTAAGGCTCCTGTTAGATTTAAAAGCCTTTGAAGTGAATGGAAACTGTCATTTGGAATAATTTAATATCATTTTTCAAAGATTCGGGGTATAGATCAAGGCCTGAAGTGACAGCAGTCTTCCAATGGGAGATAAGTCACTCAGTGTGCAATGCACTAGCTGGGCCGTTCTGCATCAGGGAGGCAAACAGACAGAGCTCTTGCAGCTCCCCTTCACCTTCCTCAGCACAACATGTGGCTAAATGTGACAGGCAAACCCAGAGATTCATAAAATAAAACACACTGGCTTTGAAATAAACACTTTCCACAAATCACAATTTATCAAGCCACATAAATGGAATGGTAGATTTTCTCCCAGCAGTTCTTTTCCACTCTTTCTTTCAGTGAGTTGTAAATTCACAAAGCTTGTGCAGCTTCCACAAGGTCTGGGACATTATCCTCCAATAACTCAGCTCCTGTGATGTATCTCTTAGGTGCAGATTTTGCAGAAATTACTTAATCAATCAATGTTTGACATACATTTTTATTCCTCCAGGTTGTACATTACACATCTTCCACAACCCTTGTGTTTATTTCTCTTGAAGATCTTGATCTTAGAAATGGGATCACTTTGAATTCAACCAGGCATCACTTTGATGCTTTTATAGGTAACAATGTCATGAAAGATAGGCTTGTTGTATTTGGACATTTTTAAATATGTGGCAGGACAATGCCACTTTCCTTAAAAGGTACTGTCACAATCCTTTGTTCTTTTCACCACAGTCTCCGGACAAGTTCTGCATTTTGTCTTCACTATATGTGCTTTTGAAGATGCCAAACTCAATATTAGACAATTAGCACTCATGACACTCCAAATCTGCCAAGTTGAACAAAGGATACAGTATTATCTTTATAGTCTTTGAGGATTCCATCAGAAGCACGCCTCCTGTTCCTTCTGAAAAGCCTTGGACAGAAACTACGATATTGAAAAATAATGTTTTACACCTGCAAAACACAATCTTCAAATGTTTCAATGAAATATTATAGAATGAATCTTCATGTCAGTTTGAATAGGGGAAGAAAGTATTAATATGATTATTTTATAGCCATCAAGGTTGAAGAGAGGTTATAGTAGTTGTGTAGAATTTCACTGCAAGTTTGAAGGTCATCAGATAAAAAACCAAGTCCTGTTGGTTGTAGTGAATATTGTTATTCTTTTATCTTATTTTCCCATGTTGTCTGTCTATCCAACAATACTTCCATCCAATATATATTGAATATTTTCTAGCATAGGACAGTATAGTAATAACCAATATTCATTGGGTACATGCTGTATTCAAGAACTTTTATAAACATTTTGCAGGTATTAACTGATTGAAATATCTTCACTACAATCCTTTGAGGTAGGTCCTATTATTATTCTCATTTTAGGGATGAAGAAACTGAAACACACAGAGGTTGAGAAACTTTGAGTAAATTGCTTAAGATCATCTTGCTGATAAATGATAGAGCCAGAGTCCATGCCCTTAGCCACTCACCATGGACCCTCTCAACTAGAGTGGGTGTTTCTGGGAGTGTACAGTGAAGTGGATTGTACCTAGACATCTAAAACTCAAAACTAGATGTGGGCGATATCATAGGAAAAGATGAAATCCAAGTTCAATGGATGTAGAAAGGAGGGAGGGATGAAGGAGTGATAGTTATGGGATGATTAATGATTGTTTTATCATGGAAAATTGGTCTTTCCTGATTCTCAAAATAAACTCTTGAGTATCAACTAAATTTGTACTTTTGTGATATTTATGTGTAGGCACAGTGAATATTATCAATATGCCAGTTAAATGGATTATCTATTCTTTCTGAAGAAACACTTTGAAAGAATATTTTTCACAACTGCCTGAGCTTGTTAACAATAACTCATCTTGCTTCACTGTTAATTGGATTTTTTCTCCAATTGACCTAATCTTTCCATGAGTAAAATGACTATATCTACATTTTGATTTATGACTAAAAATTGTGCAAAGTCTGTAGTTCCTTCTGAATCTATTAAATCTTCCCTAGTAAAAGCAATACTAAATAACTTATGTGCATACCTGTCAGAATTAATTGGATTGTTGGTAAAAGATTATGAAATGTCATTCATTGCCTTTGAAAATACTCATAATTTAAAGTTTACATTTTTTGAGTCTTGTCTCCTCCTTGAATGATTTTTTTCAGAGTTAACTCATTTCTCTGAATTCCTGTGACTCAGCAAGTGCTTCTAGCATTAATTATATTGTATATGTTCTCTGACTTTACATTTAGAAGTATTATGTTTTTCTAATTAGTTTGTCATCATCTTGAGTGTCACTGTTTTAAGAAGTATAAGTATTTTCTATTTCCTAGTGTTGTCAGTTTCTGCCCATGGGTCACTCAAGGTCTCATTTTCTTCACATATAACTTAGGGGAAGAGTCCTTCTCATCCTTGACTGCACATTGGAATCACAATGACATGGGCTCCTATGTCCATAGATTCTGACTTCATGTGTCTGGGCTTTGAAGTTTTTTTTTTTTTTTTTTTTTTTGGAGACAGAGTCTCACTTTGTTGCCCAGGCTAGAGTGAGTGCCGTGGCATCAGCCTGGCTCACAGCAACCTCAATCTCCGGGGCTCAGCGATCCTACTGCCTCAGCCTCCCGAGTAGCTGGGACTACAGGCATGTGCCACCATGCCCGGCTAATTTTTTTAATATATATTTTTAGTTGGTCAATTAATTTATTTCTATTTTTGGTAGAGACGGGGTCTCGCTCAGGCTGGTTTCGAACTCCTGACCTTGAGCAATCCGCCCGCCTCGGCCTCCCAAAGTGCTAGGATTACAGGCGTGAGCCACCACGCCCGGCCTGGCTTTGAAGTTTTAAACAGCTCCTCGGGTGATTCTCTTGAGAAGCTGAGGTGCAGAAGAACTAGTCTAGAGAATGTCAGAAATGTTAATAAGATGCTATTAGCCTGGTATAATGCTCATGCCCACGCCCCACAGCCATTCACCTCCAAATTCTGCTGATTTGCTCCATGAATCTTTCTTAAATCCACCTCCTACTCTGTATTCCTTGTGGCATTGTCCAGCATTTATTAAAAAAAAATTCTGCCTTATCATCTTCTCATTCTCTGATCATCCATCCTCCTGCCACACAAATAGGCTTTCTAAAACAGAAATATACTTGTGTCCCTTTCATGTTTAGAACTCTTGGCTGTGGAGTTGAGTGCTAGCTCTTTAGTGCTAGCTCTTTAGAGTGCTAGCTCTTTACATAGGGTCATATTTGGCCCTATGTAAGCTGCACCTTGTCTGCCTCTCTAACCACACACTGCCACCTCCACTCCACATCTGTCTCCATCTATGATGATCCGTGTCTCAGAGCTTGTGCCCATGCTTTTATATGTGCCCAGGATGGTACTCTCCTCCACCTTCCCCATAATTTGTTCATTAGTCACCTACTACAGTTCACCTACACTGAAGCCTCAGCCAAGATGCTGCTTCTGTCAGGGAGACTTCCAGAACTTCTTTGAGTAGACTTGATCCTCACTCTTCTATGCTAACTGCATATTTCATATATACACACAAACATATACCTATACACACATACACACACATATATATATATATCATTACCCTTCTCATGCTATTTTATCATTATTTATTGGTACATACAATGTTTAAGAGTAGGAATTGTGTCTAATTCATCATATTTTCTTATCATACAGCATGGAACCTTGCACAAAGTAGGAGCTCAACAAAGTTGGTTAAATTAAATTGAATTAATGTTAATAAAGAGTTTGACTTCCTTAATAATAAGTACAAATACAAAAGACTAGGCTTAAGAAAAAAGAGAGTGCATGCAATGGGTGGACTCCTCAAACCAAATTTTTGTAATATAAGTTTAAGCACATCTGATAAGCATACTGTCAAGGAATTTGTAAAGTTAATTGACTCCATATTTTGCTTTTGAATAAATCTACATTATATATATATAAATTTTTTGATCAAACTTTATCAAAGTTATTAACTGAATAAATACTTATTGGGTTTGTCGCATGTGTAAGACACTGCTGCCATCCACACACAGACAGGTCAACAAGCAGTTACAACGGTAGAGTGATCAAATGCCATGGTAGATATGAGCACACATTCACATCCAGGGCCAATTAATCCTCACTTGGGGATCAGAGAAAATTCTGTGATTTTAAAAATATTTAAGAATGGATAATTATTTGACAGCATTCATTTCAATTTCTTTTTCCACCTTGATGCACATGAGCCTTGGCATTCACATTCCCAGCATACCCCCATGAGTAGACCTAGATCTTGAAAAAGTCAAAAACAATTTTATAGGGATTGTGAAACATGACAATGACTTAAGTATTACACCATAACTATAAACAACACACTAACAAATCAACCACTTGAGCCTTGGCAAACATAGGTTATGGATTAGGACAATTCCCAATAAGTGGCTGAAATTTCACTCTTTCAGAAAAGGATGACATTTTCAGAAAAGGGTGTCCCACATAAGGAAGCACTGTCAAATGAAAATTAATTGAAGTGATTTTATTATGGGGAAAATATTGCATACACATAACTTTTTTTTAAGTATATAATTCACAAGCCTTGATACTTTAGCTGTTAGTAGTAACAAATTCCTTGTGATATACTATAGAACAAATTGCAACACCCAAATGACACAAGCATATCACATCATTTTGGGAAGGATGGGAAACCTACTTCCTTAGTGTATTTATGATACATTTTAGTATTGTACAGATTTAGATTATATAGTATATAGGTTCTTAGGAATACATCTATGTATATTGTAACCAAGAGAAAGCCTGGTCCTTGAGGGAATTAGCAAGAACTCAAATTTAACTTATATCACCAATGTAGGGTGAGTAAGTAATTATAATTTTTCTTCTTTGATGTGAATTCTATAATATCTTCTCCCCTCAATTATTTTTGTCAATCTGACTTTCTGAAACAGAAATCTGTTTGCCATAACATTTGTAAGACCCTTAATTTTAGACCTCCTTTATCAACATTGACTCTTAACCTATTTCCTTTTATTTCCCTAAGACAGCACCAGTGATTGATGCACCAAGATGTGGTGACAATGAAACATATACATAAAATATAAATGGAAATAACTACATTACTCAGAACATGCCAGATAGGAATGACCTAAAGTCATTATTTTGACATGATTTCACTTAATCTGCAAAGTACATCAGTCATATAATTAGTACCATTAATCTCAAAGTGCAGATTGTACAGATATATGGCTTAGCAAACACTTTTTACAAGGGGACTATAAATCCTAGCTGTATCTAAAAAGCCATCACATCATAGTTTTTAAAGAATCTAGTTACAAAAAAAAAAAAAGAAATAAAATGCATACTATTGAGATGTCACAATGATCTTAAACTCATACGTAAGAGGTGAGATTGGTAGAATGCTAGACCTCAGTGAACAGATTCTGATTTATTGAATTCTTGTTTCTGTGTATATTCTACAGGAGAACATGTTGAAGAAGAACATGAGTGATTACATGGATCTGATCTTTTAGAAACCAACATATAATGGGGCTTGGTGAAGTACAAGGTCCTGTGTTGATTACTGAGCAATAGATATTTCTTTTCTAAAATTCCTAAGCCTATATAAATCATGTTTGTTGGAGCCTATTGGAACTGTTTTGGACATTACTTATTAGTTATGGCTGCCAGAGTGTTTAAAATTAATCTCCAACCACTAGATTATGACAACCAGACTATCATTGTACTCCTTAAATCAAACAAAATGTGTAAAACTATTGCTGTCAGATGTTTAATTTCCCCCTTAATTTTATCTGACTCCATTATAAGTATTTCATTAGTTGGAAGGAAGTAGAGTTTTTTAAAAAATTCCATAACACACTATAGCCCTCAAAAATGCACTATAATATACCACTGTATCAAGAAAATTGATTGTTAAAAAGAATATATGTGTATATATGTATATATTTTCCACGTTCCCCTTGACCCACTTATGAAAGCAGATTAAATTAATTCTCTTAACCAAAAATATTCTGAAAATAAAACGTTATTTTCTTTTTATAGAGTAAGAGATCAATTTCCTTTTCTGCAATAACAAATGCAATATGCTGCTCATGGAAATAGAATGTAATCTCTTTGAGAAAAGGACCATTTCTTTGATTTCTCCATTCCATATTATCATACTAAAAATACCTGGTGAATTTTGGGCAACACAGATAAGAATAGCAGAGGCCTAATATTATTGTTGCAAATCGAAAGAATGAGGCTACAACTGAAATTCTGTAATATGCAATCTTGAAACAAATAGATATTTTGTTGAGGTTTATTTTTTGAAATTCCTTGTTGTTTTTTATGGTTTTTGTTCCTCATTATCCCATTTCCCTCTACCAGTGCAGAAAAACCTGACTTCTACGTATGTTGAGTGCTGACCTGAAAGCAGTTTGTTCTACATTAACTATTTTCTTAATATCAGACTTATAAAATGGCATTTAATTAAATTTCAGGGGGAAAATAGACTTGTCAGTGAATATATTTCCCAGTCTTACCAAGCTTGTCTTTTTCTTTAATTTGAAAACTCTAAAAAATCAAGCTATTTGACTTTGCATTTTCTGAGGTTGTTTCATATAATTACATAGAAAGACATATCTTGCTCTTTTTCCTAAACCAGATAAGGAGTTTCATTTCAATTCAAATTAATGTGTAAGATGATTTTTCAGGACCATGATTATGTATAAGAAGTAGAAATGTAGTAGGAAGTGGCAAAATGATCTTATCCTTTCTCTAAAGCCTCTATATCAGCTGATCTCATACCACAAATATAAAATTGAATTTTGACCATTTAAATCGAATTCAAAATTTACTTTTAGAGGAGAAATAAGTCGTTGCCCTTGACATAAACCCTAAATAAAGCCCGGTTTTAGAGAGAAAGAGGAGTGAGGTATTACTTTCCCTTGTTCTGACAAAATGAATTTTGTCCCTCTTCTGGCACGGTAGTTCCAGTTTTTCTCCCTAGGAGGACCCCTGATCCCTCTGCAAGAGAGTCATTTTTTAACTAGTATGCAGATGGACAGTGAATGGGTCCTAAGGTCTTTTACCACATCGCACATCCATTTCTGTTCAGTCACTGATGTAGCTCTGGGGAACACTTACTGCCAGCAATGAATGATCCGGCTTTCCTCATTTATTCAGCACCTGCCTGGTGCCAGGCCTGTGCTGAGTGTGGACATGCGATGTTATGCAAAAGCCTAGTTAGACAGAGCCCTGCTCTCACAGCGCTTACTACAGTCAAGTGGGAAAAAGAGACATGAATCAAATGATCAGTCACATAAATGTAATGTGATATGATAAGTGCTATGAAAGTCAAAGCTTGGTTCAATAACAATGCTGAAAAATCTGACTTCATTAAGGTCAGCTGAGGCTTCTTCAAGATGTGAGAATGGGGCCACGATTCGGAGACCAGAGTCCGAACTAAAAGGTCAAGCAGAACGTAGAAATAGAAACCTATGCAATTGAGGCCTGACTTGTGTCTTAATCCCTACTCTAATTTTACTGGCATTATCTGGGTAATTGAAGCAAATGATTCTGAAGAGTCCTCATTAAACTGGGAAATTTCCTCAGTGTCTAAAGCCTGAGGAATACTTTACCCAAATGTGCTTGCCTGCAAAAAGCAGCAAAACTAAGAAAATATTGCAGGTGATATTCAGGCACAGGATGCAAAGATCACCATTTATTTATCACCGTTCTGTGTTTGCTCTGTAGATGAGGTCCAACCTGCTCAGTTTGTCTTAGGGCAATTTCTGTTCTAGTCCAGGAACACACAAATGCCTCTGAAAGCCGGTGGTCGAGGCAGCCGAGATAATCCCTCGCCCCTTGGCCCCCAGCCACCTGTAATCTGCTGCTTAATTGCCACGGCTCTTCCTTGGCTGTTTTAACTGCGCTCCACCCCAAACCCATCTTACCATACTATAGCTTTGCACAGTAATGCCCCAGCTAATTCGTGTGCTGCACTGTTTTGTTGATTTTTCGTTATTATCACGTTGATTTTGCTTAAGGAAACACTGTGTCCACAGTTGAGTCAACATGAACACGAGAGAAGTAAACGGCTTGTTAGAACCTAAGTACTCACAGGGCTGCTGCCTCTCACGTGTTTTCCCTCCTTTTGTTCCCAGCTCCCTGAGCCTGTGGCAGGCAGTGGAGGCCAGCAGGGCCCGATCTTTTCAAAGTGCACCTTCACAGGACTGAGCAGAGCCTATTTCATCAACAAGGCAGAAACAATGAAAGGTCATAGAACTAGCTTCTGGAACAGAGTGGGGAGGAGCCTTAGATGCGTCGCTAGATGGCAGTGTTTCTGAAGTTCATTTGGAAGACACCATATTTGGATTTACAACTGCTGTTTTGTTAAAAAGTTAGGCCAATAAATTATGACTACTATTTATTGGGGGTTTATAATGTATCAAGCAATGTGGTGTTTTATCTTCTCTAATGTTCAGATCAATATGTTAAGTTAGTCAAAATAAGTATTCTCTTTTTGACAGATGAGAGAATGGAGGATTAAAATAGTTAAATAATATCAGTTAGGAACAGGAAACTAGCTAAGCATTTTTTCAGTATTATATTGTTTAGCTCCCAATTGGCCTATACTGTAGGAACTAGTGTAGTCTTCATTTTGAAGATGGGGAAACTGAGGCAGAGAGGTTAGGTTACTTGCTCAGGGTCACACAGCTAATAAGCTATGGAGCCATGGTCTGAACCAAGTCAGTCCATTTCCAGAGCCTATTTTCTTAAACACTCCTTCCTCCTTTTAGCTAGAAAAGAAAAAGTTTAAATATATAATTGTTTTTTCTGCCCTTCATTGGCATTAGTAAGTCTTTGAGTGTAAACTTAATCTCTCAGTGCAAATTATTTTTAGTAATAGTAGTGGAAGAATAAAAAGTATCAACAGGAGAATGCTGTGATTCTAAAAATTGATCAATAATATTCCTTGAAGATTCAAGACAATTTCTCCAGAATTTGATTTTATTATTTTTTTACAGAGACCAACACAATAGGCTTCCATTTATTTTGTCTAACTTGTATTTTATGAAAAGTGGTCAGAGTTTAATTATCAAAAATCCACTGTTACTATTTTGTATATTGTATTATTATATAAGATATAATATTAATATATACTAATATATTTTCATAATTTATATTGCATTATTATTATTCCTTACTTTCAGCCTCTTTCTCTCTGTCCATGACAGTTTCCAGTTCCTCAAAATGTCGAAGTTTGATCTCTGGTTTCTTCATACGAGTCTCAACCAGGAGGGCTCCCAGGGACCAGTCTTTCTCTCTTCCATGGCAGCCAGGTGCTTGGCTTTGGTAGTAGCTGAGGCAGGAGCAGTTGCTGCGGCTGCAGCAATGTTTCCTTCAGAAATTTCATGTTCTACTTTCTTCTTCCTGATATCACCCACCCTTTCTTTACATGGATCAGTGATTCCTTTGTTCTCTTCCATCTCCTTTTCCTCTGATTTGGTATCCTCACTAACTTCACTGTCCTGTTCTTCTCACTGTTTTTTGTTTTTCTTCATTTTCTCCATCTTGTGCTTTATCATCTTCATGTGTTTCTTTTCCACTTTGTTTTCTGCCTTTCCAGGTTGCTGACCATCAATCTTTTTCCACTGATTCCCCTTCAGCTCCTTCAAGCTGCCCTGGCTTCTTGGGCACCCCCGTATTTGCTGCTCTCCAGGCCGTAGTGGGATTCACTTTCCCAGAGACTTGTGCTGCTTGTCGTGTTAATATTTTCTTGACGTGAGCTTCAGCCATTCAACCAATTCCAGTGCTACCTCCTCCCAGATCCAAGAAAACTCCTCCAAAGCCACTTTTGCTATAGCAGATGCCACACTAGGGTCCACAAGAGTACAGTGTGGTGAAACGAGTTTATAATGTAATATTTAAGATCTTAGAAAAAGGGTTGAGAGGTAGTGGTGAAGAAACAAAAGAAATTCAGTAGGTGAGACCCAGTAGGTGCCAATTTTGGTAGAAACATACATGCTACAAATTTCACTATTCTCAGATATTCCTTATCTCATTATAATTTTTCTGGAAGGTTGATTCTTAGTAGTACTTGGCTACTGGGACCACTATGTTCCAGAGTTACAGATGCTTAATAAAAGAGCAAAGAACAGCCTGAGCAACATAGCAAGACCCAGTCTTTAAAAAATAAAAATTAAAAATTTAGCCAGGTGTGGTGGCTATAGGCTATAGGTGACCTATAGGCCCAGCTACTTGGGAGGCTGAAGCAGGAGGATCTTTTGTTCAAGGGTTCAAGGTTGCAGTGAGCTATGCTGACACCACTGCACTCCAGCCCAGGTGACAGACCAAGACACTGTTTCTAAAAATAAAAGCAAAGAAACTAAACTCTAAACTCCAACAAAGTACTTGAAAAACTATCCTCTATCTGGTTTCTCTGTACCTAATATATCTAGAGTCTTCCAGGTAATATAACAAACTAAAAGAAATTACCCAGTAGTTTAGCAAATTTTCATGTTAATTGGAATTTGTTATTCTCTGGATTACTTACACATGGTACTGCTCCTTTAAAACAATTCTATACAACTAGTTCATTATTTTTAATTCAGTACAAGAGTAAACTTTGAAAGGATGCTTTATTTAGAAGTGTTTGGGTTTGATAGCAGCTGTAGTAAAGGAATGAGACATTGGAAGTTCTGAGATGAGGACTGAGGACGAGCCCTTTCCTTTTGCTGCCAACAGTTTCTAGGAAGAACCTCTGGTTGCTTGCAAATACCTGTTTGAAAATGCAGAAGAACTAATTACTAGGTTTTTTCTTTCTCCCATTTTCTCCCATTTATCTCTTTCTCCCTCCTTGGGTGTAGGAAGGAAAGGTGGTACTATGTGAAAACAACACATGCAGGTGCTGGGGAAAAAAAGGGAAGTGATTCTAAATATAATTCCAAGTCTCCTCAAGGAAGGTACTTCCCCATTCTACCAGGATATACTCTTTCTAGCAGATATAAGATGTTTTTAAACTGTTTCCATTTCATTTATTCAATAAGATAGCTAAATCAAAGAAGGGAGCTCTGGTCAATAGGCAAGAGAATGTTTGTCCAAAGTATACATAACATATTTTGAGTACAGTGATAGCCAGAATGTGGTTTCCTCCTCAGTTACTTTGGACACTGATGCTATAGGAAATTTCCCATAATATGAATAACCATAATAAATATGTAACAAAAAGTGTTCCTACATATATGATCGCACTATATTGAACTACTAGTAGAATAGCTCTGTATGGGCAGGCAGTAGACAGAGATTTTTCTTCCTGCGGAGGAGTAATTCACAGAATATATATGTGTATTTGAAATCGTGGTTGAATAGTCTTATGGGCCATAATATCTTTAAAAAAGAATAACTATTTCTGGGAAGGAGTGGGGGGCAAGTCATCATCAGAAGACCACATAACAAATAAGCAATGTGTTGAGAGAAAGCTAGACAACTTTTTTTAAAAAGTATTTTTTATTACCACATATTATGGGGGTACAATTATTGTTAGGGTTACATAACTTGCCCCTTCCCCCCTCCCCCACGACACTATGCCAGAGCTTCAAGCGTGTTCAGCCTCCAGGTGGTATGCATCGCACTCACCATGTTTTAAAAGTATTTTATCTGCTGAATTTATCCTCATGTTCTCTTCAAGAAATTTTGACAGGAGAACCTGTAGTTAAATCTCCACCTTCTTGTCACTTTCAACATCCTTTGCCAAACAGTTCCAGCTTAATCTGCTGCTATGCTATCTGCTCTTCCTTCCAATCACCCCCTCTGTGTGGTGCCGTGAAAATGTATTCCCTGTCCCCTTCTTCAAATAATGCTTCCTAACTGCAGGTCTTACTTGAATACCCACCAGCTCAGATTCACACTCTCTTAGCATCTTCCCAAGCTCCCCCAAAGGGTCTCTTGCAAATAAATGGAGAGTAAAGGTTTCCAAGGCTAACCCACAACTTTCTTTCCACTAACTGCCTCCTAAGCTACACCCGGTCCTTAGCTTCTGTATGCAGGATAAATGTAGACTTGCATGTTTGGAAAAGCTTGGTGTGTCACCTTGTCTTTTCAACGTGTGGTTTTCATTTTTATAATATGATTACATGAACCTGGTGAAAAGATTCCGACAGTATAGAAGACTATAATACATCTTTTATTCTGGAAAAGTACAAATAAACAAGCAATAATTTTAAATTAAAATAAACAATTTTAGTTTGTAACATTTCTGGTAGTTACCGCTATTAACAACAAAGAACACAAAATCACTTTAATTCTTCATAATTACAAGCAACATCTTTTGTCTTAATGATATGAAAGGAGAATTTAACTTATGTTCCTCCATCTCTTCTGCTCACCTCAAGTTCTGTTGATGACCAGTAGTTTGGGTTCTCCTGGCAGTTTCCTTTCTAACTCTAAGTAACATATTCAAGCCTCTCTTCTTTGATTTGATCACTTTCTTCCCCATTGATTTAAGATGTGGACATTTCTGATCCTAATATTTCCCTCCATCTTCCCACTCCTCTCCCACCCCAGTTTCTGAAAGCTGTGTTATTATTTTCCATGTTAAGACAGGCTAGACCAAACAACAAGCCACTCAGATTTTCTGCCTTTTTCCTCTTGCTCTATATTTTGAGAAATTTCTACAAGTGCATCCCTCAATACTTCTATTAAATTTTTAATTTTAGAATCATGTTTTTAATTACCAAGAAATGTCTTTTCCTGTGATTGCTCCTTTTTGATCACAGCCTATAGTTTTGTGGTTTCAATATCTTCTCATATTTCTCTGAGGCTATGAATAAGAAATTTTAAAACTCCCTTCTAGCCTCTGAACTACATCTGTTTTCTCCAGAGTTAGTTGTTCTGCTTATTTATCTTGGTTGTTCTCCTCTGTGCAAATTTATTCTCACAAATATCTACTGATTCTTCTTTGCCTGATATTATTTGTGAGTGCGGGTTGGGATAGTTAATATGGTAGTAGTTGACAGCACTTGGTGCTAGGAAGACAGGTGGGTTCATACATTGGTATGAGCTGTCTGAGGGAAACTTAACAATATGTATCAAGAATCTTAAAGTTTTTCACATCCATTGAAACACAGACCTACTTGTAGGAACCTACCTTTAAGAAATGACCATTTATGCACAAAGATATTCACATCAATATGAATAAACAGAGGACTAGTTAAATACATTTAGTGGAATATCATGGAGCATTAAAGTTGATGTCTAGGATGATTTTTCTAATGTAGAAAAGATATATATTCATATATGTGTCTCTATATATTTGAAGAATCTTTATTTTCTTGTTTATTCTTTTTAAAATTGTCTACATGAGAATATAATATTTGGACAATTTAAAGTATAAAAGTTGCTTAAAAACGAGTTAAGATCAGATGGACAAGGGCAGGTGGATCAGGTCAATGAGGCCCCACTTGCTCTCCTCCCTGAGTTGTCAGAATTCCCCATCCCCAACTCCTGGATGAGGCGGCTTAGTTTCTGCCTTTGGTTGTGTACCAGGAAGATTAACTGGCTGACATGGGATGGATGTAGCTTTGTTCTCAACTCGCAGCCCAGTGCCACTCTGCTCATCATTGTGTCTGTGTGTGTACACATGTGTGTGTGCATGTGCACGTATATGTGCATGCGTGTGAGGAAGCCTACTCCTTCTCCTGTTTTACCTTAACTTTCACCCCAAATGTGTCTCACCAGCTTTCTACTGGGAACCCCAAATCTTCACCTCAATCTGTTAAAAGACTTAGGCACATTAAAGTTTAGATACACTGAAATGTTAAAAAGTTTATTCGAGCTGACAGCAATTCAGTGGTGTCAAACCACAAATGGTTTGGGCTCCACCAAAGGGGTGTGGAGGGAAAACTTTTATGAGGTATCTGCAAAAACAAGACAAAGAAAATATTTGCTTGATTAAAGTGGAAAGCCCTAGTTTCTGATTGGTTAAGCTTAGGTTTTGTTTTACTACTTACATGGAGTTGCATCAGTAGGAAGCCAGGGCTTTGCAGCCATCTCAGCCTAAAGGGTCCCAATTAATATTTTTTAACAGCTCCTATGGCATCGTCCTTGAGGAAGTAGTTCACCTGTCCCTTTCACCATGCCTTCCCTCTGCCACTTCTTTGTCATCTTCCTGCCCACTGGAACTGTAGCAGCTGGCAAAAACCAAGATTAGGAGAAATAGTTGATAATGTTCAAAGGGAAGGAGGACCGTCTGAATCAGGCCCCACTTCCTATAGACAATGAGGATTTATTAAAGGTTTGCACATGGGATTAATGTGATTAATGTGGCAGTTTTAGGAAGGTTGATTGGAGAGCAGTGTATAAAGTAGATTAAGTAGGAAGGGATTGAGGAGAGGGAGGAAAATTAGAGCACTAAGACATAGGTGGCATGGAGAAGGATTGTATCTTGACAGAAATGGAGAATTGAATGGGAAAATGGTTTTGAAAGGTGATGATGCATTTTACCATTGGACTTGAGGTGACAGTTAAATGTCCACATTTAGCTGTACCTGCAGAAATAATTCCAGGAAATCCATAAAATATTGCACTTCTATTAACAATGATGTGTAAAAAATTGAGTAATTTCTATGTGTGAGTCACTTTGCTAATCACAAATATTTAATGAGTTTCTACTATTTTCCATGAAGATGTTGTTCTCTAGTGGGTAAAAAGGGCAAGTAGTGAGATAATTACGATAGAGTTTGACAAGAGTTATAAGGATGGCTATGATGCTGAGTGCTGAAGTAACACCCAACAATGTACCAATACTTACGATAACCAGCAGGAAGATTTCCTGAAGAAAGTACCATATAACCTGAGATGAGATAAAAAATATATAAAATAGTAAGATTCAGTTCTACCCCTTGAGGATCTCCTGGTATACCAGAGAAACATATAAACCAAACTCAGCAGCCAGTGCAATAATGATTTTATGTGTAAAGTACAAATGATATGAGTTAATTAATTAGACCTGATAGGGTGACAATCAGGCTTGTCATGAGTTTATAAGCAGATAAAAGTCATTTTGGGCAAACGAAACAGCAAGAGCAAAGACATATGGGTTAAAATCTATGATATCTGAAGAATCTCACACTTTCACTTTATCCCAAAAAGCACTCCTTTAACCCATTGTTTCCTGTTATTTCTAATTAGAAAAAATAGTTCTGATTTGACTCTATACATAGAATATTTACCAACTAACATATGTAATAATATATGTAACTCTTATAATAATACATGTATGTGATGAGATTCAGGACAGCCTACCACAAAACATGGTACCTTGGCATATGGAATGTATTAAGCTGAAAAATTTGAGAAACAGCATGTGCAGGAAGGACTTTTTGTGACTTTCCCCGACTCTTTTCCTCTGAAGCAGGTCATAACTCCCTTATATGAGTGAGAAGTGCTCTCCCTGTACTTGGAGGAAAGAAGCATCCTTATCTCTGAAGACAAAGGGACACAAAGGGAATCTGAACAAACAGGCCTGGCTGAGTTTCCCTTGGTTCACTCACAGCCTTTGTCCTGTCACATTTTTCTATGACTTTCCACTCTTCGTCAAAGCTAACCACTTCTTTGAGTCTTAATTTCCCTATGAAATTTCCTTAGCACAAAGAACTTACATAAAATAAATTTGTAGGCTTTTCTTTTGTTAAACTGTCTTTTTGTTACAGGGGCCCCAGCCAAAGAACCTAAGATGGATAGGAGGAAAAATATATTTTCCTACCCTACACAATTAATGACACATAAAATAATATGTATAAAATTACCTTTGTCAGTGACACAGTGCTCAAGTAGTTCTGCTTTTGTCATCACTTTAAAAATCATAATGACATGATTATTTAAATGGCCTTTGGCATGGAATTTTGTCAGAAGTTTTCTGAAATCCTCAGGAATTTAGATCATTTAGATCTTTTTGTCTGTTCTTTGTCCTTTAAGACATGGATTCTTTTTACAAATATTGGTTTCCTCTGCCTCCATGCTGTGCTTACCTAAGTATCTGATGATCGGACAGTGGACTTGTTTGTATGTGACTGGTACCACATTGGTACTATTTAATAGTATTTCTTCCAGAATGTACAGACAAATAAGGGTAAAAATTCTAGAAAGTTAGGTCTTGGCTCAACATATGAAAGAACGTCCTAACTTGTCCACAACAGATTGAGAAAAATGTGTTTATATAAACTTTATTTACATAGTTTTATTTAAAATTAAATTTATTTGATTTATAAAATAATCCTTTATTTTAAGATCATATACTTTTTTCTTATTTTTTATTTTTGGCACTAGAATATCCTTTCTTTCAGGAATTATGGTGTTAATGAATTATAGTCACTTTTTTAAGTGTCCCTATTGGCAAAATAAAGGTTGGAAACACATTGTATGAAATTTTACAGACCCAAACATCCATACAGTCTGACAACTGCAACTTCCCTAACTGCTAAACTTTGTTCCAACTGTCAAATTATGTCAAATTTTCAATTAGTTTATCTTGTTAAAAGATAAGAAGGAAAAATTCATTTAAACAATTTCAGAAAATTGTTTGCATATGTTGATTTTAACTTTCTGAGTTATTCAGATATTCTGTCTTTCCTAAGAAGACACTGAAGGAATAGACTAATAGAATAGAATGCATCAGGAGACCTAGAATCAAATCTAGTTAGCTGTGCAACTAACTAGAGGCATTTTCTTATTCTGCTTCTTAGTTTTATAGTATGAAAAATAAGGGAATGAGCAAGTGGTAAGATCCATTTCAGTAATAAAGTTCAATTAAAAATATATAGTGTATATATGTATATTATATAATGCACATACAAATACATACATATACGTATCTATGTGAACATATACACTAATGTATGTACAATAATGAATTTTGTGGGAAATTTATCATTTTTGGTAATTTTAGAAGTTATTTCAATCCTTGTTTGAAACAGTGAAAACTTTATGGAGTATTAACACTTCAGATAGTTATTTTATTTGGGGAAAAAAACCCCAAGCCATGAAAACTTGGGAATTATAAGAATATTGCCATTATTTGAAAGGTGAAAAGAAATTGGACTATAAGCTATGATTGGAAATTTTTATGAGCATCAATTTGCTGGTGGGCTAATAAGCATTTACGTTTGCTGATCTTGGAGTTAGCTGCCTAATTACTCAATTTGTGCATGCAAATGGAATCGTTTGCTTGTAAATGGATGCAGGTGCAAATCTGTCTGATGGAACTTGGTCATGATCCTTCATTTCTCTACAGTGCTCGAAAAATCAGCCTGGGCTTTCAAAACAAAACAAAAAAATGTTCCTGAGACAAAAAGTGAAATCCATATGTGCAAAATCATGTTTGTACTATGATTGTTCTCCTTAGATTTCTGGTTTTGGATCTTCTGAAGCCATAGTCTTATGGTGATGTCCATGGCTAATTTACAATAGTTTTACAAAACTAGTGTGTTACATTTAGGTTTAACAAATTCTCAAGAATATTTTGGGTCTTAGAGACTCAAAATCAAAATCATAAGAATATGATCAAATGCAGTGAGGAATCCAATTCAGTGATGCAAGTATTTGCATTTTCTAGATTTCATAGATTTTTGCTGCATTACTCAGCCATTGCTTTGATTCTATTGTTTGCACTTGGTTTGGTATGCTAATTTCTGTGACCTTCCCTTCCCCAATAACACTACATGATTCTTAATCTCAAAAAGCATAGTTTCCTTTGGCATTCTGCACAGTACTTAGAACAGTTCTGTGCACAAATAAGACACCCCCAAAATACCTGTTGATTGTTTATGACTAGGGAGGCAGAGATCTAGTGGCTAAGCAATGCCGTATATAACTCAGAAATTACTTTTAATGAAGTTTGGGATTGGAGCTTGGTTCTCTCCAGTGACCTCATGCTTCCAGCCTGCAAGCACAGTAGGAAAACATTGCCCCAGAATGTAATGAGAAAGAGCTGGCAGGGGCGGCTTGAGATACACATTTTGGCAATGCAGAATATACTCAAAAATGATAAAGGCATTTTCATCTCTGACAGATATCCAGGTATCCTCTAGTTAATAAGACTGACATGCTTTTCAAAATAGAAATTATGGAAGTTACCACTATAAAAACTCCGGAGCAATTTCATAGAAAACAGATTCTCATCCACAAACATATGATTCTCATATTGGAACAGAGGCCTGAGGCATTTTCATTTCTCTACTCGGAAGAAATCCTTCATTCTTGGGAAATCAGCTCTGATAGTCCCATTAGGGTACTTTCACTTCGATACCTAATTTGCTTCTAAGATGCAATACTGAATAAATAGCTCAGGTTGTTTAAGAAAATATTTCTGGAGGGAATAAATATTCTCAGTCCTTGCTAATAAAGCTATCTTCATGGTATTCTGGAGTTCGGGCTCAAGGCTTTACCAAATGCCTCTGCAGAGGGCAGTATGAGGTAGCCGACCCAACAACTCTGGCTTCATGTTCTCAAAGCAAGCGTGCCTCTAAGACAGGAGAGGCCACAATTCCCATATGCACAGTCGGGAGTTTATGAGAACACTTGTTTAACCTCTGGGCTGTGTCACTTAATCATTGAGGAGGCTGAGAGAGTTGCCACTGGAGGCAGGTGAAGGAGTAAGTTGGGAGTAAAGCCCTCTCTTCAGGACCCTGTGTCTTTTCTTAGTTCATTCCAGGGTTCCCAGGGGTGCTGCTTGCTCATGGATTATCCAACCTACTTGACATTGGCTTTGTTTGGGAGGATTTATAATGAGATGGTTCATTTATTGACACTAAAGCAATATATGCTAAGAAACTGCCAATAAAGATAATAACTGTAGCAGTGGTTATTGTATTCTGATGTTATACTCCAGACACTGTGGTAACTACATGTTATTTAATTTCCATAGCAACCATAGTACAGGTAGAAAAATGGAAACAAAGGTTTAAGTAACCAGCCAGGATTCACAGGGTACAATCAGTTATTGCACTCAGACCTGCCTGAAGTACTCTATCCCTAGGCCACACCAACCTCCAGTTTGGTAGGCTGTCTTCAAAGATGGAATATAAAAATATATGTAATTGGGAAAAACAATTCTGCCTTTATTATTTGGTAGTTTTTCCCATCTGGTAGGCACAGCCCAAATATCAGGGAGACATTGGATGGATAAATATCAGGGAGATTTTCAAAAGGGAGACAGAAAGTCTGGCTCCTTTTTAGAAGATCTGAATAAACAAAGGTCTCAGTCTTCATGCCATTTTTAAAATGCTCCTTTCTGTTTCACCTCCCACTTCATCAGGACTGACATCCTGCATCTTCTTCCTTTAGATCCCAGCAACCTCCAGTTGCTTCTGGCCATGGTGCTGAACATGTGGGGGTTGCTTCCTCTGCCCAGACCATCCGCAGCCAAATTCTTAACCATGAGAAGTACTGCTTCTTCAAAGTCCGGTTCTGCCATTGGGCCGTCTCCTCTGAGCTCTCCAAATAGGTAATAGCCACCACCACCCCGCCTCCCAGGACCTCTTCTCTGTCTCTTGTATGCACACTTGTTCTTGCATTTATAACACTGAATTGTCATTTCTTCCTTATATCTATCTCTCATATCTCCCCAGCTGTAAAATAAAATGCACAGGCTCTGTGTTAAGTTTCATTCATCTCTGTGTCTCTGCTGCACAACCTGAAAATATGGGTCCTTAATGAATGTGTATGGAAGTGACTTGAAAAGTCTTCTGTACAAGGTGGCTAAAGTCATGATCTTCAATAGCATTTCAAGACAAATGATGCGAGTATCTTGATAGCAGTGCATTGTGCTTTTTTTCATCTTCAGTTGTAAGTGTATTAAGGATGAAAGATGTGTTTGTACTACTGCAGATGTTGCTGGAGTAGCCTGAAAAGGAGAAATGAGATATCCAGCCCACAGCTCACCATTACAGAAGCCTTTGAGTTGGGAATTGCTTCTAAGAAAAAAAAAAATCAGTGTTGGATTGATTTAAAAATCACCTGTTTCCCTCTGTGTTATCATTAAGAATTGTAAGTGTGTGGCTTTTTATTTTTTATTTATTTTATTTTATTTTCAAAACAGGCAAAGGATTTAATGCTAGAAAATGATGTATGATTTGTAGTTGGTTCAGCCGGGTAAGTGTTGTTTTTCCTCAACCACTATGAACTTATTTGTTCAATCAATCATTTTAACGCTGTGCTACAAACCAGGAAATAGGTGGTTTAAAAAGAATAATACCTTGACAGCATCTACTCAGAGCCCTCTGATGCGTATAAAACTGCGGTTACCTATTTTGCAAACAGACTTAAGGAAAAAGTTTATAGAATTTAAATTCCAGAATTTGATCATTTTATTCAACACAAGGGCTAGATGTTTCTAAATTTGAGGACATTCTCACTTGTAATTGAAAAAATTTCCTCTACAGTCTTCCTCTATTTGTCCTTATCCTTGCAACCCCTTCTCCTGGGAGAGATAAGAGGTGCTACAGGAAACAAGTTTGAGTTCAAAAATACAGAGAAAACAGACCACATAATCAGCAAGTCTAGGTAGAGTTTGTGCACTTTGCCTACCTCAGTGACATTGAGCAAGTACCGTCACCTCTTGTAGTCTGTGTCTACAGTTGTAATTTGGGGATAAAATGTGTCCTGATTATATTTCAAAGAAAAAAAAAGAGTTTCCAAAGAGCGTGACCTTGAGGTCCTAGGCAGGTGGCAAATTTAGTTTTTAACACTTCAAATCTGAGGCCTTTACTCTCAGGCTGTTTGAAATGAACCTGGGGAGAGTTTGTCTCCTGCTGAGTTTAGAAACTCATTTGCAACTCACACATTTTAAAAAGCATGGTACTAAACCACATGGCAGAATGATTGTGAAAAAAATTCTTAAAAACTATCCTCAAGTTAACTGGCTTCTTTTTTGTTATTCAATATTTTCAGATTAGCAAGGACTTGATTCCTGCTATTACTTGACCTCTCCAAATCAAAGGCTGCCAAAGGCCACAGACTTAAGTCATATGGTATCTTGATGTGTAGGGATCAAGTTTGAATTGCCCAGTAAGGACCTATGACTTGGGATGACAGACTTCATTATTGTGACAATACAATACACTGATCAGTGTAGTGTCCTGTGCTGACTCTTCAACCCTTACGTTTTTGGGCTTTTCCATCTTCTGAAAAAGCAGCCAGCTCAGAGGCCACACAGGTTGTTGGCCCAATTCCCTGCACAGCTGGGTTGTACTCAGTGCTATGCTGTAGTCACCAACTGCCGGGGGACCACGGACTGCTACTGGTCCATCACAAACCAGGCCACGGCCGTTCCCCATGGCTCACATCACCACCTGAGCTTCTCTGCACTCCCATTACCCCCAACACCCCCCAACCCCATCCGTGGAAAAACTGTTGTCCGTGAAACTGGTCCCTGGTGACAAAAAGGTTGGGGACCACTGCTATTCCAAAAACTGTCTTTCAAGATTGCTTTGGGATATTTCTTTCTCCTTGCTCTCTGTTGCATTCACTCAGGGACAGCTTCTCTCTTGACTTTCTTCCAAAGCTTTAGAGGATAAAAAAGTAAGGAAGAAAAGCAAAAGTGATGAGCATAGGCTAGGTAGGAAAGCAACACTAGAAATAACATATAGGAATTGTATTTCCTGAAACAAAAATTGTAATTTGAAATCTGACAATAGGTTAGAAAATTTAAAGTCAAGACTAGCTTGGTAGACCAGGAAACAGGATCTTCTTATGAGCTACAATTACAGTAAGATATCAAAATAGTTTCAAAGGTAACAAAAACTAGGATGGTTTAAAGAGGATTAATGCAATGGGTAGGAGGTTGAACTTGCTGGCCTTTAGTTTTGCTCTAAACAATTCATCCATTCATTCATTCATTCGTATACTCATTCAATGAATAGTTACCGAGTACTTACTACATGCTGGGAACTGATGGAATGGAAGTTAAAAATTAAGGTAAATTTTAGAAAATAAATGATTACATCTTTTGTACCCTGAACCTATACACTGAGATATATGTTTATTACCTGCCATTGTAACCAACTCTATGAACAAATTTCCATGATCCCCATATTTTTTTATAATGCCTACCCTTAACTAACTACTTGAACTTTTTGAGTTGTTTCCCAGAAATGGTGGAACTTTTACAAGACAAAGGAGTTGAGCCTCCGGAGGCCTCTGAGCAAGATTCCTGATGCCAAGAATCACCATCCCACAACATGCACCAATGCACATGGGCCCTCCTTAAAAAGCTGGTGATCTCTGTTGGTCAGGGAGACAAATTCAAGACTATTTCTCCTGTTCTGCTGACAGATGTCTTTTGCATTAAAATCTCTTTCTTCCTTGGCAATCCTCATTGTCTCAATAATTAAACAAGCAACTGGATCTAGGCTGAGACTCCTTACAGTTTTGATAGCACCATGGCTAGGACCAGCCACTTATTATAGTCTGCTGCTAGGGAATATTGTATCTGTAACAGAGTAGTCACCCCTCCTCCCATAGATATGGAAGTGTAAAATTGAGAGTGAGGAATATATAGCAGAGGAAATGTCCTGAAAAAATAGCAAAAACATTTTCTGTCTCTTTAAAATACCCTCTGCTCCTTTTTGAGAGCTAAAACCTGTATCCCTGCCTCAGGACAGTGGTTAGGAGGAGCAGGGAGAAGACCTTATGTTCTTATCCCAGGCCTACACCAGCCCCCAAGGTGGGCCCAGGAGGGCTTTGTCTTTGATGGAGATAGGAAGATTAGACTGGTTAATCACAATAGCCTAGAACTGAGGGCACTCCCTTTATAAGCTCTGTATTTCTGCTAAGGTTCAGGAAATTTGGATTTTGAGACAAAGTCTACCATTTTTTCTTCTTTGTTGGAAAAATAGTAAATTTCTCTTTCTTTCTTCTCAAACCATTTGTTCTCCTTTTTCTGATGCAGCCATAAGGACAAGTGCCAACTTTCCATAAAATGTCCAATTAGGTTTCTAAATTTTACATCAGATATTTTGGAAATGATGACAAATATTTCTGTAATAAGACAAGAATAATAATTGCAGGAGATGTGGGATCTATGAGACTATAATAGCCCCCCCTTATCCATAGGGATATGATCCAAGACCCCCAATGGATGCTTGAACCTAAGATAGTTCCAAACCCTATATATACTATTTTTTTCCTATACATACATACCCATGATAAAGTCTAACTTAGAAATTAGGCAAAAAAAAAAAATAGATCAACAATAATAACTAATAATGAAATAGAACAATTATAACAATATACTGTAATAAAACTTATGTGAATGTCATCACTGTCTTGTCTCTGTCAAAATATCTTAATATTTTCAGATGGCAATTGACAGCAGGTTACTGGAACCATGGAAAGCAAAACTGTGAATAAGGGAGGACTACTATACCTTGAAGAGAGTGGAAATGCTTCACCAAAGCATTAATTATAGAAATAATGGTGAAAGAAGCTACCACTTACTGAGCACCTGCCAGGTGTCTATCATAGACCACACACTTCCAGGATATGATGTCTAACCCCTATTCCAATGGCCTCCAGAGAGGGCAGTTAAAAACCAATATTAGCCATGCCATATTTCTTAAAACTCCCTAAAAGGCATATTGTCATGAGAAAAGAGCCCCTTTACACTTTTTTAAAGCTAGATACCTAAGCTTAGTAGATCAAACTGAAAACTAATAGAATGGCATGGAAAGTCCTGTGCCCACTTTAGTGACACATGCGCGTGCACGCACACACACACATTCACAGATCAGTTGGCGAACTATATTTGTGTGGGTCTATTTCTGGGTTCTCTATTCTGGTCCACTGGTCTATTTATGTGAGTGGGTACATGCATTCACGTGTGCATGTCTCCTCTGGCATTCTCTCCTTCAACCTGTCATGTGTTCCACTACCAGTCTATTGGCCCAGCTGTGTTCTGGTAGAGGCCTTTCCTTATACAACAACCTTCAGTTACTTCCTGTGGGTCACAGAAAATCCAGGCCATGGCTTGATGTTTAAGGTTCCTCACAACCTGTCCTTGGGTGGACAGACACACAGCACACCTTCCTCCACTTCCCTTTTCCACTTTGCTTCGGGGCCTATTACAGAAATCCATGAATAATCTTCACACTGTTTTCCACTGACCTAGGACAGAGCATCAGAGTTTTTATCTGCACATTGTGTCACAGGCAATTCCAAGACTTTAATTAGGGTAGACACTAGAGATGAAAACTCTTTGCCTCCTACTTCTAGAAACAAATAGCTTTTCCATCCTTGACTTCCCACTGCTCCCTATCACTGACCCTAACCTTTCATAAAGCTGAGTTAGCAGCTGCTCAATGTCCCCACTTTCAAGCTTCTGTGACTTACTTGCTTATCTTACTCCCTCAGCTGCAAATTCTTTTTATCACTTAGCTCAATGTTGTCTCCTTTGAGACGTCTCTTTGGTTTCTCCAACTATAGACAGTCTCTTTCCTTAGTTCCATAGCACTTTACTTGTCCCTCTCTCGTGACAGTGACCTCATTTCCCTTTTATTATGCTGTACCTGACTTCTTCATGTTTAGGACCATTATTACCTATCATTAAGTAACTAAATTTGTGCTTCTATGAGTCTAAGTGAGAAGAATCTCTGTCACAAATCAGTGACTGCCATTTAGACTGTCTGTCCTAAAGACTTATGCTTTGGGACTCATATTTGAAACTTCTATATATCAATGCTTTTGGCATTTCTCTTCCCACTAGCAGCCACATAGTCCTCTAGCTGCCCTTGGAAGCTACCTGTGGTATCATTTGGGATTCTTTGGTTGAAAGTAACAGAAACTGACTCTGACTGAAATTAATTTGTTAGAAGATTATAGAGAAGCTTATAGAATCTCAGGGAATGCTGAAGAAACAGGCAAGAAATAAACAGAGACTAGTAGCAACAGATCTCACCACCCACACAAATATTCATTAAGAGAAATATAGTCATATACTCTTAAGTTTCAGAATTGAATATATCTATACATATGATTAATACATGAATGAATGGTGTCTTCCTATGTGGTAAATATTGTATATATAATCATGCAAGTAGAGCTTGGTTTATAGTTACCAGGCTCCATTTGTCAGTGATGATAGGGAAAAGGTTATGTCATTAGCTACTAGGCTTTTATTAAATGGTGAAGAAAGTAAACCAAATGATTTTTTCCATGTCTCATGCCTACTCTCTAAACACTCTTTATCTCTCAGAGACTATTTGATCCTTTCCCATCATCAATTTTTTTCCGAAGGAACTATGTCTTATACATATTGAATTCCCTGCCTTGGGAGGCACTAGATCATGTCTAATGAATAAATTATAGCAAGTTAATGTTTGCCCTGGTAATGAGGCCTGAAACTCCTTCTTGAGTGTTAGGCTAGAGCAATCATATGCTAGTGAGAAACTGGTTTTGGTGAGAGGTCATTGTGCATCCTGGGAAGAAGGGTAGGTGAGCCCATAGGCTGGATTTTCCACCAACACTTGTTGGCTGCTGAGAAGACAGCAGGTATAGGATGGAGCCAGGGGATGGAGCAGGCATGACCTGTGAGGGGCAGAGAAGGGCCTGGCCTCCGTGGAGGAACATGATCTCTCCTTGCCTAGTGAGGGAGGGTCTGACTAGAAAGTAGGTGCTAAAACAGCAAGTTTTGTTCTTAAACACTGATGTTTCCATGAGTGAAATATTTATGCATATGTTTTTTCTAAATTCTATCCCCAACACCATGGGATACTGCCCTTTCCTCACTTAATATCTTAGCAATATTACACCTGACAACAATGAACAGTGATGATAGGCAGTAGGTGGAGAATAGTGCCAAGGGATATTTCTTTCATTAAAATTTTATTAAAATTTTTGCTTATCAAAAGCTGATATCTGACTGGCTCTGATTTATTCCAGGTAGCAAGTACTCATTTTCATGGCTGTCTTGGAGCATTTTTTTTTGATTGATACAACTATACTAGAATTATTTTTCTCTGAGCATCTGGAGGGCAGGAAGTGTGCTTTATTTATCTCTGTATCTTCAAGCCCTAGATGGCTACCTGGAACTATAAACTTTCAACAAATATTTATTTGTTTGTTTCTTTTAAAAATTTATTATTTAACATATTGGCTGCCACACAAAAATCAGAAACTTTTCCCTAGGGCCACAGTGATTTATTATGAAAATAGAATAAAAATTTCAAGTGTAATTTAAGGGCAAACAATAATAGAAAAATGAAATTCATTGACTTCTATTCATTTAATCCATGTTTTTAGAATTAAATTGTCAATATTAATTGTAAAAATATCAATAAGATTTTATATATGCTTCATGAGCCCCTGCTGTCAAAACTAGAGTGAGTTAAATACAACTCTCATGACAGTTAATGTGTTAATAAATAGAACAAAGTAGATGAGTAAAAAAAGAGAAGGGAATGTTGACATTGTGACAGAACTTTATGAGTGCCACCCATTGGTGGCTTCCATGGAGACCTCCCATCTGCTGAGGGCTGCTACTGTATTTGATGCTTGAGGAAGTCCTAAAAACAAGTTAACCGGTTGTCACTCACCTGAAATACAAATCCCTTGAAACACCTCCGCCAGGCAAAATTATTAACTCCTTCCAGAGAGGCCTGTGCCTTTCTTAGACTGGATCTGGTGGGACAAGTTCTTTTGGCAATCTTGAAGCTGGAAAATCCCACCATGCTTTACATTGCCATCCGAAGCATTATAAGCCTTTTGGGCTTCCCTGCTTTCTCACAATCTCACTGCACATGCTGTCCTGTGAATACTTTCACCTGGCTAAAAAATGTTACTTCTTTTGTCCTTCCTTTCCCTTCTCTTCCCTTCCATTTCATCTCCCCTTTCCCCTTTGAAAGGCTCCTGTTGTGCCTTGGAGTGTTTAATGCAGTAAAAGAAATCTTTCACATTCTTAACTTCTTTATTGGAAACCCCTTGTGCCTCTTACCTTAACTGAAACTGACTTTCCCTTGAAGATACTGAATTTTAACAGGCCCTTGAAAATGGCTTGGGGCTATTATTCCAACCTGCAGAGATTCAGGGGAAGATTTAATCTCAGCAAACTTTTTAACCTCCATGCCACCTTTCAACCATTTGCCCTTCCTCATGGAAAACTATGTCTCCTTACAGTCGGTAGCTCTTCTGACAATAGCTATAAATATTTAACTTCTGTCTACACTTGCCACTATTTGTGACATCAGTTACTCTCAGTACCAAAATCTATACTTCCTATTCAGATCTCCATTGGTTAGATGATAATATTCAAGCTCTTCCCCTGCATTTGCATTTGGATGGCACATAGACATCTTAGACTCTAAGGCAACCAGGACTTAACTCATTTTAAACCACCCTAGCACCCACCCCTAAGCCTATTATTGTCTGGACTGACCCACGTTGTTACTGAGAGAAGCTATCTGCTAAACTCATTCTCTTACTTTCATTTGAGCGGTAGGGAATTGTTCGAGCACAGGGAACAGGGGAGCAATGTTTAATAATGTTATTGAGCAAATGGGCTCACTGCCCAACGTGTACAGAACTCAATACTATGTGGCACCAGCTTTTGAGAAAAGAAAGTCTTTGTTGCAAAAATGATCAATAAGGAGACAGGAGCAGACTCAAATATGTCTTCCTGATTTGGGATCTGGGGCAAATTTACGGACTTGCAGGACAAGGGAAAGGACTTAGGAATGTTGACTTGGCAAGATCTGATTTAAAGGCTTTAAATTTGGCCATTTATGGTAAGGTATGTTGAAGTAGATTTTAACCCTGGATCTTGCAGGCCAACGGACCACTTGCTTCTCAAAGAGATCCAGGGTTCAGGCTCCAGTCATGTCCTCGTCTTCTTGGTTCCAAGGGAAGGAATTGTTGGTTCCAGGTGTCGTTAGAGGTCAAAGCTTTTTCTATTTGCACATGCCTGGATTACATGACTTGTAGTTCTTGGTTTTGTTATAACTACAAGGTAACTCAACCTTTTGTTATCAACAGAGCAGGCCCAGTTTTGGCCGGTTCTGCAGTTACAATAACAAGGAATTCTACTTTCTAATTGTGCTTTCCTGGTCTCCCTTACTATCACCACACAGTACTCTGCTTATGAATAACATTTCTCCTGCCCTGGTGCTGAAGTAATTAGATTTCTCAGTCAGTAGAGAAAATTTGCATGGAACCAGGGAACTATTGATCACCATTCTTATGTTTGTAAAGCATTGTAAGTACCATATATTTTGGCTCAAGACACAGATTCCTAGCAGTGAAGAATAATACAGGGATTTTTTATGAAATAATTTCAAAAGGAAGTAATTTATTCTTTCTTTGAATCTTCACGATACTTTTAATCTGATTCCTCAGGTATGTATTTCTCTGTGTGGAGGACAGAGATGTTTTCCTTTATGTTTGGACTACTTGGTGAATAGCACCATGCCTCGTGAGTGCATGGCTTCACCATGCATGCTTGGTAGTGATATCATGATCACTTCCAGAGCCATTCCCAAGGAAATGCTTTCTCATCCACCAAATAATGGTAGCAATTTATGCCAAGTACTTTGTGCCTTGACCCCACATATGCAGGCACAAATCCACTAAGGCATTTTTGCAGAAGTGTATTATCATCGGGGTGTGGCAAATGTTTAATCACTATGACAATTTTACCCATGTCACTGTCATCACTAGCCCAAGATGCATATTCTAGGAAGGTTCTGTCTTTGCACAAATTTGCCCACATTTCTCAGTTAATATTCCTTATGACATTTGCACTGTACCTGGCAGCACTTGTATCATGAAAAAGAACACAAATAAATACACATATACCAAATTACAATTTGTTATTATGACATCAATCACCACACCTAGTTGTACTTGTGGCTGTTGAGGCAGCAGCCTTCTATGATGCTAATAAAGTCAAGATGAGAGGTCGCTTCATAACCTGATCATATTGAAAACAAATTCCCTGGATAGCTGGGAAGAGGAGTTGGGATTTAATGCAAAGCTGAGGGAACTGCCAAAGCCTGCATCCGTACAAGGGTTCTTTCTTTTAGCAAGTCCACCAAAGGGTCACAAGTGACCTCTCTCAAACCACCCTTTGAGGAGAGCTCCTGTGGATCTCATGGCTTCCCTCTGGGTAGACTGTCACATTCTCTCCTTTTGCAAGTGTCCAACTCTGAAAAGTTTTACATTTTAGTGGTCCTTAAAGCCATTTTATGGGCATAAATGATTATAATTTTTAACTTAGTAACTAAGGAAATACAGATAGACAAAATACCCTTTATTTTATTCTTACCACTCTCAGACACTTGTGATCACAAAATATTCTAATTAAACTTTCATTATCTTTGTGCTTAAAGGAAATGTCCTGTTCCTAATGCAGGCAGTTTGAATTTATAAGTTCTGACAAGCTGCTTGGTACCAGACAGCCAAACTGATGAACGGTCTTGGCAGATTAAATGTAAATTTGATTGAAGAAAACAACCTACAAAAATTTATGCTTCTGTATAATCTATGTGATTAAATGTTACTTGTTTCAAAGCTAATATTTCTGACACTTTCAATTACAGCTTTTGGAAATTTTATTCCACATCATTTAATCTATTTTAAATAACTCTCCCTTTTAGGCTTTGAACATACTGATGTATGTTTAGCATCAATCTTCAATGCAAATTTGGAAATAATCTTTGTCCAATCTACAACAAAACTTACTGTATATGGAGATAAGTTTTAAAAGTTAAACCTACAATAATTCTCTTTCTTATAACTATGAAAGTATTGAGTCTCAGCATAACTACTGTTGTCCTATATTTTTAAATGTGGTAAAAACACATAACATAACATTTCCCATCTTAACTATTTTAAATGTGCAGTTCAGTAGGATTATTTCATTTGGGATAATTTTAATTGTCCTTAACATTCATCCCTGTTGTAGTGTGTGACAGGATATCATTTTCTATGGCTGAATAATATTCTGTTATATGGATATACCATATTTTTTTTGTTTGTCTTTGGATGGACATTTGGGATGCTTCTATCTCTTGGCTATTGTGAATAATGCTGCAATGGACATACAAATATCTCTTTGAGATTCTGCTTTCAATTCCTTTAGATATATACCTAGAAGTGAGATTGCTAGATCACATGGTAACTCTATTTTTTTTTATTTTTTAAGGAAGCTGTATATATATATATATATATATATATATATATATATATATATATATATATATATAGCAGCTGCACCATTTTATGTTCTCACCAAGCTATTGTCCTTTTCATGACAGATAATAGTAACTAAATATTGAATGATACTAGTAACTATGAAATAATAATAAAATACCAATAATTTAAGACTCTTAGACTCTTATATACCTGAGTTTTCAGTAGCTTGCATTAGTTTGAAATAGTAAATTTAGTATTGTGCTGTTTTGCCACTGTCTGAGTTTTGTTTTGTTTTGTTTTGTTTTAATTCATGGATTTAGAGGGTCAGAACACTCCTCTACCATAAACTGATCTAAATGAAACTTTCATGTAGTGCAAATAAAATTATAAGCTAGGGAAAAGAAAGAAAATTGCCATTTCTAAATGATTTCCTCAGTCTGAGGAAAATTAGATGTGAACTTGTGGAGGATGAGATTGCCCCATGGAGTGGGTCATGCCACCTTGAGATCAGCTGTAACCTACTGCCAAGACAAGAAGTTCTTTATGTTGACACCCTTCCCAGGATGTGGCATTTCATCCCATTATAATACTTTATTTCTTACTCCATTTCTGATATGAACCATGGCTCTGGGTCATCCTTGTTTCAAAGGGTTTTGTAGCCATCTCTGCTTTACTTGGTGAAGAAACCTGCCCAGCTCTCATTTAATGTGTGTGTGTGTGTGTGTGTGTGTGTGTGTGTGTGTGTGTGTGCTATCAATATGGGAACTTTACCATGGGTCTCCAGGAGATAAAATTATTTCATACATATAAAAGCATTTTAGCTCAAATTATTCTATAGATTTAATGTAATTCCTATTAAAATCCAGCAAGGTTTCTAAAGACAAAGGCAAGCTTATTCTAAAATTTATGTGAAAAGGCACAAACCCTAGATTAGATAAAACCATTTGGAAAAAGAAGAATAAAGTAGAGGAATCACTCTACCTGATTGTAAGACTATATGGCAGTATCAAGACAGTAAGTTATCAGCAGAGGGATAAATGCATAGATCAGTGGAACAGAACAGAGAACTTAGAAATAAAGCACACAAATGTGCCCAACTGATTATCGAAAACACTTTATGCCTCATACTAGAACAAAATCATATTTTCATTGATTTCAGCCTTTTTGCCTCTGGATTTTTGTTTGCATCATGTGCCCTGATTTGCAGCTCCATCTCCACAAATGGCACAATTTTCCTTTCTTGAGAGAAACCTTCACTGACCCTTGCAGCCTGAAATAGTACCTCGACTTCTAATCTTAGGAGGAAACATTTAGTATTTTGGCTTCTCATTTCAGGCCAGAGGTCTATAATGGGAAATCAAGAGTGTTTAGCATTCAAGATGAAAGCAAAAGGCTATAAGAGAGGAAAAGCTAGAACTGCAGAGATTGTTGTGGCCTGATTTTCTCTGTTGAGCCTCAAAACTTTTCTGACAAAGTTCAATAAAATAGGCTGTCCTCTTGTTGAGGGTAAGAACTGCTTCCATCTTATTTATTGCTGAGTGTGTTCATTTATTTGGCACATGAATTAAATGCTGACCTTACCAGGTACTGAGCTAGGTACTGAGACCACAAAGGCAAAACAAACATAATCTTTGAACCTCTGTGTCCCTATCCTACCAGCTAGCACATGGTAGACACTCAAACCATATCCACAGGAAGTATTTGTTGACAGATTGACTGAATGACTAGATGATATTGTCAAACGAGGGAAATCAAGAGGAACCCCATGATAGAAACTAAAAATAATTCTACCACAATAGAATATTCTTCACCCCACATTTGTCTGGACTAGTTTTCCAAACCTAACATTCATGTTTCATTTGAAGCTTCTATTGGACATAAAAAAAACCAGGTCTCTGGCTACTAAACAGTCCCTGCTTGTGAGCTCAGGTCTCCAGTACCATGGTGATGAGAATAAAACAGAATGATTTCTTTCCTTGGTGACTTTCATGTGGTTTGACACTCACTAGTCCCTGAACAGATTCCTCACTGAGTGAAGGTCATACCTTCACTAGATGTGGCAAATATACAGTGTGCTGCAGCTAATTCTAAAATGCACAAATGCCTAAAGAATGCCAAAGATGGAAATGTACTGCCTCAGGGCACCGCTGATAGAATCATAAACATTTGCAACATCCCATAATATCACCCCACCTGGCCTCCAGCCTGGAGTCCTCTGGTAACCCTCTCACATCTCAAAATGATGTGAGGATTAGTTTCATTAGAAATATTTGCTCTTAGAACTCCTTGGTTGTCTTAATGGTGGTTTATGTAGCAAAAATTGTAAACACATAAGTCATTGGTCATCTATCTTATAAAAGCTTATTTTTGGTTACTAATAAAGAGATTGTGAATAAGCATGTATAAATTTATAACCAATACTTTAAAAATAAATTTCATGCTTTTTATCTGGACGGCCAGATAAAAAAGAGGATGTCTAGTCAAATTTGAACCTCAGATAATGAAAAATGTTTTAATATAAGTATGTCCCATGCAATATCTGGAGCATACTTATATTAAAAACTTGTTTGTTGTTTTTATCTTTTGAGAACTGGAGGTAGGAACGAGAAGTGCCTGCAAGCAGAAAAGAGATCTTTTCAGGGAGATGAAAATATTCTAAAATTGGATTGCAGTGATTCCATAGCTGTAAATTTACTAAAAACCATTAATTTTGCACTTAAAATGAGTGAATGATATGGTATGTAATTATACTTAAATAAAAATGCCTATGTTTTCTTTTAGATGACTCAAGGCTAAAATATTTTTCTTTGATGGATGAGTTACATTTTTCTTATAGTATTGTGAGTAAATCAGGTGGTAAAAAGTGGAGGGATTTTGTAAATGCTAGAGTACTGTACAAACACAACATAGTCTAATAATATTTCTCTTATTAATTGCAGTATATGTATTTCATGATTGTATTTTTCTGTTAAAGTTACTTCACCTGCAATAAACTCTTGCTAGATGTTATTCTCTTCATTTTTGCCAGTGGTTCAACTGGATTTCACATATTGATAAGTTCAAGGTCACATCATGACAAGGATAGGGCCATTCCACTGTAAGTTTTCTGACTCCTAGCACAGTGTTGTTCCCAAATACCATGTGTAATTAATAGAGAAAACAGTTATATTCATCCTTTTTTAACCCATCTTTTCATTTTTTACTATAATAAAAATGTACAGATGGAAATAAAGCATCAAGGTAAGATTGTGTCAAAATCACTACGGAAATATTTTCTATGATAGTTATTGTACCTTTCCTTTAATCATTCAATAGTCATTTATTGCATGCTGAGTGCATATCGAACACTGTGTCGGGAGACACAGTGTTGACAAACATGAAAGACACTGCCCCTGTTTTTACAAAGCTCCTAGTGAGAAGGGAATTTCTAGAAGTTTCTTTTTTTGTTTTATTACCATTTGACCTATATTACTACTTCTTGCTTCTATACAGCTATTCATTGGCTTAAAGGGTAGATGAGATTTTTTAAAATTACAACAATTTATCCATTATTCCCTATGAATCCCATCAACTGATAAAGACTTAATTCTCAATTATATAAGAATCATCAATTATTGTTAAATAGGAAACCCACTATATGTAGACTCCTCCAATCTCTTGCATTTATGTATACAGTTTTTACTATCTCATTGCTGTTGTAACAGTTAATATTTTTTCAATATATCTGATTAGAAATAACCCCAGTGCCTTGTGGGATGGGAGGAGTGCTGTGTCAAGGGAACACTGAATTTTATTTTACATGACTGAATGGAAGGAATCAGAAAGCAACAGCTCCCTATAGGGCCCTAAACAGTTAATTAACATTATCTGAGTGGCAGTTAGACTTAGAATCTCTGAGCGAATGTGGTATGAAGTTAAAAGAGCTCCAGTAGCAACTGACAAAACAATTATTATAATTTGCCTCCATGAGACAAAGAAGAAATCAAACTTCTGAAGGAGCTGAAAATTTCCCCCAAGCAGGCATTTATTATAATTATTATTTTTATTGCTACTCTTGGTATTTCTAATAGTTAATACTGTTACCATGGAGTTTAAAATCAACTGGTGGCATTGATTGGCATGAAGATGAATGTGCCTAATAAAGAACACACACTAAAGAGAGCTTCCCTTGGAGACATCTGACTGGGGCAGAAGTTATCGCTTTTATGTTCTAATGCACTTTGAAGTATTGAGTTTCTAACTGCTCTATAAAGTAATTGCTACTTTCTAAAAAGTAATTGCATTCTTCTAGACTATGCTTACTTTTCCTTCTTTTTTAAATTTAAAATTAGTATTAATGCATGATATTTAGTTTTGGTATCTTCCAAATTATGTTCAGGATAGTGTGGATCCTATGGGAATCCAGCATTATTTGATCGAAGTAATTTAGAACACTATCTCAGAAATTGTCATGATATCGCTTTCTTGGTATGATTTGAACAGAGTCTTACCACCAATGTTTACTGGCATTTAGGGCATAGTTCTTTAATTACAGTAGCCCATAGGCATTTATGGGTTTACCATTGTAGTTTTGACCTCAAAGGTTGATGTGACTATATTCAGAGATAGGACCTTTAAATAGGTAAAGATGGTTATTCGAGGTCAAAAGATTGGGTCTTTAATCCAATAGGACTGGTGTGTAATTATACGAAGAAGATGAGACATGAGAGAGACCTCTCTCTATACCCTCATAGAGAAAAGGCCATGTGAGAACACAGTAAGCCTTCATCTACAAACCAGTAAGAGAGGCCTCACCATAACCCAATGCCATTGGCATCTTGATCTTGGACTTCCAGCCCCCATAACTGAGAAAAAATATTAATGTATTTCTGTTGTTTAAGCCACCCAGTCCTGCGGTATTTTGTTTTGGCAGTCTTAGCAGACTAATAAAGCAACTTAACAATTAAAACATCATATATATTTTCTTACACCTTTCACATATACTACATTACTTTACAAATAGATGAAAGGATATAAAATAGGGAGAAAGTGTAAAAGAGAAGAAACAATTTGTAGTATTTCAATAGTTGTTTCTGTTATGATTTCTTTATATTACTACTGTTAGCAATTTCTCAATAAATATCTTAGATTCATTAGGCCTATTTATTTGCAGACAAAAATTATTAACAAATAGTTGTTTAGAGTATCCATCAAATCAATTGCTAAGGGAAAAAAGGCAAATTAAAAAGATTTCCTTTCTTACATGCAATATGACAGCAATTAAAGAGAAGTAAAAAGTGACAATTTGATAAGATACCTATGCAGAATGTCTGTAACTGTTACCTCCTCCACAGTCTCTAAGTTATAAGCTAATATTTAATATTGATGTGATTATTTATGATAGCACTGGTGTCCTCATTTCTAATGTAAACATCCTCTTGGGATTCCTAGTTCCAAACTGTTGTGGAATCTAACTTTTTCTCTCCACATACTGTAGACACTGTTTCGGCAATGTGGTTGGTAGAATTCTAAAGATGTTCTCTTTAGGGACTTGGAGACCTTGACAAAGATGCAACTACCATTGTAAGATTGGAAGGAGGTCATGGGCCAGGGAATATGGGCGCACCCTAGAAAGTGAGAATGACCCCCAGACAACAAACAGCAAGGTATCAGAGACCTGAGTCCTACAGCTGCACTGAACTGGATTCTGCCGACAACCTGAGTGAACTTGAAAATGGATTCATACCCAGAATCTTCAGAAAGGAATGCAGCCCTGCTAACACCGTGATCTTGGCCTTCTGATATTGAACCAGAGAACCACTGGAACCATGCTGTGATAACACTTTTGATCTACAGAACTATTAAATAATAAATCAAGAAATATTAATTTCTTATTAATTAAGAAATATTAATTAATTTCTTAATAAGAAATTGAGTTGCTCAATTTGTGGTCATTTGTTACAGCAGCTACAGAAAACTAATAAACAGGCAGTTATTACTGAACATTCCTTCAATGCTATATTTTTTTCACCATTTAATATTTAGCACATTTATTACTGCAAATTATATTTTTTTAGTTTCTTAATATTTACAAATTAGGGATATGACAAGAAAAAAGTGAAAAATCAGCAACATAATAGAAAAAAATAAACTCTTCTGTTTTTTGAAAATTAACATTACTGCTCTCAGAGAATGAGTTAGGGAGATTCCCTCCTCCTCAATTTTTTGGAAAAATCTTAGAAGGCTTGGTATTAGTTATTCTTCGTATGTTTTGGTAGACTTTGCCTGTGAATTCATCTGGTCCTGGGATTTTTTTTTTTTTTTTTTTTTGTAGGGAGGTTTTTCTTTTATTATTACTGATTCAGTCTTGCTACTCATTATTGGTCTGTTGAGGCATTCTGTTTCATCCTGGTTCAATCTCAAGAGTTGTATGTTTCTCAGTATTTATCCAATTCCTCTAGGTTTTCTAGGTTTTGAGTGTATAGTTGTTTATAATAGTATCTGATGATCTTTTGTATTTCTGTGGTATTATCATGTCTCCTCTTTCATTTCTGATTCCGTTTATTTGGCTCTTCTCTTCTTTGTTAGTCTAGCTAGTAATTTATGAATTTTTTAAATCTTTTTTAAGAACCAACTTTTCTTTTTCTTTTTTTTTTATCTTTTGTATTGCTTTTCTGGCCTCTCATTTAACTTTGCTCTGATCTTTGTTATTTGTTTTTTCTTCTGCTAACTTTGGATTTGGTTTGTTCTTATTTTTCTATTAATAGTACTTTGAGGTGCAATGTAGGTTGTTAATCTGTGATATTTCTACTTTTTTGATGTAGGTATTTAATGCTATAAATTTTCCTCTTAGCACTGATTTTACTGTAGCCCACAGGTTTTGGTATGTTGTGTTTTCATTTTTTGCCTTAATTTCTTTGTTGACCCAGTGGTTGTTCAGGGGCATGTTATTTAATTTCTATGTATTTGCATATTTTCTGGAAGTTCCTCTTCATATTGATTTCTAGCATTATTCATTATGGTCTGAGAAGATACTTGATATGACTTCTAAAATGAAAAAGCAGGCCGCATTTTGGGAGGCAATATGCACAAAGGACTGTTTCCACAGTACATAAATAATTCTTATAATTCAATAAAAAGAATTAACCCAAAGAAATGGGCAAAAGATTTTTTTAGAATGTTCACAAAGGAAGATAGGAACTGTCAATAATCACATAAAAACGCTTAATATCATTAGTCATGGGGGAAATGAGAATGAAAGTCACAGTGAGATACCACTACACACCCAAATGGCTATATATCCATACACACACAGACACACATACAATGACAAATGTTGGTAAAGGTGGGTGCACCTGGAACATTCATACATTGCTGGTGAGAATGCAAAATGGTACAAGCACTTTGGAAAACTATTTTGCAGTTTCTTATAAAGTTGTATATACACTTAACCTTACAACCTGACAATTCCACGCAGACATTTACTCAAGAAAAATGAAAACATATGTCAACAAAAGTCCTGTAACTGAATGTTAATGGCATCTTTATTCATATTAGCAAAAAACTGGAAACAACCCCAGTGTCCATCAAGAGGCAAATTGTAGTATATCTATACGATGGAATAGTTCTCAGCTATTAAAAGTGAGGACTCCTGAAACACAAAGCAACACTGATAAATCTTCAGGTATCACGTTAAGAGAAAAAAGCCAGATACAAAAGACCACATACTGTATTATTCAGTTTATATGATCCTGTAGGAAAGAAAAATTTATATAATAGGAAGTAGATCAGTGTTCTTGGCACTGAGGATGAGGGACAGGAATGGAACAGAAAGAAGCACAAGGTAAAGTGTTGGCAACACGTTATATCTTCACTGTGTGTCATTTATATAGAAGTGTACATGTGTCAACCCTGAATGCCTTGCATACATTTTATGGTCTGTAAATTGTAGCTAAGTATTTGATTTTAAAAAGTAAGAAGAAAGGGAACTAAAAAATAACAGTAAACGTGATCTCCAACATAAGGTACAAACCTGGCAATAACTTCAAGTTAATTATTCTGCAGGATTGGTCTGTCCAGACTACCTTTTTCCAGAACTGAGAGATGAGGTAATGAACTGGAATGTCTCTTTCTGTTTCTCTACCAAAAATGTGGCTCTGTTTTAAATCCTCCCTGCCTTCCAAGCTTTTCTAAATCAATCTCTCCAAACTTCAGGAACCACAAAAAGACTTGGTAACATATGAAACTACATACAGGTTGTAGGTTAGAAAAAGAGAACAAAGGCAGATTTGAGAAAGGGTTCCCCAGGATTTTAGTTAAAATTATTATTAATACTTCCAAATATTTTCTTCTGAGATGTGGTTTCTCTTATAGCCAGAACTGATAGGATAAAATAGCCTTGGGAAAAGGACCAGAGTCCGGGGGCTGGAATGCTCCTGTTTGGTTTCTGACCATACAAATAAAATGAAGTCAGAACTATGATGAGTCATCAGCTCGGAAATAAATTTTCTGGCTTCAAATCTTGTCCTGAAACCATTAAGCATAATTGCTTCTTCCTTTAGGTTGCTTGTGCTTAGTATGACAGTGAAAGAATTTGGCTTCACTGAGGACACGTGAATGATTTTAGCAGTATTAACAGTGTCTTTTTATCCTTCAGTCTTGGTTCTAGCAAAATCCCTCAAGGTGGGCTTCTGTGACTACTTTAGCTGAAGCAGACATTTCTCACCCCACACCCATGTCACATTCAATGTTATTACCTTATATTATTGCTTTTATTGTACTCATCGATAAGTGAAATTATCCTGGTGCTTATATATTGTGTGTATTGTCCCACTAGAATGACATTCTCATGGACAAAGGGAACTTACCTGTCTGTTCACAGTATCCTGAAAACAGTACTCAGCTCAAGTGGGGACTTTAGGAATATTTTGGAGTAAAATTAACTATACAATATAGGAAGAAATTTTTTAAAAACAGTTATGCCAAATCTGCATTTAACTTCTTTCAAATATCTCTACTTACATTTTTGATTAGTAATAATCATTTATGATATAAAATTGTGTTGTTGTATGTTATTGTCAGCCACTGAGAGATCCGTAGACAAAAGTTACCAACATGGAAATTTTTTTTTACTTTAATTCCTTTCAAAAGAATTTTTAAATTTTTATTGTAAAGCTAAAGCTTAGTTTTAGTGGTGTGTTTAACATGATTAAGCTGTCAAGCAGATCTACACATTTGCTTTATAGAGTCTTCAAAGAACTTCAGGTGATTTTTGCCCTTGCCATGGTTCAGAGGTTTCTATCTCAAAACTGTAAATAAAATTTAACTAAAAATATGGAACTGTTCAGGGAAAAGTCACCTAGTGAATAAAATTGCAACGAAGAGAAGTGGGCAAGCAAGGTGGGCAATGTTTTTTCTTTCTTTGATTTATTGCTGTTAGGATAAAAAAATTAATGATGATTCAACAATTGCAAAACCCTTCATATATTTTAAACCATTTAATAAAAAAATTTTTTAGGTAGAAAAATGCAGCATGTAGAAAAAAATATAAAAACAAATCCATCTTTAAAAAATATATCTGAATAGTATACTCGGAGAGCATTCATTTTCTTTTTCTTTTTTTTTTTTTATTTCGGCATATTATGGGGGTACAGATTTTAAGATTTCAATAAATGCCCTTTCCCCCTCTCCCCACAAGTCTGAGTTTCCAGCATTCATTTTCAATAGAGGTTTGTTACTTCTCTTCGATTCATGATTAGATCAATCAATTCACGATTGGGTCTTACTGCCTTGGGCCCCTGAGGCATAACAAAAGCCTATTTGGAAATAGGGCCTTTGCAAATATAATTAAGTGAAAGATCTCAAGATGAGATGATCTTGGATTTTGGGTGGGCCCTAAATCCAATGACTAGTGTTTTTATAAGAAAAAGGAGAGGGAGATTTGAAACATAGGAGAAGATTCTGAGGATAAGGTCATGTGAAGACTGAGGCAGAGATTAGAGTGATGCCTCTAGAAACCAAGGAAAGCTAAGGGTTGCCAGCAACCACCAGAAGCTGGGAAAGAGGCAGGGAAAGGAGTTTGCCTCTGAAACTCCAGAAAAAAATCCAACACTGCATCTAAGCTTGATTTCAAACTTCTGGCCTCCAGAAAAACTGTGAAAAAATACATTTCTGTTGTTTAAAGACACCATATTTGTGGTAATTTGTTATGGCAGTCCTAGGGGAAAAAAATGTTGTATAGTGTTATAAATGGGCTTTCTTTTGTTGTGTCTAAAAGTTTGCAGAAGACTTCTAGTTTACTTTGCAGACCACTGTGGGGCACTATAATCTGTATCTTTAGGAAGTAGCCTTCGAATGCTTAATAAAAGGTTCTGTAATCTCTGCTGCAGTAGAGCTTTTACTTCGGGGAATGACAGTGACAGCCATGGAAAACTCTACTTTCCCATTTAATAAATCTAACATTCTTGGGGAAAAAATGATCATTTAGTAACTACTTCTTTGGGGAGTAAAAGCAAATTTTCTTTGAAATGATTGCTTGGCATAGCTGTTCTACATTCAGTGGTGCTGTAATATTTTGATTTTAATGTGTCATGTGAAAATTGAAATTCAAATTACCAATAGGTGAAAGTAGAGCCAGGCACAGTGGTGTACATCTATAGTCCTAGCTACATGGGAGGACAACTTAAGCCCAGGAGTTGTGGACCAGATGAGCAACATAGCAAGACCCTATCTCTTGAAAACAAAAACAAAAACAAAACCTAAGTGAAAGTAGAAAAGGGATGAAGGTGATATAGTTCACGTTCTTCAGTGTTTACAACTTCAACTAAAGGTCTTGGCTATAATATTAAATTTATGATACACAAGGTAAAAATTTAGGAGCATTTCTATCTGTTTAAAATGCATTTGACCTTTTGAAGCTTGGTAAATAACTTTACTATGATTTAGTCATTTGAACAAGGAATTTTAGAAAAATTCTTGACAATTACTTTTCTCCTCCCCTATACATAAACACTCTACGGTTTCCATCTAAGTATCTTGTAAATATCTCTGCTTAGTTCCATTGTCATAGAAAAACCTTGTGTCATCATACGACTAGATGTTCATAGTATGTAACTGGTCTCCCAGCTTTAGTGTCTACTTGTTCCAATCTGTCATCTACCCACATTAGGTTATATTTTTTCTAAAACAAATCACATCATGTGAATCCAGATTCTCCAGCAAGGTACAAAAGACCTTTTGTCCCAGTACCTGCCTAATTTTCTACCCCACTCTCTTCACCCTCACTCTGTATTTGGGCAGATGTTGATAGTTGCCTACTGGATATTTCCTCTCTCCTTTGTCCTTATTCTTAGAACTCCAATTTATTTTTGGGACATCATCATTCTTACCTTTGTGTTTATAGCCTTATTGTGCGGGGTTTACACAAACATATATCATATCAGACCCAACTCAAATGGCACCACTTCATAGATACATTTCACAACTTCTTCATCCCAATGATTATTCTATCCCAATGCCCCTACTGGTAGGGGGTGTAACCTTCCCTCAAAGGACTGTCTGGAATCTAAACCTTAACTGAAATTGTCAGTGGGTCCACTTAATTTAGGTGCTCTTCCCTTAGGAAAGTCTGAAAATAATTTTAACTTATAATCTATGAAGTCAAAGAAAGAAAACAATATTTAAAGGAATTGTTTTTAAACCAGCAAATAATATATATAATTATAGTTAGCCTAAGCATATATATATACGCACATGTATGTACACAAAAAGGAAAGGAGGCAGTAGATGTAAGAAAACAAAAATATCCATGCACATCAGGCTAGCATCAGTGGGTAGAAAGGTCAGAAAGTATGCCAAGAGGAAGTAGAAGGAGCTGCAAAACAAGAAGCAATTTGTGGGAATTTGTCTCCTGTGAAGCCCTGTAGGCTGCCCTTTTGTCCCTTGTACTGGGTTGGACCCAGTAGGATTTAGAACAGAACAACTTTTTTTTAAAAAAGGCTCAGGCTCTCAAAGGAGTTAGACTTTTAAAATCTTGCATTATTCTACTTTGCCTCAAAGAAATGAAATTACTTATCTGAAAGAAAAGACAAAGGACTCAATTCTGTCTTCAGACCCATGAAGGTGAGACAAAAAGGGGAAATGAGTAGCAAGAGAGGGAGAGCACAGTTAGTGTCTTGGCCAGGCATTGGAGAGTGCGTGTCAGACCTCACCTTGATGTGGCCCTCATCTAATGTTGTTTGGCCTTAGAGGGACACCCAAGGAAGCCACTATGGAGAAAAGCATACCTTTGGGTAAGATGAACACCATGGGCCTCCCATGTGAAGTTTTTCCTCCTTTCAACTATGTCTATTTCTTGAATAATAAGCTTCCCAGTTCCACCTGGCCATGGTTCCTTTTACCCTATTGACACCTTGGCAGGAATGTTTCCACCTGGGTTACCCTAAAATTCAAGGCCAATATTAACCACAAAAATTCAGGCTTACATATATGAAGATATGAATTATCAAGAAAATAAAGCAATGTAATGGCTCTGGAGCCTCTAAAAAAATAAGATACATGTATAGAATATTCATGCATATGAGTGAACACATGCTGAGTTGAATTCCCAAGATAATATGTAGTGGTTAAGCACCTGAGTTGTACAGGTAGATGTACCTCAGTTTGAAACCAAGTTCTACCCATCATTAGTTACGGGATCCTTAATTGACATCTTGAAACCTTAGTTGCTTCATCTGTAAAATGTGGATAAAATGATACCTACCCACAATGGAGGTAAAATGTTTACCACAGTGCCTGGCACAATAAAAATGCAATTAATGGTAACATTTTTTTTCTCTCACACACAGATTTTTAGTGTCTCTCATATATAGTTGCCTGCTAGTTCCTTTAAAGATTGCAAGGATCCTCAAGAAAAGCTGGGTTTGACCTAAAATTCAAGCCTTTCTGTTACAAAATGGTCTCTAGGCACATAGACATACTTTTATATCTGACTAAGGGCTACTTACTGATGATCTATCAAGGTCATTCTAATGTTAACTAAAAGTTGGTGCTTATATGTTAAAATTAGCACATTCTTGCTTGAATTTTCCGATGATAAATCTAGTATTCTATTAGATGTCTTATTTCTCATAGAGCATTAAACAAGTCTTTGCAAAGATCATGCCTTCTATGCACAGTTACAAATATTTGGTGTGGCAGAGGTTGGCTATCTGTTCTCTAAGCCCTTTTTCTCTTATTCTGGAACATGTAGGTACACTATGTTCTCCAGCTTCCATTTGAAAGGAAGATGTGGCCATGTCACTAAGTCTAGACAAGGGGACATGATATATGCCCCTGCCAGTCCTTGCCCAAACTTTCTGTAGGTGATCCCCTGTGCACTTTGCCTTTCCATTGGCTTGATGTAGATATAGAGAAGGAACAAAAATCTCCTTGTGCATATTTTAGATTAATTGACTATAACTAAAACTGATGAAGACAGATTAATAGGATAAAAGCATATATGTTTATTCAGTATACATTGTATGTGGCGTGGGAGCCTTTCTAAAGAAATGAAGACCCAAAGAAAAGGTTAAACCTAAGCATTTTTATACTAGATTTGATGAATAGGGGAAACTTGTGAAAATGTGATATTTTAAGAGGAGGATGAACTAAGAGTAGTAAACTGGGGAAACTTAGCAAGACCTGTTTGCTCAGATTCCTCTCAGCATCCCTTCCTCTTTGGAGATAAGAATGCTCCTTTGCTCCGGGAATGGAGAGGGCCCCTCTCACATGAGGGTCTTATGACTTGCTCCAAGGGAAGAGCAAAGAGTTCTTTCTGCACCTGCCATTTCTCAAATTCCGTCAGCTTAAAATATTCAATATGCCAAGGTGCCATATTTTGGAGTAGCATGTTCTGAACCCCATCACAGACAAGCATGCAGGTGACCTTGGAAACTGGAAGGAGCCTGTGACTCTGTGTTGCTTGTAGGAGAGGCACCTGCTATTCAGGATGAATCATTTTTGCCTTATATAAGTGAAAAATAAAATTCTATTATTTTTGAGCCATTATACCTTGTGGGATCTGTTTTTATAGCAGATTGCCTAACCTACTTAAAGCCGTTGGAATTTTGTAATTTTGGAGAAGGGTAACATGGTATCAGTGCATGATCGATATTATTTTAAATTGGCTATACTGGCTATGGTTTTCAATGGTTTTAAATAAAACAGTTTATAAAAATGTATGTGTCTAAATATAAATTACTTTTAAATTAACTTTCTTTTTTTTAATACACATATTCAAAGGTAGATGAACAAGGCTAATTGTACACCATAAAAGCCATGTTCTGAATTGAATAGTTGCTGTTTTTCAGAATAAAAAACATTTAGAATGTATCTAGTTTCACCAATGAAATGCAACATATAAATTGTAGGAAAATTTTTTGTTATAAAAATTAATAGCGTCCCGACCCGCAGGACCAGTTATTAGTGGGGTCCTCGGAGGAGGGAGTGGGACCTGGGAAAGGCATAAGACACAAGAAATGGAGACAAGACAGGAGTCTGATCAAGTCTCGTTTATTAGGAACAGAGTGCAGACTTATATGCCAGTAGCTCGGTGGGTTTCTCCGAGAGGCAAAGGACAAACGTATAAGGAAGGCAATAAAGGGTCTGGGGGCAAGAGGCAAAGGATAACCATATAAGGAAGGCAGTAAAGGGTCTGGGAGCTACGTCATGTCAAAGGAACAGAAAGTATGCACTTTCTGTCTCCCATCATGACCAGGCATCCATCTCAGGCTGGCTATGTGAGGTTGTGGCAGCCATCAGGAGCTGCGGCTCTGGACAAATAGCAATATAGTCAGTAAATTTCAAGATACTAAGGGTTCTTACGAAAATATCTAAAAATGCCCTCAAATTGCTGAATAAATAGACTGCTTTTTGAAACTAAATTTTTAATGATTAATATTTAAAAGCACCATAGGAAACGATATGACAATTCAAAATTCTCTCTACAGGTTAAGTGGTTTCTACAAAATCTAATCACTCCTAAATTGGGAGATAAGAGGGATAATAAACTCAGCAGAATATTTGGAAAGTATTAGAGTTATAAAGGAAGAATATAAAGAATACAAGGAAAAGTAATAGATTCTGTTAGAAGTCATTACTAATCTTTGTACTTTCACTTGTATAATCACATTGTTTTTAATAAAAGCCTTTCATATTTCATAGGATTATAACTATTGGCTGCAAAACATACTGTCTACCTCTTAAAATGGATAAAGCTAAAGGGATTTCTGAGCCTTTACCTTCAGAAATGGAAAAGAGAATTAATTTCGATATAGTAGATTATTGTAGAAATAAATTCTTAAATGGTCTGATGTGCTTTACTTCCTATCTCTGAATATCATTTGTGGGTAAGGTATTTTTTATGGAAAAACTTGATTAATCTTCAAATGTGTAAAACATAGATAAACGCATTTTCTCATATTACACATTTTTTGTAAAACTAAAACAAGCAAAACCCTACCAACCTTTAAACCAGAGTGACAGACTTACGGATAGTTTATCAGCTATTAGGAATCCACAGCAGCTTGTTGGGGTTGTTGGTCAACTGATCACTTCAAAACATATGCATCTTTTATTATAACAATTTTGATCATTCACAGTAGATGAAATGATTGCCAAAAATAATAAAAAATATTCTTTGGTTTGCAAAGTGACCATAAAAATACCTCAAGTCTTTGTTGGGTTTCCTTTTTAATGAGGTAGACAAGAGATACTGAGACAAAGAAATAACAACTGTTAATTTAGCACAAATGTATTTATCTTTTATTCCATCTACCCCATTTGTTAGGGTCTTTCTGTCTTGTTCAGTTAAAAGTGTAAAAATTGAAAAAAATACACTTTCATCTTTCAATTAATCACTTTGTAGTTTTCACCATGGATCTCTAAATTCCAAATCAGGAGGAAGTACAAATCATAAGTAGAAAATTAGTGTCAACAGATTTACAGTCTCTCTAAATACTTTGTAATTCTTATTGTCTAAATAACTACATTGATATTTACATTGTTCCCATTACCAGCCTGCTCATCACTGAGTTTCTGAAAACGGATGATTCGATTTGAGAAAATTTCAGACTATTATGACCTTAAAAATTCCACATCAGAAGAATGGCCTCTCCTATCAAATGTAGCGATCACTTCCCATTTTCAAAAGAGATCATTACCAAGATGATACCTGAGCCATATCCTTGGCCTTTCCACGTTTTTCTTCCAGTTATTTGCTGTCTTCTGTTTGCATTGGCAATGTATTGATTATGTGTGTATTTACTTATGCATACCCTGCCAAATACAAAAAGAGTTAAGGTGGTTAAACACCTAACATTTAGCAAAAAGAATTTTGGAATGGTTGAAATATGACCTGGCAAAGGTAGGAATGTAAGGATGAAGATCATGTACTGCATCATGCCATATACTTCCATAGACTGCAGAGAGTCAGGCTCCTCCTTGCTCTCCAGCACCTACAGAAAGAAAGAAATGAAAATGGCTGTAGAACTCACCTGGTCACTGTTTATTGCTACAACCAGATGTATGGCAGGAGGCAGGAAAGGGAACAAAATGCTAATGATTTAAACATTACTACTTTTAAGAAAGAGGCTGAAACAAATGATTGAAAAAGAGCCTCTGGATTATTTCTGCCTTTCAATTATTCATGCCGGCTCTGCCCTGCAGAAGCCATGGATAACTGAAAGCAAGCTCTAACTTGACTCCACTAGAGCTGACAAATGATCAAAGGTTGGGGCAGCAAGCCCTGGGATGTTTAAACTTCAAAAGCAAACAAATTTTGCTCAACCTAGCAGTTTGAGAGTCTAGGGCTAGGTCCTTTTCAGCCTGAATAAAGCTTGTGTTTCATTCAGGGAGGCTACAGAAGACCCAGGAATGAGGCCCTATTCCTCCCTAGGATCCGAGCTGCATTGTATTGGGGAGCTCCCAGTCCAAGGTAACAGTGAGACATGACATATCATCCTGTTAACATTGACATGTTAATGACACTATACCCAGAATATCCAAATGCCACTTGCTTGACTCCAGTCAAAAGTCCAGTGTTTTTGCAGAGCCCCTTTTCTACATTCTTATAAGCTGCAACTCTGCTCTCCTTGCTACATCTTAGGTGCTTTGGAGTGTGCAATATGGGGCCTAGTTACTGTCAAGACTGAGCTGAACTGGAGAGGGCTGAGCTGCCAGGTGTCAGAATTGTTGAATAAAATAGTAAGCCAAAAGGAAAGTCTTTTCAAAGTTCTCTCCCTCCTGCCCATTAAGGGGGTCTCAGTGGAGGAGGGCCATGACTGAAGGCCCCCCCGCAAAGAAGCCCCTGAATGGAGGTGCCTAAGCTAGCAAAGCAGAAAGGTGTGAGCACATGGACAGCCAGACTAGCTTGTATCCTCGACCTTAACTCCCTTCAGAGACCATGACACACCGTTCATGCACGGAGTCTAGTGTGGGGAGGGCAGCTGCCCCTATGCTGCCTGCCAGCTGCAGCTTTGTCGTTGCCTATTGTTGGGTCTGAATGATCACACTGAGGTTTTCGGCCATGAGTTGGACTCCTTACTTGTATGACCTACACCAGGTTTTGCTGCTCTATGGAAAATGGCTTTTTGGCTGCTAGCCCTGATTTGTAATGCTGGGTTCTTGCTTCCTTTCAGGAGAGCTTTCTTTTTGAGCTCTTGTTGCTCCTCTCCGTAGTATATCCTATACTTTTATTCCTCTGTCCAAGTCCATGAGAGACCCCCTTTTCCTATGCAAAACATAGATAGCAACTGTAGATTAATTTGTGGGTGAGGGGTGCCACAGAGAGTCTAGAGCCTACTCAGCCAAGACACAGTGTTGTTGGTTTCTGCTCCATCACATCTCTGAAACTGGTCCCTCAAAGTACATCAAAACTAGCATCTTCTCTGCCTTTCCACCATGTGTGAGCTGTATGAATTTGGGCATGTTAATTAAATTCTCTGAAGCTCAGTTTTCCATCTGCAAAGTGAGAATAAGAATAAACTACCTTCTAGGCTTTTAGTGAAAATTTAATGTGCATACAGAGTATCTGACAAGAAGACTGGAAAAAAATAGGTACTACATAAAGGTAGTAATTTTTAGACTTATTATTACTATTATGATCATTGCTATTAGTTATTATGGTGGTATTAGTTGCTATATTATTTTCTTCCATCCTTCACACTTGCTAAGGGTGAGGATTCCCTGGGTTCAACTATTAGTCTGATTCTGTTTTTTTCTCTACAATCACAGTTTGGGAAATTTCTTCAACTTCCTAGGCTTCACCCATTTGCTTGATGTGCATGGATTTAAGCCTACATGTCCCAAGCAGTATCTCTACAGTCACAGCTTCCTGCTGATTGTCTCCACCTAACAAGTCTAAAGGCAGATTCATTATTTTTCTCATGCCCCAATAAATTCCTTTTCTGGTTTGCCCTATTTCTATTAATCAAAATATTATTATTCCCATAACCCAATTAAGCCCAACATTCATTCATCCATTTGTTCAATATAAATTGAGTCCTGACAGTACCAGGCACTCTGATAGATGTTAGGGTTATAAAGATGGACTTCAAGGAACTTGACAACAACATAATGCAGTGATGCTCCAACTTTGCTGACAGGTCAGAAAGGCTTTGATGATTTTAAAAGAGACAGACACCTGCAACCTCACTCTGGACATACTGAATTAGAACCATTTGGAGCAGGAACTGGGAATCTGTATTTCTAAAAAGCAATTCAGATATTTTTGTATTCAATAAGGCATGGTAACCACTGATTTTCTAAAGGAGCTAGACATAAAAATAATTGATTGTGAATCTATGTAGTAATGACAACATAAGTATTTGTAGAAGGTGCAAGAAGCATAAGAAAGAACATCTGAGCCTTCCTGGGGGCACGAAGGAGATTTCATAGAGGAACTACTGTCCAGGATGGGCAAAGAGTAAAAAGTAAATCAAGAAAGAGGAAATAAATATCATATACTAAGGTATGGAAATAAAAACAAGTTGGAGAAAGGAACTTGCCCAAAGTCCAACAAAGAGGCAGGGGACAAAGCCTGGGCTGGTTTGATCCTTGGCCTGACTCCTGGCAGAGAGCTATAATGAAATTCCATGTAAAATCCCTAGGAAAAATGATCAACATTTTAGAATTGTAGAATGTTGAAGCTGGGAAAAACTAGCTGAATCCTATGATGCTACCTGTGCAATAATAAGAGGAAACCCAGGAGATAGGCTAAAACATCCTTACTAAAACCTAGGAGAGCCACCCAACACAATCTTTTTGTTGGCCTGTCCAGGCCCTTTCCTTCCTCCTCTGTGTGTGCTGCTCTCAAACCTTTCAGCACAAGCCCAGCAACTTCCCCATTCAGGCCTATGCGATTTTTTATTTTTAGGATAAACCTAAAATACACTGTCCTCCCTATATGGTCCATTTCACTGTTCTAGCCTCATACTAAATGTTACTGCCCGAAAGAAGTCTTTCCTGACCTACCTGATTATGTAGGGCTCTCTCCAAATCTTATTTTCAACCTCTTACTGAAATAAATAACTTTACATGTGGCAGCAGAGGTTGATATATTCCTTGGGTTCACTTTGAATTAATCTTTTTCAATTTTTTACTTAACTTTCTTTTTACAAAAGTAAAAAGAGTCAAAAAGGTTCCATAAGGCTTCTTATTAACAAATGACATTCCCTACTGCTGTGGCCCGTTTGCAGAATGGGAGATGAACATAGAACATAAAGAAACACACAGACACATACAAAGATGGTTACAAGACTCGAGTGATGAATGCACCAGGTCTGTTTATTTTTATACTTTAAAAAATTAAAGTTAGTTCCTTATACGTGACCACCCAGGCATTACAGCAATGGCCATAAATTCTAGAACACATAGCCTTAAGGATACAGATGTCCCCTGACTCAAGGTTTCCAGGTGGTTGCTCTAGGCACCAGGCATAGATCACAGACCGAGATTAGCAAGGTTGAGCAAGGCAGCCACAGGCGGCATTTTTCCTCCCCAGTTCTTCTTAGGCTGATCCCCTGCGGCTGTGCTTGTCTTAGGTCGCCCCTCCCTTGAGGGATCTTACCCATCATTGACTAACCAGCCATCTTATGGGGCTAAGCAGCAATCAAAGAAACAATGTATTTATTGTGTAGCCTCCAGACCCCCACTGTCGTGGGGCTGGGCAGCTCTTGCCTTGCTGCAGAAACTCATGTCCTTTGTTATGCCTCTAGGCAGCAACCTTGTTTGTCACAGGGACCATGTCCGGAACACATTACTCTCAAACGCTTTGGGCAGAGCACGTACATTACTCACTATATTTAATTCTTAAACCAGGAAAGTGTAATGTCATTCCCCAACACCTACCCCTTGTTTCTGGCCAATTCATCTCTGCTTCCCAGAGAAAACAGTTTCAATTCTTTCAGTGTGTGTGTGTGTGTGTGTGTGTTGGTGTCAATTCTATATTTTCATAATATTTTGATTGTGTAATAACATACTAACACTGCTTTGTTTTGATTTTGAAAGTTTAGCCATTGATTTCCTACTATGAAGAAGAGGCCTCACCCCTCCTACATCACTCCACTCTCACAACCATGCACTCTTCCCCTATTCTCATCTTTCCAGTGCATTTATGTCATAATTTCTGCTTAGATAAATATTAATATATGATGTTTACATTATTTTAACTATGTCAATATTGTTCACTGTTGAGCCACATGATATAACGTTACAATATTTCCTTTCTTATATATTATATATTCCTTATATAGTCAGCCCTCTGTATCCCCTGGTTCCACATCTGCAGGTTCAACCAACCATGGATCAAAAGTATTTGGAAAAAAAAGCAATAAAAAATAGCAAAACAACAATAAATGATACAAATAAAAATACAGTATAACAACTATTTCCATAGCATTTACATTTTATTAGGTATTATACACATTCTATAGATGATTTGAAATACACAGTAGAATGTGCATAGATTATATACCAATTCAATGCCGCTTCATATAAAGGACTTGAGCATCCATGAATTTTGGTATCTGTGGGGGTCCTGGAACCAATTCTTCATGAATATAAAGGGACAACTCTATATACCTTTTATGTTACCTGCTGTTAGTAATTGTCTTGTTTTCTCTTTGGCTTAGTGTTTAACATACTTATTGCTAATTTATTTCCAAACTCTCTTACATAGAACTAAATCTCATCTCAGTATGTGCAAGCACATCAGGTATTAATTTCATCTTCTCAGGGGCAGTCGTTCTTTTGCTTATGCCTGGATGGGTTGTTTTCCAAGATTGCTCTGTCACTCATGCCTGGGACTATTTTGTCACCATTGCTCTGGGGAATCCTCTTGCTTTGCCCCAGTATGGGATCTCCTGTGTTCAAGGCCCATCTCTCAGATGCTATAGATTAGTCCTTTTTCAAACATGATGATAGTAATATCAGTAACAAGAGCCACAGAGTCCCAAGGGGATAGAGGCCCTTTTTTTCCTTGAGTAAAATAGGTGATAGATTTGTCACATGCTCAAGTGGAACAATTTATAGTTTATGATTTTGAAAACCAACAAGGTGAAATCCACAATGTTCAAATATGGAATTCAATGCCTCTAACTAGCCATCCCAAGCAGAATCTCATACAAGATTTTTGCAAAATTGGCAAGCTGATTCTAACATTTATATAGAAATTCAGAGGACAAAATCTGGCAAAGGTAATCTTGAATAGTAAGAATAAGATAAGTCAAACTACAAGAAACCAAGGCCTATTATAAAGCTATACTGATCAAGATAGTGTGGTATCTGCGCATTGATGGACAAATAGACAGATGGAGCAGAACAGGAAGTTCAGCAACAAATCCACACATGTGCGGTCACCTGATTTAGGACAAGGTGACCTGACCATACATGCAGTGGAAAAAGGTCTTTTAATAAATAGTGCTGGTGTAACTGGATTTCCACATGGGGAACAAAGTGTCTTGATCTTTTATGCAATGCACTATACAAAAAAATAAATTCTAGTGGATTTAAAATTTTAAATGGAAGAGCAAAACAATAAAGGTTAAAGAAAAATCCACAGTAGAACATTCTCATGACTTTGGAGTAGGCACAGATTTTTAAAACCAGTATAAGCTGGACTACATTAAAATTAAGAACTTTTGATCATCAAGAGACAGCATTAAAAGAGTTCAAAGCCAAGCCACATATAGAAAAAAGATATTTACAATACATATTTTTGAAAAGGGAACAAATCAGTAAGGAAAAGACAAGCAATCTAATTAAAAAATTGGCAAAAACTCTTGAACGGACACTTTACAAAAGAATATTCTGATACCATTTGGCTGAAGTTGCCCTCATTGGACCTATAGGGTTTGAATTCTTAGATTTCATTTTTGAAGCTATGCACCTGCCAATTTCAGAGGGGCAAGGGGGTACCTGCCAAAGAACAACTGCCTCCACACTCAACTTGAGGGCCCTCGTATTTTAATGAGGTGCCATTTTGGTTTTTACACATGAAAAATACTTGTTTGCTATGTGTCAATTTCTCTGTTAAATCATGGCTATTATTTCTTTTATAATTATTATTATAAAAGTCAGTCTTTAATATCTTGCAGTATTTTAATATTATATATGAATTTAATATGCAGCATACCAACCCAGTATTACCTGTTTACTTAGAGAATGAAAACATAAACAGATATAGAAATAGATAACAGAAATGGATAATGGATAAGAAACAGTTTTAGGATTGATGGCTTATTTGATGGCATGAGCTCCAGCAGGACCCTGCTCAGTACATAAGCCCAGTACAGAATTATGTGAGTTTGTAGGCAATTACCATCCTCAAGGGAAAACCTCAACCAATAGGGTATGGGAGTTTATGGTAGACAATTCAAATAAGTATTCTTATACCCCTTAGAAAGTTCCTAGAAGTATTGCCCACAGAGGTGACCTTGATCACAAACCCTTTCACTGGCTTTACTTCCTCATCTGTTTCTTCTCCCCTAGATTCCCCCTGTGCTTCCATGTGAACATTTACCCAATAAATATCTGCTCTGCTTTTGAGGGGAAGCTCCAGCTAAGACACAGGAGCCCATTTTACTTCCTAGTGCCTCAACTCTGCCTCAACTCTCCCCCAGAACCTTGGAGTCCTCTGCTGGGGTCTTTGCATTAAGCTGGCCAAGGAGCAAAGAAAGTACAGAGGAGCACAAGGAGATTTTATGGGACAGGTGTGGAAATGATGTGTGTCATTTGTTCCTGCAGCCTGGACTCCTTTAGCCAGAGCTCAGCCTCATGATTGCCCATGTGGAATTTCTCTAGCTATAGGCAAAGCTGGGAAAAGTGCCCTGGTGCCCAGGAGGAACTGGAAAGAGATTTCATGAACATAACATTGCCTCTGCCACAGACTACCATGAATTTTACATATCCTTTCCCTCTTTGATTGTTTTGCACTTTGTTTTTAAGTTGTTTGCATTAAGATCAATGCTCACTTATTTCAGAAAGATAAATTTCATACTATTGCCACAAATGAAATGTGACATTACTTAAAATTCCCATGAAAAATCTGTTCAAAATTTTTCTCAACATAATATTCAATGTTATTTCTAATGTGTAGAGAGGAATCTTCTCACTCGTCCTGCCTAGAATGAGGGAATGGAATCATGATTGAATACTGTCATTGCCAATCATAGAATAAATTATAAGAAAAAAGAGCAAGAACACCTTCTTTGAAAAAGAGGCTATGAGGCCAGCAATATGTTTTGGGTCTGCTCCCTGAAAAGGGAGGTCCAAATCTGCTCAGATATGAACAAAAAAGAAAAAAAGAAAAGAAAACTCACAAGCCAAAGTGAGTGAAGCCAAAGTGGTAATTTTATTTTATTTTTAGTGTTGTTTCAAGTACAGGATAAAGGGGATGTAAAATCATACCCCCCATTGGTCTCTTAGCTTCTTGAGATCATGAACTATTTGCCTCATTATTTCTCTTAACAGAACCAAAATTCTGGCAAAGGTTTTACTCTGGATTGTAGCTAAAACCAATAATTACAGGTTTACCCTCAGAAAAGTGCAGTGGGATGAACTGCCAAGGTTTAGGAGCAGATGAGCTCAGCTAAATAAAGCACCTTGAGTACCTTTGGAAAATATAGTTGTGGGTACAAGATGGCAGTTTTATCATTTTTGTCCAGGTAAGTGAAGATTTAATCTCTTTGTCATCTTACCATCTGTTTTCATGTCCTCTCATCCTGGAACTTTGGGGATATGTCTCTTCTCAATAACATATAACCACAAATTATTGAGTGTCTGCTATGTACTAGGAATTTACATTACCTTATTCAATCCTCAAATGAACCATGAAAAGCAGGTTTCTTTAACCCCATTTTCAAGCTAAGGAACCCAAGGATCAGAGTTATTAAAGTTCACCAACCCAGGCTCTATAGTCATAACTTCTTTTCTGAACACTTCCTTCATCTTTTGGCTCTTTCGTGAGGAGTCTACTTCCTGTGTAGCAATCCTTCACATTCCATATATTTGAGTCTGGAGTAAGATTGTCAGATGAAATATAGAGAACCCAGTTAAATTTGAATTTCATATAAACAATGAATTTTTTCTGGCATAAATATGTCATGAATATACTTATATCAAAAGTTATCTGAAATTCAAATTTAACTGGGCTTCCTATATTTTTATTTGCAAAATATGGTAACCCTAGATGACCTACGTATCTTTACTGTGCCTTTTTGTCCCCTCCACACTATTTCTCCTTCCTTAGAACCTCCAGAACTTTGAAGCTCATGCCTTCAGACTTCACCATCAGCCATACATCCTTGATGTTGTCTGTCATGCTTATGGTCATTCCTGCCAAATCATTGATCATTCTAGCAGCTGGTTCTCTTTTGTCCTCTCAGTAATTATTTCCTTTGTCATTTTTCATGATTCCAGTATTCACCTATATGACACTTCAGTCATTGCTTCTGACTTCCTTTACCTTCTCACTTCAAACAGTTTTCCTCCATCCCAATTCAAAAGGAGAGAAGCAAAGAAAACATGGAAATTTTTGCAGTATTAAATAGCATGGGCCTGGCGCGGTGGCTAACACCTGTAATCCTAGCACTCTGGGGGGCCGAGGCAGGCGGATTGCTTGAGGTCAGGAGTTCGAAACCATCCTGAGCAAGAGTGAGACACCGTCTCTACTATCAATAGAAAGAAATTAATTGGCCAACTAATATATATAGAAAAAATTAGCCAGGCATGGTGGCGCATGCCTGTAGTCCCAGCTACTCGGGAGGCTGAGGTAGGAGGATTGCTTGAGCCCAGGAGTTTGAGGTTGCTGTGGGCTAGACTGACAGCAGTGAGCGTCAGTCTAGCTCACAGCACTCAGTCTAGCCTGAGCACTCAGTCTAGCCTGGGCAACAAAGCGAGACTCTGTCTCTAAATAAATAAATAAACAGCATGGTCAAGGAAGCCTCAGTGAGCAGATGATACTTGAGCAAACATCCTCAAGGAGCTGAGGGACTCAGCTCTGTTGCCACTGGACAAATGCAGTTAATGAGACAGTAATTGCAAAGATCGTGAGGCAGAAGGCTTTCAGGTTTGTTTTAGAATGTTTCTTGAGATCAGGGACCATATCTTATACTTGGTGGTATTATTGATTGTGCTCAATAAAATCCTGCCCACAGGAGTAACCCATTTAATATGAAGAGCACAATAAATTCTTGATTAATAAATGAATAAGAAAAGGTACCTTAATGAAAGGTTATTAAACATGTTTGGAAATCAATTCCTGCCCTTATAAGACCTAGCAATAAAATGACAGGATTTAGGGTTTTGAACAACACATAAAAGCATCAATTAAATAAGGAATTAATATTATGTATAACTAGTAAAGTGCATTCAGAGAAGTGCAATTTGAAGGGCATTATAAAAATTGTGTATGAGCTTAATACACAGAATATTAAGGATATTAAGCCCTGAGGGTTTTACAGTTTTCTCATTTTAATCAGAGGGATTTTGAATATTCTGGACTTTGAATAGCATGTTAACCCCATGTCTTCTACCCTACAGTCCACGTTTGTGTAGTTTTTCATGCTGTTTTTATTATTTTGCTTTCAATCTTTTGCTTTTCAATCTAGAATCTTGAGAAATGGAAGTAACAAAAGATAATGAATATCAGATCTTATATTTTATTTAATATAGTTGTATTGAGAGAAACTCCGACTTGGATATTTTCTAGTTCCAAGGCAGAGCTCGACACCTAGTAGATATTTAGTAAATTTCTGTTCAAACCAATTGAGTGAATGAATGAATGAATAGAATACATTGAGAAGGTGGTTTCTCTGAGGTATCCGGATTTGACGCCAAGAGGATCAGAAAAAGAACCACATTTTCAATTCTGCTTGATAGTTTCTGGAATATCACAGAAGGTGAGAACAAAGAGAAAATAATTGAATAAAACAATGAACATTATGCCTGCATGGCACCAACGCGGCGGTTAATTATGTCCCCATTCCGTTTCCGTACTTCTTCCGCCTCAGCTGTTCGCGCGTGCGGTAGTGACGTCACGAGATTTGGCGCTCGCTGGAAACTCGTCTCCGAGTCCGGGAGCGGGGAGCGCGCGCGGGATTTTCAAGTATCTGATCCCGGGAGCTCCAGCAGCATGAGTCTCTGGGTGGACAAGTACCGGCCCTGCTCCTTGGGACGGCTGGACTACCACAAGGAGCAGGCGGCCCAGTTGCGCAACCTGGTGAGTTGGCGGGGCCGGGAGGTGGAGAGGGCGGCGCTCGCTCGGGGGTTTCGCGCTCTCAGAACAGTGCGGCGCGGGTCCGCCCGCACTTGAAGGTGGTAAATGCTGCCAAGAAAGGGCAAGCAGGAAAGGGGGAAAGAGTGTGAGGGGCGGGTTGTAGTTTTAAACAAAGGAACCTTCACTGAGAAGTATCATCTGAGCCAAAACTTGAAGAAGTTAGGAAGTCGTTAGAAATACAGGTATCTGAGCAGAGTGGAAGTGGTAGAGAGGACAGCAAATGCAAAATCCCTGGGGCAGTAGTGTGCACGGCAGGTCCTAGGAGCCTCAGGAATCCAAGTGTAGCCAGATAATAGCCAGCGGGAAGAGTAATAGGAAATGGGGTGTGTTGTGTTGAGGTGGGAGTGGGGGTGCACATCCAGTAACTCGATAGAGTGAGATGGGAAACCATTGGAGGATTTTTAGCAGAGAGCAACATCTGAGGTACTTTTAAACAGGCTTACCAAAAATTTCTTGGTGTCAGTGTCCTCATTTACCGGGAAGGTGTCGTAAATGTCTGTTAATTGCCAAAGTCATTTTTAATTCTCAAATGTGTGGACGTCCTTGAGTTTAGTACTTTATGGAAGGTTTTCCCACATCACCCCCCTCCTGATGCCTGCTTTTATGTTGTAGTTGATAAAAGTATCTGATGGCCGTGTTTTGTGAAAAGCAAACTGAATCTTATAGGGAACAGAGAGGAAAGAAGCATCCTGAGAATAAGTTAATAATATTTAGTGTCTGTGGAAGCCATCTAGTCTGCTTCTTTTACACATCTGAAAGTAATATAAGATGCCGATGAAAATATTTTTGCTCACCACTGTGGTCTTCCCATATCGACCTTTTTCAGAATTACAGAAATTGTTAAGTGCTTTTTAAAAATGAGAAATAATAAAAGACTATGTAAAAGTCATTACAAAAGTTGATAGTGTTGTGAGATTGAAGAATTTGGGGGGAGGGGTCTCTTAAAATTATTGCTATTATGCCTATACTTATTTAAAATAAATCTATTACAGCAGTATACTTAAATACTTCATTTGTAGACAAATTGCATTTTCTAACACAAGCTTTGACTTCAATTTTCTTAGCCAAAGAATACATCTTATTTTATTTTCTATGGCCACTTTTGTTGAAGAGAATTTGGAATGTATATTTTGGACAACAATTTAATATATTGGTCTTATATGTTAATAAATTTGCTCTTAAGAATATTCATCTGTTTACTGTTTAATCTCTAACTTAATACAACTATGAAACATTTAGAGTGTAACTTATTCCTTTGGTTAGATTAAATTTTAAGAACAAAAACAGCAAGTATTTGTGAAGCACCTACTATTTTCTGGGCATTATATTAGGTGAATCACTTCTTTCCTTGAGATTTTTCTTTTTCAGTGCCAGAGATGGATGAGTTTACAAGGTATTAAAATGCACTGTAGTAAGTGGCTCTATTAAGATATTTATTTAGTCTGTAATGGTTATTTATAGAACTTTTGCCTCACAAGATTTATATCCTTTATAGTACTGCTTCCCAAACCTGACATCATCAGAATCACTTGGGAAGCTTTTGGAAAACATATTGTCTTGTACTGTAATGTGGCAGATTCTGTCAGTTCCCCTCTTTGGGTCCTTGCTCTTAACTCTTAATTGTACTAACTTCCAACTTTCTACACCTGTGCTTTGCCTGAGGGCTTTTCTCTTGCTGACACTCCCTAAGCAGACCTGAAACATCTGGGAATTAATACCCTCTTCCCCCATCCACTTTCCTAAACAGGCTTCAAACAAAGGACTTATGAGAGAGTATCATACTCCAGCTTCCCCGCCCGTTAGGTGGGTTAACACTGTGATGTGTGTTTATGCAGACTTTGAGAGTTTCTCCAGCAGGATTAAGCCCAGATGCCTAGAGTGGTATTTAACTTGCTAACACAGTCCTATTGGTTGCTTTACTTTCCTTGTTTCACATCCTATGATGTTTTCCTTTACCTCCCAAGTAAAACATATACACTCAATTCTTATCAGAGGGCCAGTTTCTAGGAGTCTAAACTAAGAAAGGCATCAATTTTAGAGTTATAGAATCCTAATCTCATGCTTAATAGTGTCCAGTAATCAATTAGTCCTTTGTTTTAAAAAGTTCTCTTGGAGGTTCTGATAGCCAGGTTTGTTTGGCATTTCCTATTTTCTAGAATTTAGTGTTGTATTTGACATGTACTATGTTATGTATGTAAGTAATATACAATTAGCGCTGGGGAATGATCAACATTTCAGAGTTTATTTAAAAAAATACATATATTTGAATTTACAGTTTTGTATGTAGATGGATACACAAAATATTTGATACTTAACAAGTAGTTTGGTACTAGCTAGATTCAGTTTAACTATGGAAAGATGCCTTGTTCCTTTTTTTTCCAGGTGCAATGTGGTGACTTTCCTCATCTGTTAGTGTATGGACCGTCAGGTGCTGGAAAAAAAACAAGAATTATGTGTATTCTACGTGAACTTTATGGAGTTGGAGTGGAAAAATTGAGAATCGAACATGAGACCATCACAGTAAGCATTTCATTTTGAGGCTTTCCAAATATTTATTGCAGGGATTTTCAATTATGGTTATATGCATCTCTTATCCCCCACCCCCAGTTGCTGCTTAGTGTATGATTTAAATAAGAATTTCACAGGTAATCCTGATGCACAGGATTGGGAGCTACTGATTCATAGATAGAACTGATATATAACCTGACCAAAGCCATTTATGTTGGAGACGAAATATGAGCAACAGGTGGTTTTGAGTAAAATACAAAGGGTGAGATTCATTTCAGATTATCTAGTAAGATGATGTGTTAGCTGGAATTAGAACTCAAGTTTCTAAAGTTTATTGTTCGGAAAGTGACAGTGGAGATGGAAAGAAAGGAAATGGTTTTGAGAAAAATTTTAAGCATGCAATCAAGTGACTTCATAAAGATTGGGCAACTGGTGGGGACAGGAAGCATGAGGCTCCGGGATGTGAAGAAGCTTCCCATGATCTTGCCCAGTCTGACCTTTCCAGCCTCATACCATGTAGTACGTTTTTTATGTTCTTTCTGAATGGATGATGATTAAAATCTAGCTGGAATGTTTCCTTCCTCCCCCTACCCCATCAGAATTAATTTTTCTTCCACAACCTCTAGTTTATATAATACTTTTTCTAGTAATGTGTTTTGTTTTGCCTTGATTATAGTTGTTTATACATCTTTTATTTCAGATTGTATTTGTTTTGAACTTATGTAGGAAACATGTCATGCTCATTTTCAAATCCTTCATAGCCACTGATAGAATGTCTTATACATATTAGTCATTGAAAAAAACATGCTAAGTGGATGTTAGTTGTATTAAGAGAATCTTCAGGAGGATACCTGGGTTTTAGGCCGATATTGATTAACTTATGTTTAGATATATTGAGTTTAAGGTGCCAGTTATACATCTTGGTGGAAATTCTTGTAGGGGCAAACTTAACAAGAAAGGTGTGGGATCTGTGATAAGAAAACTGTAATATCTTATAAAAGGACAAAAAACAGCTGATCAAATGGAAAGATGCAATATGTTCTCAGATAGGTGGCTTAATATTTAAAAGTGCATGTTTGCTGTAAGTTATAGTATACATTTCAATGACATTTCTAATTAAAATCCAAATGGTTTTTATAATTGTATGAAATGATCTTACAGTCCATATGGATAAATACATTTCTGAGAATAGCTAAAGTAATTATGGAAAGGAAGTTTAGTGAAATGGGGCTTGTGTTACCAGATAGTAAATCATATTCTGAGGCTATTGTAATCAAGACAATATTATATCGATATGGGAATAGAGAATTAGACCAGGGGAACTGAATAGAGAGCCCAGAAATATGATGGAGGGTCTATTTCAAATTGGTACAAAACAATAGGCCAGCACAATGTGCCAGTATAACTAGTTATCTATTTGGAGGAAAACAAAGTTGAATCCCTGTGACCTATGATTTCTAAAGACAAATTCCAGATTAATAAAAGACCTAAAGCACTAAATATCTCAGAGTAAAATTTCTTAGACTATGTGAACTGCCTATGGTCAAGAATACCTTTTAATTGAAATCATGGAAACTATAGAAGAAAAGAAATAGATACTTGGATATACGAATTTTAAAAGTTGGTATCACGTATCCCAAGAATGGAAAAACAAGCACCAGATATATTCTCCAGCAAACTGGTATTAACTGAGTAGCACCTAAGTGGACACATAGGTACTACAGTAATAGGGTATTGGGCAGGTGGGAGGGGGGAGGGGGGTGGGTATATACATACATAATGAGTGAGATGTGTACCATCTGGGGGATGGTCATGATGGAGACTCAGACTTTTGGGAGGGGGGGAAATGGGCATTTATTGAAACCTTAAAATCTATACCCCCATAATATGCCGGAAAAAAAAAAAAAGTTGGTATCACAAACGTTAACATAAAATCAATAGAAAAAATGAAAGATTGTCATAAAATATTTGAGAGGAATTTTGGGAAAAATTGAATGCCATTATTAAACCTATAAATGGGGAAGATTGGGAACAGTGTTGCCAGTGGAAAAGTGAATTGTTAGACTTCTTTGGAAAACAGACTGGTCTATACATATGTACAAACATGTATATATTATATACATATATAAAGTTCAGAAAACACATCCCCCTCAATCCAGCAAATCTTTACTTAGAACCTTTTCCATAGAAATGAAAGCAGTACATGAAACATATGTATAAGGATGTTAACTGTGGAATTGTTTAAGTAGCAAAAAACAAAATGTCCATGAATATGACTAACTTTGGAACATCCATGCTATAGGTTGATATACAACTATAACACTACATCATTTGTCGGAGAGGGATTGCCAAGATACATTGTTAAGTAAGAAAAGCAAAACAGAGAAATGTATATGGTTTCCTCTTTTTTTAATTTTTATTTTTTATAAGAAACATTGATACTCCATATCAATATATTTATTTTTGTGTTAACATGGAAAAGGCTGTGAAAGGGTATATGCAGATTGTTTACAATGATGATCTGGTGACAGGGAGGATTTGGGGATTTCTGGATGTAAAGAAAAGAAAAAGGTAATCACAATAAAAACAGGATGTGTGATATGACCTGATTTACATAAAATCATGTTTATCTGCACATTAAGAAAAGAATGGGATTAAAAGAAGTTAAAATGTTAATTAATGGTGGTTGTCTCAAGCTTTATTTTTTTAGCAAGTGTAAATTGGGTATATAATAAAACAATGAAAATATAAAAAAAGGATTAAAAGTTTAAAAAATCTTTTTCCCCCCTACAGACTCCATCTAAAAAAAAAATCGAAATCAGCACCATTGCAAGTAATTACCACCTTGAAGTTAATACCAGGTAAACTGCTACTATATAGAAATCAGCATATTTAGAAAAATGGTGTTCAGACTTTGTTATAAGAAAGATTAGAATCCTTTCTTGAAATAAAATCATATATATGGAAGCAGAGTATATAGAACAAATAAAAGTATAGCTGCCCTGCTTGAAATAGTGAGCCTAGAGCCTTCACATTGTGTTTTCTCTGTCAAATAATTTCAACAATAGGTTTAAATTTTCTTGCTCTACAGAGGTCATTGTTTTACACAAAGCACATTGAATTGTTAATAAGTTATTGTTAAATGATACTGACTCATTCAATACTGATGAGCAAAGTGTGTTTACAAAGTTTATGTCTGTAGTAAATTTTTAGAAACTGAATTTGGGTTGCCAGATCTTTCTTTGCCACACTCCTCGTTTGAATTTCTTGATTAGAAGGTGTTATAATAATCCACCAAACAATGTCTCTTTTTTGTATGTGATATAATAAGATCTTGTTGGGGAGGCATTGAAAGCTTGTGTGACAATAGTTAAGTACTATGTGGTACAGAAATTATTCTGGGAGCTAAGTTAGATAAGGCTTCAAGGTTCTATGGGGCTGGATATATTCTTGAAAGAGAACAGAATCGAGGACATTTTCAGGTTAAAGCAACATTGTGGGCAGTGGCATAGAGGCAAGAAGGAACATCCGTTTCAAGGAGTGGGAAAAGATGGAATGGAGCAGAAGGAACAGTTATTTTATAAACTGATGTGTATGTGGTGGTCTGTAGTGAGCAATGTGTGAGAAACTTTACTTGGATTATTTTACTATTTAGTCCTTAAAACAACCCTAACAGATATTATTTTCCCTAGGTATGTCAAAGAAAATTAAGAGAAATAAGGTTGGTGGGAATGGGTCTAATCCTAAAAGTAGAGGGAGTATTAATTCTATAGATAAATGGAAAATGTTTTGGATTCTTGACTATGAAAATGATCATAAAAGAGACATCCTAGGTATGTTGAGCTAATAATAGTGACTTGTTAAAAACTTAATGGTGGTTTGGGAAAATAAAGTTGATTGCTTTGCCCTCTTTTTCTCATTTTGAGTTCCTCTGAAGTGAATAGCCAGTTGGAGAATAAGCTCATTGTTTGAAATTAACTTCCATTCAAACTAAATTGACCAGGTGACTTCTCTTGGTTTGAGAGATACTTAAGTGCCAGAGCAATAATATTGGTGTAAGTCAGCGGTCCACAACCTTTTTGGCACCAGGGACCGGTTTCACAGAAGATAGTTTTTCCACAGGGTAGGTTGGTGGGGCAGGAGACAAAGCTCAAGCAGGGATGCAAGCTATGGGGAGCAGCTGTGAAGTACAGATGCTACAATAAGTCAACAGTTTACAGAGTTCTGACTTTGTATCTTGAGCAGTTTGCTTATCCCATCCCCTAGCTAAGTCCCTGAGTCAACTCCATGCCAGTGCTGGAAACAGACTTCTCTAGATTTGTTCTCTTTCAGACCTTTACTAATTGGGCGATAGGGAAAAGGAATAGGGATTGAATTTGTTTCAAAGAGTTATTCTTATATTTTGATAATTACAGTTCAGAAAATAACTGTAATTAGGTATTAACTTTCTGTAGTGGGTACAGAAATGTTAAGATGTTTGCCAAACTGTTAGCTAATTATCAGTTATTATTCTTTTTATGTTAACAGTAAATTTAATGTAAGAACATGTTTAGTGTTTTTAGTGATATTAATCCAATTGGAATGTTGTTAATGACCCTAAAATATTTCACTTTTACAGGTTTATATTTGTAATTAGTAATGTCACTTTTGATTAAGATTTTAACTACTTAAGATCTTTAGCATTTTTCTTATAATAGTAGATTAGGAATAAGAGCATAATACTTTCTAAATATTTACATATATGCACCTTATTTTTGTTTCGTGTAGTGATGCTGGAAATAGTGACCGGGTAGTAATTCAGGAGATGTTGAAAACAGTGGCACAATCACAGCAACTTGAAACAAACTCTCAAAGAGATTTTAAAGGTATGTGATAAAAAGATTTCTTTTTATGAGTCTGCCAAACATTAGTGCTCTTTTTTTTTTTTTTGAGTTATGAAAGTGAAGAAGAAATGCATAATCTCTGTGCTTATGGGAATTTAATAGTCTAGTAGATTTAAATTTCGTGGAAAAGAGGACTATTTGTGCCACTCATTTGCTATTTTAGAACAAGATGAATAATGAAAAATACTTAATTTAAAATAAGAATACACATGATTTTAAAATTATTGGTCTTATGACCTAAGTTATACTGTCTGGAAAGTATCCAGCCATCATTAATATAACAAGAACAGTTTACATGACATGGGTATAACCTAGCAGCCAAGGAGAGTGGACTTGGATACGTGTGCATAACAATAATGACACTGTATTAATTCACTAATTCACTATATTAGTCAGTGGAGTGCTAGAACATGTGTGAACATGTTCAGTGAACATGTGTGCTGTGAGGCCATTCATTCAAAATGACTGAGAGAGTAGAGCAACAAATCTGCACCAAATTTTGTGTTAGGCTTGAACATTGCTCCACAGAAACTATTTGGATGATTCAGAAGGTTTTCAGGGACAATGCAATGAGTGCAACACAAAAGTGTGGCACAAAGACTTCAAAGATGGCCTAGAATCTGTTGAAAGTGATCCACGTTCTGGAAGGCCCGCAACAAGCAGAACACCTGAGAATGAATGTGTCTGGGTTAGGTTAAGAGACACTGGGAGAACTGCATGAGGTCCCAAGGTGCCTACTTTGAAGGGGGTGGAAGTTTCATTGTCCTATGTACAGTGTTTCTTGTATCTTGTATCTTCTTCAGTAAATGCCTCTATTTTTCATATTACGTGGCTAGATACTTTGCGGACAGACCTCTTATGTTTGTTATCAAATATTTAGATTAATAAAACCTTAAAATCTGATATAATCCCATCATCCATAGACAACTACTATTAACAATTTGATCTTTGCCTTTCAATATTTTTTCTGTACATTCATTCTTACAGGTGAGCTTTTGTGATGATAAATATTCCAACATTTAATGCTTTTAATGTACTTTGCCAAATTCTGAATCTGAAAGAGGTAGTATAGACTTATACTACCACTAACAGTGTTTGTGAGTGCCCATTTCTCCCCAGCATTTATTAATACTGCAGATAATTATTTGTAATCTTTGTCAATTTGAATAGAAAAAACAGTGTTTTTTCTTTAATGAATGTGATAATTTTTATTGCTCATTTTTATTGTTTTGTGAACTGCTTGTGCATATTCCTAGTCCATTTCTTATCTTTCCTCAGTTTCCGTATTTCAAAATAAATTTAAATTTATGAATTTATTTTTAGCTACTATAGATGGAGATTTTCTTATATTTTCTGTTTTATGTAATGTGTGAGTTATTGACATTTCTATCATGTTATGTCCTGCTATGTTATTAAAGTCTCTTAATAGTTGATAATAGTTTTTCCATTGTTTTTTGGGGGGTTTTTTAGATATATATTCATAACATCTGTTAATAGATAACTTTTTCTCTTCCAATTTGTATAGCTCTAAATACTTGCTCTTGTCTAATTATGTCACTCTTTCTAGCATCACTACACAAAATAAAATTAATGGTATATATATATATAAATATTTAGGAAGTATTGTGCCCTTATTCTTAATCTGTTACAAGAAAAATGTTGAAGATCTGTTATAATAATTGTGGTTAAAATTATAATTAAAATTAATATCACCTAATTATAATTACAAACTTTTAAAAATCAAATGTTTTTAGGGTCATTAAAAATGAACAGTATTTCAACACTCAGGTACAATCGGATTAACATCTTGGAAAAAGCTAAGTGTTCTTACAATAAGTTTACTGTTACTTAAAAAGAGCAATAACTAATAAATAACAGTTTAGGAAATACTTGGGCTTTTCTGTACTCAGAAAGATGTTATTCTGTTCCTGTGCTTCTTTTTCTTATAATTCTGTTTCAGTTCAGCCATGGTTACTTTTCTGTTAATCATTTTATTAAAAGTTGAATTTTCCTATAATCTTAGAAAGGGGAACGCCAGAGAATTTTTCAAGGTCCAAGGCTCTAGAGCTGCCCCTTGTTTTATTTATACAAAGTGATAAAATATGGGAGTTTGTGTTCTGAGCTCTGTCTTCCATCTTCCTTCCTACTGCTTACATTAGAATTCAGTCCTTTGTCTCTCTTTTTCCTATTCTCTTCAATTTGAGTTCCGTTTCTTCTCATTGTAGAGCATCATCTTAAAAGGGAGCTTCATTTGGTTATTTTCTGAGTCTACTGCTCTGTCAAACCATACTGCATCAATGTTCCCTTGCTCTCACCCGTGAATTGGACTCTTTGCAATCTCTCTCCTGTTTTTAAGACTTTTGCTTTCAAATTGGCCCCATGATGCTTTCCATTGTGTCCTGTGGGCAATTTGTGGGTTCTCCTTTCCTAGGGGCTGTCAAAAACCTAGTGGATTTCTGTTCCTCTTCCCCACACTGATGCTGATACCTTGTGGGCCTTTTCAGTTTTAGCTGCTTATTCTCACTTGCTCATGTTTAGGATTTCTTAGGTAAAGCTTGTCACTTAGTTTTGATATGGATGTCTATGGGTCTTTGGTCTTGAAATCTTTATTTTGTTTGTTTTTATGGGGGAGATTCAAATGCTACACTCTGCCACTACTGTCTTCTAGAAAAAATTGTTAATATAATGAAAAATACAACAGTTGCATTTAGTCCCCACTTACATATTATTCCTGAACCACTTTAAGGCCGATCTTTGACTGGCCAGGCAGAATCTTACTTTACAAGTGGCCTGATGTCTTTATGCCTAGTTGACCTACATCTCTTCTACCACTGTTTTTCAAATTATATTCCTTTGACATTTAAGATTTTAGATTTAAAAATGTCATATAGAAATGTGCTTCTGAGATAAAGTATTTTGGGAAAATGCAGCATGGTATATCCTTGTCTTGGTAAGTTTGCACATATAATAATAATAAATGCCTGCAATGAATTCTACAACAAAGTAACTTGTTTAACTTCATTTAACCTAATGTTTCTTAGTCTTGTTTGACTATAGAATTTTTAAAAATAAAAATACATTAATTTTACTATATATAACTTTAATTTGTCATTTCCAAAGGGAAGAGTATAGTAGGCTTATTATTTAAAATTGCACTCTGAATAATGAGGAACAGGGAAAAGAGACAAACGGAAGTTTGAACTCAAGTTAAAATTTATTTTGTTTCCCTTTGACTCAGTGGTATTATTGACAGAAGTAGACAAACTCACCAAAGATGCTCAACATGCCTTGCGTAGGACCATGGAAAAGTATATGTCCACCTGCAGGTTGATCTTGTGCTGCAATTCTACATCCAAAGTGATACCACCTATTCGTAGTAGATGCCTGGCAGTTCGTGTGCCTGCTCCCAGCATTGAAGATGTAAGTCAAGTTAAACTTTTCAGAAAAAATTCAGTTCAGATTCTCTGAGTATTTTATGTACATTGCCGTCACGTTTATTCTTATAAAAACATAGTCAAGTGCATAAGTAATTCAGGATCATCTGTGGACCTGGATGCAAACCATTAGTAGATTCACAAACCAATTTATATAGTAGTAAATACCATATACCAATATATAGAAAGTGTTCTTTAAATCATCTTTTACCTTAAACAAGTAGGTATTATGAATTCTAAACTAGGTAATGGCTAGTTATTTAGTGTCTTCCTCCTCAAGCTGACTTAATTGGCTGGAGGAGGAGACTGGAATATGAAGGAAATAGATTTTGCAAAGAGATGAAATATGAATACTTTGTCCCTAGGAGGGGAATCAAAATCTAACATTTATATATAAATATTTTTTCTCTATCATTTTTAACACTTATCAGTAAAAATTCTAATTTCTCACATTAAAAAGGTTTTCTGCTGTTAATACATTTTGGAAGACTTTTTGCAAAGTAGGGATAATATGTGACATTGTGCTAGATGAAGAATGGTCAAGTACATAAGTTTCACTTGTAAAAATTCTGAGAGTAATATAGTTATATGGATTTATAAAGATGTTAACAGAAATTACCTCAATGTACTTTTTGACAGATTGCCCATTTCTGTTAATTATTTTATTTGTAGATTTGTCATGTATTATCTACTGTGTGCAAGAAGGAAGGCCTGACTCTTCCCTCACAACTGGCTCATAGACTTGCAGAGAAGTCCTGTAGAAATCTCAGAAAAGCTCTGCTAATGTGTGAAGCCTGCAGAGTACAACAGTGAGTGGAAGGGTCACATACCACAAAAAACATTCTGGGACATAAGCATGCTTCTGTTTAATTTCTTGTGTCCTCTTTTTGTTGTGTAGATATCCTTTTACTGCAGATCAAGAAATCCCTGAGACAGATTGGGAGGTGTATCTGAGGGAGACTGCAAATGCTATTGTCAGTCAGCAAACTCCGCAGAGGTAACCAGTATAAAATGATGCTGATAAAGGTTTGATCAAGATAGTACACACATAAACTGTTTTATGTTGGCACCAGTTGAATCCCGAATCTAAGTATTAAACTTTTAAGGAAAAGCTAAAATTTAATTTCAGAAATTTAGTGGTTCAGAATAGTTGTTGGTATGCGGTATTATGGCTTTTCCTAAGCGGTTAGCATATGAGTGGAATTTATATTAAATCTTGGATTTTTTATTTTTCCTTTCAGGATCTCAGATGACTTAATATTAACACATAGCATAATATGCCTAGCTTTCTAATATAGTAAAGAACAATATATAATTTATAATTGATGTATCATGTGCTGAAAAGATACCAGACTATGAGTCAAGCTTCTAGTTCTTATCCTAATTTTTAGCTAAGTGTCCTTGAGCAGGTAACTTCATTTCAGATTTTCATCTTCTTCATTTGTATATTGAAGATATTATTACCCTGCCAAGGATAGTTCTGCCTTCGTTGTGAAGAGCAAAGGAAATTGTGTGATAATGGTTTGAAAACTAGAAAAGAGATTTGCGGATGATAGTAGGTTCTATTAAGGATAGTATTGTGTATTTGCCATTGGTACTTAGGAAGTATTTTTTGGTGCATTTGCTACAAAGTCGTTTCCATTACTTCTGTGGCTCTGTTATTCAGTGGTGGACTACACTGAAAATAACCACTAGTTGTTTGATTTATGGCAGCTTTGATTAAGAAGGACAGTCTGCTTTCTTCCAAACCAAGAATGTCAGCGTTAAGCTCCACTACCGTTGGAAAGTATGGAGAGGGTGCTTCAGGCTCACTGAAGTGCAATCTCATATCCTTGTTGCCTGTCAGAACTGAGAAACCATCTTTGGACCTTAGCATAGTTGATCATTTTAGGTTATATTAATAGACCGAGTGTAACCACTAGAATTTAAGCTTCCCTGGTTTCGATGAAAATAATGATGAGAGGAATATACCGTGTTTCTCTTCTTGGGTGATAGATCTGATGAATTCTGATTTTTATAAGAAATTCTTTAAAAGGATTATAGCCTGTTCTTTGGCTACTGTATCTATTGGTAGATATTGAATCAGACATAATGTGTACTTAGTATTTTATTAGGGTTTCCATTGAATTCTCATGATTATTTTAGTTGAAGAAACTCATATTTTTCTAAAAAGTGCCAAACATAAGTAGTCTCATCAGAAAATAAACCTTATTTTTAGGAAAAGGTGTACATTCCATTTTGTTAAATGTTAATAATCAGAGGAAATCTCACTGGTTAAACAGATAAAATACAAACAAAGCATGTCGTAAGAGCCTTTTACTTTTATGAAATATTTCCATACTGAAGATGACTTTCTCCTTTTTGTTACGACTTTAAAGAAGAAAACTTGGTAGTAGAACTTTCCTACTTTTAAGGGATTTAAGTACTTGATGTAATATTTGACAGTTATCACATACATTTTTAAAACTTTCATTATTGCTTTACTTAATTCTTCTAGCTGCTGCTTACTAATTTCTTCCAATTTTCTAACATTTTGGCAGCTTATAATTGAAATTGTGCAAGAAGAGGTGCTGCTGTTTCCTGTTCAAATAACAATTGTGGGAATTGATTCCATTGTGCTACATAAAAAAATACACATTTTGCTCAATTCCAGCCTTGGGGCTGGCCAGAAATACTGGAAGTCTGGTATCTTTCTGATTATTGGCCCACATAGTGCCAAATGACTGCTTCTGATTTTTGACCACTTAGTGTTGCTCTAATATTTTTAGTCTTGATTCTTGTTTGATCTTAGAACAGTCATAATTTTCTAATTTGAATACCAGGTAGTATTTAATGATTATGTCAGCCGTTACACTGTGTTATCTCATTTACTTCATGTAACAGTCCTATGAAGAAATATTACCATCTATACTTTGTAAATTTAAAAGAACCCTGAGGTTTAGGGAGATTAAATAACTTGTTTAGGGACATTCAAGTTATTAAGAGACAGAAGTAGTTCTAGAATACTCATGTTGCTCTAATAGAAGAATTTGTACCCGTAATCACTTGCAAGCTTATTAAGAAATAATGACATATTAAATGTAGAATATATTAATTTTTTGAAACTAAGTAATATAAGAAATTAACTCAGAGTGACATGACATACATGGTAACATGTTTCAGACATATGCAGTGTGGTTGTATCACAGTTATGTAGGTAAATAGATCCTGGATCACCTTTTCAGAAATAAGCTGTATGCATATATTAAAATAATTGCATACCATGTATTTTTTGTTTTTATTACTTTATACTTTAATAGTTAGGTTTCTATTTTTAAGATGTCAGAGAAATCATGAGCTTTTGAGTCAGATCTGAATTAAAATGCTGGCTCAACTGCATGAGTCTTGATGAAAACCTAACCTTGCTGAACTTCACATTTTTTCAGTAAAACAGCATAGTTGTGAGGAATTAATAGTGTATAACAATGAACCTAGTACAAAGTAAGGTGTTAAATGTTTTGGCAGGCATAGGAAAGGGTGTAGACTTTGCAGTAAGACAAATCTGTGTTTAAATCATGTTTTGCTGTGGTCAATTTTGTCAAGTTACTCAAACCATGTAAGCCTTAGTTTTTTCAGCTAAAAAAAAATGGGGATAATCCCCCGTTCACAGAGCTGGTGCGAGGACTGTGTTGAATTATTTCTTAACAGTGTCTTGCACATAGTAGGTGCTCACGTTTATTTAATTGTAATGTGGCAGGGCTTCATGTTCCTGGAATCTCAGGAAAGGAGTCCGAACTTCTACTTTTAAGAAATCTTTCATGAATCTGATTTATCTGAAATATGGAATATCTGTAGTAGTGTAGTAAAAATTCAAAACAGTTTTTTCCTTTTGGGGTAGGTAAAGATACAGTAAGATATAAAGATACTTGTTTAATGTGTATTTGGAACTTTAATTTCCTCTGTTTCTTGCTGTTTTAAAATGTTGTATGTATATTTTCCTCCTTTACCCTTTTCCCTCCCAAAAATAATGATGAGAAGGGCCTAGAGTTAAGGGTCAGAAGAAGTTTGAATGTTCATATTCACTTAGCCTGGTGCTGTGCTTACCTGTAACCACTTGTCTTGCCCCTTTTATGACAGGACAGCTTTGTGTCCCTGCCATACTGCTTTTATTACTGTGCAGTCTAAGCAGTGACATTATGTTGTATCTTACGCCTATATTATCTTTTGTCACTTGTGTAATGGACTAGTAATTGTTTAATCTTCTCATGACCATTTTCTAGATGTTTTAGGTATTACCTATCTGGAGAAAAAAATAAATTACTTGATTTTTTTTTAAAGTTTGTTAAATCCCATGTTGTAAATAGGCTCAACTCTTGCTATTCATGAAGTCTTAATTTCTATCTGGTATTTTCATGGTATTTTGATATAATTAATAACCCTGAATATAAATGTCTCACATTAAAAGAATTCTGAAGATTGTCTTTTTGAAAAATGAACTGAAATTGAGAGAAGCTTTTATATGTGTGTCCTAAGTGTGACAAACTAAGAAAATGTGTGTGTATTGGATTGTTCATTTAATTCATAAAGCAGCACAATAGATACTTGGAAAAATATCCCTTTTTTCATAAAATATCAATCATTTTGTTTTATATAGGCTCCTTGAAGTTCGTGGAAGGCTCTATGAGCTTCTAACTCATTGTATTCCTCCTGAGATTATAATGAAGGTAATCCAGTTTCACATCTTGACCTGTTTATGACCATAGATTTGGACTTGGGCTATGTGATTACAGGATTTTTACAGTACCAAGATACATTGACATCTCTCTCTTTAGCTCATTAATTCCTCAGGTATTTACTGAGCCTCTTCTGTGTGCCAGACATGATTCAGGGAGTGCTGAAGAAGCGGGGCTGCCTTTGGGGAGTTATATTCTAGTGGGGTGGAATGGGAAACAAGTAAAAAAGTAAGAGGATTTCAGAATGTTGTAAGTGCTATAAAGGAAATATCAAGGCAAAATGATAATAATGGAGGGCAGGGCTATGCAAGGCCATTGTTGGCTTCTCTGAAGAAGATATGTTTAAGCTGAGATCAAGATTAAAAGGAAGGAACCATGTAAATAGCTGAGGAACAGGCATTTCACACTGAGACTCCGTACTTGGGGAAAGGGGTTAAAGTGATAGGCAGAGTCCAGACTATATAGGATATTTTAAGCTGTTGCTTAAGATTTGATATGTCAACTATCTGGCTAGCACGATTTATTTATTTAGGGAATCATGGTTTTTTGTTTCTTTTTATTAAAGTTATATATGGTAATACATGAACAAATTTAAGTGATATGAATATACAAAGAAAAGAGTGAAAGTTCACCCTTCCATTTCTACAAGGGAAACTACTTTTAACAGCCCACAGTTCTGTTCACATGGAAACAAGTATGTAAGTGTGGTTTCACAAAACTTCAAAGTGTTCTGTACCATGTTTTCATTCAGCATTATAGCATGGATGTTGTTTCATGACTACAGATTTTCCAGATTTCTTTTTAGTGGATGAGTGGTATTCCAATTGTATGACTATCGTAGTATTTTGAATGTGACCTATCTTGGTGGAACTTTAGGGTTGTCTACAGATAATTATTATTACTATAAATAGCGCTGTGGTAAGCATCTTTGTATTCCTTGCACTTGGAATTTGGAATGTCGTAGGTAGCCACCACATTTTCACATTAAGGAAAAAGTACCTTTTTTGCTTTTGGATGAAGACTACTAGTTCACATACAATAATTAAAGATCTCAGGTATATGAAAATGATTTTAACTTAAGTTTTACTTCTTTTTGTGAATGAGAGAAATAAAGCATGTTGAGCTAATTTTTTTAAAAAATGAGTACTCTTTTTCTTTAGGGACTTCTCTCTGAATTGTTACATAATTGTGATGGGCAACTGAAAGGAGAAGTGGCCCAGATGGCAGCTTATTATGAACATCGTCTACAGCTGGGTAGCAAAGCCATTTATCACTTGGAAGCATTTGTGGCCAAATTTATGGCACTTTATAAGAAGTTCATGGAGGATGGATTGGAAGGCATGATGTTCTGACTTCTCACAGTAATTCTTCCAAATATTTCTCAGTATCAGTATTTACGTACAGCTTATATTAGAAGAACTGTGGCTAAAATAAACTAACTTTACTTAACATGTCTTATTTGTGTTTTGTTTTGTTTTGTTTTATTTCAGCATATTATAGGGGTACAAATGTTTAGGTTACACATATTGCCTTTGCCCCACCCAAGTCAGAGCTTTAAGCTTGTCTATCCCCTAGACGGTACTCATTGCACCCATTAGGTGTGAATATACCCGTCCCCTCCTCCACCCTCCCACCTGCCCCACACCCGATGAATGTTACTACTATATGTGCACATAAGTGTTGATTGGTTAATACCAGTTTGATGGTGAGTACATATGGTACTTGTTTTTCCATTCTTGTGATACTTCACTTAGTAGAGTGGGCTCCAGCTCTATCCAGGATAATACAAGAGGTGTTAGATCACCATTGTTTTTTGTGGCTGAATAGAACTCCATGGTATACATATACTACATTTTATTAATCCACTAATGTATTGATGGGCACTTGGGTTTTTTCTATATCTTTGCAATTATGAATTGTGCTGCTATAAACATTCTAGTGCAGGTGTCTTTTTTATAGAATGTCTTTTTTTCCTTTGGGTACATGCCCAGTAATGGGATTGGTGGATCAAATAGATAGTGCTTGTAGTTCTTTCAGGTACCTCCATATTACTTTCCACAGAGGTTGTACTAGTTTGTAGTCCCACCAGCAATGTGTGAGTGTTCCTATCTTTCTGCATCAACACCAGCATTTATTGTTTTGGGACTTTGATAAAAGCCATTCTCACTGGAGATAAGTGACATCTCATTGTGGTTTTGATTTGCATTTCCCTGATGACTAGATGTCGAACATTTTTTCAAATGTTTGTTGGCCATTAGTCTATCTTTTGAAAAGTTTCTGTTTATGTCCTTTGCCCACTCTTTGATAGGGTTGTTTGATTTGATTTTTTTTCTTGCTGATTTTCCTGAGTTCTATATAGATTCTAGTTACCAGCCCTTTTATTCAATGTGTAATATGCATGTATTTTCTCCCATTCTGTATGTTGTCTGTTTCCTCTTGTGATAGTTTTCTTGGCTATGCAGAAGCTTTTTAATTTGATCAGGTCCTATTTATTTACTTTTGTTGTTGATGTGTTTGCCTTTGGGATCTTCTTCATAAATTCTTTCCCTAGGCCAATGTCTGTGAGAGTTTTTCCAACATTTTCTTCGAGAATGTTTATAGTTTCATGCCTTAGGTTTAAGTCTGTTATCCACCATGAGTTGATTTTTGTGAGAGGTGAAAGGTATGGATCCTGTTTCAGTGTTATACATGTGGCTATCTAATTTTTTAAGCACCATTGATTGAATAAGGATTCTTTTCCCCAGTGTATGTTTTTGTTTGCTTTGTCAAAGATTAGATGGCTATATGAGGATGATTGTATATCTGGGTCCTTAGTTCTGTTCCATTGGTCTATGTGTCTGTTCTTGTGCTAGTACTATGCTGTTTTAGTTATTTATAGTCTCGTAGTATAGCTTGAAGTCTGGCAAATTGATGCCTCCCAATGTATTCTTTTTGCTTGAGATCACTTTCGCTATATAGGGTCTTCTCTGGTTCCATATGAAGCATAGAATTATTTTTTCTAGATCTGTGAGAAATGATGTTGGTATTTTAATAGGGGTTGCATTGAATCTGTAGGTCACTTTTGGTAGTATAGACATTTTAACAGTATTGATTCTGCTGACTCATGAGCATGGCATGGTTTCCACCTGTTTATGTCCTCTGCTGTTCCTTCCTCAGTGTTTCGTAGTTCTCTGTGTAGAGGTCTTTTACCTCCTTAGTTAAATATATGCCTAGGTATTTTATTTTCTTTGTTGTTATTGTGAAGGATATTCAGTCTTTGATTTGGTTCTAAGTTTGACTGTTCTTGGCTTATAGGAATGCTATTGATTTCTGTACATTGATTTTGTAACCTGAGACTTCACTGAATTTGTTTATCAACTCTAGTAGTCTCATGTCAGAATCTTTGCAGTTTTCTAGATATAAGATCATATCAGAAAAGAGCAATAGTTTGACCTCTTCTGCCCCCATTTGGATGCCCTTGATTTCCTTCTCTTGCCTCATTGCTCTGGCTAGGACTTCCAGCACTATGTACCACTTACTGGCCCAGATACTAAACTGGGGTTCATGTTCTCTTGTGCTCTCTTTTCTAGGATTTTCCTCATCTTTTTCTAGCAGCTGTGGTTGCCCTAGTCTTCTGGTTCTTCAATCCATCAAGACTGTAGAGTTTTCATAAGAATTTTAGCTACCCACCTTAATGATAACTGTGGTCTTCGCTCAGACTAAACACCCTAAAAAATGGAAAACTCTCCAATGTGCTCCCTGAGATAGGGAAACAACAGCCCCACTCGATAGAGTCATAAGATCTGCACCAAGGTCTCGATAAAACAGGAAGACATAAGGAAGCTGGCCAAAACCAGCCAGAACCCAGATGGCCAGGAAAAATGAGCTTGGGTTACCCTCACTGCTCATTATACCCTGCTTATGATGTGTTAGCATGCTAAAGGAAACTCACCAGTTCCATGATAGTTTATAATTGCCATGACAACTCCTGGAAGTTACCCTATAAGCTTTAAAAAGAGGAGGGAACCTCAGTTCCTTGGACTCTGCAACCCTTTCCCAAAAATCTTAAGGATAATCCTTCTTCTGCTTAATATAAAACATAAGATAGACTCTGGAAACTCACACAGAGTTACTCTTGCTCTGAGAAATAGCCCCTACTCTATGGTGCAGCCACTTTTTTTTTTTTTTTTCTTTCTACCTCGATAAACTTGCTTTTGCCTGACTCTATTGGCTTACTCTTGAATTCTTTCTTGCACAAAAATCCAAGAACCCACTTGGCCTTCAGGCCAGACCCCGGTTTTGGGATCCACTTTTTTATATCATGCCCAGTTTCCAATTGTGGACTCCCTACCACTTTCAGCATATTTTTCTTCTCTCTTCAGCAGTTGCTTTTTATACTTTGTTCAAAGTTTATAGTTTCTGTAGTTTCTAGTTGTCTACAGGAATATCAGCCATATCATAGGTAGAAATTCCTTTTCATCATTTTACACTTATGTTCAAGTATCTGTTATTTAAAAAACAAGTATTCAAATACCTCACATCTTCATCTTTTAGCCTCTCTATTCTTTATAAATTTCTAAAACAATGTTTTCTGTTCATATTGCCTATATTTTCTCCTCAACTTGTATCAATCTGTTTTTCCCTCTTACATTTGAAAAACTCAGTTTAGTCTGAAAGTTATAGGAGTGTCTGTGTCTCCAGTGAATTCTTGCTCTATAGCCAATGAACTTTACTTGACCTCATCAACATGTGTCACTCTTGAATTCCTTTTTCCCATGGCTTCCCTGATACAAATGCTCTTACATATTTTTTCCCAGTCTCTTTGCTCACTTTACAGGCTGCTGCTTATCCATCAAATGTGGAATATAGCTTTATCCTTGACTCTCTTCTCATAAGATTCTCTCCCTGGCTGACCTTATACAGGCTCAAGACTTCAAATACCATCTATTAGCTGATAACTCCATTTATATGAACACAGACTTTATCTGAGATTCACACTTAACATGTCTAAACACCTACCTGACATTTGTTCACAGATACTTTAAAGACATCTCAAACGGAACGTATTCCACACCAACCTTTTGATCTCTTCCAGCCCAAACTAGACCTTTCTCAGCATTCCTTTCTCAGTGTCATCCTTCCTGATTCTTTTCCATGTTTGATAGCAGTGGTAATTGCCTGAGGTTCCATCTAATTTCTTTTATTCAATGGCCAGATTTATTTCTGTGCCCTTTTCTTATGACCTGTCCCCCTTTCTACTCCTTGAGAAAACTTAAGTTTTGAGTTCAAAATCAGTACATATGGTGACAACTATGTCCAGACATGAGGTGTTTTTCCTAATATAACCTTCAACCACTTTCATTTTAGTTTATCCACAACAAATTCACTAGCGCTTCTGTTAAACCAGCTACTCCTCTTAGCTTTGCTTGTGTCGTTGTGCTCCTTTTTTTCTATGTACCTGGTGTAAAACTTTGGAGTAACTTGGCCCCCTCTTTTTTTCTAAATCATTTCAAAATATTATGGGAGTACAAATGGTTTTGGTTATATGGGTCGTATTTGTTATGCTCAAGTCAGGGTTATAAGTGTGCCCATAACCTAGATAGTGGTCATTGTACCCATTAGGTAGGTTTTTCACCAAACCCTTCTTCCCCCCTTCCCTGCTTGATTTCCATTGAGTTTTACTTCCCTCTTTACTTCCCTGCACGTGTGTGCTCACTAGTTATTTCCATTTTAATAGTACATGTGGTATTTATTTTTCCATTCCTTAGATACTTAGGATAATGGTTTCCAGTTCATCAAAATTGTTGCAAAAGGCCTTAGTCCATCCTTCCTGGCTGCGTAGTTTTCCATAGTATACCACGTTTTGTTAACCCACTCAAATTGATGGGCATTTTGGTTGATTCCACATCTTTGCAATTGTGAATTGTGATGCAATAAATATTTGAGTGCAGGTGTCTTTTTGATAAAATTTACCTTTGGATAAATACCCAGTAGTGGGATTGCTGGGTCAAATGGTAGGTCAGCTTTTAGTTCTTTCAGTAATCTCTGTACTGTTTTCCATAGAGGGTATACTAATTTACAGTCCCACCAACTGAGTAAGTGTTCCTTTCTGCATCCGCACTGATATCTATTATTTTTGGACTTTTTAATAAAAGCTATTCTAACATGAGTAAGGTGATATTGTGGTTTTAGTTTGTATTCTCCTAATGATTAGTGACATTGAGCATTTTTTCATGTTTATTGGCCATTTGTTGATCATTTGAAAACCTTCTGTTTGTGTCTTTTGCCCACTTTTTAATGGGATTGTTTGTTTTTTTCTTATTCATTTGATTGAATTCTTTGTAGATTCTGGTTATTAGCCCTTTACCACATGGTTTGTAGACATTTTCTCCCATTCTCTGTGTTGCCTATTTGCTTTGTTGATTATTTCCTTATCTGTGCAGAAGCTTTTTAACTTAATAAAGTCCCATTTATTTATTTTTATTTGTGATTGCCATTAGGGGCTGCTTCATAAATTCTTTGCCTAAGCCAATATCTAGAAGAGTTTTTCCAACATTTTCTTCTAGAATTCTTACAGTTTCATTACTTACATTTAAGTCTTTTATCCATCTTGAATTTTTGTGAGTGGTGAGAGAGATGTATCCTGTTTCATTCTTCTGCATGTGGCTATCCAATTTTCCCAGCATCATTTATTGAATAGGGCTTCTTTTCCCCATTGTATATTGCTTTGTCAAAGATCAGTTGGCTGTATGTGGATGGTTTTGTATCTGGGCTCTCTGTTCTGTTCCATTGGTCTGTGTCTCTGTATTTGTGCTAATACCATGCTGTTTTGGTTACTATAACCTTGTAGTGTAGTTTGAAGGCTAGTAATATGATACCTCCAATTTTGTTCTTCTTGCTTAAGATCACTTTGACTATTCAGGCTCTTTGTGGTTCCAGGTAGTACTTCACCACCACAGCAGAGGCACATGGGGGTTGAGTCTGGGTGGGGCTGGGTTGGGTGGGCTTGACCTTAGGCTCCACAAAAGCTGGTAAGGTAGCTGTTTCTGCAGGGGTCAAAGGATCACTCCTAGTCCTTTGGGGAAATGTGCCAGAGAGGGACTGAGTGGCCCCATGTAGCCAGAAAGGGGAGGTGGGGCTCGCTGAGATTCACAGTCTGGCTATCTTGAGTGAATATCACTCTTCTTCCCCCTCCCCTGCTCTGCAGCATCTACTGGCGGGCAGGAGCTCAAACTAGCTGAGTTCCCTAGCAATGGCATTGCAGGCTGGCAGCTTCTCTGTCCAGGATACTGCCCTAGGCTGAGAGTGCTACCCTCCTATGGAGGAAGGGGACCTCCGTGAGTGTGCTGCAGCTGGGATCCACATTGCACTCTCTTAGTTCTGCCCATGTGGGCTCCCTTGCCTCTCAAGTTTAGTTCGGATGTCTTCCCTCTGCACTCTGGAGCAACATGATTGAGCCCTGGGGTACTGGATCTGGCCTGTGGCCCTGTCCCTGGGACCCCAAAGATCAATCCTTGACCATGTCAGGGAGTGCTGGTCTTGAGTTGCCTATGGGGTGCTCTAGCAGATTTGATGTCCCTGCGCTTTGGGGTGTGCTCTGCTCAGAGGAGCAGCCAGGAAAACAGCACCAGGGAGTGCTGGTGAGCAGGGAGCTCACAGTCCAAGCACCCATTTGTCCTCTACAGATCTTTAAAACAAAATGTTTGAGCCCCACTCTCTGTGGAATCCCCAGTGTGGTGGATGCACCAACAGAGGGTAAACAGCCACTCCTGAGAGCTCAGGCTCAATTATCTCTTGGTAGCTGTGTCTGGGGGAGGACTCTGATCATCTTTGTCTCTCTTTCAAGAAGGCAGCCCACCTGCAATGTTCAGGCTATATAATAAAAGGCCCTGATGTGTAGTGTTTGCCAGTTTCTATGTTGCAAACACTCCCACTATGACCAACATCAAACTACCAATGTGAAGTCAACCAGCTTTCAAAAATTCCTGAAAATTTAAGTCAGCTCATGTGAGCTGGTATAATAAGCCTTCTCTAGGGACACATGTAGGGAGATGGTCTCATGGGCCATTACAAAGAGAGTGTGTGTGTGTGTGTGTGTGTGTGTGTGTGTGTGTGTGAGAGAGAGAGAGAGAGAGAGAGAGAGAGAGAGAAGAAACCAGTAGAAGGTATTAGAGTGATAATGTGATCAGGTTTATGTTTTAACAGAATTTAGCTAGCTCCTGGATGGAGAGTATTAATTACTATTCATATAAACATTTGGCTGCAAACTCAAGGCTTATAAAGTATTTGATTTACATAGTGTTAGCTTGTACATTGCTTTAAATTATTTCATTAGCTATAAATATTAAAAAATTTAGAGACATCTCACAAAAACATGAATTTCTTGATTTTCTCAAAAAAATCAGAAGATTTGGCATTTTCTCTTGCTATTAATTAGGTTTGAGCTCAGAAGTGGCTGTCTTTTATAAATAGGGTATGAATTTTCCATTTCTCACTACTCCCTTTATATTTCTACAGTTAAGTTTCAAGTATCAGCCTACACAGTTTTTTGTTTGTTTGTTTGTTTTTAAATTGTGGAGCTAAGAAAAATGAACTGTTTCTTATAACCAATTCTTTTATCAAAAGTGGTGGCAAAATGAGAAGTGAGAGAGAACTATATGATTCTAGAAAAATTGAGCAAACATTTCTTTACAGCTGTGAAGAATCCTATAATAAAATGTGTCTGTTTTTTAAGGAATATAACAATGTATTATTTGGAAACAAATCATACAAGAAACTGACTAGAAATAAAAAAATAAATGTCTTTTTTTAATTGATTATTTATAAAACATCAAAAAATGATCAGGCTTTTATTTGAAATTGAATATAATAAAATATGTTTCTATAAAAATCATTAGGTGAAAAATTGTCAGAATATCAAAACAATTTACAAATGTCAATTTTATTCATGAATGAGTACAATAGAAATTGACTGACAGAGAAAAATATTATCCAAAGTATATGTAGATATAAATCTTGTTTCAAAAATACAGTTAATTTACAGAACAAATTGTATCATTTTTATGATGATTAAAGCACAGATATATCACTGAATTGGGTTATATTTAATCATATCAATAAGAATTTTATTAAAACAAAGAATTTGAAAACTTGATGGTCATGAGAGTCACAACATAAAAATGTATTTTTGTATTTTAAAAAAATTTTGAAAAATTTAATATACATTGATCAAAATTAGAAAACATGATTAAGACAATTCTTTGTGGTAGCTGATGTTAAATTTTGGATTTTGTTTCCCAAAAAAAATATCCAGTTGCAAGGATATAAAACTTAAATGCACTCATTGTCTCCTTCAGCATGAAAAACAAACATCTTGTGGCTTGAAGCATGGATAGTATAATGCTGGTTATCCTGCTAAGTTGGGTACATAACACAGCTGTCTGCTGTATTTACACAGAGGTTAAATGAAAATGAGTTTTGAATTGTTCATGTCATCCAAGAGAAAATCTACTTCTAATTTTTCTCTACCCCCGATTTCCTGCCTTGAAAAGATTGTATTCCTTAGTTGATAATACAGTTGACTCTTGAACAACTTGTGGGTTAGGAGTGCCGACCCCCCTCCCAGGCGAAAATCTGCATAAAATTTTCGACTCCTCCAAAACTTGTTAACTTAATAGCCCACTCTTGACCAGAAGCCTTACTGATAACATAAATTGCTGATTAAAACTTATTTTGTGCGTTATATGTGAATATATATATATATAGTCTTACCATAAAGTAAGTTGGAGAAAAGAAAATGTTATTAAGAAAATCATAGGAAGAGAAAATATATTTATTCATTGAGTGGAAGTGAATCATCTTAAAAGTCTTCATCCTCATCGTTTTCACATTGAGTAGACTGAGGAGGAAGAGTTGGAGGAGCGGTTTGTTCTTGCTGTCTCAGAGGTGAGAGAGGCAGAAGAAAATCTCTATCAGGGGTCCTCAAACTTTTTAAACAAGGGGCCAGTTCACTGTCCCTCAAACGGTTGGAGAGTGTGCACTGTGGGCCTAGGATGAGTCGGCTGCTAAGCAGGACAGGCAGCGGCGGCAAAAACACCCAGAGTTTGTGCTAGGTGGCCCACATGTGGCCCATAGGCTGTAGTTTGAGGATGCCTGCTCTATATAATTGGACCTCACAGTTCAAACCCATGTTCAAAGGTCAACTTTATAATCCATCTAAAGAGTGAATAATGTCTATAGCCATACCACCATGAACGTGCCCAATCTCATCTAAAGAATGAATATTTTCTGTGTAAGGTCATTCTTAAAGCATTGCACATGCATGATCCATTTATCTTATACAAAGTGCCAATGGGTCTTTGGGAAACTATTTGGTTGGGAACAATCTGGCCTACAATCTTATGGGAAAACAATTTTCAGACATTTATATAACAGACCTAACTATGAATATATTTCCCAAATTGTGGAGTTGAAGATTGAATTTTAGAATTGGCTTTTTGCTGTCAAAATTCATAAAAATGAATTGACATTGATATTGTGAAACGTTGGTATTCTACAAATGGGATTTATTAAATTGCAGCACAACATGGTACTGAAAACTAAATATGAGAATATTGCACTATCAGAATTGCACAAATATCTTGAGAAAGGTTATTCTCAATACAAAAACCAGTAAACAAAGATTTTAACTGTGTTTGCAAGTATGGTTAGCCAGGAATAATTCTTTCCCGTTTCTGATCTTTCCTTCCTGTGATGTGAGCTCCAATAGTATAACTCCAGGCCTCTCCAGTTTTCATCCAGCTACTAGAGTGATACAGTATGTTATTTAATTGACAACTTTAAGAATAAGTGAACCTGCTTGACTTAGCTCCAACCTTTTTACTTGGGAATAATCCTGTGTGTTCTAAGTTGTAATTGTTAACTAGTCAGGCTTCAGATGCAGGGGGAGGATTACCCAAGTCTAGCACAGCCCCACAAAAGAGATCATGTCTTCTGGCCTGACCTCTATCAGTAACAGGTAATATTTTGACCTCCTACTTTTCTATTTTGTAGTACTTCTCAACTTGTTCTAAGCTGAGTGTATAACAGGGGTGCTATTTATTGGAGAGTAACCCTCAGAGACTCTAAAATTTGGTATATTCACCAGGAACATTGAGAAATTAAAAGAAAATTTTGTTGGAGAAGATTTTTGTTCATCCAAGGCACATAAATGTGGGTCTTTGACTTTAGGGAAAACATATTGATCTTAATAATTTTATAGAGGCTGATTTTAGGCCAAACAGCTTTTTACATTTTTGTACTTGGCTTTGAACTTCTGCAGTCTGGAAAAGAAGCTTTGACTGTCATGAGGTACTTTGGGCTTGGTAGGTGACTGCAACTTATGACTTATGTAACTCATGTGAGAAAATAAGACACAGCTCTTTAGTTGTGTTGAGGGCTTCCGGTAGAGACTGCTTTAGCTTACTGCACAGAACAAGCTTTTCCTAAATTGAGACAAGATTCCTGTGTGTTATGGTATACATACTGGTTTTCGTCCACAGTTCTTGGCTCCTAACTCCCATAGCCCTTGTTAGTCTTTTGTTGTTGTAATGTTGGGTGTGTTTCTCAGGAAACAGAATCTCTCTGGCTTTCCCCACCTTTCTGATTGTGGGTCATAAGATGCTCATTCCAGAGAGGGTCCTGCTCTGTACCCTGAAGAATCAAATTTCCCACTGTTGTCCATTAAAACCACAGAGGACTGGGTTTGGGAGACTTCACGATAGCTGGACATGAGAAGCTTCCTGGATGGTTGTGCCCAGGGAGGGCATGGAAGCTTCTTGCCCTTTCCTCCATACTTCACCCTATGAATCTCTTCATTTATATCTTTTATCATATCCTTTATAATAAACCAGTAAATGTAAGTAAGTATTTCCCTGAGGTTTGTGAGCCACTCCAGCAAATTAATTGAACCCGAAGAGAGAAGGTGTCATGGGAACCCTAACTTGAAGCCAGTCAGTCAGAAGAGCCAGAGGGCTAAACTTCCGATTGCTTTTGGGGACTGGGGAAGGAGGGAGTTTTGGAGACTGAGCCCTCAACTTCTGGGATCTGACAGTATCTTAGGTAGATGGTGTCAGATTTGAATTAGAGGACACCCAGCTGGTGTCTATTGCTAAATAAGTGGGGGGAAAACTCACATTTGATCACAGAAGTCTTCTGTGTTGATTGTTGTGGAGTTTAGAGGAAAGCACAGTTTGAGTGTTTTCCCAGAGTGATACCATTGTAGAGAAAATTTTTACAAGCATTGTAAACATTAGTTCAGAAGAATATTTGCCACATTTAAACACTGCAAGGCAGCTGAGTTCTGCATGTATAACAGAGCATGGAGGGTCTATATGGTTAGATCTAGTTAGTAATCTACATCGGGAATTGCAGATTCTCTTTCTTTGTCGTGACCAAGGAAAGCACTGAGGAGGGAATTTATGTGGCATTTCCACAGACTTTTAAGACTCCCTCTCCCATCACAGACTCAAATTGGCTCTGAATATATTAATATAAGTTCTAACCCTGACTTGGTATCTGAGACCCACATTGTGACCTTACCATCAATGTGTTAGATTTAATTAGGAAGTAAAAGATATGGGCTCTTATTAGAAAGAAAATGCCATCCTCTTAAGATAAAAAAAATCTACTAAATGACATTATTACAAACCTAAAAACTTATAAGGAAACAGAAATGTTCTGTACTTGGAGCTGGTTGCCCCTAATAATCCCATTTGCTCAGGAAGACAATAAAAAAAACTAGAGTGGTTTGAAAAGGGTACTTCAGTCATTCCACTATGGATCTATAAAATCCATAAATAGTGGAGGATTAATAAAATAAAGTAAATAATGGCAGGATAAGCTGAAGGAAGAGATTATTTTAAGAAACAGTATAAGGGAAAATCATATCTCTTGAAGACAGAGTTAGGTCAACACACAAAAAAACAAAAAATAAATGCTCAGATGTAACTCCTTTTAAAGAGAGAAAGATATTATATTTGTGTTGTTACTAGGTCAGAAGTGGTGAATGGAACCCAAAGAATTTAGAAAGCTAGAATGATTCCCCCAGGAAAGCTGAAGTCACCAAGAGGGGACTTTCTACACCCACAGGACCTCCCTTGAAGCAACTGGAGAATCACTCCTTAAAGTGGATGGCAGGACTGATGGTTACAAAGAACCTGGACAGACTTGAGAAAGGCAATGCATGAAAAGTATTCAAAGCACTTCTTACATGAGCTTCCATGTGACAAAATCATTGCAGACAGAGATACAGGCACTGCCTTTGCCCTGAGAGAACTTATTGACCTTAGTTGATAAATTTATGAAATTAGCACCCTAAAGGAAGATCGTGGAAAGATGTGAGGAAATCTAGATGTGACGATCAGAAACCAAGTCCAGGCTTTCCTTAAATATTGTCTGGTGGGAGAATCTCTCTGGAGGAGATCATCCATGTCATTAAGAGTACTGTAGGCAGAACTTGAACAATGAACCGAGAACTTGTTGATTTATTCTCTCTTGCTATGGTAGACCTCACCAGATATATTCAGAGGAGTTATAAAAATAATTGTCTGAGGCAGAAAGCAAAGATACAGCCAATGGAAGGGAGCCACTCAGTACCAACAGGTAGCATTAGCTCTTCTATGGATTAGAGAAGGACAGGGACCAATTTAACAAGTAGACTAAATTACTGAGAAACTCGAGTAGCCTTTCTGAAAGGAGCTGGGGAAAAGCAGAGGGAAATTAAATACTAGCACGTTAAAAATACAATTCAGAAGCATGGAAATTGCTTTAGTGCTGTAATCTGTTAAGGGCGATTCTTCACCTAAAACAATTGTGGCTGAAGGAGAACTTTTCCCTAGCTGGCAAGTTTCATGGTCCAAGTAATTCTGTAGCTGAGGCAGAGGAGATAACCAGTGTGACAGAGGACCAAGCATGGCTGTTCCTGAGAGATGGGGCAGGTGTGTCAGGGATAGAGCCTGTCCTCGGGGCAGTGTTTGGGGCCGAAAGCCCAGTGCTCTAAGGAAAAATGGAAATAAGAGGTTTTGGATATACTGGATGGGAAGAAAGGAGCCCACAGTGAGCCTGGAGACTGGCTGCCCCCTTTGCTGGTGTCTAAGTTTGCAAGGAGGCAGGAATGCCTCCAGCGATACTGTTAAAGAAAAATCAGAGTGATGGCCACAGTTCAGTTAGCTATATCCAAGGCCAACTGCTTATAGCTGCGTAGCCAAAACTGAAGTCATCCTGATTGCCCCCAAATGCCAGCTCTAATCACAACCAAAGCACAAAACATATGCTTTATGTCTTTGTCAGCATGGTTCAGTTGAAATTAAAACAATCAGCTATAGACAAATCAGCTTACACAGCTCTAGTTACCCCTTAACAGAATGGTAATGTATAATAGCTGGTCACAAAAGGTCACAATACTCCTTCTTTGTGCTTTATAATCTGTGTTGTAGCTTCTGTAAAACAAGCTGCTTACCACTTTTTCAGTTTGAGGTCTTCCAGACCAACAACTGTTTTGGGCATGTACAATAAACTTTTAAAATTTTTCTAATTTGATCTGATTTTATTTTTCATAACACTCTGAGCGAGAACGCAGGAAGCAAGGATGGATTTTTTTCCCCACAAAAATGGAAATATAAAGAAATTTAAATGTAATTGAAAATGCTAAATGTGTAGTCTCAAAATAAACTTCTTGTTGCTAGAATTTTCCCAGTTGGGCTTAAGTAAACAGGTCACGGAATTAAGACAATTGTTCTTGAATAAAGAGACATCCTGTTGAAGTTGACTCCAAGAAGATTCTCCTTTTCTCTCAGATGTCACTGGGTAATCTATTGAGGTCTTGGTAGCCTTTGTTCTGGGAATGTCATTTTTGCCTGAAATAAGAGCTAAAGGGTGTTTTTTTTTTTTTTTTGAGACAGAGTCTCACTTTGTTGCCCAGGCTAGAGTCAGTGCCGTGGCGTCAGCCTAGCTCACAGCAACCTCAAACTTCTGGGCTCAGGGGATCCTCCTGCCTCAGCCTCCCAAGTAGCTGGGACTACAGGCATGCGCCACCATGCCTGGCTAGTTTTTTCTATATATATTAGTTGGTCAATTAATTTCTTTCTATTTATAGTAGAGACGGGGTCTCGCTCTTGCTCAGGCTGGTCTGGAATTCCTGACCTCGAGCAATCCGCCCGCCTCGGCCTCCCAGAGTGCTAGGATTACTGGCATGAGCCACCGCGCCCAGCCTAAAGGGTGGCTTTTGAAACTGAGTGGATATGACAAAGGATTGTGGTAATTCCATGGGTCCTGCTAACTCTTCAGGTTTTTAAGAGTGAGGCTCCTGAGAGATTAGGCATTGAATTACTGTGCCTTTCAAGGCTTTGGAAAATGCAAACCCACTCCAGAGAGAGATTGGTGGAGTTGCTGAAGGAACCCCAAATCTACCCACGCAGAAAATCCTGCTTACCTGAGCCTGAGGACAATAAAACACAAAGGTGGGGAGCGTTTTTATTTTGCAATTCAACTTTGTACTTTGAACTTAAATACACCAGGCAAGAGAGTTTTATTTCAAACTTTAGTTCCCTTGGATTTTTAATGTCTTTTAACTTCAACTTGTAAAGGGATTTAATCTGTGGACTTAAATTTCTTTCTTGGCATTTAATAATGGAAGGGAAATTGTGTTCAAATAAGAGGCATCTCTTTATAGGCATTTTGTTATTGATGTATCTTCAAGATAGCATCCAATATCATTGTGAAACCTCTGTCATGTTGCATTGGACAGCATGCCTGGACAAAATTTTGGACAGAAAATAGAATAGGGGATACATTTTCAGCTTTTCCTATTGAGTGGACTCAAAGCTGACATACTGAATGCATATGGTTCTGACTCATTGCATTTTCTTCCAGGGATGAGATTTAAGCAGCCTGTCATTGGACCCTGGAGGAAATCCAAACCAGCAGAGATTGGTTAGGGTTTGGCCTCATGGAGGTGGGGGCAGAGCTATCCCTAGGCAGTCAGCCACATGTCTGGCAGCCCATGGGATTCACGCTTACGCCCAATGAGTTAAGAAAAGGAAAAGCTAGGGACCATTAGTGGGGATCACCTCTTCCCTACTCCTGATGTTTTGTTCTACTCTGGGTTTCCCTCTGTACCTTTAATAACTCTGCCTCTGAGGAGATGAAATCTTAGCCTATGAGTCCATTTATGAGGAATAACTGGGCATGCTCAACTCAGCTCCCATCTTCCTCCTCTGGGAAATGACCATGCGTTCTCCTTGGTCACTCTGCATGGCAAGTCCTGTATTGGTGTAGTGCTACCATAGCTAGTTGGGTAAACCTGCCTGACACTGGAATTCAGGGTTGGTAGGTTGAAAAATATAAGCGAAGTCCTCCAACTTGACCTCTATCAGATATAAAAGTGGTACTTTGGCTTCATTTTTTCTCTTTTGCTTTGACCGCTGATATAAACCTTGGCTCTCTTTACTCTGTCAAAACTCAGTTTGGTGCCTTTTTTGAAGTCCTTGATTTACCTAATCTGAAATGCAATTCAACTCAACAAACAGCACTTACTTTACATTGAGTATGGGAATACAGAAATAAATAATATTGCATTCAATGGTGACTTTATTTACATGCTTAAGTCCAATAATAGAAAAATATATAAATTATAAAGATACCACAAGGAGGAAATGATCAGCTTGCCTGGTGGTTTGGAGGTATATAACTGTCATCACAAAGGGAATTTTTATGCAAAACGGCTAAGCAAAGGAAGCATATTTTTGACAGAGGGACAAGCATATAATAAACACATAGAGAAATGATGCACATATTTTACCAGGATGCTAAAAAATAGTTGACAATTCCTGAAAATAATTTCTATTTTATGAAATAAGGATGGAGAGGTAGAAGGGACCAGATCATGACCATCTAGGAAGTTTAGATGTGTGGACATTATTGTATAGATGAGCAGCCTTTGAACAGCCTTAATCCAGAGTGATGGGATCAGGTTTACAAAGCGAAGTAGTTGGGCCAAATGACTTCTGCATTTCCTTTTAGCTTTACAGTTCTCTGATATGTGTCTTGAGCCCTTGCTGTAGCTTGGGAACACTTCTCGGCTATTCTAAATTAGCTGGGTACCACATCATATTTGGTAGGGTTAGGTTTGACTGCATATAACAAAAAAAAACCATAAGAAATAATAGCAATAGATGAAACATGACAGAATTTCATTTTTCTCATGTAAAAGCAATTCTGGGGGCTAGTCTGGCAACTTGACACAATTGTTGGTAACCAGGCTCCTTCCCACTGTTCACTGCACGAGCCCTGGAGTATGAAACCCGTTCTTATGTTGTGAGATGGCATCTGGAGACCTAGACATTGTGTTCACATTCTAGGATGGCAGCAGAGAGAAGGGACCTTTTGGGAAGATTTCCTAGAGGCACCTGCTGCACTTTTACTTATTTCTCTATGGCCAGAATTTAGTCCCATGGTCACACCTACAGCTGGAGAAAATCTGGAAAATTTACACTGAGTACATTTTGTTTTAATCAGAGAAATAGTAGAAAATAAATATAAAGGTAAGCAATCAGCTGTCTCTGTTCTGTCCATGGGAAAATGATGTATTTGTTTATTTAAATGGAAATCAATGGAGTAGACAATCAAATATTAGAGAAAGTATCTCTTGAAGAATTTATTTTACTTTTAATAATTCAGTCTCTTAGACACGCCCCTTTCTCTTTCAGTTTCAGCATCATAGTCCCTGAATTTGAAACTCCATTTATAATATACACGTCTTCAACTGCTGACTGCATGCTTGGTGGTCATAGCATCCTCCTCCGTTTCACCTCTGGGCCTTTGAATAGACTGCTTTGGCTAATTTTACATGCTTTCAAATTTATTGTTCATGGTATAAATGAAATGGCAAATACATCATGACTTTATTTGATACTCAAAAGTCAGGCTTTCAAGACTCAAAAATGCCTCTTAGCTTTATGTTTACCATGCTATTCAAAACTCTGTTTTACAACTTGGAAGCTGAGCATGAACTCTTAATCTGCTGTATCATCCTCTCCCTGGAGCAAAGTCTAAGTGCTTACGAGAGAATGATGAGGGAAAACAAGAATTTTGAGGGATAATAAGTGCATTGGTTAATAACAAATTAACTCAACATATTTATAATAGGGACAATTGATAATCAATCTAAAATGCCCAATAATGGTAGGATAGAAATAATGTTATAATGAAAAAGTTTAAAAATCATTGAATATTTTGAAATATTTTAATAATATTAAAACATTTATGTTTTCATGAGTGTAGAGAACAGTATATATAAAAGTGACTATGAAACACTCAGGAAAGTCACAAGGAAAGGAGCATAATTTTAGCAGTGACTGTGGATAGTTCCTATTTTATGTTTTCTAAATTTTCCCTCTGAGGAACATGAATTACTTTTAAAATCAAAATGTTATATATATATATGGCATATGTATACATATGTATGTGCACATAAATACGTGCATATGAGCGAGGGCTGTCCAGAAAGTATCCAGCCAAATAATATGAAAAATAGTATTAACAGTGGCTGGATACTTTCCAAACAGCCCTTGTATACTTGAAGTTTGAAGTGAAAAATAAAGTTTCCCAGTTGACAGGCCAGACAAACAGTAGCCCTTACATAATGGTGGATGAGTCAGACATTCCTGTCTCCATATAGTATTGGACTGAATTGTGTCTCCCTCAAATTCCTACGTTGAAGCCCTAACCTCCGTATGACTGTATTTGGAGATAGGGCCTTTAAGAAGGTAATTAAGGTTAAGAGTGGGGCCCGAATCCAATCCACTGGGACTGGAGTCCTTATAAAAAGAGGAATAGACACGGGTGGGGGGAGGGGAGACGCACAAAGGAAAGGCCACATGGTCAAACAAGGAGAAGGTGGGTGGCTGTCTGCCAGCCCAGAAGAGAGGCCTCAGGTGGGGGCTGGGGGCCATCAGATGCTTGGTGTCTGCTGCTGCACGTACACATTTAAAGACATCGTCTGTGTTAGAGTGCTGCAAATGTTTGAATCAGGGATTCTATTTTGCCTTAATTGTCCCCTCTGCAGACTAGGCATTCCCAGTTGCCTCCAACATTCATCCTGCGACTTGGTCTCCAGACTCTGCGTCTGCTCTGCTGGCTGCCTGTCTCCGGATGTGCTTGTGTGCATCCGTCAGCTTTTAAAAGGGACAGTCAACTGTGTACGTGTTCCGGGCAGCTGCGGGGAGGGAGAAACTCCTTGTTCTTTCCCTGCAGGCCAAAGCAAGGAAAGAAGAAAGGAAAATGAGATGTGTTATATTTCTGTCCCCAGCATGAGTCCCCTGTCATGGTTTTCCTCCAATCAGGGGAGGTTACTTTGGCAACAGCCATTTTCCGTCCCTTTAAATAACTTCCTCTTGGTTAGCGATATTTCATTTTCATAAAACCAACAAGTCGTGCAGAGACTTCTCAAAGTAGCCAAATCCTTTTCTTCTCTCTCTCATTGTTTTAAAAAGATATTTGAACAGATCACGCCATATTTAAAAACATATTGGCAAAAAACAGTAATGTACCAGTTAAAGGCTGCATATCATTGCCCTTAAAAAATAATAGGGAAAAATATAAAAATAAAAATAAATGCTGCTTGTTCACTTCGAGATTTGTTAGAGCAGCGATGATAAACTTGATTTTAATGTGGCATTGAGTTAATAATGTCTGTAAAGTGATCCCTATTTTTGACAAGCATGCTAATTGTTGCTGATTGCAAGATGGCTTTGAAAAGGGAAGAATTATCACATTTTCATGTTTGGAATAACATGTAGAATCACTGCGATTCATTGCTATGGAGGTAATTTAACTTGTGAGAACCAACCTGACTCCACTTAGAAGCTCCCCAAATGATTTTTCACTAAACAATTTCGTACCGATACTGTGTCATACCGATGAAGTATGGCAACAAATTGCAGCTGATAACCCTTACAGTAAAACTCTGAAAATGTAAGAGATTGTTTTTATGAGCAATAGAAATGCCTATTCTAGGAGCTCTAAAACACATTAAATTTTACTTCAGGTGAAGGAAGTTGCCTGCAAAAATATACTTCTTGCTATTTTATATGATATAGTATGAAAAGGATTTTTGGGAAAGTGCCATTGAACGGCCTTATAGAATTATTTAGTTCTACATCACCTTTAGACATTTTAAGATGAAGTGTTTGTCCTTTCAATTAATCAAAGCTGTTTTCTCTTCCACTTAGCTGGGTCACTCGGTTCTCTGTCCCAGTCAGCGTTTTCCCCCGTTATTTGGCTGGTTTCCACCACAGAAGAATTAGGTCTGGTAATTAAATCCAATCTCAGCAAAGGTTTTTTTTTTTTTTTTTCTTCTCCCAGCCAGTGTGTTAAGATTCTATGCAAAATGGAATCCCTTAGGGACAGAGAATGAACATGTTGTGAGGTTTAATTGCAATGAAACATATTTAACAGTTATTTTTGAAGGAAGAGCTTAGAGATGTCCCTTAACTCTCCTTCAATGTCTTTATGCAACTTTTCCCATTTACACTTCCCATCCTTTATAATTATATAGGTTCATATATTTTGTGTAGGTTTTATACATAGATAAGCTGCTTTTGTCAATGATTTTTATGCAAATCAGTATTTCTCTCACTGATTCATACACATACACATTAAATATTTTAAAAAATGAGGCACATTATGGAAGGTTAAAATATACATAAAAATATACTTATGTATTATATATTTATGTATTTTTCAACATTCTGTATTTTGATATATATATGTATTATGTTGTACATATTTTGAAACATAGCTTCTATAGTGGTGTCTTAAATATCTTAAGTATTTTGATCTGATCTCTTCCTGCAACTGACAATTTAAATGTTCTGAAATTATACAAGGAGAAGGAAAATCGAGCTCTAAAAATATAATGAGGGTTGCTGTGTTGCAGTCACCTCTAAGGCCATCTTATTTAGTCTGTTCCCCAAGTTCCCAGCTGTACTATTTCATCATAGAGTGGAATTTACAAATTGCCTTCCAGTGCTGTCAGATCCTATTATTTATAATAAATTCTTACATGAGTTTCTATGAAAGGTTGTGAAAATAGCTTCCTGGAGGTCCTTATGGATAGTGTTTCCCACGGAGAATGCGGGATTGTTGTGTCCATTCGTTGATTTGCACGATTTTATATTTACGAGTACGGTATTCATGATACTCCTTCCAATTACAAACTCCTTTTAACTGGGAGACTATTTTTCATCACTGTATGTATAACCACATCAATAATTTAGTGACCAAAAAAATATATACCTACGTATATAAATAATACATGTATGCAGATGTGAATCTCAAGCACAAAATCAGGTGGTTAAGAAATGGCTATTTCTATTTTTTTGTCTCTGAGCTTAATTTCTGTTTGGAGTCCTTGCTCAGCTAGGTAGGGATGGTCCATCCTCATCTATGAAGCACTCTTTCCCTGCCCTGCCCTGCCCAGGCTGTGTTTATGGGAGAGGGCAGCATGGCTCTGTGATATCTGGGCACTGAGTGGAGGCATATGCCCTGCAGGTCTCTGTCATTTAGCTACATCTGCGTCAGCTGAGACATTCTTATTCCATCAGTCTTGGGTCATTTTGCCCAGGGAATTGCAGTGTCTTCCTGGTTCTTACAATAAGAACTCTCTTAGCACAAAGGGGCTGTCAATGCGTCTGTGCTGTTGGCCCCTCTGTGGTGTGCTGATATCGCTTTCTTGCTGGACACTGCATGGACACACAGGCCCTCCATGAGACCATTGAGGCCCTCGCTCTAGATTGGTCACTCCACTGCCTTGTCCGCTGTCTTCGCTTCTGTGTATGCGAGGTTGAGGACACTGGGATCTTGCCAGTTCTCAGGGTTCTACTGGGCACAGGGCACAGATTCCCTCTACCCCCAGTCTCTCAAACATCTGTCCAGGGCTTTTTGTCATTTTACCCCCTCCCTTCTAAGACTTGGCCAGGAAGAGGGAGCTGGGCCTACCCAGGATACCTTCTCAAGGACACGAATGGCATGTAATCAATCGTTGTATCCTCTTCTTCCAGTTTTCTCATCTGTTCCCCACTTCTTGTATTCTTTACCGAGTTCAGCTGAGAGGGGAGGGTTGGGAGTTGGAGGACAGAGGGAACAGCGTGACCAGTGATGCTGAAGTGGACACGTGAAGGATGAATATGAGAGAGCGGGAACTTGCAAATACATCGGGGAGTGTGACTGGCAGTCAAGGGGTGACCTGGAGACCTGTTTGGAGAGCAATCGGGCTGGGAAAAGTTGAGTAGATCACTAAGAGTCTGAAGTTTTAACTTTAGCATTTTTTTTCTTTGAGGCAATGGGAAGCCTTTCACAATTATTGAGTAGAAAGTGATACAAATCAAGAAATTGGATGGATTTTAGATACTTTATGGAGTTATTTGATAGGAAGTGGTAAAGAACAGATGGGGTTTGTCAATGAGGGAGAACAACTCAAGTAGGATTCCAAGAACATAATTCCAAGAACCTGAGCAATGGCGAGCTCATTGTGCAGGAAGAAGAGGAGTCCTGGCTCGGAGGTGTTATGTTGCAGCAGCAACTTTGAGATGTATGGCACATGGTTGGAAATCTGAGACTGGAATTCGGAAGAGATCGTCTAGGGCTGTGTTGATGAAAAACATGTCTGTGATTCATTAGAGTTCAAACTGTGGGAAGAGAAGAAAGAAGATAGAGAAGAAAAGGTCATTTTGGAATAGTGAAGAACAATGAGAAGCTGGGCAAGAGATGCAAACTTAGGAAAATGAAAAGACATAAAAGCATGTGGAGAATTTCCAAATTAGGAGGAAATAGGGCTGCCTGACCCAACAGAGATGAGTGTTGGCGATTCCCTGGGCAGCATTCTGTTATCACTTTATCCAGTGGTCAAAGTCAATGAAAAACTACAGCTGCCCCTTATAGAACAGACCCACAAGGGCTGAGATCTCCCAGGTGGGAAAGAAGGTTTGTATCATCCATGTTTTGAGGACCCCACGCCAGTTCCAGTGCTGGCTGAAGACAAAAGGAAGATGAACAGCAGAGGGGAGAAATCCTAACAGTCGACCACAACCCCATGACTAGTATTTCCTTCTTGACCACGTCATGTATACGTTGGTGTATTTTGACTAATTTTCTTTCCTTACTCTTTCCCACACTATTTTAAAAATAGGTTTTGTTGTTTGACTTTACACTTCAGGCCATTGGCTACAGATACTAAGATGGAATTCAATAGAATTCAAGAGAAAATGAACATCACTCAGCGCTCTTAGACTTTGAGCTGGAAGCAATAACTGGCAAGGCTTAGGTTGGCCTTCCTTTGTCAGGAGGCATTGAAAATGTTTGTTTGAGGGACACTGCACTGTATAGGACAGGAGTGTTTTCAATGAAGACTATATGTGGATATCAGGTAGGAAGAGGACTGGGGCTGTTGTGTGGCCATCCAACACCCTTCTATTTGTGCAAAGTCCTCTGGAGTGCAAGTATTCGTGGAAGGGAGTCTCACCTCCTATTGTAGAAGCCGAAATGGCCAGAAACGCCGCCTCCGTGGCCCTCGTGGCTGGGGTATGTGTCCGTTACCTAGGCTTGAATGTAAGTATATTCCTGGGAGAATGGCACAAAGATACAAAGTGAGCTGAGAAATGCTTGTAGGTGCTGGTTTGATAATACTGCTGAATCCAGCAGGGGCAGGAGCTAGCGTCAAAATCTAGGAGCAAGAACATGAAGTGTCTGGTGGTGGCAACATTGAGCTGTTATTGTGGGTGGTGGCGGCCACCGGCCATGGCCTCCTGTCAGAGTGTGCCTGGCTCCCTGAGGCTCACCCTACATTGGTCCTGGCCAAAAATTTTCTCAGCCTGGGTTCTGTGGCCTTTTTGTTGATTGAGTTAGCAACACAATATCCTTTCAGTAAATGCCTTTTCTGCTTCATTAAGTTAGTGATATTTGGTTTCTGCTGCTTGTAACCAAGAGCCTTGACCTTTATGAGACGGATTCGAGGATAGCATTTGGTTTCCATCTAGGGACAGTGAGCCACAAGAAAACTGAGGGATATATAAAAAAAAACAGTGCAGATTTTTTGGGGGGAGGGAGATATGATTGTTGTTTTCTTTACTCATCTGCTTTATCACAGGAAAAAAGCTAAAATATATAAAAATAGAATTACTTTCACTGGTAGAAAATTAAATCCTTCTCGGGGAGATAAGTGTTTACCTACAAAGGAGGATATGCTTGAGTTTGTGCCTCCTGCTCCCAAAGTTCTGCCTTTGGTCTGTGGCCTCCAGTGTGAGTTCTTTGCTCTTGTTTTCTTTGTCTGGTTGCACTGCTGACTGGGGCTGGCCTGGGGGTGCTGGGACAGAGGGAGAGAGACAAGGACTTCACTATCCTCTGACCTTCAGAACTATCACAAAGGTCAGGCCTTCTTCCATGGGCAGGGTCAGTCCTTTCCTAGCATATCTCTTGTGTCTTAATATGCTAAAATAGTTTCCATCACCTTCTCAATGTCAAGCCACATTTTAGAAGGCCTACATTTTATTATTCAAGTTTTCAGAGGCTCTAGGCTTCACAGGATGGTCTGTATAGGAAACCTGTCACTCCATGATTCTATGAGAACAGAGTGTAAAATCCAATCTCTCATCCCTCTGCTAGTTTCACAAAAGGCAGGAGCAATCCTTTGTCAAGTTGACAAAATACAGCAAGTGTGCTCCTGTTGGAATTGCTAAGTACCTAGAATCTGGCTCTTAAATGTGTACTCAGAATATTTTGGCTTCTAATTGGATTTCGGTGAAAATCCTTGCAAAATCTGGCAGGTTGAAAGCAACGAACGTCTCAGTTTCAGGTAAAAAACCCTTTGCACAGGGCTGGTGAAGGGCAGAGCATGGCCTGGTTGTCCTCAGCTCCTTCCAGCACCAGATGCCCTGGTGGGATTGTTTATTCTGAGGAAAATGAAATGTCAAATAGTGGGATCCCTTTAATCCATTTAATTTTCTCTTGTGTATACAGAATGAGGAGTGGTGCAAAGAGAGATCTATTTTGTTGGAAAAGTCAAGTCACATGACATCTCAAAGATGGCAAAATAAGAAATAGCTGACATAATGTTTCTAAATATACAACATTGTGCAACAGCTACCTGGCGCAAAAGCAGAAAGGTTGAGAAGGCAAAATAATGACTTAGCTGCTGGAAGGCATCCACGTTCAACAGTCTGTCAGGAAGGAGACAGGTGGGGCTGGCTTACCTCCTGGGTGAGGTGGCTGCAGGGCTTTTATTAAAATTACTGTGCAGGAGTGGAGATGATAAACACCCCTTGGGTGCAGTGGAGCAGCTGGGCCTATGTCTGGCCAGAATTAAGAGGCTGTTTCTCTAAAATAAACCTACCTAAGGTAGCACCATGTTGTTTTTTGTTTGTTTGTTTTTTGTTTTTCTAAAGACTCTTGTATACTAGACAAACAGATCCCAGGATTTATAAACACATTTTATATGCCTCTGTGTCTTCAGTGCCAATGTCTGGGATTTATGATTTGGCTTTATAGTTGCTTAGGATATGGTATGGCAAGGAGAATATAAATTAAAATTTAGAATATCATCAGGAGGACAAGCAGGACATTGATATAAGTGTCTCTATACTTAGCACTGTGTGGGTCATAGACTCTCAGAGTTAGAAGGGACTAAGACTTAACCAGTCAAGCCCTCTGGTATATGGGTCAGTTAAGATCCAGGGAGGTAGTATGACTTGTTTTAAGGCCACCTGGCTAGTAGTGGCAGAGATCAAACTGGAATCAGTCTTCTGATTCTCGGGCCTTTGCTCTTTGTAACTAGAGAACATAGCTTTTCACTTGTATTAGTTTTACGTAGCTGCTGTAACAAATGACTACAAACTTAGTGGCTTAAAACAACACACATTTATCATCTTGCTGTTCTGGGGCTCAGAGGTTCAAAGTCAGCCTCACTGGGCTGCAGTCAAGGTGTTGGCACGGCTGATTCCTTCTGGAGGCCCTAGTGGACCTTCTGTTTCTGTGCCTTTTCCAGCTTCTAGAGGCCACCTGCTATCCTTGTCATTCTTGTCCCATGATCCCTTCCTTGTATCACTCCAACTTCTTGCATTTGTTATCCCATCTTTCATTACTGACTCTGGCCCTCCTGCCTCCCTCTTTTAAGTCCCCTTGTGATTACACTGGCCCCATCCAGCTAGTCCAGGACAATGTCCCATCTCCAGATGCTTTGCTTAATCACATCTGCAAAGTCCCTCTCACCAGGTAAGGTACCACATTCGCAGGTTCCAGGAAGTAAGGTGTGGGCATTATTCTGCCTACTGCACCACTGTGCCTTTTGTCATCCCCCTCCAGTCCTCTGAAACCAAACAGAAGGCAGAGGACATTTCTGGAGTCAAAAGCATGAGGGAGTACACAAGCAACATGGGGGTGGCTCTCTTCACTTGACACAGAACGTTTGCCTCTGACAGCTCCCCAGCCCAGGGATGAGATGAAGGGCCAGTGTCACTCTTATTTTACAGAGTAGTAAAAGGGAAATATTTTTCATCAGAAATTCAGCAAATAGGCAGGGGGTGGAAGGGGATGGGTACATTCACACCTAACAGGTACAAGGCACACTGTCTGGTGATGTACACGCTTATAACTTTGACTCAAATGGTGCTAAAGCAATTTATGTAACCAAAACATTTGTACCCCTATAATATTCTGAAATAAAAATATGTATTGAAAAAACACAAAAAACCAAAATGTGTTGAATTTAAAAAAAAGGGAAAGATTTAAGAGTTTTGTTCAGTTAGAGATTGCTTCCAAATGCATACCTGCTTGTACCAGGAAATATTTATTAGTAGTCAGTGTTTACAACAGTCAAAGTCCTTTGGTTCCTAACTTTTTGTTAACATTCAGAGCAGGTGACTTCATTTGTTCCTTCATTTAATTTTTTTTTTTCTGTGATCTTTGTGGCAAGAAAAAAAGAGAACATTTATAGTATCTAATATCTGCTTATTTATACAACTTTATGTCCCTGGGCTGTGCCAAAGGGCAGAGTGTATGGTAAAGAAAACTTATTTATAATCTTAAACAGATTCTGTAAGTGGCTGAATCAGAAAGGGAGGTGCTGCTACTATAGGCAACCAAGAGGAGGAGGCCTCATTAGTGCAGGAAGGTCGTCACCTTGGAGAGTTCAGTCATCCCTGCCTGTCACAGACAGAGTAAGCTTGTCACTCTCTGAATTTCATTCCTGGGGAATGATTGAAAGAGGGAGCAAAAATATTTACAACTTACACGAACTTTACCAATCTCTGAATATTCTGAACACCTGGTATTATATTTTATTAAAAACAAATATAGTAGGCACTTAATAAATATGTGCAGAGCATTGAATGAATGAATGAATCATTGGTGATTGCTTCCACCTGAAAAATAAATGAGAGAATGCTTCCATTTGGGCTTGTTTGCTTTCTCTCTCATTTGCCAAGAAATGTTTAAACCAATTAACTTTTAAAGTGGGGCTTAACAAACTTTGACCAGAAAGGGCTAGATTTGGTTTTCTTAGGAGACAGAATTAAGAGAGAATATTATTTTGGACTTTCAAAACGTTTAAAAATAGTAGGTCTTTCAAAAATGTTTAAAAATGTAGTAAAGAGGTTTCTTCTATCTCAACTCCATAACTCCACACATTTCACATGGGGGGGGAGGGGTGGTGTATGTCCCTTGCGGATTTTAGAGGGGGTTGTAGAACCCAAGGACAATGATCAAGTCAAAGCCAAAAAATGTTCAAATGTTTGAACACCCAACATGGCCCGGGCCTTTTCAAAACTATTATCTCATGAAATTTTCTCAACAACTTTGTGAAACGGGTGTTGTTCCCATTTTACAAACTTTGAGGAAGATTAAGTGACCTGATGAAATGGAAGATCCAAGTATTCCAAAGCCCTTGTTTTCAAGTCCCAGTACACTCCTGTTTTGCCATCACTGCGGCTTGGTATATACCATGAATTTCCATTAGGCGAAAGGACGAGAAAACATTCATGGAGTGTCTGAGAAGTAGTGAGTTCATAAATTTGACTCACCTTCAAAAGAAGGTCTTAGGGTAGCAAACGGACAGAGAGCAAAGGTTTGACTTTTGGTTTTGCAAGGAGACGTGAAAGCAGCTCTGGGGTCTTGGATCAACACTTTGAACAAGACTCTCACTCAACCTTCTTTTGCTTCCTCTCCTCTTCTTTACCATGTGGTGAATGATAACGCCTACTTACAAAGCCGTTGTTGCTCATCCACGTGCTTAGCAGTTTATGGCATGCAGGAGGTGCTCCAAGAAACGCTGGCAGTAATTACTTTGGGGATATGAAAGCCTCACTCAAATTTTTTCATTTTAATCAGAGTTAGTCTTCCTTTAAACATCTTTCCCCTTTACATAGTCTAAGATTCTCAAGTTTTAGATGATTATTTTCAGGATGAATAGACTTGTCTGTCAAAATTTAATACTTTTATATGTAAAAACCTCCACTCTACTTCTAATCTCTCTATAAAACTTTAATGTTATGGCTCTTTCTCTACAACATTTTCAAAGCATCCCATTTAGAGAATAACTTTAGGTGCCATCATCTTCTTCTGGACCACTCATGAAGAGAGAAGTTGCATGCTAATTATGATGAGTCCGTAACAAAATGAGCTAAAACAACAACATGCCATCATTCCATTCCACCGCACACTAACTAATCATTGCTCAATTATTAGCAAACCCGACTGTCACTTAGCAGAGATGGTGTGATGGTGACACTGGGCCAGCAGCCAGCTGATTTGGGTTCTGGGCCCGGCAGTGCCACTCAGTAGCTGGGTGCTGCATCTATGAAATATCTACTTTCTCTTTCCACCTGAGACTCTGTGGTTGGAAGAAGGATGGAACTCTATGACTAAATCCATGAGGAAATATGTGCCTGGAAAGTGTCCTTCCAGGTAGTAAGCCTAAATATTACCCTTTGCTTCAGAACGGAAGTGGATAAGGCAACTGGTTTCTCAGTTCAAGTCTCACTTCTGTTTACAAGCATATATTCAAGTTGAATCCCTTCCAACTATTTCTCTGCTTTGTGTCGACTAACGGTAGGAAACTCGGGGACTTGCAGATGGGCTCTCACTTTTGCTTTAATTTCATCCAGTACATGGAGTAAGAATCTTGGGAGCTCACCTGTGCTTTTAAAAACACAGCAGGGGATTATAGCTTTACACGGGCATCTTCTAAAAGGCCACAAGATGGGGATGTTACTCCATAAACTTAGATCTTTTCATTCATTCTACACATAACTATTGGGGGCCTACTGTGTGCCTGGCATTGTGCCAGGCCCTGGGATTACAGTGATGAATAAAACAGACTTTAATAAGTGGAGCTTGTGGAGAAGGCAGATGTCTGAACATAGATTTAGTAGGGTGCTTAGCGCCACAATGACAGAAATAGAGGGGGCTCTAGGAATGCACGGTAAGGACCCTAACCCCCCTTTGGGGAAGGCCTGGATAGAGCTCACAGAAGGCTTCCTAAAGGAAGCAGTATCTAACTGACCTGCAGAATGACTAAGTGGTGCTCTGATCTAGGCAGAAGAATGGCATGCCCAGAGTCACGGTGGTTTAACTTGGTGGTTTGAAGCAACTGAAAAATGTTAACTTTTTCATTTAATATTTAAGAAGCACAGGAGTAGAGAGTGGTGAGAGGGGAGGCTGGGCCATTGCAAGAAGGGGCTTGAAGGTCACATGCCATCCTTAGGACAGTGGGAAGGTGGTTCCTTGGAAGGGATTTCTTATCTTTCTTTAACTGACACAATCCCAATGCACCTCTCGGGTCTCAATGCACATGGGTCCTCCAGGAAATGGTTGCTGATCCACCAAGGCTGGATTAGGAGCCTCCTCTGTGGGTGCCGTTGCCCATTATATGTTCCTCATCAGTCACCCCTGGAACAGTTGTCCTTAACAGACAGGACTTGGACTCAGCAGACAGGGTTTGAGTCCTGCTTTCATGCTCAGTGACTCTTGGGCAAGTTCCTCACTCAGTTTCCTGAGGCTAATAGAAGTAGCATCCCTCTCAGAGGGTTATCAGAAATAATATGAAAGTGCTTAGTATATTGCTTGACACATAGCATGTGTTTAGTAAATATTAGCTATCGATTTTGGTTATCCTGAGTTTCAACTATTGATGTCCATTACCCTGGATTGTAGTTTCTTAATCATTTGTATGCTTCTCCTGTTGTACCCCAACATTCTTCAGGACACAGATAGTATCTTATCTCCCCATTAGGGCTCCAGCTCCTACCACCATGCCTGGAGCGAAGGAAGTGCTCAATCCATAGTTATCCAATGCATGCACACATTCACTTTATTACTCAAGATGAAACTTGGTCACATTTAAGACTATTAGCTCCAAGGTGATGCAGTTGAAGACTGCATTGGTAAAGAAAGCTCTTCTATGATTGTGTGGTCAGGGAATTGGTGGATGGGATCTTTCTGAGGGCAGAAAGTATGCCTGATTTAGGGGCTTAAAATCCTTACTTTATTTTTCAAAGTTTTTATTGACAATCCTTATTTTAATTAATGTTTATTGCTTTATGAATTTGTTGAGCAGTTTTGTAAAACTCATTTCACCTTAAAAAGTTTAACTCAATGAGAGTATTCATATTTTTATCGTAACCCATTTTAAGCAATTTAGACATATGTGTTTAGTAGTATATAAATTCCCTTTACTTGAATTTTAAACTTTGCTATAGATAGATATACCTAAATTAATATAATCAGTGAAACATTTGGGAACAATGTGACTAGTGACTTATTTTAGAATTTTTAACATATGAAATGGTACTGAACTGACCTCCAAAAAGGTGTACATTTTTTCGTAGTTGAAAGAGCATAATAGAATTATAAACCTACAGATTAGATTCTCCTCTTGGATTTGCCTTAAAGAAGCTTTGCAACATTGGGAAGTCAATTTTCCTTTTATAAACCCCTATTTCATCTCTAAATTTGGCCAGATTGAGCTAGATTTCAGCTAAGGTTCTCTCTGAGCTCCCAAATCCCATGGTCTGCTTTCTTTCTGTTCAGATGATGAACTAGTGAGCTCTGGCAAAAAGAGAGTGGTGTGTATATAAGTTCAGTAAATGAAAATCAGGCATTGATTTCTCTTTTCATTGTAATACTTTTATTGTAACTCTGCGTTTCTGGGGAGGAGGTGAGATAATAACTGAAAGCCAATACTCATTGACTGCTTACTAAATTAGGCTAAGAGCTTGACTTGTGTTATCCAAGGAGATTCACAGGGACCCCATGATATAGGTATTGTTACTATTAGCCACATTTTACCTGTGAGGAGGCCAAGGTTCAGAGAGGTTGAGTGACTTAGCCAAAGTTTCATAGTAGAGGCAGGCTGATTCTAGAGCCCATTTTCTTAGCCATTATGCTGTACTGACTGCTTCTTACAGAGGGTCTACTATTTGTCAGGGTCTGTGGTGAGTAATCCATGGGCATTGAGTATTTTTCATTAAATTCATGTATTTTCTTTGTAAGAGGAGCTAAAATTGATAGGACCAAGGTATATTAAAAAGAAAGAGAGCTCACAAACATAAATAGGAAAAACAGGAAAGTTTGATATGGAAGCTGTTTAGGAATAGAAACGTCATTGTACAGACTATGCTTTCCTCTGACTTAGACTGTTCATCATTATCTATAAAACCAGCCACTACTTTGAATTCTTTTTATTCTGGTATTAATAGAAAACAAAGGTTTTATTATATTAATATATAATACAGTTTATATAATATATAAACATTTTTATATGTAATCTATTTTATAGATATATTTATAAATATACTTATTATTATACTATACAATATAGGGTATTATGTTATTATAGCCTCTGCCATCAAGAATCTCAGGTTTATACTCTATTGAGGACTTGGAGATCTTGGCAAGTTAGTAACTTCTCTGAGACTCAGTTTTCTGATCTATGAAATGAGCATAATTTCTACCTTGTAGGGCTGTTATGTTATGTAGGGATGATATATGCAAAGCATCTGGATACAATCCCTAGACTATAGAAGATGCTCAATAAATAGGGACCACAGTTATAAGCATGCAAAAATATTTCTAAATGAAAGGGTTCAAGCGATGACCTGTGGTTATAAATCTTTTTTCACTTGACTAGGTTGGTTAGGAGAGAGACCATTTAGAGTTTTGATGAGAACCCATGAGATTAACGGGGGCTCTGACAATTGTAGTATTGTTATTATGAATGGAATTACACATACTTTCCCAATGTTCTTAAAGATTATATCACTTCCTTGTCCTTTTCCTCAAGCAAAATAAGTTAGCTAATTTTAATGTCAGTTGTTTTCCGGCAAACAGCAGCACTACCTTAGCGACTCTATGCATGAAGACTAGCTCAAGGCCTGCCCTGTTCCTCTGCACACCTTCTTTCCATTCACTGCCACCAGGAAGCTGGACCTCACCGGACACTGAACCTGGTCGTGCCTAGATCTTGGACTTTCCAGCCTCCGGAACTGTGAGAAACAAATGTTTGTTATATAAGCCACTCGGTCTTTGGCATTTTTATCATAGCAGCCCTCACTGACTAAGACTGTAACCATTCTATTGCCACAAAAAAACTCCACTGGGCTCTTCCTTTATGGTCGCACCCTTTTCCCAATCCTAACATCTGGCGATCACTCATCTATTTTTCATCAATATCATTTTGTCATTTTAAGAATATTTTATAAGTGGGATCATAATATAGGATGTACTTTGATTGACTTTTTTCACTCACCATACTTTTCCTTGAGATCCATCCAAGTTGTTGTGCGTATCAACATTTATTACATTTTATTACTAAGTAGTACTCCATTGATGAATGTACCGCAGTTTGTTTATACATTCACACACTAAAGGACATTTGAATTGTTTGTAACTTTTGACTGTTACACAAAAATCTCCTATGAATATTTGTATATAGGTTTATGGGCAAACATAATTTTTTATTTCTCTAGGATAATCACCCATGGATGTAATTGATGGGTCATGTGTTTTATAGTGGAAATAACTGATTAATGACTAAGTATATCCATTAAAATGATGTGAAAATATCAGAAATGTATAAGATCAGATTAATTATATTTTTAAGCAATACAGGAGAAATATAGACATAGAAGTGAATGAAAGCAACCTGGAAATGAGTGTTTTAAAATGCATAGTTTTTGTTTGTTTTTTTCACTTAAATAATGAAATAGTTTTCACCTTTCCTTCATGGGTCATGAAAACAATACATCAAGGGAAAACAATACATCAAAGGAAAACAATACATCAAGGGAAGACAATACATCAAGGGAATACATCATGACAGATCCTTGAGGTGATGGATCTGTTTTGTATCTTGACTGTGATGATGGACACAGGAACCTGTATGTAACTAAAATCCCATAGAACTACATGCACATATGCACACACACACACACACACACACACACACACACACACACACACAAGAGTACATGTAAAACAACTGGGCAAATCTGAACAAGGCTGAAGGATCATACCTCTGTCAATATCTTGCTTGTGATATTGTACTATAATTACATGAGATGTTACCATTGGGAGACACTGGGTAAAGGGCACATGGATCCCTCTGTATTATATTTTACAGTTGCATGAGAATTTATAATTATTTCAAAAATAAAAAGTTTGATTACAAAAGCCACATCAACCATTTGCTCTATTTCTGGGATTTGTCATCAGACTATAGCCTTTGTATAGTCTTTAGGGCTCAGTCAAAAACTCAACTGCCTATCTTGAAACACCTTTTTTGAGCAACTACACAAATTGCAAATTTGCATGACCAAAATATAATGAATAACCTATAACTCAGAAACATGACTGTCCACCACCTCCTCTGTCTCACTTTTCCTAAAGTACATGATAGCATCTTAGGCAAACTGTACTTTTGACCTCTCCCATTCTTTAGGTGCAAGCTACAGGGTTCTGCTTTATTCAGCTCTGCCCTGACCAAAGTGTGCTTGCTTTGGGGAAATTCTATTTTTACTTATCTAATAGTTAATTCTTCATTTTAGGAAACGAGGTCAGGTGACCAGCCACAGTTCTGAATTACAGCTATGGACATTGGGAGCTGTTTAGAATTTAGCCTGATTTAGAAGAACAGTCTTTGAAAGCCCCAGAATGAAATGACCCAGTTACTCTCATTTCTACTATATCTTCAAAGGCACAGTCTTCTGAATTGTCTGTGACTGTCAGAAATATACTGGAGATGAGCCGTGTAAGACTGCCAACTCTGTTTTGTTCATAAAGAATTTCTCCCTGCAATCCATCCAGCTGAACCTTGTAATTACATCCAGAGCCTGCTCACCATGGCGACCGTGGCTGCTCTAGTGAATATTAAATCTATTGATCTTGAGCATAGAGTCCATCTCAGCTTTCAAACGGCCCATGTAGTCTTTTCCCTCAGGGCTAGAGTATATCTAAAGTTCTTGTGGGTTTATAAAGGCTCGTCTTATATCTTGGCACAATGTGTTCTTTTGATTTGCTGGTGATTTTGTTTTCCTTGCAAAGGGATGCAAACCAGAAGAAAAAAGAAAAGAAAGGAATTCAAGGAATGTATAGTTCTGCTTTACAAGTCATCTTTCATATGTTCCCTGGCCCTCATACCCAGGTCATTTCCTGAACTCCAGGACCTCTTAGTGTGATAACCAACTCCCATATTTCTTTTAGGTACTTCCCCTTGCTGGGAAGATGCACAGTGGGCTCCTGGAACAAAGACTGTCCTATTGAACAGAGCTACCTTTTAGCCTATAACAAATAATCCCTACAGAGTTGATTAGTTTACCTTGGGCTACACTTGTCAGTTTGAAATATGGCAGGGATTAACTATTACATTATGTTGTAGTATCAAACTCTACTATAGTGTATACAATTATCATAATATATCATAGTATCACATTATATTATATCATACCATGAATATATAATATATATTTCATGCTATGAAAATATAAAAATTTGAGACATTATAGGAAAATCCTTGATCTAACAGTCAGAAGATCTTACACCAGTTTCAGGTTTCATTATTTAATTATTTGCTTGCTGTGTTGTTTAACCTCATCTTGCCCCAATTTTCTACTCTACAAATAGAAACTAACTATAATAATACCTATCTCATAGGTATCTTGATAGAATAAAAACAGAATGTTTAGCAGAAGCTTACTATGCTTGAGAAAGGAATAGGAAAATAAAATACTATAAATTATTAAAACCCAAGTACAGTTTTAGAAGATAGACCAAAAAAAAAAAAAATCTTAGTATTTGTCAGAATATTTGGTTCTGAAGACCAACAGTCTTAATCCTTTTTTTGAACTTTAAATAGTCTGGAGACACCGTGAGTTGTCTACCCAGAGCTTCCCCACCCCCATCTTTTTCCTCCTGGTGTCAATTTTCAGTCAGAAAGTGGGTTCTTCCTGTGCTCATGGCTGAAAAATGACCAGACACACCAAAGTAAGACAACCACTAAAAATGACGTTTTTTGAGGAGAGAAAGATAGGATTATAGAGCAAGAGCAATATATAGGTTTACAGAACATGATACATATGCCACAGATGACAACTGGACCTATTGTTACAGCAAAGAGAGAGCAAAAGGAAGGAAGGGGCAAAAAGGGGTTGTTTATGGTCTCAGTCTTGTTTTATAGTGCCCGGATTGGGACCTCCCTGTGGCTTAGGCATCTCCATGGAACCACTTTGATTGGACAGTTTGGAGGTGCATGACCTGAGTCTTACTACGCATGTGGGTTGTTCTAGGTCTATTTCTGAACTCTATGGTACCTATGCTTCTTGGCCCAGGGGTTACAGAGTCCTCTGCATTCTAATGCAGCTGGCATACTAAGTTATGATTGGCAGATTCACAGGGCATTCCCTCCTCCCCCAGGTATGGCAGCAGCTCAGAGCAGGATTAATTAAGGTGGGGCAGGACCAAGATGAGGGTCTAGGGCCCACGCTTGTCCTTCTTCCCAGGTGGGGCAATTGCACAAAGGCAAACTATCCTCCCGAGAAGACCTGGAATCCCTTGCTAACTATCTAACACTAGTAGAGACTGATGCACACAATTGAGGTTAGAAATTACTACTTGCCTTACAATCTCCCTTTCAGCCAGTTATGATTGTATGACGAATTCTGGCCAATGAGACATACGGGTAAACTTTCTAGGTGACTTCTGTGGAGCACTTTTCCTCTCTCTTAAATAAAACAACAACGACAACACAAAAAGACATTCAAGGAGAATCTTCTCATCTGCTTGACTTCCTTCCTGTATATGGATGTGATAAAAAATGAAACTATGGAAACTATCTTTTTTTTTTTTTTATTGACAGAGTTACCTTGTATTTTTTGTCAAATCTAGCAACTCTACTTCTTACAGTCGGCTACTTTGTGACAAATGAAAAACTGGTTTTATTAGCTAACTCTACCAGATAGTACACTTAACAATAACTCCATACCCACATTTTCAAAGACTTCATTCAGTCAGTCATTTGGGAAATCATCGGGCATCCACTCCACGCCAATTTCTAGAACCGTTCTAGGCGCGGTGGATACCGCACTGACATGGCCAGCGCCCGCCCGCTCACACCCTTCATTATGGTCACAGAATCATATATCTTTCCCCCATCCCATAACGAAATCTATTCAACATATGATTAAATATAATTCTAAAACTGAAATTAGTAGAATTTTAAAGCTGAAACTTATTCTCAATGTATTATCTCACTGCCTAACGTAGAGGTAACCTGTCCAAACACACGCCTCCCCCTGCCCTGTCACTGGCCGTCTGCACAGCGGATGGACACCCAGGTTCCCACGTGGCTCTCCAACTGCTTCCGGGTTGGCGGTGCGCTCCCTGAGGGCAGGGCTCTGGGCAGTCCCCGGCGTGCTTCAGGGCGCCTGTGCACCACGTGAGCCCTCGCTGACCGGGAAGTCCCTGTTCCTGGGTCCCGCCCGAGTTCGTCCTTGAGCCAGGTGAGACTTGAGAGACCCGAGCCTCTCAGAACGCGGTAGATGGAGGCCACGGCTCTACTGACTGTCCACTGCAGAGGGGCCGGGCGACTAGCCCACGAGGGTGGGCGGACGCGGGAACTCGATGCCGCGGCTTGGGCCTAGCTCGGAAGGTGGGGCTGGGGGCCCTCGTGGACGGTCGCGGAAAGGGCACTTGGCATTGTTTTGGGGTCCGCGGGGTCCGCGGGCTCCCGTGGTGGGGCCTCTTCCACACGTGGGCGTTTCTCCTCTTCGGGAGGCACCTCCGACGTCCTCGGATAGCAGTCTTGGTCCGTCTCAGGCTGCAGGCCTCGCGCCAAGCCCCAGCATGTCCCCGGGCAGGTGTTCCTTCAGGACCGCATAACCTCGAGTCCCCTCACTCGCTGGACTCGGTTTCTTCTTGGCCGGGACTGTGCCAAAAAGCTGGAAACTATCTTTTGACCACAGGGTGATAAACCTGAGTAGAAGCTATTTGCAGAGGAGAAAAGAGTGAAATGATGGAAAAAGCCTGGTACACGTAGCCACACGCTTAGGACTACTTTCCTCTAGATTTTAAGAAAGTAAACTCCTCTATTATTTAAGCTACTTTCTATAGTATTCTGTTTTCTTGCATCTGAAAGCATCCTAACTGATGTACAAAAAGTGTTTCTTGTCCAGGATCACAAGTTCAGGGAGCAGCATTTATACATAATGTGAATGGTGCTACTTGGAATCTTACATGACAGTGACCTTGGTCTTGGTGAACTCTTACTCCCCCTTCATGACGTCTCATATGGTGCCCTCATATTATGGGGGTACAAATGTTTAGGTTACATATATCATCCTTGCACCCATGAAATTTATTTTTAATATTGTTTATAATTAATATGCAGTAATTGTACATGTTTATTGGATACAATGTGATGTTTAAATTCACGTATGTATTTTGCAATGATCCAATGAGTGTAGATGGCTTGTCTCTTCTGGGAAGTCCTCCTAACCACAGAAATCACTTGTAGTCAACTACAGTTTCTCTATAACATGTTATAGAGATGGCAATTTTTATAACATATCGAATTGCATTTAAGTATCTATGAGTCTATTTCTTAAGTACAGAAGTGATACCCTATACGTGTTATCTATTCCTAGGGTCTAGCACATGTTGTCCTCTTGTATACAATGGGTGTTCACAAGCAGTTTCTGGAATAAACAAGCTATTTAGTGATAATAAATTTTTATTATAGTAAAAATTATCCAGGTCCCAGTAGATTCCTAGAAAATATCGGTATTTATCTCCATGTGGGTTTTAGAAAAAAGATCTGTGATGAAAATGTTTATTGATAGTAGACATTTATTTTAAAGAAAATCTTAAATTTATATCACAAGGTCATGCTTTCTTGATGTCAACTCTTACTCTTCCTATACCTGTATCTGCAGTTGAAAGATGAGACTGGATTTAGCATGATAATCCTGAAGATTCAATGATCCATCACATCATTGAAAGATGCAGTTATATCCACTACACTGAGCTTAGTAAGGCAATAAATAATATACAGATATTTTGAGGAACATTTAGAAACCGTAAGAGTTGAGGCCTGCTCCCTCCTGGGTGATATTCGGGGCGGGCCTAACCCTTGGCAGCAGGAGAGGCCACTGCCAGGTGGAGTGCACTGGTTGGCTGTGGATACCATCCCAAGAAGAGAAGGTGGGGTACTTTGTAATTTATTTATTTATTTATTTTTATTTCAGTATATTATGGGGGTACAAATGTTTAGGTTACATATATCATCCTTGCACCCATGAAATTTATTTTTTAATATTGATTATAATTAATATGCAGTAATTGTACATGTTTATTGGTACAATGTGATGTTTAAATACATGTATGTATTTTGCAATGATCCAATGAGTGTAGATGGCTTGCCTATCACCTCAAAACTTTATTATTTCTTTTTGGTAATAACTTTCAAGATCTTATTTCCTAGCTATCTTGAAATATAACATACGTCGTTATTGGCTATAGTCACCCTCCTATGTAATAGAATATCAGAAATAATTTTTCCTATCTAACTGTAACTTTGTACCCATTGGTCAATATCTCCTCCTCCCATCTCCCTTTCCCAGGTTCTGATAACCACTATTTTACTATCTACTTCTGATATCAACTCCTTTAGGTCCTACATTTGAGTGAGATCATGTGGTATTTGTCTTTCTGTGCCTGGCTTATTTAAAATGCATTAAGTATACATAATGGGCCAGGTGCTGTGGCTAATGCCTATAATCCTAGCACTCTGGGAGGCCGACGAGGGCGGATTGAACTCCTGCTCAAGGTCAGGAGTTCAAAACCAGCCTAAGCAAGAGCAAGATCCCGTCTCTACTAAAATAGGAAGAAATGAATTGGCCACTAATATATATAGAAAAAATTAGCTGGGCGTGGTGGTGCATGCCTGTAGTCCCAGCTACTCAGGAGGCTGAGGCAGAGGATTGCGTGAACCCAGGAGTTTGAGGTTGCTGTGAGCTAGGCTGACGCCATGGTACTTTAGCCAGGGCAACAGAGTGAGACTCTGTCTCAAAAAAATAAAAAAATAAAAAAAAATGCAGTATATATACACAATGGAATATTATTCAGCTTTAAAAAAGAAGGAAATCTTGTGATGTGACAACATGGATAGATCTAGACAACAGAGACCTTTTGATTACCTAGTGTGTATTAGATTATTTTTTTCTGAGTGCTAGGGATATGTTGGTAATTACTACCAATACAATATGATATAATAATATGTCCAAGCACCATGGCTTCATGGACCTTATGCATTTATTTTTGTCTACATATTTATTCGTATATTGATGATAATGTAGATAATGACCATCTTTAGGGTTAGGAGCAGGCTTACAACCTCCTGACCAAGTCCCAGAGAGCATCAAGGATCAGTATTTAAGCTGTGTGGGGTGGGTAGGGTCCCAGCTTTGACTTGAGGCTTATATAACTCTTGGCAATGTGTCACTTAAACAGAACTTCCATATAGTGAATGATGCTAATTTATGAATTCAGTCATTTGGCTGGGGCCTCCAATGTTCTGTTTGTGCCAGTGATCTAAAACACTGTTCTATCCCGTCCAGAATTAATCTCAGAGCTCATGTATGTACTATCTCTACCCTATATGGGTAGTTCTGCCTTATCTCATAACACCAATAATATAATATTAATATGACTTCATCAAACTAGAAGTGATTATATCCCAGATAACAAACAACGGTGATCTGGATGCCATTGCACTGCCCATTGTAATGGAAGGAGAAAAACAATTGCCACAAAATGGTTTAGCAGATTTTCCCACCTCTTTTCAGAAAAATCTATAAATCTTTGGACTCTAATATTTATTTATCAGTTACTATGTGTCAGACATTGTGCTGAGGTTAATTATATCATCTCTTTTAAGCCTATTGCAAACTGGTGAGATAGGTAATCTTATTGATTGAAGCACTGAGATGACTTCACCATCTCACTGATCATGAACATTGGCTCTGAGAACTTAATTTACTTGTCTAAGGTCACAGAGCTTGTAGGTGAGCTAGCTGAGATTCAAACTTGGTCAATGGGACTCCTAAATCCATTCCTTTTATACCATACTTTCTTCTAGATTTGTTAATATGTAAAATTAACTTAATTTTTTAAAATGCAGACTCTTAAGCTACAAGACAGCAAATTATTGGATATCAATTGTAATTCATGAAATACTATGGACTTTTTGTTACAAATGATTTCATTCATATACAAAGTGAGCAATTTAGAATTTTTAATAACTTTCATCTTTTTAGTCTTTATAGGTTTTGGTCATTTAAAAGAACTGAAGAGTCCACCACATTTAGTAGCTATAAAAATAATAAATTAAAGCTCTTTCACAATCTTGTTTGCTAAATCTGATATTAAATATACAACTAAGAATGAAAATGGCATTTTTAAGCATTCATTATTCATTCAAAATACTGGCAGAAAATCAGTAGAAACTCTAATAATGGAAACAGCTCCACCAACCTTGGTTTTAATGCATTCTTTTTATTCAGATGTCAGGTTCCCTAAAGGTTTTATCTTGAGGTGTTAAGAGGGAAATCTATCACCGGTAAAGGACTAAATGAAGTCATGAGTCGTATAACATGCAGAACAGACAAGTAACCTTCACTTGGATACTTAAGAAAACACTGGCAGAAATCCTGATACAATTAATTTGGAAATAACTTGAAGACAAGGAGGTACTTAGTGGATAATGACTAATGTGTCCTACTTAAAACCAAATCCTTTTATGTTAATCTAATATGGTAGATCAAGGTAAAATGATAGTTGTACTTTATCTTGACTGAAACAAATCTTTTGATGATCTGCATATTATACCCATGAATGAACAACAACAAAAAAGATGACCTAAGCACAAAGCTGACTGGATTACAGAGACTACATAATGTCAAACATCTAGATGAAAATACTCGATGCTCTATTCCTACAATGTCAATCCAATGGTCTGAGGGTCAGTGAACTGGCCCCCTGTTTAAAAAGTTTGAGGACCCCTGCTTATAATCCTCAAGGTAGTGCTTTTGTGTCTTCCAACTCCCAATAGTTACCACAGATCACATTTTCATTCATGAACATATTTCCTTTCACCTTAAAACCTTAGGTGGTTCTAAAATGGTGGCATTAAGGTAAACTGGCTTTACCCCCCCCCCCAAAAAAAATCCAAATAGACAGTGCTAAGATTATCACCAATAATATCTCAAAATTCAAATATAAAGATGAGATAGTTCCCAGGGCCACAGAGAAGTGAAAAAATTCCAAGAGATGGTAAAAGAATTGAACTTATGCATCCACGACACCCCTCACCTCCCCATTCTTTCTGGCACCAAATGTGTGGAAAAATTTTCCCCCATCTCACAGTTTCTACATTGAAAAAAGGTAAGATTGAGGTAGACAGCCAGCTTCCCCACCCTCCTGGGTTTTCTGTAAGAGGCTTGTCTCCACCTTAACCTAATGGGAGAATCTTAAGTGCTAGAAGGAGAAATATCCCTGAGGGCAGTCAGAGAAAAGGAGATGAGGCATCCCCGGTGCTGGAAACTCTGCTCTGTAACTTGGCTAAAGGAGGTTCCAGATCAGAGTGGCTGTTCAGCAGCACCACATTATAGGAGGTACATTCCATAGGTCCCCTGGGCATGAGCCCCAAGACAGCCCTGCTACACTGCCAGGATATACACTTTGAGACATCTGCCACTTATAATGGGCAGTACTCCAATTGTTTACCAGAGTCGAGGGGAATCTGGGCTTAAGGTACCACCTAAAGCTGAAAAGGAGGCAGTATCCTAGAGGTAAATAATATTTAAGTAAATATATTCAATAGAAAACAAAACAAGCCAGACAGAGATGACTGAAATAAATAACTAATTCGTTAATGCAAAGACAGAGATGTACATCCACAAGAAACAGCAATAAACATGGAACCATGCCCTCTCCAAATGAACAAATTAAATCTCAGGCCTGAAACTACTAAGAGACAACAGTAGGGAAACACTTCAGGACATTGGTCTGGGCAAAGATTTTTTTGTGTTAAGATGTCAAAAGCACAGGCAACCAAAGCAAAAATAGACAAATGGGGTCACATCAAGCTAAAAAGCTTCTGCAAAGCTAAGGAAAACATCAACAAAGTGAAGAGACAACCCACAGAATAGGAGGACATATTTTCAAACTATCTATCTGACAGAGGATTAATAACCAGAATACAAAAGGAGTTAAACAATAGCAAAAAAATAATAATAATAATCTGGTTAAGAAATGGGCAAAAGATCTGAATAGATACTTCTCAAAGGAAGACATACAAGTGTACAACAGTTATATGAAAAAAATCCTTAACATAACACAATCAGAAAAAATGTAAATCAAAACCACAATTAGATATCATCTAACTCCAGTTAAAATGGATTTTTATCAAAAAGATAGGCAATAATAAATGCTGGTGAGAAGATGGAGAAAGGGGAACACTTGTACATTGTTGGGAAGAATGTAAAGTAGTACAGCCACTGTGAAGAACAGTATGGAGGTTTCTCAGAAAACTAAAAATAGAACTACTACATGATCCAGTAATTTCACTACTGAGTATATGTCCAAAAAAAGGAAATCAATACACCAAAAAAGATATCTGCACTCCCATGTTTATTGCAGCACTATTCACAATAGCCCAAATATGGAATCAACCTAAGTGTCCATCAAAGGATGAATGGATAAAGAAAGTGTGGTATGTGTACACAATGGAATATTATTCAGTCATAAAAAGAATGAAATCCTGTCATTTGCAACAACATGGATGAAACTGGAGGCCATTACGTTAAGCAAAATAAGCCAAGCATGGAAAGACAAGTATCACATGATCTCACTCAAATGTGGGATGTAAAAAAGTGCACCTCATGAAGACCGAGAGTACATTGGTGGTTACCAGAGGCTGACAAGAGCAGGGTGGAGGGGGAAAATGAAGAGAAGTTGATTAATGGATACAAACATACAGTTTGATAGAAGAAATAACACCTAGTGTTTGATAGATCATCAGGGGGACTACAGTTTACAATAATTCATTGTACATTTCAAAATAGCTGAAAGAGAGTAATTCATATATTTCCATAAGGCAATAAAGAAAAGACAAATATTTAAGGTGCTGGGTATTCCACATACACCGATTTCATCTTTGCTAATTATATAAATATTAAATTATCATATGTACCCCTAGACTATGTATATCTATTACACATCAATGAAAACAATTACATTGAATAAACCAAAAAAAAAAAATCAAAAATAAAACTTCTGGATCAGACTCTATAGCTTCTAAAAATGTAGATGATAAATTGATTTATTTGAAACTACTTAGTTGAAAAAGGCCTGATGAGACTACTTCCCTAGCAGAGAAATGTCTACCCATATCCTAGATCCTCCTGACCTCTGCTCTGTTATGGGTACATTTTTAAAACAGCTATCCTGCCACCCTAAATATAAGGCAAAAGCAGTTACAGTGAAGTAACATTGATGGCAGAATACTAGGCCAGGTAAAGAATGGTTAATATATAGGCAGGAAACAGGGTGAATGTGGGGATATATTTGGAGGCCGATAGAATATGGTAAAATTCTTAGGTCCTGTTAGAATTAGCTGCCTTCCTTGTTCAAGCATAAGGCTGACCCTATCATAAGCCAGCGTGAATCTATCAGAAGCAAGTGTCTACCTGCCATAGGTTGAGAAGGAACCAGCAATGTGAAAAGGCAGCTTGAATGTGGATGGAGAAACACAGGGCTATACTCAGAGGTGATAGACCATGATGGATTTCTGAGGTCACATTAGGATTAGCATCCAAGGAACATGTGAAATAGGTAGTGGATCACTGTTTTCACATTTCATTTCTTATTAATGAAATGGGAATCAGCGGTTAACAAAAAGGGTTGCACCTCTCAGTAAAACCTATTGACAATTTTACCTAAAAATTTTGTCCAATGACATTTAAAGATTGTAATTTAAATATTTTTATATTGTGTGTGTCTCATATAGTTTATTTGTACATAATTTCAAGGGTGCCAGTAATACTTCCAAAATTTATCTCATGCCCATCACTTTTTTCATCACTATTGACAATCTCCCCAGTCCAAGCCACCATTATCTTTTACTTGAATGATGGCTGTAGCCCATCCACCTCCACCCTTGTATCCTGACAATCTGTTATCCACAGAGCCACTGGATGGAGGTTTAAAACATGTAAATTAGATCCTGACATTCCCCTGCTTTAAACCTTCCTGTGACTCCATTTCCACTAAGAATAAAATCGAAATTCCTTTCTATGGCCTGAAAAGCTCCACACAATCCAACCCCTGCCAAGCTCTTGACCAAATCCCAGATTGGTGTTTCTTTCTCTCTCTTTGCCCAGCCTACTATACTTCTTTGTCACTTTCTTAGGTCTAGGCAATGAAGAAAACAATAAATGAAATGCTGATTTGTAGCATTTGCCAATTTCTGTGATGTAAATACTTCTAGCTACCAACATGATGTCCCTGAATGTGGCGTTGGGTAGAAATGTGCACAGCACTCCAGTATAAGTGTTTCTACATACAGACACAATAAGTGGTAAAAAAAAATCTCAGAAACATAGATAATAGCAAAATGTATAACATAAATAGAAAGTGATGCGTTTTGAGTATTTATCGCCTTTTCTTTTAAGTAAAATGTATTTACTTGTGAGTTTATGTAACTTTATTTTTAAATAACATCAGTGTTTCATAACTGGCTCATAAAACTTCTGAAAATTTAACAATAGGCTCTCACAAGCTGGTGCATGCTGGCTCCAGCAACCATTATACATATCCCAGATGTTCTCAAACACTTTTGCTTGGATTTGCATATTTATAAAAACCCCAAAATATCCTTGTATTTTGTTCTGGACTTGCAGCCCAGACCTTTCCTGGATTATCACTACTTTCCCTGAAGCCTTATTAGGTAGGCTTATTTATTATGTTACTTTTATCATATGGGAAGTGGTTTGGGTCTTAAACCCCCTTACTTGGCCCCTGTGCTGTCATTTTTTAGTGATAACCCTGATGCTAATTGGTTATCTTCCAAGGGTGAAAGCAGAAACTCAGTATCTCATTTTGTCTTCGTATTATGCATCTGTGTTCAAAATTTTGCAAAGAAACAGGTATTTACTTCCTGTTGTACCTTGTAGACATCCATGTTTATTACATTAACTTATCTTTTCCTTCTCTGACTTTACATTTGTGTGTGTGCAACCTGCTTTCATCACTTTGTTAAAAATACTTATTTCCAGAATATTATTTGAAGTTGAACATACTAAAATTATTTATGGTCAATTTTATCTGATTCATTTACTCAACCACAGGGACTTTGTCTTTTTCATAATTGTATGTCCAGTACCTAGTACCTAGTACATTGCCTGGCATGTAGTAGACACTTAAAAAGTATTGAATGAAAGGATAATTGTGTTTTATTCTATGGTCAAAACTAAACACTATTTTTTCCTCTAAAGAGTCAGTTCTTCCTGACTTTCCTATTTTTTCTAATGGTATCACTAGGTTTTTGGTCATCTAAGTTCAAATCCTCAGAGTTCTCTTCTGACATCCTTCTTTTACTCACCAATTTTTGGTCAGCACAACTGACATGTATCCCCTCTTGTCTCCTTTAAATTCTTTTAACTGCTGCCATTGGCCCAGCTCAGAGCCTTATCACTGTTCAGTGGGCCACTGTTAATTGTCTTCTAATTAGTTTTCCTACTGCCAGTCTTTTCCCACCTTAATCCATCTTTCTGATGTCAGAGGAACCTCCCGGAGCACAGGCCAGATCATCATGTCACATCTTTTAAAACAGACCAGATGGCTTTGACAGCATCAGGATAAAATCCAAATTCCCTCTTGTGCCATTCAGACCCTTCCACAATCTGGCCTCAATCTGCCTGCCCACCCTTCTCTTGTAGCAGTTCCTTCCACATTTAACTCACCAATGACTCCTCAGAACACTGTTTCCTCAGATAGTAAAGGATGCTGCACTGAACATATTTTCCATAGCCAAGTGAGCTGGGTGGAAATGCTAGCCTCAGCAGAGTTGTTGGGACTTCTCTGAGCCTATGTGTGTTGAAAAGTAAGACCCAAAAACATGTTGTCTGCGGTTCACTTTTGGCAACACTGTAGAGAAAAACAAGGGAACGATAAATTCAAGGTAGCAGTTACCTTGGGTGGAAAGGAGGGAGCTGTGTCCAGGCAGGTGTATAGCAGGGGCTTGAATGATGTTAGAAATTGTTGTGTATCTTCACCAAAGTCATGTGTGTATGTTATTTGTTATTATTTACGTTGTTTTTCACATTTTAACATCTCTGAAGTCAGGATGGTCTTACAATTACTGATAGCCAGGTCACAATTAAGATGTAGTTGTCTTTACCCTAAAAATAGCCATTTTTTTTCACTCATGTTCTCCTTTTTTTTTTTTTTATGCATAAGAGTGACATGTGACAAAACTCTAAGTCTGAAAGACCTATTTCATTAAGCATAAAATAAACTTCTAAATGGCAAGAAAAAAATCATTTATGACTTTGACATGTTTGATGGTAACTATAGGGTCTTTTTAGCAGACGCAGATTTCCCATGGCTGGTTCTTCCACTATAGTCAATGTAGATTGTAAAGATGAGTGTAACTATAGCAGGTTTAGTGTCTTGCACCCAGTAGGTACACACCAAATAGCATTGACTGGATTTCCAGTGACTCTATTTAACTCAAATGAACCACTAACATTCTCCACAAAATCTAGCCTTTCCAAACACAAATGAACAAAAAAACCAAAACAAACAAAAAAAGAACAATAACAATGATTGAAAAGCCCACTATGGTAAATACGTGACACAATATCACAGTCTGTATTTATATGCTACAGGGAAGAGGCCATGAAGAATCTTAAACCCATGTTAATCTTACTCTTCTCTGAATTGCTGCTATGCTTAGTTGTAAGATGATGCGATACATAGTGGATTTTGTCTTCACTAATTACTTCTGGACTCAACATCAAAATCACAATGTCCTTGAGGGCTGTGCCTTATCAAGTGTTTTGGTATCGCTTGCAATGTTAACTTAATCCATTGTTTGATTGAGTAATGGTCCTGTTTATATAAGTGGCACATTGATCAAATTCTCAAAATATAAGGCTTGGGCTGTATAATTCAGCTCTGTTTATATTACCATAGCTCCTTAAAATTCTGTCTATGAATTGAAATTAGAAGCTATTCTATAATGTGTAATTCTTATTTATTTGGCTCGTGGTAAGTAAATCAAGAGAAACTGGTAATTGGATATAAGAAAATCCCAAGTCTCTGTGTTTACTGACCTTCAAGGTAAGAGTGTAGGTTTGACTACTAGTAGGTCCAATAACAGATGTCCATTAGAACAGCCAGACCTCCAGGAGAAGACCAGGTTCTCCGTATGACCACATTTGGCCTTCTCAGATTCATGTGGACACTACCTAGCCTGATCATTACTTTCTATGAAAATGTAAGTCTCAAATTATATAGTCATCCATAATCCTGAAGTTTGTTTTACTACTGACTTCTATTTTCATTTGCACATTTTCACTTTTCTGAAAGGGCTACTTCATTTGCAATCTCTAACTTTCTGTTGTTCACAATACCACTGCAGTGCTGAGCCCTTGCTAACTTACTGAGCTCTAGTTCTAATCATTTGTGAGATAGAGACTTTGGGTCATTTGTTCTATCCCTAGACTCTTGCTTTTGTATCATGAAAATGGAAGATAATTTAGAATCGGACTCTACTCAGTTCTAATATTTTTAGTGTCCTTAAACCTGGGCCAGAAATCCTGGATTGCTGGATTTGTTCTTAAGAAATCATATATCCTGGAACATATTTCACTACCCCAAGTTATTAAATATCAATAATAAAATCTCCCTAAGACAAATAAAACAGATGAAAAGTTAATTGTGAATGTAGCTCATTTCAAAAATTATACTTCAATCTACAGCTGAAAATACTGTTTAGGGAAGAAAACATTATCTAATTGTTACATAAAATTTTAGAATGAAAAAGTTCTTATAGATTTAATTCATTCTTGTTTTCTAGGAACAGAATTAATTGCTTCCTGGGTTAATTTAAATGTTGGTAATAATCGTCCTAATAGATATTATTTAGAACAAAAAGACAATGAAGAGCAAGCTTTAATATCATTTTGCTGTCTCTACAGACCACAGTTAAAAACATTAACTATGTAATCTTTTAACTTTTTGTAAAGTAATTTTCAAAATGAATATTTTAGATCAGTGATCCAATTTAAAGCTTGTTAAATAGCAAGAAAAGCATGTAATCAGAAATAATTCTGCCACATTTCAATGTTAAAGTCAAGGCCTTTTACAAACCTTTGAAAAGTATTTGGGAATCAGTGCATCACTATTTAAAAAAATACTTTTTCTTCATCATAGCATATACATGTTATATGTCACTTTCTCCCTGACAGCTTCTGTGATAGAAAGAAATCTTCAGTGTGTTTGGAATAAAGAATTCTAGATAATGAAATTTTATTCTCTTTCCAAGGATATGCTGAAAGTCAGAAAAGATAAGTATTAAAGTATTAAACTCCCCCAAATATTTCCATTAGGAAGATCAGTAAATTGCACTGAAAAACAATGGCAAATTAATCAGTTTGTGAGTTATCAGTTTGTATAAGAAGGATAAGTATATATCAGTTTTTATAAGAAGGATAAGTATCTTCTGAACAGTCTGATAGACACACAGACTTGGAGGTTCAGTGTTTGGAAACTACCTCAGAGCATTGAGGAGCCACAGAGTAGGCTTTTGCGGCTTAGAGCTCTGGGATTTTTGGAAATGTTAACTTTAGTGCCAGGAGAACTGTGGTTATCTGTGATTTCAGAGACAGCTCACTGAGTGTTTCATGATCTAGAAAGCTTTTTGTGACTTGAATTCTAGTTCTCATGGAGATTGTCAGCTTCACAGAATTGGCTGGTAATTTATTATGGTTCCAAGGAAGAAAGAAAATTGTCAGGGTTTGTTGATTGCTATTGTATAACAATCTATGTATTCATCAGAATTCTCCAGAGAATTGGAATTGACAGGAGATTATATATATATATAAATAAAATTTACTATGAGGGATTGGCTCCTGAAATATGGAGACTGAGAAGTCTCACAATCTCCAGTGGCAAGCTGGATATCCAGGGGAACCAATTTTTTAGTTCTAGTTCAAGTCCAAAGGCCTGTGAACCAGGAGAGCCCAAGGTATAAGTTCCTGTCTGAAAGCTGTCCGTCTCAAGACCCAAGAAGAGCCAATGTTTTAGTTCATGTCCGAAGGCAGAAAAAGACCAATGTCCCAGCTCAAGTAGTCAGGCAGGAGTTCCCTCTTACTTAGGAAAGGTCAGCATTTTTTGTTCTTTTCATGCCTACAGCTGATTGAATGAGGCCCACCTACATTGGGGAAGGCAATTAGCTTAACTTAGTCTACTTATTCAAATGTGAATCTTATCCAGACACTGCTATGCTTTCACAGACACACCCAGAATAATGTTTTCCAAAATGTCTTTGTACCCCATTGCCCAGTCAAGTCGATACATAAACTTAAGCATCATAATCTGATAGCTTTTCTCACATTGCCTAAAAGGTGTTGAAAACACCTGCAATATATATTCTTTGGGCAAAACTTGAAAGAATTAAAAGCAGGGCTTTATGTAAAATAATTAATGTTTCAGACCTGGAAGAAATCTTAAGTTCAGCTCCTTCATTTGATCTTTATAAAGATGACTCTCTTGGGTTCTCTGAGGCAAGCTGCTTTCTAGCCTCCTGTTCTCAGATGAGGGCTTCTTCTACAGTCTGCACCACCCCTGTCAAGGTCTAGGAGGGTGTTACCTGCGGGATGGCCCGTTTCCTTCACCTGCTTCTGCTATTCATTCTCCTCTTCCTTGTTTACCCCGGCTCTTCCTACAATTCTTCCTTTTGCTTTTCTTGTTCCTTCTCCAGTCTTCCTGTTTCTCCTCTCCGTCCTCTCTTCCTTTTTCTTTACCTCCTGCTCTTTCTATTCTTCCTCTTTCTCCTCTTCCTGCTCTGTCTCCTTTCTTTCTGATGCAGTAAAATTTAGTAAATACAAAACAAAGCACACGTTCTTGCCATAGGTTGTTCTGTCTTCAGTCCGAAAATAAAGGCATAGTCTCCCTGTGATGGCCCCTCTTTTGAGCTAAACTCTTGAAGATGTGATCAAATTACTATTGTGCTTGGGAGGTTAGAAATTGAATATGTAGTGTTTCTTTGATGGGCACCTGACATCTCACAGGAATGATTGTTGGGGCATTTGTTCACATTTAATTAGCTCATGCTATATGTTGGGCACAATCTTAGGTAATTTTCAGCTCAGGTAGGAGGAGGATAGACCTCTGGGAAATTCTATCATAAAAATATAGCAAACTTTTACTCAACCTTTTCAGCAAAGCACATCACCATGTTTGATAGTATTCAATTTTATTTTTTATTATTGCACTTATTTTGTTATTATTGCTTCCTGATACATTCATTAATTCACTTGCTTATTCATTCAACTGCTTACCTGACTATCCCACATTTACTTTCCTCCTACTCTGTTCTGAGCATGTATTAATGAATAAAATTTTTCTCTCTAGAAGAGTTAATATAGCATAAGAACTAAGGATTTGGACTCTGAAATTGGATGGATGTTGTTTGAGGCCCAGTTTTTGTCATTCACTGAGACATTATCTTTCCTAAGCCTTGGTTTGCTCATGTGTAAAGTAGGGATTCATAGGACTATGTAGAGATGAAATGCATGTAAGGAGGGTTTGGCACATAGTAAGGGCGCATGACCATTTGTTGCTATCACTGACAGCTGGCTTAGGGACTTATAGAAGGAAACAAACAATATAGAACAATGTGACAAAGGTCAGTGCCTGAAGAACTTGCCCCTAACTAGAGAGATCAAGTACCATGTCTTCTGCAAGACATGCTACTTGAGTCAAGTCCATAGGAAGAATTGGAACTTCCTGAGAAGAAGGGGAGTAGAAGAGAGTGTTCCAGCAAAGCAGAACAGCAGTTACAAAAACAATACAGGCTGTGAGAGCTCGAGGCAGGGCTTGGAGAAGAGCACTTAAGGAGAAGGATTTTATTGAAACTGGCAGCAGCAAATCTTGTAGGGGCCAATTTAAGGTAGTACAGTTTAATCACTCATTTCATAGATGAGAAGACTGAGGCCCAGCTGCCTTCCCTGTGATTAATTGCCTCAGGTCAAACAGCTGGAGAGTGAAAGAGCTTGTTTACACCACAGCCTCCCGTCACCAATACAGTGCTCACTTGGGAGGACATCCTGCGGCCAGTGTGCATGCTGGGGGCAAGCGTCTATGGAGAAGTTCATATCAGCAGCTAAGTCTCTTTATCACTTATAATCTCTTTCTTAACTGGCTGTGTATTCAGAATCTCTTCTTCACGTTTATCAGAATAATAGGAAATTGTTCATAAAAGACCAAGTTGCCCAAGTAGTAACCGAACTAATTTTGTGATCAGCTTAAAGAATATGCAAGTTCAGCAATAGCATTGTTGGGCATCTATCCAAAAGAACACAAGTCACTCTATTATAAAGACATCTGCACTCGAATGTTTATAGCAGCACAATTCACTATTGCATGGACATGGAAACTACCCAAGTGCCCGTCAACTCATGAATGGATAACTAAAATGTGGTATATACTCATAATGGAATATTACTCAATCGTAAGAAACGATAGTGAACTAGCACCGTTTATGCTATCGTGGATTAAGCTTAAGCCTGTAATACAAAGTGAGACGACACAAGACCTGGAAAATGGGCTACCCATCTACTCACCATCAAATTGGTACTGACAGCCTAAAACTATGGTGTTCAAATAATTGTAGTGTTCAACAGGAATCTGAGGGGGGGAGACCCACATCTTAAGGATGTAATGAGCATTGTAGGGGGGAAAGGATTACCTCTATCCCTTTTTAGGGCGAGGCAAAGAAACACACTGTAACCAAAATGTCTAAAAAAAAAAATTTTGTTAATGGGAGGTGAACAGGTGGAAGGGGGGAAAAGGGAAAGGATACGCGCTTTCATGGTGGGTGCAGGGTGCACCACTTGAAGACTGGACACGCTTGAAGCTCTGGCAGAGCGGGGTGGGGAGGGTAGCAGGGGCAAGATATGTAACCCTAACAATATTTGTTCCCAGAGAATTTGGGAAAAAAATAAATTAATTAATTAAAAAAAATAAATTAAAAATTTCCTCCTGAGACCGTAAAAAAAAAAAAAGAATACAGAAGTTAAGAACATGGGTTTTTGAGCAGATAATTCTGATTTAGAATCCAATTCCTTTCCCTTCCTATAGACTTTAGGGAAATTACTTACTCTCTCTAAACCTCAGTTTCTTTATCTTTAAATAGGATAAAACTACCTAGTTAGGTATAAAAATACCTACTTGATTGGATTGCTATAAAGATTAAGTGAAATACTATATATGAAGTTTTGGCAAGTTGCAGTATCTGGTCAATAGGAAGCCCTGGATGTCTGGTAGCTCCTGTTGCTGCTGTTATTGCTGTTATGAGACATCCAGGGAAAGGAAATATCCTCTTTCCCATATTTACTCCAGCAGCCAGGGATGAAAAGAGCACACAGCCACACCCATCCTCATACATGTTCACAGAGAATGTCACTAGACATGTATTTGTAATAACAAAAAACTTCATTGTTGTTTTAACACGATAATCATGTAGTTCTATGAAAATATGGAAGAAGAGTGCATCCCGTTGCTAAGTGATGTGCTCGTGTAATTACTGGGGAAACAGATGGCCAATCAATAGTAGACAGGTAATTGCCTTACAAATGGATTTAGTTAAAGATTGAAAATGATGATAAAGTGTATTGTCCTTATGATAGTGGTATTAAGGCAGTTCATGGTCAATTATAATACAATAAATCACATTGAAATGAGCATCTTATTTCTACTTTTAAGCTAATAGGAAGCCACGGGCTTGCTCTGTTGTTGAGCCAAGCTTTGGAAGAAAGTGGAACCATTCCTTGTGCTAGAAAAATGCTTTTTTCTAGGCAACCTTTTCTTCCAAGGAAGAAGATGAACATTTGAAAAATAATTATCCATTCATTCATCCATTCAGCCAACTAACATTCAATGAACATCCGCTATTATTCTTTCATGAACCTCCCTTCTTCCATACTCTGTATCTTCTGCCTCCACTTTGCTTCCTAATACTCCAAACTACCACAAAAATTTAGAAACAGGACCCTGAACACACACATGGCTGATGGCAAGGTAAATTGGAGCAAGCTTTTAAGAAAGCAAAATACCTGTATCAGTTAAGCACAAAAATATTATGCCATTTGATCCAGGAATCTCACTTCCTTAGATTGAAAACTCATGTGGAGGAAACCATTTTAGCAGAAGAAAAAAACTATTTGTATGAGTATATTTATTGTGAGATTATTTTATAATAAAAATCATAAATAAATGTTCAGTGCTAAATAATGACAATGCTATATATTAATTCTACATAGAATTATGCAGCTATTTACAACACTTTCAAAGCCTCCTTAGAAATCTGAACAAAATTAAGGATCTTATAGATAAAGTAGTGTGTAAGAATTTGCCAGTTCTATGTTTATGGTTATGTGAAGAATAAATATAAAATATGAAAATGACTAAGAGCAAACAAAAGTGAAAATAATTGTGTTAGTAGAGTGGAATGTTCTTTTTTCAATCTTTAAAAACTTGTTTTAATATTCTTTTATAATACATTAAAAATGAACACCAGAGAGAATTGTTCTGTATGTGGTCAAAATCCAAGATGGCATCTTGCAAGCAGTCAGCAAATAAAAAGGCTTCTCTTCTTTTAGAATTCAAGTAATCTTAGAGAAATAAATAGTTCTATTTCTTGGTGTTTTATCTCTCTTGTTTTCTATTGTGAGAGGCATTTACAAGTATATTGAATTTCTCTTGCTTATGAATTCAACTGCTGCTGGTTTTCCACAAACAGCCTTAATCCTTTGTTTGGCTGTCATAGTTGCTACTGCAGGAATTATGATGCTGCCAACAGAGAATTCAAGAGCTAAAATGAAGAGGTTTTTGAATGCCAGTACACTTCCACTCTTTTCTGGATATTACTAAATATATAGATATATATGCATATATGTGTCCTATTAAACTCTAACCTTGTTCAGTGCATGGGCCATAAGGCTTATTTAATCTAAAAACATGCTCTGCATGCAATATATATTATTACAGAAGAAAAAAATATACTCACTAATCAGTATATCCGCTAGGAATGAAGGGGGAAAATGCTGGCTTCCCTGGGGGTAGATTTTCATGGTGTTCCTCATGCCCATACCAGGGTTTTGTTTTCTTTTTCTTTCAACTTTCCAGACCCTAATTTTTGATGAAGATAGTTTCCCAATCTATGTTGCATAGGAGAAATGGAAGTTTGTATTGGCTACTTTCGGAAATACTATTTTAAAATTATTTTAGCATGAGTAAATAAAATTATTCATAAAGATTGATTTCAAAATTGTGAGAGCATAACTATATGTCTAAATGACAGAGCCTTATTAGGGTTAAATACTCATAAGGAAAGTGGTAGTTTGCTAGAGATGCCTGAGTTGCATTTGTGTCTGATTTGCATGCGCATAGTGCATGTCTGACCTTCCAGAGCTCCTTTCAACCACCTGCTACAAATTAAAAGGTGCAATTCTAAAATTCTTTTCCTTAAGACTCAGAATCTGAAGAACGTTACTTGAAAATTCCCTTAGAGATAGAAAGAAAACAACAAGAAGAAAGCAGTAGTCCTTCTGCTTGTATATTATTCTGCTCAAACCTCACTCTAGATAAGAATCACTGTAGGCCTTTGGTAACAAAAACAGATGGCTCAAAGAGGACTGGATCACACAAAGTCAGACTTTGCCTGGGTGGCAGTGGAAGTATTCTTCATTGACAACCATCTGGGTTTCAACTAGATAAAATGTGATAATGCAAAATATTGCCTCATGGTCCCTATGGAGGTTTGGGTAATAGTACCAATGAAGATTCACCATGGCCATTCATAGGGAGCAACTGTATACATGTAGATGTGTCTGTGTTTATGTATGCATACATGCATAAGCATGTATGTTTATATGTATGTACATGCACATGTGTCTGTATATATATGTATATATGTGCATGTATATGTGTGATTATAGTATGAGTACATGCATATGTATATGTGTGTGTATGCATGGATACAGAATTATTATTATTCTTATTTTTTTTGAGTCAGAGTCTCACTTTTGTTGCCCAGGCTAGAGTGCTGTGGCATCAGCCTAGCTCACAGCAACCTCAAACTCCTGGGCTTAAGCGATCCTACTGCCTCAGCCTCCTGAGTAGCTGGTATTATAGGCATGCGCCACCATGCCCGGCTAATTTTTTCTATATATTTTTAGTTGGCCAATTAATTTCTTTCTATTTTTAGTAGAGACGGGGTCTCGCTCTTGCTCAGACTGGTTTCAAACTCCTGACCTTGAGAGATTCGCCCACCTCAGCCTCCCAGAGTGCTAGAATTACAGGTGTGAGCCACAGCACCCGGCCCAGAATGTTTTTAATTCTATTTGCTAAATGCATTTTGTGTTCTGATTACTTCCAAGCTTCCAAGGTTACTGACATCATTTAACACACAACAAAGGCCGAAGTTGTTATTTTAATTTTTTTTTTCAAAATTAAAGATTTGATTTCTAAATGAGTACAGGGGACTTTAAAGACATGAAAATGATGAATTTCAAATTCCTGAAACTTTAAAATTAAGGAAAAGAGGGTGAAATCCTAGACATAAACTCCTGTTTTCAGGTGTTTGCAATGTGAACACATTTATAAGGCATCCAAGATCCACATTTTTCCCCTAAGGCCTTGAGTCATAAGACACTATCACAGGCAAAGGCAGTTTCTCTGCCAGCCCTCATTTCACAGAATGCAGGTGTAGCCCTGTGTAGGTAAGTCTATGGGAGAGGCAGGAGGGTCCGGCTTCTCTGGGCCTCTTTATTATAAACAGAGTAGACTTTTAAATAAACCAAAGCCTTAATTTCCAGAAAGATAATCACAGGCATGGAAAGGAAGGTTAGTCTGAAATGCTAATTTTAGGACTGTGAATCTCAGCAGCATCTTTTTAATATTGTAGCACACACTGCTGTTTCAGGGCCTCTTCAAGGTCTATTTAAATATATTAGGATTCAAAGAGCTCCCTGTTTCCTTAGAGTTAAAATCATGCTGCTAACAGTACCATTTCAATTCCTTTTGTTGCTCTCTGTACACCTCATAGGGCCCTTTTTAAAACCTCTGCACGCTAGGCCAAGAACAATCTGGCGGTCATGGCTCAGATACCATTTAATTTCCTTCTCAAACTGTCTTGTTTTATATAAGTTGACCTTTTCATGACTGTAAAATTTCCTCATTAGAAAATGACAGGCTCCCTGGGATTAGAAAACTCTCCTGGTAACACTCTGCATAAAGGTATCTGTGTAAGATTTTTCTTACTTAGAAATGAAAAGAGACCCCTCACTCTGTTCCACTAATGGGATTCAGAGCATACAGACGGTCCATTTGAATTTTGTTAAAAAACAAACAAACAAAAAAACCCTTACTTGGGGTACTGGTGGAGCTGAGGTTGGAGATGGATGGAAGATCTGATTTTAAGAAGCTCAGAATAATTACTGACTCTATTTTTAAAGCACCCATTACCTGTTAGGCACTTAACATGTGTCATTGCTAGGATTTCCTACAGCTCTGCAGGGTGCTTATTACAGTTGAGGAAACTTGGATTCAGAAAGGTCCAGAAGCTTGCCCAAGGTCATCCTGTCGGTGAGTGGCAGAGCTGGGCTTTAAACCTGAGTCTGTGTGGCTTTGTTCTTTCCACTGCATCATTCTGCCTCTAGGGACAATATCTCCTCAAAAAAGAAATGCCAGATTGACATGCTGCAGACACATTATATATTATAATTATATAATATATATTATTATATATATATTAACAATATATATATTATATTAACAATATTTATATTATATTAACAATATTTGTTTGGATTGGAGAACTACTCAGACCTCGGCAATTATAGTACTGTTACTACAGTACCAGCTCTGAGACAGGCTGTAGGATTCAAACCTTCACGTGGCCCCCGGCTGGCTGTGGGATTTGGGGCTGGTCGCTTCTCTGGAGTTAGGTCTCTTGAACTGTAACATGTTGGTAATGACAATAATACTTTCCTCATAGGGTTGCTGTGAGTATTCAATGAGAAAACACTAGCATAATGCTCTTGTGTAATCAAACAAGGTAGCTATTATTATTACCAAAATTGTATAGAAATGATGCTGTCTCCCTTACCCCATTTTATAAGACAGAATTTGGGGAGTAAATTGTGCCTTGCTAGAAACCTCAACTAGCACCAAATAGATAAAGAAGGCTGATGTATACAACTTGCCAACAGTGGAGGGCATTGCGACAAGACACAGGTCCGACAGGAGAGCCAAGGCTGTCACATCCCATTACTCAGGAGCCCTGACTTCATGCTGACTCAGCCAAAGGCAGGCAGTGCTCACGGCCAAGTTTATATGCTCAGAATTGATGTGGCCATATTTCCACACTCTCAAAAGCAAAGTCAAGAGCGAAAAGGGTGATTGGAAAGTTTTTATGGGCCTAATCATGAAATGCTGACAGCTCCAGCTTATTGATTTACCTTTAGTTAACCTCTGTAATTTGAAGTGATCGCCCAGCCAAAAATGAAGGTTGTATCAGGGGAATCCCTTTTGTCTTTTGGTCATTTTGGGACAAAGCCTTTGTCAGTTCTTCTTTGTCCTATAGAGACTAATTGATTTGAAGTGACGGTAAGTGTTCAGATGAGATTTCTAGAGGACATTTATCTGCGTGATCCCAGACAATTAATATTGTTTATGTTAATTTTGTGATCGCCTCAGTGCATCAGAAATACAGAAGAGCATGCACTGCAGCAAACAGCAACATTTTCAATTATCTTTTTGTATTTCTAATTGCAAAAATAAATTAAAAGACATGTATTTGACTGCAATTCTGAGCCAGAAAATCTTTTTTTTTTTTTTTTTTTTTTATATAATGGTACTAATTGTGGTTGTCATGGAAACCCTGAAGGCACTTAGACTGAATTACCCAATCTATTTTTTTTCTCTGTAAGTGATTATTTCTTTGGCTGATATTGAAGTTCCTCCTCTACAAAGCTATTATACATATGCTCACAAGACATTTACTCTAAGTTAAGATGCTCGATAAATCTGTTACACCAATTATATTTGTGCTGTGGTTATGAGAATCAATTTGTTTGAAATGTAAACTGATCACCTAGAAAAATGAATAAACTAGTCGGCTGGTTTTTTTTTTTTTTTTATTTTTCTGAAAGTAATGACATAACACCTAAGATGATCTGGGGGGAAAAGGTGCTTATTTTTAAAATTTTGGTGGTTTTAAATTTCCATTAGCATGCTTTTATTTTTATTTTTTTGTCTTTTTTCAGTTTTTATGTGTATGCTTTTAAAATGTCATTTTGTTGTGACTTTTTGAAAAATGTAAAAATCATTTTAAAGAATCATGTCTCCTTGTTAATGTTGTTGGTAGATTTCATGGGGAACAAAGATATTCATGGAGGATATACATGCAGAGGAGAAAGCCTTTGAGTCGTATTGTTTTGAATAAAACATTACACTCACCATTTATTAATTGTGGGCACTTAACCTGGGTTTTAGTCCATGTGTAAAATGAGAGTCATAACTTCATTGGGTTGTTACAAAGATGAAATGTAACTGTACATGTTATGTTCCCAGTCACAGTGCCAGTTGGATAAAAGATGTTCTAGAAATTTTACTCTTATTCTAGTCTAAGTCTCCCTAATCACACTCTCTTCCTACACTTCTTCCCAGAGACTCACCCCTATGTTCCTGCATTGATATGTTCGGATCAAAGGGAGAGAATGTTTGGTTGGCAGAACCTCAGCGAATTTTTAGTGTCCTTTTAGCATTCCTGTGAGAGACAGGCTCTGGACAAGCCTGACCTGGAAAAAGAAGCTTTCACGAAGATTTTAAAAAATTTCATCATGAGAACTCCCAACTACTCTTTCAAGAAGTTTACTCTCCTCCCAGTATCCACTTGATTGGATGATTAGGTTGGGGCAGGGAAAGAACTCCTTAGGAGCAATAGTTTGGTCTTTGTGTGTGTGAGTTTTAGAATTTTACAACCATTTTTGATGTAAAGATACAGTTACTTCTTCAGGGCATTACACCTATGCAAAATCTTCATTCTTGGGATCATGAAGTACATTCACTGCTCTGGTAGCATATTGTATCTAAGACAGTCTTAGGAGTCTGTCTTACCCAATCTTCCCTACTATATATTTGGTTTATATTATGAATCTTATTTTAATAAAAGCAAGTATAGAGAGTAAATTCAGTTTGTGTTCCTAATGTACCTTGTATATGCCTCAATTATAGCACTTACCACATGGCATTATAATTGTTTACATGTATTATCCCCCATAGATTAAACAATTTACAGATGACTGCATTCTGGAAAAAACAAAACAAAACAAGCAAAAACTTGACATCTCCAGCATCAAATAAGGTTAGACTTTTCATTCATTCAGTGATTATTTGATGTCTGTTATTTTCCCCCATGGTGGGCTAACTCTTGGGATTTGGTAGTGCATGTAGCAGATACATCTTTCTTTCTTGGGCTGTGCAGCTTGCATCTGCAATGGTGGAAGCTAAGTGCTGTGAGCAGTGAACGAACTTCCAGGTTTGTGAGCACTCAGAGGCTTTCTAACCCACCAGGGACTGTATAGGAGTCAAGTCAGGCTTCCTGAAGGCAATGACTTTGAAGCAGAGAACTGAAGATCTGTAACTTGGGAAAGAGGCATAGGGACAGTGTTCCAGAGGGAAAAGCAAATGTAAATCGCTACAGTCAGGCTAAAAGACTGTTTTTTTTGCATTCCTCTGCCTACACTTTCCTCAGGAAGAATCTTAAGTACTCTATGAAACATGCACTGGTGACATGGCTTTGCTGTTGGTCTATAAGGGATTGCACTTTGTAAATGAACAGTAGGATCAGCAGTTTAGATCTATGTTTTATAGGCTGTGGTGACACCTCTGATAGGTCCTGATTGTGCAGCCTTTCAAGATGACTTTGAAGCAACATACCCCCCACCCAGCACATCCCAGAAGGGAGCCTTTGGGAGCAAAACAAAGACACCCTCTGGGGTCACTTCGGGATTTCAGTTTGCTTGTCTGTTACTCCAGACTTCAAACACATTTTGGTTTCTCAAGGGGCTGCTTATTCAAATGCTAGTTAGGCAAGGATTAAACTAATTATCCAATATTTTAAATAAGGTGTAAGTGAGGTGTCCAGAATTAAGGAACTTGTAGAACACAGCATGGACTTTGGAGTAAGTGACAGAAATCTGGTTCTGCCTCCTGACCCCTTCTCTTCCGGTCTAGATAACCTTCAGCATGTTTTTCTTTTCATCAGTGAAGCAGGGAGAAGACACCTTCCCAGAGGGCTGTCGGGAAAATGAAGTTGAAGTGATGTTCATTACCTGTTTGACACCATGCCTGGCATTGTCAGCAAGTGATAATTAGAAATTTGAGTAATCTTCAGAAGCCTCAGCAACACTATTTTTCTCCCTGTAATTTTTAAAAATAGCTTTATGGGAACATAATTTACATATCATAACATTAATCCATTTTAAGTGTATCATTCCATGAATTTTAGTACATTTGGAGTTGTGCAATTAGCACCACAATCTAATTTTAGGCCATTCCCATCATCCTAGAAAGAAAATTTTGGATTTTCTTTTTTATGTCTATGAATTCCAAATTATGTTCAGGAGATATTCTATTGAAGTACTCAAGGTAATCATCATATTAATATTTACTTAATGATCACAGGTTGCCATATCTCATGATATTGTGATAATTATAATTAATAATGTTAATTTTTTAAGAGTATTACAACTTTTGATAACTCACTTGGCTATATACTCTTGATGTAGTACAAACTAACCACTGTATTTTAGTTATGTGGCTAAATATATTAGTACTTTTTAGTAGTCAGTTATTTTAAAGACATCCACTGATAGCTTTCTTCCAATTTCTTTTCAGATAATACGGGGGGCATCACCCACAATATTTGTTGATATTGTTCAGAAGTATTGAAATAATTTGATTGTTTTGTACAAATAACATTCCATAGTGACAGGTAGCAGTTATTGAAATAAACAAATTAAGTAAACAGCCTTGTCATGAAATTTTCATGAAAAAAACATGTGTTTTCTTATTTAAGTGTTGTTAGGAAAGGTACTCATTGAAATATCTTGAATATATTACTAGAAATTCTCTGGAAAAGGGCAGACACTTGTTGAGAAGCTATGGGATCAGACTCTACATCCAGACTGTGGTTCAAACCTAATCCACCCAGTTACTAGCTGTGGGATGGGAAACAAAATCCCTTAACTTTTTGGGCCACCGTGTCCTACTTGTCTATAAAATAGAGGTGATGATAGCATCTTCTATCTCATAGGGTTGTGGGGATTAACCTATAATATATGTAAAGCAAATTAGTTCTGCGCCTGGTATATATTAATAGTAAGAGTCTAATAAATGATTGCTGGACTTTTATGGAGTTGTAGGCTCCCAGGGAATTGATAAAGGAACAATTTTTTTTAAGTTTAAGAACAAAGGGGATGACTTCATATTAGGAAAATTGTAAATGTAGGAGAAAAATTTTCTTTCACCATTAGTAGGGAATCAAAAAGCCCCCCTCTGACTGAAAAATGTCAGTCTTTAATGAACTAAACAAAAATAAACACTGGTGCATGTTTTCTGTTGCATAGAGACAGAACTATTGTGTTGTAATCTGATTTTGTTCTTTAGCTATGAAGAGAAGAGAGGAGATAGAACAAAGAAATAGCAGACCTTGCCAGGAGAAAGCCTCCTAGATGACATTGGATGGCCTTTCCTTTACTTAGGTTTATTGATGCAGAGACGGGATCATCCACCTACAACTGAGCCTGAAAAATGCCACAGTAGTCACGAGAGGCTGGAGACCTTGACTGGCAGGTTAGATGTCAACCTTACTCATGGCCCTATCATGGGTGGTGTGTAGTTGGGGACAAGGATATTAACACAAAAATCAGTGAATCCAAAACAAATGGGATGACCTGCTTGCCAGAAATCCTCAGGTAACATGGTTACTTGTAGGATTGAATGAAGGGGTGATCTTGACTAGGTCTGATGCCTGGTGATTTCCAGGGAGGCTGGAGATAGAGACTTGAGCAGTTACTCAAATTAAAGATGGTGTTATAAATGGGGAATGAAAACTACAGGAGACCATGAGGCAGGCTGACACCATGAGAGGCCAGGAAACTGGAGTCTGCAGACACTGGGCTGCATCACCCCTAGTTGGTTGGTCTTTCAGTCTTTTCTGGCCTTTCCCACCATAAGGTGGGCCTTCTAAGCCCCAGAGAGTCTCAAGCTGCCTGCCAGAGAAAGTTTAGTATCCATTGATATCCATTTGATATTCCTCAATTTTCCTGCTGGTTAGAGCTGGAGCTGTCTCTGAAGGCTTGATGGAGGCTGATTTCCCACGATCTGGTAGCTTCCCCTGGGAGGTGGGCTGGTGCCAGGGCTAAGGGCTCTCTTAGACTTTTAGCTCATCCCTGAAAGGGGCTTTGAAATCAAGCAAGGTGAAGAGACTAAACACAACTTTTACAAAACCTAGGAGGGATTAATGCTTACAGACCTAAACTCTGAAAGATGCAATCAAATCTGAAAAACAGATAATTGATTTCAAAAGGCCAGTATAGATATGTGAAGTGGTAGTAGAAAGTATACTCAAAACATTTATTCTTTTTTTTACTTATTTATATACAAACATCATTGGCCTTCTGGGAGTTTAAGAAGACTTAGACATAATCTGCATTCTCAATGAGTTTCTGGTCTAGATCAGGGGTTGGTAAACTGTATCTGGCAGGTCAAATCCTACCTGTTGACTGTTTTTGTAAATAAAGCTTTATTGGAAAACAGACAGCCATGCCCATTTACTTACCTATCAACTATGGCTGATTTCCTGCTTCAAAGACAAAGTGTAGTTCTAACAGAGATGGTATAACTAGAAAAGCCTGAAATATTTACCATCTGGCCTTTTACATAAGAAGTTTGCTTCAGACATAGTTGGCAGGATGAATGGATAAAGAAAGTTGTGGTATATATATGCAGTGGAATATTATTTAGCCATAAAAAGGACACAATTCTGCCATTTGCTACAACATGGATGAATCTTGAGGGCATTATGCTATGTAAAATAACCAAAGAAAAATACTATATGATCTCACTTCTAAAAAAGTCAAACTCCTAGAAACTCCTAGATTGGTGTTTGAACACATGCAGGGTCAGCATTTTGGGCTTATCTAGTATGCCCAACTGCTTCTCCAAGGAAAGGTGGAGGAGATGAGACTGAATATTTACCCAAGAAAGACTGAGTCAGTCATGAAAGTGACTCAGTTGCAGTAATGGCAAGTTGAGAAGCAGTTTGAAGATAAAATTCTCAAAATAGGGAGCTAAGGTTATGTATTTACTATACTTGAATCTATAGCTGTAAAGACTAATATCTGCTACAAATGTCAGTCCTGAATTTTCCATTCAGGTTGTTATATGGTAATGCCAGAATTGTTCACCTTTCATAAACCAGAAGTCAGGGGGTAGAGAGAGTTCACTCGGAGGAAATGCCTGTTCTCTGAGCTTGACATTGACAGGTATACATAAGGTTGTATGGCTGTTAAATGTTGATGGCTATTAAATATGCCACTTGGTAATTTAATGTGTTCACTGTGTCTTAGTACCTTGATCAGCTCACCTGTGCTCCATCCCAACTCCTACTAGAAGAGGTTTCATGGGCTGATGTAACAGGAGTTCCCTCAATTACTGTGTATATGTTCCCTGATGTTCTTGCTTTACATTCGCTAGCTGCTTGCCTGTGCTTAAACCTGAGCAGCGTTGCTCAGTTGCATGCCATAGAATGGACCAGGCAGGCATATGTCTGTTGCAATAAATTCTGGATTTGAATGATGAGACCAAATGTCTGGAAGGGAACTGGAGACTATCTGAAATGGATTAGTTGCCCTAGAAAACAGTATTGGGGTTCTTTGCAGAAGAACATGGGATTTAGGAATATATCTAAAACAATTTTTTTTCCTACAGTATTTTGCAGAAAAGTTCAAATTCCATTTTGCCTTTGCTTATTCTGAAATGGATGAATAGGTTTCCTTTTTCTTTTTTCCCAGGTTTTATCTGAAACCTTGGAGTAAAAGGATTTAAAGGAGGGCTACCTAATTACTGTTAATACATTATGATATTGCATTTATTCTGTTTGATGTTATAAATTTACCAAGAAAGGTAGAAGAAGGGAGAAGTCTGACAAACATTCCTAGTCATAGGGAAATTTTCCTAGAGGATTGGTGAGGTAGTGAGAAAAAAAAGATGATGCGATGGATAGCAAAATATTGCTGAAGCACTTTATATATTCCTTCTTCTCCAACCACAGCCAATAATCTTGTGTATTTTTTTGTTTTCAAAAAACTTTTAATTATAGGTAATGGAAGAGTTGCCATATATATATATCTAAAGGTTATTATTATTTATAGTTTTTAAGAAAGATCATACAACTCTAAATATTTCAAATATTATTTTCATATTATACTTTTTAAAGTTTATTTGATGTTTTTAAATTTTAGAAAATAAAAGTATTTTTATTTTTAGACAATTTTGAAGATGTGGAAAAGTAAAAGAAAAAATTATCTATAATTTTCCCTCACAAACAAATACTGGTAACATTTTGGTAGGTGCATATATGCTTATTATGTTTTATATGTTTGAACTTTTACTTCATGTTCAATTGAATATCCTACATTTTCACAAGAAATTTTTTGAACTTTTACTTATGGTATTATAATTTTACAGTTGGATTGTTTCTGATTCATGGTACTATAAATAACATGAAGGTAAGCATTTTTTGTTATGAATCTTTGCGCATGTACCTGTTTATTTCTTTAGAATAGAGTTCTGGGAGGAATTCCTGAGTCAGAAAGATAAAACATTTTAGGGTTGTTAATGTAGCTTGCCAAATTTCCTTCTAGATTATTTGTGATAATTTAATACTTTTGTTAGCATTGAGTGTTATTTTTTCTAATCTCTGACAATTTAATATATAAAAACTGAATTGTGTAGCTTTGTTTTTCTATCTTTCATTGCTAAAGAGGCTTAATACTTTCACATTTTATGTTAGCTCTTCTGTGAACTGTCCATTCATGACCTTCAGCCACTTTCCTCCTGATGATTCAGGAATTTTCTTACTAATCATATATATTTTTATAGGATATTGGTGGAGATCAAATCAACGTCTTTAGGACAATGAGTAGGCATAGGTATCTCAAACCTGTCTTGCCAGGTGATCCCTGCCCTCCTTTCTTCCTTTAGTTCTTCTGCAAAATGGTCACTATCATTTGCTATCATCTATCATTTCTTTATATATTTCCAATGCTTTCAGATGGTATCTTGCATTCTCCTTTTTTCTTAGAATGATTTGTAGTGTCAGCTTATGATTGGGCCAAATTTAGAGTTGGACTATTTGAGCCTATCCTTACTTCATATATAGGACTTAGGTGCTGTTAATGTTCTCATATTTGATTTATGGATCCTGAATCTTGAACATATTGGATTGTGAAAAATTTCCTGGGCCACAGCCATGGGAGAATATGTTGATTAAGAATGGAGTTCTAAAAGCTGACTGGCGGCTGAGGGGCTTGGGGCAGAAGAAAATGACCACTGGATGTGAAAATGATCCATGCTCCTCATAATGTAATGAAAGCAGAGTTGAACGGGGAGGTGGACATTTGTTTCATCTGAACCAGTGGTTCTCAGACTTTAGCACACATTGGCATCACCTGGAAGGCCTGTTATTAATACAAAACAGGTGCTGGGCCACATCCCAGAGTGTCTGATTCTGGTGTGGATCAGGTGATGCCAAAGATTCTGATCTGGGAACCACACTTTGAGCCACTGATCTAAACTATCCGAGAACTGAGCTTGAGACAAGACGTTACCTTTTTTCATGGTGCAGACCCATATCACAAGACATATAAATTCTAAAATCTTACCAACTAGACTGGTATCCTCCGGGAGGCCAAAATTACTGGGAGAGTGTGGGGGTCCAGCAGGGATATCACATTACCTCCAGGGGGTGCCATGCCCACGTGAATGCCTGCTCTTGAAGTTGCCTTGTGCATAAGGTATCTGGCCACGCGCAGAGAGGCCCTGAAGTCTGGTAGTAGAAATAATTTTTCTTTCTTATATCTGAATGTTGCTTTTAAACATGAGAAGTCCTTCTCCTTTTTTTCTAAGAGTTTCCTATCCCCAATCCAAAGATCAAATTTATTGTCAGCTATGTTTTCTTCTGTTTTTAATGAATTCTCTGGGTTTTTTTTAAACACTTTAATTGTAGATAAAGTCAAGTTCTGTTCATGTATTCTGTGAGGTGATGATTAAAATGGCATATTGTTTTGCTAAATGACAATTTTCTTAACACTTTTTGAATAACACATTTGTTTTTTCTTTGATTGATAATGCTATCTTTCTCATTAGATGGTGTGTAGATGTGCATTTATATTCTGATACTATTTATACTGCCTTTAGTGTGCCAGTTCATTCATCCTACAAATGCTTACTTTGTTCCAAGCACTGTGGAGGTACCAGGATGAATTAAAGAGTCACAAATAAAACATATGTAGATTCTGCCTGCATGGAATTTACCATCTCAGTAGTCTGTTCCATTGTTCATTCATCTACTCTTGTTCAGGTATCACACTTGTTTTAATTGCTGTAGCTACAGAACACATTTTAATTTGTGGTAAAAAAAAAATCTTCCTCATTGCCATTTAAAAAAATTCTCGGTGATCCTTGTCTATTTATTCTTCTAAATAAACCTTAGAATAACCTTGTAAAGATTCAGAAAAGGAATAAAAACCCTTTGTGACTTTGATAGGAGTTGTCTTACAATATGTATTGATTTAGGAAGAATTGATATCTTTTATAATATAATCTTTTCTCCAAAAACATTGTTCTCCCCACCTATTTATTAGGGTCTTCTTTCATATCCCTGTGTTATAAGATAACGTGCAAATACTAAAATGTGTTAGTTTGGCTAATTTTATATAATATGTTTTATCAGCGACACACGGGATTCCAAGAAGCTTGAGAACTGGGCCCCCAGGGATGGGGTGAGAGTAGAGGTTGTCAACCAAAGAAGAGGAAGTACAGAGAAAGAATTGCTCTAGAGCAAGGACAGTAAGAAAATTCCTGTATCATCATGATAATCATGTAAAATAATGTTTGGTCTACCAGGTCTAAACCAGAATCAAATGCTAGTCTATATTATTTTTCTCAAAATGCTCATTTCAACTGCAAAGTACATTGCCATTTAAATTTTAAACAGCAAGGACACCAGTCCCTGAGCAATACTCCTGGGATTGTGACAATGATGACTGGCTTTTGCTATGCAGATTTGCAAACATTGGTTGAGATTTGTAGACTGACAACTTAAATGGACAATATGTCCATAATCTGCGTGCCAACTGGCACATGCTGATAACATCTGACAGGCCTCTCTTGTGAAAGCTTTTGAACACCTAATAAATACAATTGTCCTCTCTTTACCCTTTGAAAAATCTGAGATACTGGTTTTCCCCTTTGAGTTACAGATGGTGATATCATAAGAGCTTTGAACCAGCTGTTCAGCCTCGCTGATGCAAACGCTTATGGCAGACAATACATTCTTAAAATCTGTGGTTGTTTTTCTTTCCCAGCTTGCTATTATTCCAAGCTGATAAAGTACTAGAGGTCAGAAAATATATAGAGATCTGGGTGAACAAAGAATGAGCAATAATCACTTTCTACCTGTCCTACATCATTAGGGAGTGAGCTCTTATTGTCTTAAAATGAACTGCTGGACAGTGCCAGGGAAACAATGTATCCCAAGAACTTATTACTGGTTTAGTGATTGTTTTTTTATTACCACGGCTTCTATGGCCATTGCTATTATTATTGGTCTAGATGCTCCTCTCCTTTAACTGTGATGTTTGAAAAAACAGCCTCGGTGAATATAATTGTTACTATTTATATAACAGTGGGTCAAATTCTCATCTTCTCAATCTCTGGTATAACAAAGAGATAGTAAATCAATGAGATAATAGAATTTAATAATGTACAAAGAATTTCATTTGTTGGTGATGCTTTTTCAAATGATGTCTTAGGAAATTAAAAATAAGAAGAGAGGACATTTTTTCCCCTCTCCTATTATGAATCACTGACCTGCTCTGGGGGGGAAAAATCCCAAGTCAGATGTATATAGAAGGAAAATAATTTGTTTGCTTTCATCTTTTTATTAAAAGAGAAAGAAATATGAACCATTCTAAAGATCTTCTCTAAGAGTTAAAATTTGGGGTTTTAAAGTTTCATTGGATAGCTACATTAAATTAAGAGAAATATGTAATTTAATATGATGAGAGACAGGAGACTCCAGGATTGGAAAGGGAGATGGTGAGAGAGATGGTGAGAGAGATGGTGAGAGAGACAGACAGACAGAAACTGGGTGGGGGCGGAGGGAGTTAAGAGGGGAGAAGGTGGTGGGATAAAGAAGGGAAATGAAAGAAAGGGTAGAGAAATCATATATTTGAAAGTGTAGCTGAGAGACAGAAAGAGCATCCAAGAAAATAATTGACAGAAGAAGGTGACAAGTGAGGAAGCAGGAAAAGGGAGAAGGAAGCAGCCAGAGCTGAAAATGGGAAAATGAAGAGGGCTCCCAAGCTCTGAGATGACCATGTGCTTTGTCTTGTGTCCCTCGCTTCTTTTCTGGGATGTCAGAATCAATCACCACAGATCCTCTGACGGCCCAGCCTCGGAGTCTCTTCTTTCTATAGCTGGTGCCATTGGCCTCCCAGCTGCTTATTCCTCTAGCCTTGGTCTTTCCAATCAACGCTGACTGCACCTTAGACCTGGTGGCCCTCAGCCTTGCCCGTTGCCCAGCCCTGCCATTGTGTCCGTTTCTCATAACTGAGTCTGTCTTTTCTTCCAGTGCCCGGGCACCTGTCTTTGGTAATCTCATCAGTACATGCAGGATGTTGCCTTTCTCCTGGAAGCAGCTCTTCTGGGCCCTGGGCCCCTTGCCTGCACTGCAAGCCTCGTGTCCTACCCAGTGCTCTCATAGTATCGCCACCAGCCTTGCTGGCTGGACCCTACCCATTCCTGAAGGTCCCGCCCGCATGGCAGTACATCCTACTGAACCTTTCCTTGAACACTGCCTACACCTCTACTTTTTGGATATGTTGGCTGACTCTTGGTTGGGTGGTCTTCTTTGGTTACAAGATAACTGGCTCATGTCAATGACCTAAAATATGCCAATCTTTTTTTGAAATGTTATAATTATTTTTTTCCTGCCTTGAGATATCTTCTGTTTGTTTTTATTTTTCCTTCAGATCTCAGAGAGGCAAGAAAACATGTTTTAAATAGCCTTCCTGTCAGGATTCTGGAAATTATAACTGTTTGTGAGGAAACACTGAGGTTTTAAAAATGTAATTAGAAAACTTAAAAGTGTCATCAACTTCCTAAGTTATACCAGGAAGTCTCTTTGGTATTCACATGATGCCAGAATATATTGTTTTTGTTCTTTGAGAAATTAGGGGTCCCTCTTTCCACAATGCATAAAAGTCATACTTGCAAGTAACATCCCATGCTGCTTGCCAGAGATTGGATGAAATGAAATAGCTGGTAATCTGAAGTTATTTCACATCTGACTTGTGAGAGCAAGTCAAGTGTTGGGCACAATTGAAGTCCCCTTCCTAATTAAAAATTAGCTTTTTTCTTTCATATTCAACTTGCTGTTTATAATAGTTTACTAATAATTATTGATTATAACATTTTCCATGGATCTTAATTTATGAGGGGGTAGTAGGAAGAGAGAATTTAGGATTTCACTGTGATTCACCTACAAACAACAAAAAATGTAATTTAAAACATTGTCCAATTTGTTCCTTAGAGTTTTGTTACTTTGCTTATCCTGTCACTCATGATCGTGTTCTGATCATGACCTTGTGAGAGGAGAACACATTATCAGAGTTTCACCTGGCCTTGGGTGAAGTGAAAACAAATGAAATGAAAACAAAAACATGCAACTGGATAACAGTGTCTTAAGAATACTTGACAAAACTTCAATCCTTTGGCTAAATCTACATAATTATATCAGAATGACCCAGTAGGGGAGGTCATGTTGAGACTAAAAGGGCTGTTTCTCAGCTCAAGCTGCTAGGCGAACGGCATGGGCAGGGGCCCCTGGAGAGCTGTGTACGGAGAGACATATGTGGGTATGGCTGGCTCCTGGTCTGTTGAACTGGTCTCATCTTCCCCTTCTGCAGAGCACAGTGTGTGCATGTGTGCAGGGTAACATGGTGGAATGATGACAAGTGGAGGGGGCAGAAAGCCTTGATCTTACACACCTTGTCCCAAAGGCATGGAAACCTCAGGAGGTCATTATTATGGCATCTGGAAGTATAGTCAATGGGCAGATCATGGTAATAGGTAACCCAGGTGGCAGGTGGGGGTCACTGACAAGTACGCACAGGCACAGTGGTTCTGGGAGACAAGGCCATTAGCCTCTGGATTCTACTTAGGGATTGAGAAGGTTCTAAGGGGTGAATTGCATTATGGGGGAATTTTTCTAGACTAAATCACTACCCACTTATAACCATGGATGCTGTTAAGGGTTGAATTTGTCCCCCCAACCCCAAATGTTGAACTTTCAAATCCCAGCACCTGTAAATAAGACCTTAATTGGAAATAAGATTGTTGCAGATGTAATTAGTTAAGATGAGATCATTAGGATAAGACCTAATCCAATGTGACTAGTGTCCTTATAGAAAGGGGAAATCTGGACACACAGACAGAGGCACACACAGGAAAAACACCATGTAAAGAGGAAAGCAGAGATCAGGGTGATGCATCTACAAGCCAAGGAATGCCAAAGATTGCTAGCAAATTACCAGAAGCTAGGAAAGAGGCCGGGAACAGATTTTCCCTCACAGCCCTTAGAAAGAAACCACCCATCAACATCTTAATCTTGGACTTAACAGCCTCAAGAGTTGTGAGACAATACATTTCTGTTTTTCTAAGCCATTGAGTTTGTGGTACTTTGTTATGGCAGCCCTAAGAAATTAATACAAGTCCTAATGGGTTGGAGATTTGGGTAACAGAAAATGTTAGCACTAGAAGAAACCTTAGAAATTGGATAGTTAATATAGGTAACATTACTGCACTGCATACTTGAAATTGGGTAAGAGGATAGATAAGTGTTCTCACCACAAAAAACAACAAAACCATGTGATGGGTATGTTAATTATTTTGATTGTGGTGATAATTTCAGAATGTATATGTACATCAAATCACCAAGTTATATTCCTTAAATACAGTCATGCACCAAATAACAGCATTTCAGTTAACAATGGATCACATATATGGCAGTGGTCCCCAAAGACTATTAATACCATATTTTACGGTACCTTTTCTATATTTACATATGTTTACATACACAAATAGTCACCATTGTGTTACAATTGCCTACAGTATTCAGTACAGTACCTGCTGTACAGGTACCATACAGCGTCGGTGTGTAGTGGGCTATCCCTTCTAGATTTGTGTAAGTGTACTCTGTGACGTTCACACAACAATGAAATTGCCCAACCAGTTTCTCAGGACGTGTTCCCATCCTCGAGCAATGTATGACTGTATATATAAAAAAGAAATTGTGCATCTAACCCTTCCAAGGGAAAGGCTAGGATATACAATGTGACCCAGGGGTCAAGAGGAAGGGAAAAACAAACAAACAAACAAAAAACAAACAAACTTTTGTCGGGTGGTGGGAAGGTGGGAGGGGGAAGGAGGAGAAAAATTTACACTTGCAGAGTGGGTGCGATGCGCACCATCTGGGGGTGGGACACGCTTGATGTTTTGGTGGGGCAGGGGGGGGTGGGAGGAATGGCAGGGGCGATGTATGTGACCCTAACAATATTTGTACCCCCATAATATGATAAAATAAAATTAAAAAAAGGATTTAAGTTGACTATGTATGATACTATAATAAAATAAATTGAACTACTAAAAAAAAAAAAAGAAATTGTGCAGTTAAAGCCTCTTATATTACCAATGAATAATTGAGACCCAGGAGAATCACATGAATTAATTGCTTGTGGTGACATAGCTTATATGTGGCAAAGCCAAAACTAAAGGTCTTGTCTTTTGACTCATGGTCTCTGTCCATAAGACAGATGTGTGCAAAGATTTCTTAGAACAGATGCAAAAAGCCCCAATAAGGAAACTTTGATAAATTTGACTATAGTAAGATCTCTTCTGGTCCATGAGAAGTCTACTACCTGCTTATGGTCTGTGCTTTTCCTGTCCTTTTTGCTGCTGTGCAAAATTACCATGTAACATGCGTATAGGGACGCAGATTTGAAATACATATAAGAAGATAATCAGGTAAGTTAGAAAATGAGTTTTGAAAATGTGTAGCCCCACTCCTTATCTAAAATTAATCTAACTGAAATTGTATTTTAGATTAACTTTGCTGCTTTAAAAATTCTAAGTGCCTGTCTGAGAGCAGTGAGATTTGTTCCTCTAATGTGCTCCTCAGGGCAGGTAGTCCTTATCATTGTTTTCCAAACCACTAGTCCATTAATATTTATGGGGTGCCTGTGGAGGATCTGGCCCTCCTGTGTCTCTGCTCTCTGTACAGTAGAGCCAGCTGGTCAGAGAGGTGGCTGCTTTCTCTGTCCTTGGTCACAGGACAATGCCCCATTGCACTTGCTTATCCAGAAGCTTGGTCGGGAAGGAAAACAACCCAAGGACTCTGCTGAAGTTTCTGTTGCCTGCTTTAGTTTAGCAGCATTTCTTCTCTCCCTCTCATTCCCTCCCACCAACTCCACGGATGTTTGCAAATGTCCTAAAGGAGTGCTTTGGTAGCTAGGCTCGGGCATTTTCACAGCCATAGCTCAAGATAAAGCCCAACCACAAAAATAAGATTGTATGTTATACAATGCCTCCGAAAGCAAAATTGCACACTAAAATGCCCTCCAGGCCACGAAATATAAAGTAATTGCAAGTTTGTATGTTAAATATGTTGGCATGTTCTTTACTTCCTCAGGGAGATATTCTCCATCCTATTTCTGAAAATCATATTGTATCTTTTAACTTTTTATTGAAGTTTAACACATATTCAGAAAAGTATAAAAACCATTATATTCAACTTGATGACTTTTTATGAAGTAAAACACCCCATGAAAAAGCAACAGATTAAGAAGGAGGATCTCACAAGCACCCTAGAGGCACCCCTTGGAAGCCCTCCTAGTCATGATCTTTCCCAGGGATAACCACTCTTCTGACTGCACATTGATTTGTTTCAGAAAAGTATACAAGTGAAAGCAGACAGTATATACTATTTTGTGCCTGGTTTTCTCAACATCATGTTATGTATTTGTGATTTCTTCATTCTATTTGCTGAATAGTGTGCCATGTATGAATATATCACAATTTAGTACTTTTCAGGTTTTTTTTTTTTTTTTTTTTTGCTATTACAAACAGTGCTTGCTATAAACATTCTAGTACATGTCCTTTGGTGGCTAAATATATGCATTTCTGTTGGGTGGTAGTGAAGAGTGGGAGGCTGGGTCATCGGGGATGCATGTGTTCAACTTTAGTAGCTACTACAAAACAGTTTTCCAAAGTGGCTGTATAAATTTCTGCTCTAACCGACAGTGTAGAAGACTCCTCAAAACTTCAGGTTCCTGCAAACATTTGGTATTTCCTGTGAGTTTCCTTTGAACCATTCTGGTGCTCCCTGGTCTAGTAGGATTCGGTGTTCTCTCTCTCATTCAGGACCAGAAAGACGAAATTGACATGAGAGTTGGAACTTTCAGCCTAAGCCCCCAACCTCTGGGAAGAGCTGGTGGGGGAGGCTGGAGAGAACTTCCAAGGTGGGTGCTTAGAAGGTGGTGCACCTGAGAGGGCAAGGAAGCTCTGTGCCACACCTGCCCTTGATACCTTTCTCTATGCATTGCCTCCATTTGGCTCTTTCTGAGTTATATCCTTTATAATAAACAGTAAATGTAAGTAACCTATTTTCCTGCTTTCGTGAGCTATTCTAACAAATTATTGAATCTGAGAAAGGGTCCTGGGAACACTTGTTTTGTAGCTGGTGGGTCACAAGTATTGATGGCCCAGGACATATGACTGGCATCTGAAGTGACAGCAGTCTTGCAGTACTGGGCCCCTGAACTCATGGAGTCTGCACTAACTCTGGGTACATAGTGTCAGAACTGGACTGAATTATTGGACCCCCAGATGGTGTCTGGAGAATCAGAGAATAGGTTGTTGGTGTGAGAGAAAATGCCCCAGAACATAAAATTATCATAATTTCTTCCTATTGTCTTTTAAATATTTGTGCAATCTGAGATGATGCCCCTTTGTATATTTCTGTAATTGATAATTTCTGTTCTCTTTTTTTTCTTGATTAGTCTTCCTAGACATTTATCCATTTTATTAATATTTTGACAAAACAACTGTCATTTTGTTGATTTTTCTCTAGTGAATACTTGTACTTTATTCTATTAATTTTTACTCCTAATTTTTGGTTCCTTCCTACTCCCTTGCTTTTTATTAGGTTGGAGAGTTAATTTGTTGAATTTTTATCTAAGTTCTTGAGTTGAATTCTCAAATCACTGATTTTCAGCCTTCTATCTTTTCTAATAGATTAATCAAAGGCTATAAATTTTTTTCTCTAAGGTTGGCTTTAACTGCGTTCCACAAATTTTATTGTATCTTATATTTACCATCACAAGTTCAAAGATTTTTAATTTTTAATTACAATTTCTTCTGGATCTATGGATTAATTTAAATTATATTGCTTAATTTCCAAACACATGGGGAGCATCTGATCAGAGAATAATCTTTGTGTAATTTCAGTTCCTTGAAAATTTGTTGAGACTTGCTTCCTAGCCCAGCATATTGGCAATTTAGGTAAATGTTGAATGTGCATGTGGGGAGGATGCATATTCTGCTACTGATGTGCACAGTGTTCTATATATGCTAAATGTGTGAATCACCTTCTCATATCCATTATCTTACTATATTGTCTTATTTTTAGAGTCATAAATATTTTTATATCTTTCTTTTCTTCTCTATCACCTTGTCTATTTTATCCTCCTTTATTATTATTTAATGTTTACTCTTGACTTATTAGTCTAATAAAAAATAATACTTCAGCAATTCTCTGATCATGCTGGAACCTTACAATATATTCACCTGCCTTCTGTCTTTCACATTATTGCTATCATATATTTTTATTAAATTTCGGACTCTACAGCATACTACTATTATTGTTTTGTAAGTCAACTTTAATTTATATTTATCTACATATTTACAGCGTTCTGCCACCCTATATTCCTTATTGCATTTTGTGTTTCTGTTTAGGAATGTTTTCCTTTTGCTTGAGGAATTCCCTGTAGTAATTTTGTTAGAAAAGTCTGCTGGCAGTGAATTTTCTCAGTTTTTGTTTGTCTAAAACTTCTCAATTTTACCTTTGTTTCTGAAAGATGTTTTCATGGACTTTGTAATTCTAGTTTGGAACTTTATTTTTGGTGCTATAAAGATATACTTTTATTATCTCTGGATTCCATAATTTGTGTTGATAAATCAGATCTATCTTATTTCTCTCCACTGCTGATACCTGTTTTCTCTGACTAGCTTTAACATTTTCTATCTTTGGTGTTTAGCAATTTTGCTGTGGTGAGACTAAGTAGGAATTCATTTATTTTTTATCTGCTAGGTGTTTATAGAACTTCTTGAACATATATGTTGATAGACCTCATCAGATTTTGAAGAATCTAGAAATATATCTTCAATATTGCTTCTGCCACATTCTTCATGTTATTTTAACATATTATATATATCTTAGAACTTTTTAATGTATCCTGTATATTTCTTATATTGTTTTATGAATTTTAAATGTTTTTATGCTTTAATTCACATATGTCCTATCTGCCTGTTCAGTGAAATCATTTAAGTGAGTCCAATCTACTAATGAACTCATCTATTGAATTGTCAATTTTAGTTATTATAATTTATAATTGATTTTTAAAATGTATTCTACTTTTCCCCCCAAATTTTCTTATCCTTGTTTTTTGGACATTAATCATAGCTATTTTAACATGTGTGTCTGATAAATCTAATGTCTGGATCACCTGTTTGTTTCTATATGCTATTCCTTTTCTTAATAATGTTTCTTGGTCTGTATTTTATCTTTTTTAATTTCAATTTTTTAGCATTACTAGTATTTTATTAGTAATACTGTGATTAGATGACCTGAAGACTGAAGGTATTATTGTATTTATTTATTTTTATTTTACTTATAATGGGTACATAGTAGTGGTATATAGGTTTATGGGGTACATGTGATGTTTTGTTACAGGCATACAATCTGGAGGCGGAGCTCTTTCTATACTGCCTGCCCTTGCCTTGATGAGTGAAATGAGCCATATGCAATATGGAGCTGCCTCCATTGATAACCATTAAGGATTTCATAATTTTGATTGTCAAGATCAATATTGAGGTAGTTTTCATGGTTTTACCAAAGGCCTTTAAGAAAAATATTGTACGAATTATTTATGTTTATCAGTGACATCTCACAGATGAATTTAGCTTTTGTTTTCCATTGATGTGCAGGGATAAGCACTGCCTCACATTCTTCAATTTTCATACACATCTTACACTGGGGTCTCTATTTTAAGCATTTTACATATGTTAACTTTTTTAGCTTCATAACAACAGCATAATGTATGTACTAATTTTATTCCTAGTTTACAGATGAGGAAATGGAACCCTGTACTAGTTTTCTGTTGCTGCTTAATGAATTACCACAAACTTATTGGCTTAAAATATCATACACATTTACTATCTCACATTTGCATGGTCAGGAGTCTAGGCATGGCCTAATTAGGTCCTATTCATGGGCTGTCTAGAAGAGACAATTAAAAATGTTCCCAATACAAAGAAATGATAAATGTTTGAGATGATGAATATCCTAATTAGCCTGATTTTATTATTATACATTATATGCATGTATCAAAATATCACATGTCATAAATATGTATAATTATTATATATCAATAAAAAAAAGACGTGGATTAGGGCTGAAGTCCTGTCTGAGTTTTGTGGTCTTCCTCCAAGCTTGTGTGGTTGCTGGCAGAATTCATTTTCTTACATCTGTGAAACTCACGGCAGCTTGCTTCTTCTTGAAGGGTAGTGGGAGATTCTAACTTAAAGTCAACTGCTTAGAACTTTAATTACATCTGCATAATCCCTCGACTTGTACCATATCATATTGATCAGTTCACAGGTTCTATTGGGTAGGAGTAAGCACTCAAGGGGAAGAGATTATACTGGGTGTGACTCACTGAGGATCACTCTAGGGTGTGTTTTCCATAAAACCCCAAAATTTAATTAACCTGCCCACAGTTAGTCTGTGGCAGAGGCAGGATTTGAATCCAAGCTGATTGGTGCTAGAGCCCAAGCACTTTGCTGCTTAATTCCTCAGGGTTATCAGTTCCCAGGCACTGCATCCTGAGAAAGGATTGGTAGGCATTTGTTTGCAGATGTTCAAGAGCATGTATTTTGTGTGTTTGTGTCCTCTATTCACTTGGTTGTTATAAGCCCTCTTTACATATAAACTACTTTGTGTGACAAGTGACATCCTTTTTCTTATGCAATTAGAAGTGCTGGATTTATTTCAATCAATAACACATCCTTCAGAAAACCCCTAAATATGTAATATTGGAACAAAGGGAGGAGTTACACAATTTAAGTAACAATTCCTTCCTAAGTTTGTTGATTATATTTATATAATTTAAATCTTTAATCAATGAGTGATGATGTTGGGCAGGCTGCTGGCGATGCTCCAAGGGCATCTAATTTTAGGTGAGGGAAGGATGGGAGGCTGCAGAGCCCATTTAGTCACACATATGTTTAAGCCCCAGAAACTGTTGGTTATGTGGTTCATTTTTACCATCATGATCCTATATTTTGCTTGTTTTAAACATGGATAAAAATCTTTCTGCCCAAGAATGCTGGGAAGTAACAGACTGACCCCTGAAAAGCCTGCAATCAGCCATTTTAAAATACACTTTGTTTAATTAGGTGCAGGAATCTTCAGTCATGCACCTAACAATAGCAGTTGAGAATGGAATTGCATTGCCCCACAAGCGCATGCACACACACACACACACACACACACACACACACACACATTTCCGCATATCCCTTTCTTGTTGCCATCAGATGAGAAAATATTGCCCTGGATCCTCAGGGAACAGTGGGGCCAGTGCAGAAGCATCAATAGTCCATGATTGGTACAAAACTCCTCCAGATTAACCCCTTGGAAACCACCACAGTGCTTAACTCAGCACCCCAGAAAGATGAAAATCATTGTCACCTAGCTCAAGTCCCCTGAGCATGACATATTTTGGTCCAGTTATTCTTCCTTCCTCTCATCTTGTGTTTCTGAAATATCCTTCTTCCTCATATCCTGGCTAAATTGGACAGTTAGTCCTGTCAGTTCCTGCCCTGTGGATCAGACTCCTCACATTTCTCTGCCTTGTTGATTAACATTCCACTTTTAGATCCCATCTAAAAGTAACATCTCACATCTGTGGCCTTTGCCTCATATTATTCTCTTTTATACTATTTTTCCCATTTAACCATTATATTCTAGTTCTATAATGTGATTGGAGAAACTATTGGCAAGAAAGATGCAGTATAAAAATAGAGGCATAGAGTTATCTTCCTTATCATTTTCCATATTCATGTAGTACTTAGCACTTCATAAATGTTAACTAATGAGACTTCAAAATATCCCTACAAGAGATTCTTAGATACAGTTTGCAAATTAAAAAAGAGAAAAAAACCCACAACAAATTTGACAGGATATGGGTAACTTCTGGAAAATAAATTGGAGTCTATGATCTGAGCCTACAGCTCCAGGAAACACTAATAAACTGAAAATGGGCCACCCATCACTCTGCCTTGATGACAAGGCTTTGTTCATCCCTCTTCACTATAAAATTGAGCCATTGAGGCATTATGATATTTTCATTTCTTAAGAGATATTAAAATATAGACCTATAGACCCCAACTGATCTCTTGGAAGCACAGATTGAAAAATGATAAAACTATATCCTTTTGGCCATACATGCTGCCTAAAAATACCCATGTCATTTCAACTCCTGGTTCATGCTCGGATAAACCTGACGTGCATTTAGAAAGGGCATAGTCTCTGATGAAATGGTATGTTCTTGCCTTTCTACCATAAACATCACCTTTTTCCTAACACCTGCAATCAGATCACTTTTGTTCCCTTTCCAAGGCTGGTCATCTTGGAGTCAACTTTGCTTCCTCTTTTCCTTTATCTCATATACATCCAGACAGAAAATCTTAATGTTTCTTTTTTGATGTGTCTTTTGTTTTCTAATCCTCTTGTCATCACTTCAGTTCAGATGTTCAGTATCTCATGTCTGGAATTCCACCAGTCTAACAATTGGCTCTGACTCTGTTCTCTCCACTTAAATAATCTGAGTAATGTTGTTGGAGAATATTTCTAAAATGACCAATACAAGAATCACTGTCTGAGGGTACAGTTGCTGTGTTTGCTTTCCCAATATCACTTTCTCCTCATTCTTTTAATAATACCCTGCATTTCAAAGAGAGGACATTGAACACAGCACTGATTTTTCCTTCCATCTTTATCAAAGAGGTGTTCCAGTGATCCAAACCAGCTCAATCATTGTCAAGACACATGATCCATACAGTCCAATCAGAATCTGCCCTGAGATTATTCTAGGGGCATTAGTATAGAGCATTAGTATAGAGCAGCAAATCTCAAATTTTTTTCTTTCAGAAACTCTTTGCACTCTTACTGAGCACTCTTAAAGAGCTTTGTTTTGTGTGGTTTATATATATATATTGAGATTTACCATATTATACTAATAAATTAAAACTGATAAACTTAAATATGTTTATTATTTCATTTAAAACAAAAATAATAAACTCATTATATGTTAACATAAATAACATACTTATGTAACTTTTTTAAAACAAAAATATTTTATGACAAAATGGCATTGTTTTACATTTCTGTAAATCTCTTTAATGTTTGCCTTAATAAAAAAATCTGTTTCTACATATAGTTTGTAAAATATGTCATCATGTTTGAAGTATATGAAGAAAATCTGGCCTCACAGATGCATAGTTAGAAAAGAAAGAATCACTTTAATAGCTTATTTATAGATATTACGGATATTTTTCTTTGAGGTTATACCAAATTGTCACTTAACAAGTGACAATTTCTTAAAGGTTAGTAGCAGTGTGAAATCTGAATCCATATCAATGACCTTTTTGTACTTAACTATGGTAAAATCTGTTAACACTTTGTATGGATCTTTTACCTGTTCATAATTTAATTTGGAAATGCATTGATTATTTAGAAAGTATAAGTTCATTGACATATGCAGATCTTCCAAATGTTGACATATTTTCATTTTATGATGTCTAAAAACCACATTCATTAACATCACCACTGACCTCATCAGAAAACTTTTTACATCAGGATGTGCAATATATAAGTTTTCCAAAATTCAAAATTAGAAAGTTCAAATGTTATCATTTGCATCACACACTATTCAGAAAACATATGCTGAATGCTCAAGCCTGAATAACCATAGTTTATTTATTGGTTGTTTATTCATATTAAAATAGTATTCCATGCAAATGTGGCTAGTTTAGCTCACAACTCAAAAACATTTTCCCAAGTGCTTTTCCACATAACATTGTTGTACTGTGGTGTGCAGCAGAAATGCTTTATGTGCATATGATGGCTGATTTTACATGTCGACCTGGGCCATGGGGCACCTAAATATTTGGTCACATATTATTCTGGATACTTCTGTGGGGGTGTTTCTGGATGATTAACTTTAAATCAATAGACTGAGTAAAACAGATTGCCCTTCCTAATGCAAGTGGGCTTCATCCAATCAGTTGAAGGGCGACCTTCCCCTCAGTAAGAGGGAATTTCTCCTTCCTGACATCAGGTTTTTGAGTTGGAACATCAGTGTTTTTCCTGTCTTCAAACCTAAACTAAAATGTGGGCTTTTCCTGGTTCTCAAGCCTGCTGGATTTGGGGCTTAAACTAAACCATGGGCTTTCCTGGGTCCCTAGCTTGCTGACAGTAGCTCTTAGGACTTCCGCCTCCCATCATAATTGTATAAAACAATTCCTTACACTAAAGTGCACTTGAACGCTCTCTCTGTCTCTCTCTTTTGTCTCAAAAGCTCCTGCACCCTACTGGTTTTATTTCTCTACAGAACCCTAGTACAATGCACTTTCCATTTCATTGCAGAGAATATTAAAAATTCATGTACTTAAAAGTTTAGATGTGATAAAATCAATAAGTTTTACTGTTTTATCAGGGACATTTTTAAGTAAAAGGGTTTTTAAAAATTTTTTACTATACATATGTGGCAGTGAAGAATAAAATGAGAACTAGTATAATTTTGGTGCCAATGGCTAGTGCACCAGCAGCTTTGGATAACATTGCTTTTGCACTATGATTACAAATATCAACATAATGAAACAGAAAAATAATGTCCTTACATTTATTATAAAAATTGTTTGGACTTGTGGATCCCTGAAAGGGTCTCAGGGACCCTCTAGGGTCTACAAACCATATTTAGAAAACCAGTAGTATGAAGGAATGCACTTTTCACCACAATTTCTAAGCTTGGAAGTGGATAATTTGGGCTAGCCCTGGTCATGTTCCCTGGCAACATGAAGGAAACTGTCTGTAGTGAGGAAAGAATGAGGCCAACACACAGGCAGATTGAGCTGAAAGAAGAGGTAGCTCTGGCGACATCTTTTTCAGTCTTGGATTTAGCCTTGCTTGAAGCAAAAGCTGGACTTCCTGCTTAACAAAGCCGTATAATCTTTCTATATGTAAACCACAGTTAGGATTCTTTTCTTTGCAGCCAAAAGATCTCCACAAGATGGCCCCATCTTCTATCCAATTTCCTCTATTAAATTAGTATTTATTGCAAGCTTTTCCAACATTTCCACCCACATGTTTACTCCTGCCTTCACTTCTTACTCATGTGGTTCTACCTCATCTATGCTCTCCAAATTCTACTGGTGGCTGCCTAAGTTCTTGAAGACTTCCCTGTCTTCTCCAGCCCACTCTGATGGCTCCTTTCTCTGGAAGCTGTGAAGCTACTAGCAATAGCAAACTTTTTAGTAATAATTTACTCTCTACTCTTTTATGTCTTTGGTCTTGTTATTCAAACTGGTTATGTTTTGAACTTCATTTAAGTGTTTTTGCATATCACTGGGTATATTATAAGTAAATATATATTTTAACCCAGAGAATTTTGTTTTTAACATCTTTTAGAAAAATTCAATTAAAGAGAAGTTGCCTTCAGAATGCTATCCATAGACAGCCTTCCGCAATAATAAAGAGACAGAGTAAATCATCTAGTAGTAGAACTACCAGCAAAATCTCTATGGTTTCAAACCCATACAAGTGTTTATTATGATAAGAAATTAACAAATTAAGGATAATAATACTTACTAATTACTAAATGACTTTTATGTGGTAAGTAATAGCTTAGATGCCTTACATATATCATCTTTAATTCTCACAATAATCCTGAAAGGTAGATACTATTATTAATATCCTATAGATAAGGAATTTGATTCAGAGAAGTTAAATGACTATTCCAAGATAGCACAGCTTATCAGAGGGTAGTTAGGATTTACAAAGCCATTGGTTTTACATCATGTAATTGTTCCATTAACATACATTGTAAACACTCCCAAGAATAATATTAGATTCAATTGAACATTCATTTATTGAATGCCTACTAGTATAAAGCACTATGTTTGGTGCCACAGGAGATTCTGAAATGAGAAAGGAGCCCATGGTTTAGTCTAGTGGTGTTCATTGTTTAGAAAGCAATGAACTGAGTTGAACACATATAATGTGCAATCCTCATTAAAATATAGAAACCAGTTCCCAAGGAGTAGAAGGGAATGGCATGTGCCTCAAGGATTCATTTTTTACTGAAAAATCATCTGGAAGCAGTTCTTTAAGTCACTCTATAAGATTGGTTTTGAAGACTACTGATAATAGTCGCAATTTCAGAGAAAGAATAACAAAGCCATGTCATGTGTGGGAGAAACACAAATTTTGGAATCTGAAATAGGAATTTGTGGAATCTGGAACACAGTCCAATTTATTATGCCATCTCTTAGCTGGGTTTGAATCTCAGGTTTTCATCTGTAGATGTTATAATACTGGTCCCCATAGAATTGTTGAGCAGATGAAATAAATAGTAGTAAAGGATATCACACACACAGAGAGTTGATGCTGTATAGATATTCCACTCCTTTACCTGGACATCTCTTCAAATCACTCTCTCAACAACCTTGGATATGAGAAATTAGTGCTGTAGCCATAGCTAAAAGGGAAATTACGGCCCCTTTGTCTAGCTTCCAGTGAAAATGCAAGGACAACCAACAACCTGTGCAGCATCCTGGCTTGAGCCACTCCTTGAAAGTCACTAGGGACATGATTTTACTCTTTCCCAAAGTATCTTCCTGTATCAATTCTTAGAAAAATTTCTTTTTTTCTATCAGAATGTAATTTTTATCAGAATATTCTTATAATTTCTAGCCTTCAGTCTTAGATCTGTTCTCAGAAGCTAACTAGAAAATCTTTTATTCTTCTGTATGTGGGAGACATTCAAATATTGGAAGCCATGAATCTGGACATATAAAATATTGGCTAATTAAACTGCTTTGATTCTATAGAACAAACATGCAGACAGTTGTCTTTGAAGTCATTAGTTTACACTGAAAACAAGAAAAAGTTTAGAAGAAATTAGAGTGCAGTTTTTTGGAGAAATTTATCTGTAGTTTGAGCCCAAGGTTTATAATTCCTATGTGATTGTTTGGAAAGTATCCATTTTAGACTGGATGGATGCTCCTTATTGAACAATAGGGAGAGTTTGTGAACATTTTATTGGTCTGAATAATCAGGATCCATAACTGTCTAGATCTTGAGGCTAGATTTTGAGAAAAATTAAAAATGCTCTTAGGAGGGTGATCTTGCTTTTGAAAAAAAGACCAGTGAAGAAAAGTAAAACCTAGTCATTTCTCCTGGAAGGATTTTAATAGTGACTCAGTGACAATGGTATGATTGAAATGGTTGTTCTTAGACAATGAGAAAAACTAAAGCCCTCTTCTCAACAGTGACTATAAAAATCTTTTTTAATTTTAGACATGTCATAAATATAGTCCTAAGGAGATTGTTGGGAAAAGAGCATCTTGTTTTCTTTGCTTATATCCTAGGAAACGAGAACGATTGCCATTTTAATGTCTTGTTCCTGTGAAGTTGTAACCTTCATAGTGACATAGTTCCCAAAGTCAGCTAGAATCTCAAGGATTCAAAGTCACTGAATTCTATTCACAGAGAGCAAATATAACAAGCTAGTTCTATTTCCAGACATTTTTGGCTTGCCCAGTTCCCTAATTTTCCATGCTTCTCTTAAGTCTATTCATTTTTTGCTTGAAAATTGAATGGAATTTTGACATGCCATTTTAGAATAAATTTTAAAGAAGGATAAAACTAAAAACATAATTTGAGAATTATGAGTGTTAGGTAATATATATACAGTGTTAAACAGAGTTTTACTAATTAAGGAATTATACTGGTTCCCTTTTAAATTTTAAAGATATATGTTGCATAACTCTCCAAAAATCTGGAATGATGGGAAGACCTCAGACATATTCTAAAAACAATTCCTTTCAAGGAATATAGAATAAGGTACTAAGAGAATGGTTTGATGTCTTAATTTCCTTTTACCTGGCTCTAAATCCCAAAAAAATAAATGATCAAAAAAATGGTAGAAACTTTAAAAAGAGTTAAGAGAACAAAGAATAACTTCTCATTACCTTTGTTTTTCAAGCAAAATGTGTTACTTTTTAGTAACAGATTTGAGGGAAAAAGGATAGATTATATCTTCTGGAAAGCAATAAAAACAACAGTTATTAGAAAGAGTTTCATAAATGTAACTAAGTAAAAGAATCATAATCCACAAATGAAAATTTGTGTCATTTGAATAACATAGAAGAACTCTGAGTGACAGCCATCCCATAAAATGTCCATGAGCTTTGTATTCCAGGCACCAGAGGGCATCATACTGCTTAGACTCTGATGATTTGACTTTGATGATTTGGACTCTGATGATTTGACTATGATTTGAGGTTAATCAGGTCATTATGTGTAAAATTTGAGAATAGGGCTAATTTATCCCAATCTACTTTGGATTTAAGAAGCCTGTCTTAGTTTGGGCGGTTAGAATGGCTTAGCTTGGGTAGTTTAAACAACAAATATTTATTTCTCATAGTCCGAAGGCTGAAACTCTAAGATCAAGGTGTCTGGTGAAGTCCCACTTATTGGTTTGCAGACAGTTGTCTTCTGACTGTGTCCTCACATGATCCAGGACAGAGAGAGTGCTCTGGTCTCTTAATCCTCTTATAAGGGCACTAATCCCACTCATGAGGGCTCCACCCTCATGGCCTTATTACCTCTCATAGGCCCACCTCCAAACACCATCACATTGGGAATATAGGCTACAACATATGAATTTTAGGGGATCCAAACATTCAGCCTATAGCAAACACTGTCGCTTACTGTCGTCTGTTTTTAAAATTCAATGTTAAGCTTAATTTTAATGTCTCTGTAGCAAACATTCTATTCAGTTAAGACACAAACCAATTGAATAAAGTTCAACAATTTGGGTTGGGTATTCCTAATGTAGCAGCTGTACAAGGCCCTGTGAGTATTAGGGACCCTAAGTCTTCTGTTGGTGTTCAATTTCCCTTCCAGTTGTAACAGTGGAAGGGAGGCTTATCAGGACTAGCTATTTTGTTTCTGACCCCCTGTGGTACTATTATTCTATACTTGATCTTAGCGAAAAGGCTGAGAAGCGATTGTGGTACTATTCTTTAGGGCAAAAGCTTTGACTTAGCTCTGTACATAGGCCAGCTAATTATAGGAAGAAGTTTGTGATTCAACTGTAGAAGAAAGATAGAGATAACTGTCCCTTTCCCAAAACTAACTCCTGAGGAGATAAAATGTACTCATAAATAACAATGCTATGTTAAAGATTTATAAAAAACATCATGACCTGACGACCTACATCATCCAAGGTTAACTGACCAAGAACAAAGAAGTTCACAACCTCCTCAGACCCTCACTGATGTCCAAATGTCCACAATTGTCGTTCACCTCTTACAACCCTCCTCCTCTTCCTCTTTCTCTTAACACAAAAAGGAGCCTGAAGTTTATAAAAACTTAATATGGTTCTTTCAGACACTATTCTGTCATCTTGGTTTGCAGATTGCTGGCTTCCAGAATAAAAGTTGCTTTCCTATCCCAATGCCTTTTCTCTTGACTTATTGGCTGTCGTCGGGTAAGTGGCATGAGCTTGGATTTGGTTACAAATTTGGAAAGCTAGCCAGGAGTGGCTGCTCATGGGCAACTGGCCCTATTCAGGGGAATTTTCAGGAAAGTTCCTAGCAGGTGCTGGGAGCACTTTTTGTGGGGACGGCCTTTGATTCTCAGGGAAGGTGCCAACTGCCCTAGTATATAGCCATTGGAACAAGGAACTGCCAAACCCCTGCCAGTTGATGCACTCAGTTTGGAATTTCACAGGATAAGTTGCTCCAGTGTGTACACCAGGAATTAATTCCTTTTCCCTCTGGGCCTTTCCTGGGAATAAGCCACTCTGTTCTTGTTTTCATTTGGAGTCTCCTGTTGGAGAGGGAAATAGTTGTTGGGCTTTTACCTGATTTGAGAACCGGTTCATTTGCATCTATTTGTCAGTTGCCTTTGTACTTTTGTGTGTTCTGTTTATACTTTCACTTTGTTATCCTGGGGAAAGCTCCATCTATCGCCAAAGAGAGTCTGTTAGGATGTATTCTGAACAAATGATCTGATTATAATTATGAACCTATGACTAAGAAGATGATTTTTTTTATTGTAACACAGTTTGGCCCCAATATGTTTAGGGTTAGGAATTATGGTTGCTGAATGGTCCTTTGAATTATTACACAATTTTACAGTTAGATAGGACTATTTTGTGAAAGAGTTGGGAAAAATGAGGAGATCACCTACATGCAAGCATTTGTGCTTTTGCACCAGTATGGGGGTGGGGGGGAGACGAATGCCATCCTTATGGTATAAAGGCCTAAAAAGGCTGAGACGCCACAAAGTAAAACATCCATTTTTCAGGAAGGGCAAATTGACAATAGGGAGGAAGGAATATTAATCCAAACCTTGAACCCACCCCCTTCTGTGCCAACAGCCCCTTTACCCTGAATATCACTTCCTTTCTTGCTACCGCCATCATCAGCGCCTTTTGCTCCCACCCCTATGTTGATGGCTGAGGGACAGAATATGCCCCAAGCCCCAGGGTCTTATCTGTATAAGACTCAAAGTGAGATACCCCAAGTACTGGCCAAATGGTCTTCCTAAGCTAAGCACTTATTGTACAAACTCAATGTCATGGCCTTTTCAGAACTACCTTCTTTAGGTTATCTCATTATCAAATGTTTTAACTCCTCAGACAGGGACTGTGGGACCCCTGTTTGTACAAGACTATACCAGTAAAAGATGTTTCCCCAAGGTCTAGGAAAAGTGACTGCCTTCCAGCTACCAAAGGACAAGATCAACTCCCTTACACAGACTCCTGCTTCAAAAACCTAACTTCTATGTTACCAAAAAATGCTTCTATAAACCTTCACACAGGAACAGGTACTGCTTGTACACCCTCCTGGCTATATTTTTGTCTGTGGGGATGATAGGAAACCCCTTGGGCCCATGATTGTATAAACAGCTGGACAATGGGAGCACTTGTTTGTGGGACTCCTTACCACCCTCTTTTCCATCTATAGCAGGTCGGAAGTTGCCCATTGGACAAGTTCCCTAAAATTACTTACCAGAGTGGCTTCTGATCTCCTAGGGAGAGTTCCCAATGGGGACAACTGTTTCTTCAGCTACTTCCTTCTCCCTTGGTGGGATGGAGCTACCCATCAACATATACTGACTGGGAAATTTATCTAAGCCTTTAAACATTATTGCTAATAAAACTGCTAGTCTACAAAAATCATTAGACTCCCTTGCTAAAGCAGTGCTTGATAACCACATTGTCCTAGACTATATGCTTGCAAAATAAGAAGGAAGGTGGTTAACACCAACCATTGCATGTGTATTAATTCCTACCCTGAAGTAGGGACCCATATTGAGAAAATTAGGCAATAGGCTACGTGGCTCCACCAATCCTTGAAACACCAAAGTGAGTTTAGCTGGACACTCTTAGGGACTGCTTTAAGACATATTCTTTTGGATTCCTAGTGGAATCTGGTCAATCCTAGGAGACATTCTTAAATTAGGCCTCTCTGTTCTTTTGGTTATAATGATATATGCTAGCAAAACTTATTATAAATTCTGTAACCAAGAGTTGTGCTGACTATAACCCACAAAGCAAGAAAGGAGATCCCTATGATCATCTGTTCCAAAAAAGAGCTCTAGGGAATATTTCATTAGTCAAGTCAGGTGGCTTTATTCCACAACCACACCTTGTCAACCCTGCCCAGCAGGAAGTAGCCAGATGAGAAAAGATTCCTCATTGCCCCAATTCCACAAGATTATTGAATGTGCCTTTGACAGTGGGGAAATTATAACAGTGGAAGGGAGGCTTAGCATAACTAGCTCCATTTTGCTTCTGATCCCTTGCTGTAACATCCTTTAGGTTAAAAGCTTTTGTTTAGCTCTGCATGTAGGCCAGCTAATTATGGAAAAGTTTAGTTTATAGTTAAATTCTAGAAAAAAAGATAATAAGTGTCCCTTTCCCAAAACTCACTCTTGGGGAGATGAAAAAGAAAGGATGCACACAAATAATAATGTTGTGTTAAAGATTTATAAAAACATTGTGACCTGACATACATCATCCAAGGTTAACTGACCAAGAACTGACCAAGGGTCTGATGCCCAGATGTCTGCAGTCCTCAGTCACCTCTTGCAATTCCTCTCTTCTTTCCCCTTCCCTTCACATAAAGAGGAGCTTAAAGTTCATGCTAACTTAAGATGGTTCTTTAGGACACTGGTCTGCCATCCTCTCAGTTTGCTGGCTTCCTGAATAAAAGTTGCTTTGCCTGCTCTAACATCTTGCCTCTCACCTTCTTTGCTATCCTGCAACGAATGGTACAAGCTTGGACTTGGTCACACAGTGTCTAGAAGTGGTCTCAGAAGGAATGATCATGTTACTGAGCTACCAAGACAAAGTATAGGATTAATGAAAGAGAGTGGAGAAGTTGAAATGAAGGCTTCTTAGCAAGTTAAAGGAAGATTGATGTGTGAAATCTTACAAACCAAGTTTAAGAAGCAGTTTCAAGTGATAAATGATGAAGGACTTTTACAAAAGGTTTTAATCATTGTTAATGCTTAACAAGGATTTTTGGGGGCAATTTTCTTTTAATATTATGAGTATGGGTTACAAGCAAAAGAATGAAAAAAACTAAAAATTAAGTAGCTAAAATGCAACTATATGTCAGAGCAAAAAGAGTGTATTCATAATATAACTAGGTGGTTACCTGAAGGAGGAATATGAGAGGGAAATAAATCTTTTATTGCCTTGACTATAAACCTAATCCTAATATGACTGTCTCCTAAGTAGCCCCTAACCTGTCTCACAGAAGCACTGATTTTGCTCAACATAATCATAATCCAATCTAGTGTTTTTAATATTAAGATTAATTTAAACATAAGAAAGTAATTGAACTTAAACATGAATGCACTTTAAGTGTAGTAGCTTATGTTCTACGATTAATATGAGTTTTCTTCAAAAAATACATTTTGCAGTCAAATAATTTCATGACATTGGGCAAAACCAAAGTTAAACTTACCTGTCCCACCACTCAGATGTCTCAGAGGCGTCAGTGACTCACACACACTAATCTAAGGGCCGTGGAGCAGGCAGCATCTCTCAAACATTTTTTTATTTCTACCCCCACTTTTCAAAGAGCTTGCCAAGGAGCATGATCTATAAAATGTTGGTTAATGATGACTTTCTCAAAAAACAAATATAACATTCTTCAAGCAGGAAAAATCAACCAAGTTTAACAACTGTGTCATTCACCAATTATCTAATATTTCTTCTCTCTCTCTCTTTTTTTTTTATCTATTTGTTTTCCTTTGAACTCTTTAGATAAATATAGACATCTCTGCCAGTTTATGCAAATGGGTAAAGAAGCTCCCTTAACCCTGCCTCTTCTTGGAAAGACACACAGAGGAGACAAGAGGAGAAAAGATTGAGGTATGTTTTCCTTTCTTGTACCAGGGTTAGTTAAAAATATATCAGAAATACGGAAACATAAAAATCAGTACATTGAATTGGAAATTAGTGGTCGAATTTCTAGGAAGAGTAGGTTAAAGACCTAAATATTTGTTTAATCTCAGAAATAATACACACCACTGATTTCCGGACCCAACTGGTCTAAGATGTTTCCTGATGGTGGCTTGTGAATACAGATAAACACAGCAATTATGCACCATCTCTGGCATACTGAAACCCAAACTAATACATTTCCCTAAACTCTACTGAACTAGAAATATATTCTACGGAAAATTTTCTAACCTACAAATAAATTACATTATATCATACCGAAAAGTATTTTAGATGCCCAAGCCGTGAGTGAATGACTATATATAGTTCAGGATAGAAGATCTTCTGCACCAAGAACACATATAAAAGAGAGTGTGGGGTCATGTCAGAGGATGAGCTATGTTTCCTCCCCCCTCTTAGCTGTGTGACCTTGGGCAAAGCACTAGAAGTCTGTTGAGGCTGTTTCTTTGTTTGTAAAATGGGAAAATAACTCTGCTTTAACTATCCACAGGTATGTATTGATAATCAAAAGATAAAATTTTTAACATAATAAATTATAAAGTCCTATATATGTATGTCATTTAATAGTTGCCAATAGGATATAAGCTTGTGCATTCCCCTCTCCTGTGTGTCTGTATGTATAGATCTATTCAGATATCTACACATACATGTACAGATATATGTCTCTCCACATATTAACTATCATCTATTTATCGTCTGTGTATCTTCATCATCACCATCATCTGTCATCCATTTCTCCATCATTTTCTATCATCTGTCTACTACCTATCATCTATTTATCTATATCCCTACCTATTATCTATCTATTTATCTCTTAAGTTGTCCTTTTTTGTTATGCTTTTATGTACCTACAACTGTATTAGTTACTCTTTTCCAGGTTTGGGAGATGACTATAAATGTGTAGGTTATTTTATTCTTTCTCTTAATATTCTGAAGCTTCCCCAAGACTGTGTTAAAAATTATGGTGAAAAGCTGAAGAGAATAATTTATTTGCATCAGTTTTCCCAGAGCCCCGTTGGATAATCAAATCTGCATTTATTTTCTTCTTTGTTATATAAAATATAAGTCATGCCAGAGAGGAGAAAGGCATAATTGGATTATTTAGGGCTTATATTTTATAATGTCACTTAATTGTATAATAAAATAGGTACCATTATGGCAATGGAAAATAAAACATCGAATGAAGTTGCTTAGGCTGCAGAGCACTGTGGTTGCTGTGTATTTTGCCCTGCCCAGTACTACTGATGACAACTGAATGTTTCACTAATGTGCACAGCAATGAGTGGCATTTGGTTTGAAGTAATCTGGAAGAACAAAACCCAATTTTGCTGCTCTGAAGGATCAATAATTCTTCTTAAAGTCAAATACATAAACATAAGGCCTGGAAGCTCTGAGCTCACTTGTACAAATATGTCACACTGTAATTGCTGGACTTTAGCATGACTGTCACAGCCCACTGTGTTGATTGGCCCAGAGCTGTGTGAAGTCAAATGTGAAGGTCTCTTGCACACAGTGTATGGGGTGAGTAAGCTCATCTTGCAAAAGAGGAGGGCAGCCCCACAAGACCTGGGAGTCTCTTTGTGGTTACCAGTCTTCTAGGCTGGCTGGGCGGCAGCTGGCTTGTAGGTAGTGCCTGAATATCTACTACTGTAGCACATTCTGTTGCAGGAATTAGGGATACAATGGTGAACCAGGCAGATGTTGCCTTTGTCTTCATAAATATTATATTCTAATAGAGATGAAAGTTACAAAAATCACACTCCAAGTGATTATAAATGCCAAGAAGGAAACTAACAAGCTTAGAGAATAAATAAAAAGGGGTAGTTCCTTAGATAGGTGATCAGAGAGAGCCTCTCTGAGAAGGTGAGACTGAAGTTAAGACATAAAAGTAGGTCCAAGATTAAATGTCAGAGCATGTAGAGGTTTTAGCTAGTAGAAGGTGGCTGAACATTGCAAGTGAAAGAAATGGCATGTGCAAAGTGGGAAAGGGGTGGGCGTTATGGAGTGTAATGGTGAGGGTCCTGTCCATGTAGGACAGATGTCGCGTTTGACTTGAGGTAGACCCATGCCTCATGAGCAGCGAGGATAGCAAGGGGGAGGAAATTCTGAAGGTATTTTCACCTTGTTCCTGTTCTCATGGTAAAGTGGAGCTTTTCAAACTGGTATAGATGTGTTTCAATATTCCCACAATTGGCGTGGTTGTACCAGATGAAACTGGACAAGTGTTAGCCCTGAGAACTGTTATTTTCCTGAGCATAATTTGGAAACATACTCTATGTAACAGCATAGAGACAGAAAGGAGAAAGCATTTTTGAGAAAAAAGAATGATATATGATATATACTGTAGAGTATGATATGATATGTAGATATCTTTATGATATATACTGTAGAGTTTGGGATGATGCCTGTTTGTGGATAGCTCTGAATGTCAAGCGTGTTTTTTATTTTATTTTATTTTATTTTATTTTATTTTATTTTATTTTATTTTATTTTATTTTATTGTTTTTTAATGTTTAATTATTATGGGTACATAATAGTATATGTTTATAGGGTACATGTGATATTTTAATATAGGCATATAATGTATATTAATCAAATCGGGGTAATTTGGGTATCTGTCGCCTCAGGAATTTATCATTTCTTTGTGTTAAGGAACATTCCAATTCCACTCTTTTAGTTATTTTAAAGTATGCCCTAATTTATTGTTGGTTATAGTCACTTTGTTGTGCTATCAAATATTGTTCATTCTGTATAACTATATTTTATACCCGTTAAACATCCCCACTTTATCTCCCCTCACTTCCCAGCCTCTGGTAACCATCATTCTACTGTCTCTCTTCATGAGATCAATTGTTTTAATATTCAGTTCTCACATATGAGTGAGAATATGTGAGATTTGGCTTTCTGTGCTTGGCTTATTTCACTTAAGATAATGTTCTCTAGTTCTATCCATGTTGTTGCAAATGATAGGGTTTCATTATTTCTAATGGCTACCTAATATTCCATTGTGTATATGTACCATAATCATAGCACTATTGCGATGGACACTTGGGTTGATTCCAAATCTTGGCTATTGTGAACAGTGCTGTAATAAACATGGTATCTTTTTGACGATTTCCCTTCTTTTGGATTATATGCCTAGCAGTAGGATTGCTGGATTATATGGTAGTTCTATTTTTACTTTTTTGAGGAACTTTCATACTGTTCTCTATAGTGGTTGCACTAGTTTATATTCCCACCAACAGTGTATGAGGGTTCCCCTTTCTGCACACCCTCACCAGCGTTTGTTATTGCCTGTCTTTTTGATAAAAGCCATTTTAACTGGAGTGAGATGAAATCACAGTGTGATTTGCATTTCTCTGATGACTAAGGATGTTGAGTATGTTTTCATATACCTATTGGCCATTTGTATGTCTTCTTTTGGGAAATGTCTATTGAGATCCTTTGCAAATTTTTAAATTGGATTATTTGATTTTTTCCTATTGAGTTGTTGGAGCTCCTTAGACATTCTAGTTATTAATCCCTATCAGATGGGTAGTTTACGAATATTTTCTCCTATTGTGGGTTGTCTCTTCCTGTAAGGGAAAAGCAGGGGTCCTTTCTCCCACTGCCTTGATTCACGCATCTTTACCCTTTACCTGGAGCACCTCAACAACCTGGCTACCTATATGCATGCCCCACATGGAGGCCCAGGTGACATTGAACACGCCAATAATTACAAATGCTTTCAGGATTATGTTCAAATGGATTTTCATGATTTGATCTTTTTTTCACCCCAGGCCACTCTTTTATTCACTTCTTATTGCAACCCATAAAGTATTAGCTATTCCCTATCACCTTAGGGTTACCAGATAAAACCCAGGATGCCCAACTAAACTTGGGTTTTAGATAAATCACAGAAAAGTCTTAGTGTTAAGTATATACCCAATACTAAATGAGACATGTTTATACTTACCCTAAAACATTATTTGTTATTTATCTGAAACTCAGACTTAACTGGGTATCTTTGATTTTTATTTGCCAAATTTGGCAACCCTTCCTATCATACTTTTTCCCATGCTGTCATTGCTTCCATGAACACATTTTTCTCCCTCCTCTCTGCCTTCATATCTATGCATCATTCAGGAAGCTTTCCATTTCCTCTGAAAAGCTTCTGTCACCTCCAAATTTAATTTAGATGCTTCTCCTTGGTACTCTGGGCCAATGTCTTATGTACTTATAAAAATCTCCTGTAATTATTTATTTCCGTTGTTGTGTGACTCACTAAACATTTCTTGAGGGCAGGATTCATGGTATATTCTTTATCTGTTCCTATAAGCAGAAACAGAATAATAGAACACCTGGCACATAGTGGCTGTTCAATAATGTTTGCTCAGTGAATCAAATGGTATCATTTTACTAACTTTCAAAAGTACACAAGAAAAATACATAGGTAGAGGCCTATATTTTCAGGGTGAAGCATAAGAAGATATTGGAACTACTAACTCATTTCCGGATGGCCATGCTCACATTTAAGGGGACCGGAGTTATGATGCAGACTACAGATCCCAGAACAACATCTCAAGAAAGCAGCCAAAAAGTTCATGGCCAGATGTCAGTGACTGAGAGCGCTGAGATGAGTCTGGAGACAAGAAACAGTGCTTTGGGAGCCTTGAAACTTCGTGTCCCCACAGAAGAATAAGCCCTGGGACAATGTGAATTTGACAACAAAGAAAAGATTGATTATCTGGCTGACAGATAAAGGTTATACCATGAAGTCATTTTCCTCTCTAAGAATTTTAGTAAAAGAAAGGGAGTGGGGCCATCTTGCCACATCTGTCTTAACAAAACCCTGAACCCATAAGCAATGGTTTCCCATGGGAGTCATGAACAGTGAGTGGTTTGGGAGAACCATGGCAAGCCCTTCTGCTGGGTGCACGAGGGGATGACGTGTCCAGTGCAGGCAGCAAGAGCTTTGCAAAGGCAGGTGGCAGCTTTCCTGTTTTCTTTGTAGGTCTATCTTGCCAAAATTCCTCTTGTTTTAATTTACTGCTCATGCCATTCCAAATCCTAATTTCAGAATTAGAGCTGCAAGGAGAATTATGTAACGGAAAATTTGGTGTATCTACAAAGAAAAAAACAAAGAAAAACACAGGCTGTCAACACATGTTAGTGTCTTAGAATCCCAACTCATCTTTGTTTCATTTGCTTCTTAATCAGAAGATTTTCCCCATTTTTCTGCTCTTTTCTTTTGCTTCTTATCAATCTAGCCCCTGGGCCCCATTCCCCAAGAGAATGGTTTTTGGGTTAGTAGATAATATATAAGCTACTGTTCTATACTTTCAGACTAAAAATTAAGAGCTTGAAAAATATTCACAGTTTTTGCAATACTCTTCTTCTAAGATCTATCCTGAGGAACAAATCAGAAGCTAAAGATTTATGTTCTGCAATGCTCATTACAATATTGCTATAATAAATAAATTGAAGACATTCATGCAATAAAATACTGTGCAATCATTAGAATAATTAATATTTTCTAGGAATAGTTAACAATGGGAGGATATGCTTGTGACTATTATTATAAAAATCAAAATAAAGGAGAAAATTCAAAATATATATATTTATATATGAGTATAACATCTCATATTATATATAATGTATATTATATATATAACATTATATATATAACATATATATCAGTATAACATATATTTATATATGAGTATAACAGTATAACATCAAGGGTGGAAGCATTATGTTTGGAGTCAGGCAGACTTAGATTTAACCAATTCTTAGTTGAGATCCTGTGAAAATTCACTGGACTTTAGGATGTCAGTATAAAATAAGAAGGATAGTACCTCTCTAATAAAGTTTTCTTGTGAATTTGAATGAGAGACCATTTTCCAAGTGCCTATTCTAGTCCTACTATATAGTAGGAATTCAATAAATGATATTTATCTATAAACAAAAATCAGAAATATTGCCACCAAAAAATATATGAAAATATTAACAGTGGTCATCATTAGGCAGTGGTATTACAGGTTTTTCAGTTTATTCTCCATGTCTCTTTATTTTTTTGAATTACCTATAGTGGCTATATATTACTTTTATAATTATAAGTAAAATATTATATTAAATAAATATATTATATATCATAATATATAATATATATTATATAAAATATATATTATATTATAATAAATATATTATATTAAATAAATATTATATTAAATAAATTATAATAAATCTTGCAATAGCCAAAATACTTATCAGATATAAGAAATATTTTATTTTATTTTATTTTATTTTATTTTATTTTATTTTTTTTTTGAGACAGAGTCTCGCTTGTTGCCCAGGCTAGAGTGAGTGCCGTGGCGTCAGCCTAGCTCACAGCAACCTCAAACTCCTGGGCTCAAGCAATCCTTCTGCCTCAGCCTCCCAAGTAGCTGGGACTACAGGCATGCGCCACCATGCCCAGCTAATTATATATATATATATTAGTTGGCCAATTAATTTCTTTCTATTTATAGTAGAGACGGGGTCTTGCTCTTGCTCAGGCTGGTTTCGAACTCCTGACCTCGAGCAATCCGCCCGCCTCGGCCTCCCAGAGTGCTAGGATTACAGGCTTGAGCCACCGCGCCCGGCCAAATATTTTATTTTTTATCTTCTTTTCTCATTAGAGAAACAATAAAAAGATCTAGGGATATTGTCAAAAATATATCCATATCAAAAAAGAGGCTCTGTGACCTAATACTTCCTGGCAGAAATGAAGGCTCAAGATGACTCTTGCCCATGTAAGCAAATTCTTAACTGAGAAAGCCAGTCGGTGGGCACTGTGTTTGTATTATATTTGTAAAGCTTAGTATTGCCTAAATGGTGATATGTTATGGATTCTGAAAACCATGCTGTATAGCAAGGACACCAAATTCATTATCTCTGATGAAGAACTGTGTTAGTGGGGGCAATCCTCAGGACAGGGTAAACCTTTCACTAGTTACACGCTTGATTACAAACCTTAAAAAGCTTTATAGAGCGGCCTGCATTTATTTAGAGGCAGTTTTTAGTTTGCTTATGGATATTTCCTCCATCCTCTGTTGCTATTATGGACTTCTGGGCTTAACTGACTTCTGACTGGTCTCGTGCATTCATATTCCTCTGCAGAATGACAGTAATGAGAAAAGGAACATGTTATCATGAACAATGCTGAGATTGCAGGAGGGGAGATACAGAAGCCAGCGTGAACCTTACCAAAGAGGGAATACCCTCCCAAAATAAAAGGCAATCGTGTGTGTCACATGCGACCAAGGTTATTACCAATTTGTTTACAATGAATTATATGTCACTGGGGCTAATGACAAGGGCTCCTTCTGTCCCCTCTCCTCTGCCCTCAGCCATCAAGCAGGTCTGAACCATCATTATAGTCCATCAAACTGAAGTCACTGCAGGAACTTTGGGGTTGTTTGCTCTGCTGCTGGCCTCTTGGGACTCAAATCAGCTCTTCTTCCTTGGCTTGACTATGTTATGTTCATGACATCAGTTAGAGTTTACAATTTAGATAATGTGATAAGTCAGTATACTAATGAGTGAAATGTGTATTTAGAAAGGAGATGATACCATCATTGCTTTCCAAGGAGATGACTATATGCCTAGAGAATGCATGAGAAGTATGCATGAGAGAATGCATGAGAAGAGATACAAAAATAAGTATTCCAAAGCCTAGATTTTTTTATTAGCAATAATCAATCATAAATTACCATGAAAAGGATATGATGTGCAACAGTTATTGTTCTGTGAACCAGACAGGTGGGTGTGGATTCCATCCAGAGGCAGGGAAATATAACAAACATCCCTAAGCCTGCACCTCACTTGACCCCTGGGTCTCTAAACCATTCTGTTTTTGTTCAGAGTTCCACAAGGTCAATGTTGAAAGTATTTCCACCAGCTTCTGGCCATGGTAATCACAGGGGGGAATAAACCAAGCCATATTCCCCATCATCCTCATCTTCTCCTGAGACAAAAGACATTTTCCCAAAATGTTAACTGGTTGTTTGCCTCCAGCATAGACAACCTTTTACATATTTCCTCAAAGTGGTTTTAGATGCCTGGACCAATTGCCATTTGGACAGAATGATGTTTTTAGTCAAGGCATTGTACATTGTAATGGGGTGAATGATGACTCCCTAAAAGATAGGCCCATGTCCAATTCTCTAGAAACTCTAAATGTGGCCTTATTTGGAAAAAGGACCTTTGCAGATATAAACTAGAGTCCTGAGAGAAGATCATTCTGTATTATATAGGGGGGCTGTATATCTAATGAACAGTGTCTTAGACACACAGAGAAGCAGAGGGAGAGAAGGAGGCAGTGTGAACCTGGGGGCAGAAATTGGAGTGATGCGACCACAAGCCAAGGGATGCCACAGAAGCTTGCTCCTGGACAAAAAGCATTCTCCTTTAGACCCTCTGAAGAAAGGTTGGCCCTGCTGACACTTTGATTTTGAATTTCTGGTCTCTAGAATTATGAGACAGTAAGTTTCTGTTGTTTTATGCCATCTAGTTTGTGGCACTTTGTCCCAGCAGCCTCGGGAAACTCAGGGGTTGTAGCATTATCAAGCCAGGGTTTCAGTCCCAAATCTGATATGACCTTGGGAAAGTTGACAAACCTCTCTACAGTTTTCACCATAAAATAGGAATTAAAATAACAGTATAGTCATGCACTGCATGATACCATTTCAGTCATGATGGCCTACATATCCAACAGGGGTCGGTCCCATGAGATTATAATACTGTGTTTTTACTGTACCTTTCTGTATTTAGCTATGTTTGGACACACAAATGCTTACCATTGTGCCAGAGTTGGCTACAGTATTCAGCACAGTAACATGCTTTATAGGATTGTAGCCTACGAGCAATAGGCCATACTACATAGCCTAGGTGTGTAGTAGGCTATGCCGTCAAGGCTTGTGTGAGTACGCCCTGTGATGTTTGTCCAGTGATAAAATTACCTAATGGCACATATATCAGAACATATCTCTGTCATTGGGTAGCATAAGACTTTATGTTCCTTATGTCATGAGATTATTTAAATAAGATGTGTATACATTATTACTATTGCATATATATTAATATAATTAAAAGGCCAATGAAGGGGATTTGCTTGACCAAGGAGAGTTCTCTAAAGATGTATTGGGTCATCAGAACTATTCTTTTCAAACAGTTTCTTATCAGATAGAAACTGCCTTTGGCATTTCACCGTGAGCTCTGTTTGGGCTTCTGTCTAGCACATTTTCAAATACCCTCTAGTCTGTTTTACTGGAGACAGGGATTTGCAGGTGTCCTCAGCCCATGGCCTCAATTTGACACACTGAGTGGATTGACCTACTTTCATCATGATCTCTTATTTCCAGATGCTATTTAATAGTATTGAATTTTTACTTGTCTTTGCCTCATTTTTTAATTCATTTGCAGCTTGCTCCTGAACTATAAATTATTTTGAAGTGAATTAGACATCTTTTGTATGCTCTATGGAATCTTGTCCATAGTAGGTCTGTGACAAACAACTGAGTAGATGATGAACGTCTTTTGCAGGCATGTAAAGAGGGATTGGGAAACTGAGACACACTCTGAGGGTCCCCCAGAATGGCCTACTGTTGACTGGACTTCTCTTTTATCTTCCAGTATGTGAAATTTTGCAAATAAATTTACTTTGCTCAGAACATCCTGACTCCTTCTCTCTTGCTCAGGATTTAGATTCTAAATGTCATTTCCGGAGAAAATCCTTCCCTGATCCTCTGTAGTGGTTAGATCTACCTGCTAATCACATCGACAAAGCCCTCTACTTCTCTTTCAAAACACTCACTCATCTGTAATGGCCAGTGGGACCCACCTTTCTCAGAAGACAATAAACTCCATGAATGGGGACCAGGAAGGTTTATTTCTACCTGCATCCATCCCCACATCATTTCACCTATTGGTACCTATTGGTCATGTACTTACTAAATACGTCTGCTTATGCTACCATGCAATAAAAATAATACTGTCTCTTTTTCTTCTTCAGCTTTCATCTACTATTTTCTTTCTTTATTTTTTTTTAAATTTTTTTGATACAGAGCCTCACTCTGTTACCCTGGGTAGCATGCAGTGGCATCATCATAGTTCAGTGTAACCTCAAACTCCTGGGCTCAAGTGATCCTCCTGCCTCAGCCTCCCAAGTAGCTGGGACTATAGGTGTGCACCATGATACCCAACTCATTTTTCTATTTTAGCAAAGATGAGATCTTGCTCTTGCACAGGGTGTTCTCGAACTCATGACCTCAAGCAATCTGCCTGCCTGGGCTTCACAGAGTGCTAGAATTATAGGCATGAGTCACGGTGCCCAGCCTTGTCTGCTATTTTCTTACAAACATTTTTTTCTATGTACATTGGTTTGTCAGGGAGTGAAATGTCTGACATGTATATTATACTTATATAAATGTCAAAGTAATTTAGGGATTTAATGGACTCAATGAAAAATACTACTTTCAGAAATGACCAATTTGAGTTCTCAGTCTTACTTTGCAACCCTACAGAGTTGACATGAATTTCTATAGCAGCAAGGACATAAGGCCTTAGTTTCCTGAACAAAATAATCTATAAGTAAATTATTATTTCCAGGAAAATTGCAGAAATAAAAAGAAGACATTAGAAATAAAAGTTACTAATTTTATTGGTATAGTAATAAAGTCCAATTCAAGAGAAGCCAGGGTAATTCCATTCTCTTCAAATACATTGATGGTATTTTCCATACTGTATTCTGTAGCATGTCATTCCCATGGGATGATCTACTAAAAAGAGCTTAATAAGTAAATTTGTTTAAGAAATACTATGATTTCTAATCCCTTTAGGAGAGTATAATATGTATTAGCACATTAAAAGCTCTGTAATATCTTACTATTGAAAAATCTGCAACTTAGTTTAAACCAATGATTCCTAAACAAGCAGTTTAAACAAGCAGTTCTCAAACTTATCTGACCAGTAATCTTATTTTTTTAAAAGTCATACTTATTCACATCTTGAGGAAATAAAGCTCCTTGGAATACACTTTGAGAAATTCTGTATCAGGGCAATGATAATAGACATAAAAGTGAAAAATTATAGAAGGACAAAGGTATAACAATTCTTACCAACCTTGAAGGGTAACCCTGAGTTGGTTATGTCTCTTAGCCATTATCTTTATAAAGCCAGTTCTAATGTGTTAGGCGTTTAATCTTTGCAAATGTGGCCAAGGACATGAAAACCAGATGGTTCTTTAACTAAATAGCTGTAGCATAAGTTCACAGAATGAAGGACAGCCAGAACTTTCTCAAAGCTTATACCGCCTTGTTTTTAGTCACAATCAAAAGCTCTTCTAAGTGCCTTCCATGCATAGGGTACTTAATAATCAGCAGAAGAATTGGTATCCAACACTGTTGAAAAATGTTCTCAGGTCTATAGAATTATCGTGAGGACCAAACTAGCAAAATTAAGAGAGGACACTTTGTAAACTATAAAGTGCTTGACTAAGTATTTTGCGACTGTATTCAGTGCAACCCTCTCAGCAAGAGGATTGCCATCAATATCCCTGAAATTGCTTCTCACATTGTCTTGGAAGTTCTGGTTATTACAGAGAAGAGACACAGAACAAGGCTCTGAAGTTTTATCTTGACAAATCGACTACATGGCAGCTTGTTCACAGGAGCTGAAATTCATCTGAATTCTAATGCCGGCATTGTGTTGACTTTACCTAGTCAAGCTCGAACACTCAGGCTCAAGATTCACCCACCATTAAAATTTTCTTCATTACTGCCATGTCCTCACATTTTAACAGTCTGCCTTGCAAGAAATTACACACGTTTGCACACTGTCAACAAATGAGATCTGACAAGTAAACATTTTGTGGCAATAGGTTTTGAAATCTGGACTTTGATTGCCTTCAACTCCTGATGATATCATATCACAGGTTCTTCACATGATGTATTAGAAGTGTCCTTCCCTTTTGAAAAGCCTCAGGGAATCAATAGAGAGTGAGAATTTTTAACAAGCTGCAGCACCTCAGAGCTGAAGCAATTAGATCATGAAGCTTGACATGCCACCTTTTGAAGGTGAACCTTGGAAACTGAGAGACAATTCACTGGAAGAAAGTCTGTTTCACCTGCAATTTTCCTACAGAGACTGGGAGCCTCTGCCCCTTGTTAGTGGCTCCCAAAGAATAGTCTAGAAAAGCATTTTTACCAGCCAGCACTCAGGAAAACCCTAGATTCCTCCAAAATACACAGGACAAAGTCCCCATAGGACACATGAGTGACTATTATCAAGGCAGTTACAATAAAATCAAAGTGGCACTGTTTGTTACAGACTCAACGTCCCTTAATACAGCCTCTGTTTACACAGTAGAAAGGAGGCCTGGGAATGATGTCCTCAAATATCTCAGCACAATAGAAAGATCCAACTTTGAAGTCAGAAGGCTTACATTTGAGTTCAAATTGTATTTGCTACTAGCTAAGGGACCCTGTGGTGGTGGTTGTTCATGATGGGAGATGAATTCCTCAGGCTTCCGTGTCCTCCCCTTTATCGTAAAGTAGAAAATAACATGTCCTGTCCAGCCTACTTCTCAAAGATACGACAACTACAGAAAATACAAGTAAGCATACTTTGTAAATTGTGAATGGCTGCCTTAGTTTGAATTCACCTAAACCAGATCCTGAGACAAGGATTTGAGTGCAAGAGTTTATTTGGGAGATAATTCCAGGAAACATCAGTAGGGGACGGGGAAAAGAGTCAGTGCTGGTCATGATATCAGATAAATTATCACTACGTGCAACTGACAATCTGCTGAGAACTTTGGGAAGCAGTGTGGGACACACAGCCCTGCGTCCTACAGAATGCATACACACCAGCTCTGTCTAGCCTCCGAGGAAGGCTGTTCTGGACAAGACAAGGCTAATACTTGATGCTTCAGCCTGCTATATGCACAAACCCAGGGCTTGGAGCAAGCTGTTAGCCTCGGGCAAGAGCCAGCAGATGCGAACTAACCATTAACAGCTCTCAGATAAAATCCAGGCTTTCTGGAACCTGATGTGATTATTGTTACCCTTTTTTATTAAAAAAAAAAAAGAAATAAAATAAAATAAAATATAGAAGAGAGAAACTATAACAAATGTCAATATACCTATTCTACAGAATTAACAAAGTTTGTGTATTTGTTAAATTTATTTAAAAAAATAAAATATTAAACAAATAAATCACTTACATTCTTAAAAAAATAAAATATAAATTTATATAATTTCTGACTCATTCTTAATCTGTAAGATAGAGCCACATTTTAATATTATATCATCTTCAAGTTGTTTAGAGCAATAAAAAGCATTGATTTTAAAAAAATGTATTTTAAGGGGGGGAGGACTAAAACCCTTCAAGACCAGCTGAATTCCCTTTTATGATCTTCTCAGTCCTTTTTCCTTCTCTCTCTTCAGAAGTATTAATTTAATAAAAATTTTTACCTTTGAGTTTTTATAACAGTGTTACCTAAAAAGCATCCATAACCAATTTATAGTACTGTTCTGCTTGATCTACAATTTAATAGGAATGAAATACATGTTATCCATCATTCTGCATACTTGTAACTTTCACTCAACATTATTTTTGAAATGTGTTCCTGCTGTAATATTTATTTCCAATTGTTCTATAGCAAGAGTCAGCACACATTTTCTGTAAAGGACCAGATGATAAATATTTAAGGCTTTTTGTGAGCCATATAGTCTCTGCCACAAGTACTCAACTCTGCCATTGTATTGTGAAAGCAACCACAGGCTATAAGATGAATGAAAAGGCATGGCTGTCTTCCAATAAAACTTTATTGACAAAAGCAGGCAGAGGGCTGTGGTCTGCTGAATCTACCCTGGAGTATTCCATCACAAGAATATACCATGTTTTATTTATCCGTTTCCTAGTGGATGGCCATTTAGATAATTTCTAATATTTTACAGTTCTAAGTAATGATTCAATAAATAGTCTTATACACATCTCCTTAAGCAGATATGTAAGAATTACTTCAGATATTTATTTAAAAATAGAATTACTGGTTACAGATAATGTACATTCTCAACTTTGCCAGATATTATCAAATTACCCTTCAAAGTGGTTGCATTAGTTTACAAGTACTGATTACAGTACAGTTTCCAAGTATGTAATTCCCATTTCTTCACACCCTTGCCAGTATTTGTTATTATTCATCTTTTTAAATACTGTTCAATTTGATGGCCTGACTTGGTACCACTGTTTTATTTTAGAAGTTCCTGATTATTAGAGAGGAAGAGTTGCTTCCCACTTAAGGTTTATTGGCCATTGGATTACCTCTTCTGTGAATGGATTTTATTTATTTTGCTCATGTTTTCTCTTAGATTGTTTTTATTTCTCTGTTGACAGAATTCTTGTTCATTCTGGATATTAATTCTTATTATATGTGTTGAAAATATCATATCTTTTCCCAGTCTGCCACATGTCTTTTAACTTTGTAATGGGATCTTTTATCACACAAACATTTTAAGTTTTGATTTAACTAATTTTATAAATTTGTTTTATAAATTATGTTTCTGAGGTTTATTTAAAAATTCCTCATGATGGTATAAAAAATGTTCAAATCTTTGTTTATCTAGAGGATAGTTCCTTCTGGGATTCCTTGTTTATGTAGAGTCCACTGGTGGTACCTCATTTAGCTCTGGGTCCATAGCCTTCACTTCCAGCCCTGTGAGGACACTGAAATCCAGCTGTCTACAAGGTTTATTCAGTTGTCAAAGACAGACAACTCCAGTTTTCCTAGATTTGAGTTTCTTATGTTTAGCACCTGAAGATTCCATTTTCCTGCTATTTTCACTATGTGTATTTTTTGTGACGGTTGTTGTTATATTTTACCCAGTGCTTTTATATTTTGGAGTGAGAATGGAAGCTTTCCATTTCTGCTTGGATCTACCAGATGTTTGCAAGTCCCTGATATAACCTGTTCACACTGCTTCTCCAAATGGACACCAGATTCTGTACCTACAAGGTTTGTGATAGAATTAGTAGCCTAGGAACAAAGCTGACAATATTAACTCTGCCTAGTGCTACAGTATGGCCCATTAAGTCTAAACTGTGAACTCCTCTTGAGGGAAGGGACCATGTGTTATACACTGTTATATCTCCAGCATCTGTGACAGTGTATTAAATGTAAATATATACATAATACAATACTATGACATATTTACTTGATAAGCATGTACATTAAAAAAATTCATGAAATATAAAAAATATGTTGAGAGGCTTTATGAGGCCTACATTGCAGAAGGGCATAAGAAAGGCAACGATTATTTCTAGACTGGATGCTAGGAATCAGTTCACTTAATGTTATTTATTTAGCGCCTATTGTGAGTAAAATCCATCTCAATTTTGAGGGATGATAGAGAAAACACAAATTATTTTGCCCGGCAAGAGCCAAAAGCTCCTTGCTGTCTCATGAAAGAATGAAGATAATACACATGAAACATTGCAGAATGTGTGTGTGTATGTGAACATACATAATAGACTATAGTAGTGGTTAAACTGCAAGCTCTATGAGAATTTAGAAAATTGAGAGATCCCTATGGAATTAGAGGTAAGAAAGATACCTTAAAGGAGGAGAGAATGAGTCAGATTATGCCAGAATGGGCAGCATTTGGATAGCCCACCAGAGAGTGCATTCCTGGCAGAGGGAGGAGTACATGGAGAGAGATCAGCAGATAAAACAGCTGTGTGTTATGGGGATGATGTGGGTCTGTCTTCATTGAATATTGCCTAGTCTTCTGCATTTTTCCAACCAGATCTTGAGAGAGACTTAGTATTAATGTAAGATACCTAGCAAAGAGTGACACCTGGAAAGGTATTTTACCAGAAGTCCTAAAAGATGAGGTGATGGTTGTGCATCTCATAGGGCATGCCACCTTCTGACTATGAAAGTCATTTTCAAACTTTCTTTGGCTTCTAGGCTGTATCCCAGTAGAAGACTCATAAAGGCGCCTCTGATTGTCACTCCAGCAGAGTAGTTTTGGGATTTGAGATCTGTATTTAGTTCTGCCCCACATACCATGTGCTCTAAGGGCAGAGACGGGGCACTGGCGGTAGCAGCAAGTGCTCCGCATCCTGGCTGGTAAGAGGGCAGAGACTGAGTGTGTCTGCAGGGGGAACTGATCTTTGCTCAAGGTCTGGTGAGCTTGTGTCCTTGGCTGCAGAAATCAGCCTGGCAGCAAAGCCAGCTTCATACCTTTTATTCAGGTGAAACCATTATGAAAGTGCCTGGAAAATAAGTGAGCACACAATTTGATTGTTTTCATTTTTTAGTTACTTGAGGCAGACTGTTGTAGTTAGAAAGAACAGTGATTCACACTTGCTCGTCTCCAGCCTGTCTTCGATTGTGTGTGGACACAGTGCCAAGCTCTCACAAGTGGCTCACTCCTCGGGAGCTTACATCTTTCTGTGTTTGGAGCCCAGACTTCTGTTCCCCTGCTGCTAAACAACTCTGTGCCTTTCCCTGACCTCTACCTTTTCTCCAGCATGGATGTGTAGTCCTTTTGTCTTTATTTTTGTCATGAATAAAGGCTTCTTAACTGACTGTACTGACTGTATTTGCTAAGTTCACAAAACAAGAGAATAATGACCACCTCAAATAGACCTCTGAACAAGTCTCCAAATTTTAAGGAGAAAAGGTTGTATAGTGTCATTTAGTGGAAAACTCTACAAAATATTTGGATTACCAGGATGGATTTTTAAAATCCAAAGGGGACAGACCAGTTAAAAAAATCGGTAAAAGATCTGGACACTGCACTGAAGAAGAAATAAAGATGCCAAATAAACATATGAAAAAAATGTCCAACTTCATTTGTCATTAGGATATTGCAGATTGACAAATAAATATTACCATACACCTTTTTGAATGGCTAAAAATACCTAACAATACTAATCTCTGGCAGTGAGAGGATGTCATTCATTGCTAGTGGAAATGCAAAATGGTATAGCCACTTTGGAATACCATTTGGCAATTTCTTACAAAGCTAAACATAGTCTTACCATATAATCCATCAATAATGTTACTTGATATTTCTTAACTAACTTGAAAACTTAAAAACCTGCATATAAATTTTTATAGCAACTTCAATTATAATCATCCCAAAGTGGAAGTAATCAAGATATTCTTCAAAGATGAATTAATAAACTAACTGTAATATATCCGTACAATGGACACTATTCAAGAATCCAGAGATTGAGCTATCAAGCCTACAAAGGCATGGATGAATCTTAAATGAATATTTCCCAGCGACAGACATTATTATGAAAAGGCAATGTACTACATGATTTTAATTATATGACCACATGGAAGAGGTAAAACTATAGAGATAGTAAACCGATCAGTGGCTGCCAGGAGTTCCATAGAGGAAGGGAGGAGGGTTGAATACATGAAGCACAAAGGATTTTTTAGGCTGGTAAAACTGTTCCAAATGATACTATAATGGTAGATACTTGACACAATGCATTTTTCAAAGCCCATAGAATTTTACAGCAAAAAAGTAATACATGCAAATTTTTAAACATCTCTTAAGAGGTCTGGGAATTCCAGGATTGAATTTAGAACGTGGTATTACAAATGTATTACAAACACAGTATTACAAATGTATGAAACAAGCTCCCTAAGGAATATGGAGGGAAAGTGGTGACCTAAGAAATGTTGGCAATGAGTGGAGTTTATTAGACTAAAGGCAAAAGTAATTGCACATAAACACTGTACTCTGACTGATAAGCTGCTGCCCTATAGGTATATGCATTAACAATTCTGAAACCCCTATGGATGTGTACTAGAATTGAATAATTAAATTAAATTAATGTATATACATGTAGAGGTCACAGATATATTTCCTTGCTCTGTCAGCAGAGAGGGCCTAGAAGCAATGATACCCTGGGAGCAATCCGCCTACATAGCACCTAGATTTTGGGTTCTAATACTATTCTCTAGTAAAACGAACCAGGGATCTTTGGAGAAATGGCTGATTCTAGGACTAGGAAAAGAAATACACAAAATGAACCTAAACCATCTTGTGGTGCAAGAAAATAAGAAAGTGCTTTTTTAAAAAATAGTTTTATAAAACCCCACAATGATGAGTTATATCAAAGAACAAAGGAACCAATTGAGCTACCAATGGCCGCAAAATAAATATAGTATTAGATTATAATACAACATGTAAAATAAATATCCATGAACCCATGCCAATATAAATAAATAATAGAACACAAACTATCCATCAGACAAGGGATTAATAACCAGAATATTTAGGGAACTCAAAACAATTCAGTAGCAAAAAAATTAATTCAATTAAAAATGGACAAAAGACAGAACACATACAAATGATCAACAAGTATGTGAAAAAAATGCTCAACATCACTAATCATCAGGAAAACATAAGTCAAAAACCACAGTGAGATACCATCTCACCCCAAATGGCCAACAGGTAAATGAAAAAGATGCTCAACATCACTAATCATGAGGAAAACATAAATCAAAACCACAGTGAGATACCATCTCACCCCAGTTAGAATGGCTATTATCAAAAAGACAAAAAAAAAAAAATGCTAGTGAGGGTGTGGAGAAAAGGGAACCCTTACACACTGTTGGTGGGAATGTAAAATAGTACAGATGCTATGGAAAACAGTATGGATGTTCCTCAAAGAACTAAAAATAGAACTGGTATATGATCCAGCAATCCCACTGCAGGGTACATATGCAAAAGGGAGGAAAAATTAGTACATTGAAGAGATATCTGCATTCACATGTTTATTACAGCACTACTCACAGTAGCCAAGATATGTAATCAACCTAAGTGTTCATCAACTAATAAATGGATAAAGAAAATGTGCTATATATATTCACAATAGATTATTCAGCCATAAAAAATCTTGTCTTTTGCAGCAACATGGATGGAATTGGAGGTCATTATGTTAAGTGAATAAGCCAGACACAGAAAGACAGATATCTCATGTTCTCACTCATATGTGGGAGCTAAAAGTGGATCTCATGGAGGTAGATTGGGGAGTGGTGATTACCAGAGGCTGAAAGGAAAGAGGGGAGAGGAGATGAAGAGAAGTTGGCTAAGGGGTACAAAAATATAGCTACATAGAATAAGTTCTAGTGTTCGATAGCAGAGTTTGATGACTATAGTTAACAACAATGCATTGTATATTTTTAAATAGCTAGATTTTGGATATCTGAATTACCCTGATTTGATAATTTGCATATAGGTATCAAAAATATCAGATGTACCCCCAAATATTTATAATTATTACATATCAATAAAAATAATTTATTTTAATTAACTTTAAATAAATTTAAGTTAAAAAAGTAAACAGGGGAGAAGAGATAAATGCCCCGTGCAGAATAAATCCAAATAATTTATGTCTGTACTCTCCTCTCCTTGAATTTGGGCTATGCATGGTGGCTTCCTTCCAAAGAGTTCAGTGTGGAAAGAAGAAAACAAATAGTAACTTTATAGTGGAGAAACCTGACAAACACTACCCAGGTGGCCAAGGTTAACAGCAGTGATAAGTCATGTTGATTGTATGAGGTGATGAGAATGGCACCTTACTTCTGTGGTCTTCCTTCAAAAAACCCATGATACCAGTCTATTCATCAGAAAATATCAGACAAATCCCAGTTGAGGGACATTCTACAAAATACTGGACCAGTATTCCTTAAAACTGTCAAAGTCATCAAAACAAGGAAAGTCTAAGAAACTGTCACAAGCAAGAAGAGTCTAAGGATACGGGGATACTTGATGACTAATGTATCATGTATGAATATATTCTATACTTTAATAATAATGCATCAACATCGGTTCATTAATTGTGGCACATGTACCATACTAATACAAGATGTTAATAATAGGGAAAATTTAAAAATGGAAAGAATTTTATAAAAATTTGTACTTTAAAAACTATTGCCTTACCCTAAATTTTTAGATCTTATAAAACCAAATTTTATATGAAAGATTATATACTTCAGGGATCTGACAGAAATTTACTATAAATTTTAAGCATATTTTAACTGTTTAAAATCAGAAATAAAACCAACATGCATTTAAAAATGTATTGTATAGCAAATTTCAACATTGGAATCAACCAACCTGGATTATCCTATCCCATAGAATAGATTGATTTTTGTGCAGTGCTTCCCCGGCCATCTCTATATAACTAGTGCATATTATGATAATGCAAGGTAAGTTTCTTAAGAAAAATTACCTTTTGCAACTACCTATCTGTGTGAATATGGATAAGCAAAAGCCATGACAAACATTGGTTGCCAACTCATCCATAACTTTCTGCTATAATCCCAATTTTGAATTGTTTGTGTTTATTGGAACAACTTCATTAAGCGACTTTAAAAAATACAATATAGAAATACATTCTGTAAATTCAATATGGCATAAAATTTATATTAATAAAATATCACTGTTTTATGTATTGAGATACTGTTTTCTGTATTGGTCCTACATATTATTTAACTTTGGGACTTTTCTATCAGTTTTATTACAGAAGCCTTGAAAATTAGTTTCCTACAACAAAACCAAGTCTCTAATGCAGCCAGGAATGGATATACCAGGTGATCCACTTATGACCCTTGTCACATATAGCTATTTTCATTCAAAATTCTCACAAGTCCAGAATTGACACTTGAATCAAAAAAGAAAGAGGTGCAAAAGTTAATAAGCAAGATAGCTCAGACTCCCAAGCCAATTACCTGTAAACAATGTTTTCTTTTTTGATAGGAGAAGGTAAAAGGAACTCACCCTGCAACCAAAGAGAGGTTGAGCTTGTGTGTGATAGATGGTTATTAATAACATTTCCTAGCCAATCTCCAGAATTTTAATCAAATTGTAGAAGTAGAGCAAGGGAAAAGGATGGTTTTGCCCATATATCAAAGCTATGCATGAATAAAAAGCACAGGCTCTGAAGAGGCCAATAAGCAGTAGCTATCTGGGAGGAAGGAAAGATGGCAAGAGGTTAAAAGCTAGGGGGTTAAAAGGAGATGATTTTTTAAAAAGTCAGAAGCCTTTAATTTCAATGGTCATTATTTATTGAATAGACCACTTGTGGTCTTTATAGCAGATTATGTGCTGCTTGTGATCGCCAAGGAGCAAAGGAGACCACAAGAGGGAGGGACCGGCTAAAGAAACCTTCAAAAGCTGAAGGTGCCACTTGGAACTGGTTTTTGAGTTATTTAAGTTATTGGGGTTGAATATAGGTTATTATTCATAACTTTTAATAATTGATAGATAAATGAAAGATTGTAAAAAGAACACATTTAATATACTTATCCAAAAATATATCCCAAAGCACTTAAAATAAAACATTTTTATGATATTAGAGTGTCATATTCATTATGATTATTAATGTTATTGCTATTTTTAAAAATAAAAGGGTACCTTGAACACCATAGTCTGTTAAGCAGAAAAGTAATTCATGAAGAGATACAAATCAAATGAGCTATAAACATTTGGAAAAGTAAATGGTACTAGGTCACAGCTTATATATTTTTTCTAGGAGTGCTTTACATGTTCTGGCAATGAGTATTTCATATATATGTGTATATATATATATACACACACATACACACACACATACACTCTTCATTCTTTGATAGTGTCTTATGATAGTGTCTTATGATGAACAGAAGTCCTTACTTAATGATTTAAATAATAACAATTTTTGCCTTTATAATGTTTTTTGTCTTATTTAAAAAATCTTGGTATATCCCAAGACAATGAATATATATTCTCTTATGTAGTCTTGCAAAAGCATTATCGTTTTATCTTTTTCAATTAGACTTCAATCCAGCCAGAATTGATTTTTGAGAATGGTAGGGAATAGGAGCTTCTTACAGGTATCTAATTGGCTCAGCACCATTTATTGGAAAGACCGTTCTTTCTATACAGCTGTACGGGGCATTCTTGTAATAAATCAAATCTCTGTATGTGTGAGTCTATTTCTGGTCATTCTCTTTAGCTCATCGTTCCATTTGTTTATCCTTAACTCATTACTGTGCTTCGTAACATAGCTTCAAAATAAGCCTTGATATCTGGTAACGGAATTGCTTCAACATGGTCTTCTTCATGATCTTATCTTGGCTAGTCTTCAAATTTCATATACATTTTAGGATAATTTTGTAATTTCCACACTAAAACTGATAGGATTTTCATTAGTATGACAATGAATCTATCGGTTAAATTAGAGACATCTCTACAATATCGACTCTTTCAATCCACATGTAACGGTATATTACCCTATTTAGGTATTCTTTAATTTATCTCAATAATGTTTCATAATTTTCTGTGTAGAGATCTTGCAGTCATTAAATTTAAATTTATTTTTGTATTAGGTTTTTCTATTATATATGGTATCCTTTTTAAGATTCAAATTTATTCCTGATGAATTAAAGAAATAAAATAATTTGATACTATCAATGTATTAATATATACAATGACATTGATAAATTCACTTTTAAATTCTGATGGTTTCTCTGTAGATTTTTTGGATTTTCTACCTGTACAATCTTGCGATTTGTAACTAATGACAGTTTATTTCTTGTTGTCTATCCTTATAAATGTAATATCTTCCCTTGCCTTATTTCCCTTATTAGAACATCTAATAAAATACTGAAATGAGTGGTATTAGCAGACCATACCAATCTCAAACGTAAAGTGTTTACTATTTCACCATTACGTGTGGTGTTTGCTAAGGGTCTGGATTGAAAAAGGGTCAGATTGAAAAAGTACTTTTTCCCTTCTGATTTGTCAGAGGAGGTATTTTTGAATGAAAACTTGAAGGAGATAAGGGAAAAAGAAGAAACCTTACAATGTGGGGAAAGGGTGTTATCCACAATGAAAACAGAATACGCAGGCTCTGGGTTGGAAGTACACCTGAATTGTTCCACAAGAAAGCCACTGCAGCTGGAGAGGAGTGGGAAAGGAAGAGGGAGCCTGGGAAGAAGATGATAGAGAAGGAACATGACAGGGAGGAATAAGGTAAGACTTTTGTATTAACAAAGGCATTGTGATTTCTGTGTTGATAATAGAAGGGGAGTCAAAGATAGCAGCAGGGAGACAGAAAACTAATGAGACAGCTAAAGGTAGCTGAAATGGTCCAAATTTGATACATTTTAAAAGTAGAGAAAATAAACAAATAAAAGCAAAAGTCTACAAAATCAAAAGTAGGTTTCGTAAACATTAACAGCAATGATAAACCCCAGCAAGATTAATCAAGGAAAAATGAGAGAGAGAAAGACATCAATAACCAATATCAACAATGAAATAGAGGGCTTCACCAGGGATCCTACAGACACCAAAATGATAGGATGGTAATATTATGAACTACTTTATAGCAATAAGTTTGACAACTTAAACAAAACTGACAAGTTCCTTGAAAAACACAATTCACTAACTCAAAAAAAATGGACTCAAAAAGAAATGGAAAATCGGAATACCTCCATATCTATTAAAGAAATATAAATTATAATTAAAAATCATCTTCAAAGGATGGCTTTACTAATAAATTCTGAGTAACATTCAAGAAAGAAATAATGCCAATCTTACGCAGACTCTATCAATAATTAAGGAGGTAAGAACAACATTTTCCTATTTGTCTATGAGACCACCAAGAACATTTCAAAAAGAGAAAATTATAGAACAATATGTCTCATGAATACAGATGCAAAAATCCTTAACAATATGAAGAATCATGTCTAGAAAAATGAAAAATATATTTTTAATATATAAATATGAATAATTAAAATAGTAAATCTATTCAATACTATTTGAATGTATAATAAATAAAATATTAAATTATAATTAACACATTACATTTAATAAATTGAATTATATTTAAAGTATTTTAAATGTTACTTATTAAAATTTATATCTGAAATATTTAGTAATAAATATAATACATAAAATGTTTTTAAACACCTAGAATACAGTATAGTAAGTAAAGTTTATTTCAGGAATGCAAAATTGGTTTAGCATTCAAGAGCCAATCAGTATAAGTCACTGAACAACTGATCAAGGAGAAAATTTATTATCGTTTCAAAAGATAGAAAAAAACATGGAAACATTCAACACCCATTCATGATATAAGAAAAAAAAAAACTTTAATGAAATCGAAAATAGAAGGAAAGGTCAGCAATCTTATAAAGTATGTCTATAAAAATTCTACAGCTGCTATTATATATAACAGTGAAATATTTAACACTTTTACCCTAAAATCAGGAACAAAACAGGATTCTATTCTCATCACTTCTATTCAGTATCATTGTGGAGGTTTTCACTAATGAAATAAGAAATAAAATAAATAAAAAATAAATAATATTATTGTATTACTCCTTATGTTATAATTATACTATGTATATGTGTGTGTGTGTGTGTGTGTATCCAGCAAGATGACAGGACATAAATTCCACCATATCAAAATATCAATTGAATTCTATAAGCTATTCACGTGAAGAATTTGAAAATGAATTTGAAAAAGCATCATGTGTAATAGCATAAAAATTTTTTTTATGGTTGAGTAGTACTCCATCATATATATGCAAAGACAATATATGTAACCAAAATGTTTGTACTCCCATAATATTCTGAATTTAAAAAAGAGAAATAAATAAATAGAAAAAAAATTTAGGACTGTGAGAAAAAAAATAAATACATTTAACAACTGCAAGATTTCTATACTGAACACTACAAAAAATTACTAAGAGCAATTGACAAAAACAGAAATAAATAAAAATACATTTGTGTACTAGAAGACTCAATTTTGTTAAAATAGCAATACTCTCCAAATTAGTTGATCAATTCAGTATAACCCCAACCAAAACCCTAAAAATGCCTTTTGAAGCAGTTAAAAAGGTGATTCTAAAATTTACATGAAAATGTAGGTGACATAGGAAAGTCAGAGCATTCTTGAAAAAGAAGCATAAAACTGGAGGTCTTATGCTATCAGATTTCAAGACTTATTAATAGTATAAAGCTAGTTATTAAGACAGTGTGACAACAGGCTACAGAAATAGACTGACACATTTTTGCAAAGGAAATTGAATAAGGGAAAATATTGATTGTCTTTTCAAAAATTAATCTATACATAGTGAGCAATTCTAGTTAAAACACAAATGGAATTTGATAAGCTGATTCTAAAGTTTATTATCCGGAAAAACAATCAAGAAAATTTAGACAACTAAAGGCAAATCATAAGAATTTGTTTTCCCAGATACCAAAAACATTTTAAAGCACTAATAATTGATATAGTTTGATTTGTGTAGGCAGAGAAATTTAATGGAAAGTAGTAGTTAATTTGGATAAAACTGTATGCTTTTGATCAGAGCAGTAAAGAAAAGATGATTTCAGGACAACTAACTTTCCATTTGGGGGAAAAAGTTCCATTCCTAACTTATTTGTATATAAAAATATATTCTATAAATAACTAAATGTAAAAAAACTGCAAAAGAAATTTGTAAACATATTAATAAGCTGTTATAAGTAAATAAGAAAGTGTCTAAACCTTATTATAAAATGAACAAAGATTATAAGTAGTTGTTTATAAACTATAAACAAATAGCTCGTTCTCTTCTCCCATGGAGTTTTCCCTGGCCTTTGAGTTTGGCCCTAAATGATTATTAGGTATTTCCAGGCTGGACAAGATGAGGTAGGATGAGGTAGGCTATTCCAGGGACAGTAACCAGGATTAGAAAATGAATCCAAGAGGAAAGTACATGGTGGTCCAAGGTGGCTATAATTGAGGAGTTTGAAGTTTATCCCTAGCCAATAGGGAACCATGAAGTTTCTGGTCAGGAGAAGGATATTTACATTTGTAATATTAGCAAAGCTACTCTGGCAGCAGTGGAACTCAAATTTGGGAATGAGGAGATGCAAGTGTGGAGACCAGTCACGGGACTGGTCCACCAATGCAGGTGCGATAAAATCCTGAACTGTACAAGTGATCAATATCATTGAGGCTGAGAAAGGATGGTTATTAATACAACTGATGAAACTCCATGACTATAAGTGCTCAGAGCTGAATAGGAGCTAAAAAGAGAGAGAACAAGAGATTGACTGAGGATTCCTCTCAGATTTTTCTGTGGGAGAGCCAATTGCTGAAATAGACAATACAGGAGAAGTAGTCTTGCTAGGCGGTGAGTGGCGATGGTGAGTTGAAATTTGGCCATGTATAGTCAGATGTTTAGAAACACAACCCAACACTAAATGTAAAAGCTTTTCACCTTTTATTTATGAAAGTAAAAAGAAGATGGTGATGAATTTGAAGTGAATTATCAATAACTTCAGTGCTTTAGAAAGAAGTCCTATGACTGTTACAATGCATAAAGTATCTAGTGGGTTAAACCTTATACAATTGCTAATATTTGACCATTTTTGTTTTATAATAAATGACAATTTGATATGGTTCATCAAATCATTTGCTGGCTTTAGGAAGAAACTTATGAAGGATCTTCCTTAGATTTCACTAAGGAAATAAGGATTATTAAGTGTTGAAAGTAATGTTTTTAAGAGCACTAAAAGTTGACAAAATTTATTATACCCAAATATCTACCTTATTAGTTGACTTTCAAGTCTCACTCCTCATTCTCTTGGGACAGGTCAGTGGTGCCCCATTAAGCCTGTAGAGGGCTGTAACCCAGGAGATAAGCAGTGCTGGTGGGAACTTATTAGGGTTCTGCTCTCAAGAACTATGCTGAGAATGGATAGAATCAGATGGAATCAATTTCGTTTCTCCCAAAACCCCATACTACTGTTCCACAGCAATCACCACATTGAGGAGAAACTCCTGGAAGTTTAAAGAAAAAGAAGCACATGATCTAATGACTCCTCAAAATATAATTTACCTTTTGTGCTTGCTTCGGCAGCACATATACTAAAATATCATTTACCTTTCATGTAATTTAAGCTGAAGAATTCTTCTTTGTTAGCCAAAAGGAGGAGCAAAACATTTGGGGGATTTTCAATTAAAAAGAAAAAAATACACAAAGAAATGTTATTTTCCCTGGTGACTGATGCCAGGAACATTTTGCTTTGATAAGTTCAACTCTGCCATCATTATAATAAGTCAAAATAGAGCTTTTGACTAAATTATACGTTTCTCTCCTAAGCTGCTCCTGCTTCTGGAACTGAGATACTTTCGGTTCCAAATTATTTCTGTCTTTTAGATTTGTACTGACATTAGTATAAACCAAATGAAGAAAAATGAAAATATATTCATGCAGCTGTTTCTGCATATCACCTTTAGTCTTCTATGCACTTTAAAATACATGCTTCTCAGAGAGGGAGAGAGAGATCTATTTTTGCTTTATGTGAATATAAAAGTAATTTGTTGCCATGGCGATATATTTTTTTCCATCCTGTATTTTCCAAACACAGCCTTTGCTTCAGGTTTGGGGTAAATAGTCGCTCTTGCTGGCTTCCATTTACAGTGCCATGCTCTGCTGACCACTTCGGGTCAAGCCCAAGCTAGTCTACAAGATCGAGCGTCACACTTGACAGAGGTTTCATTTTTTCCATACTTGTATCAATACAAGCCTCTTGACAAAGTCAGGGAGAGGGCATTTCAAATTCCTGAGATCCTTGATTTGGCAAGTGCTAAAGTTTAATGTTCTGATTCCCATGTCTTTCTTTGCAAAAGAGCCACTGGTTATTTTAACCCTATGCAATCTGACCTGGTCGATAATTCATCCAGCGTTACTACATCAGCAGCTAGCCAGTCTACAGAGGATGTCTGTCTGTAAAATCTGTTTATAAAACATTAAGAATTAGCAGCCTTGTTGCTTTGTAAACAAACAAAAATCAGAGGTCTAATTGTTTCTACTTAAGAAAGATATAGTAGAAGAAATACAGTGAATGGATGGTCAAGCCATAGACCCCAAGAAATTAAATAAATCAGCAATTAAGGAAAATTACCTTAAAGGCGTGGTGGATCAAGGAAGAAGGAGAAAAAGAGGTGTGATCAGAGAATTATACTAGTCCAAGTTCTGAAGATGCATTGCCCATATGGTGGTGGTGGGAAGTAGGACAGGAGGGGGAAATAAGAGAGCCCAGGAAGGAGAAAAGGCAGCTGCTAACACAGAATATCATAGATCAGGTGATCAATTTTAGTTCTAGTATCAGTTAAAACAACAAACCAAAATTATTGGCCAAAGTCAAGTGTTTCTTAAAAGTTCATCTATATAGCCTGTTCTTGGATGAGACAAAGGCTTCATGAATTCACAAGAATAGATTATTCATAAATAAGTGTTCATTGAACATCTACCTGGGCAAGGCACTATGTTAGCCTTGATGAAGGTAAACAGAAGCAGAGTAATGTAAAGACTGAGTAAAGTGAAAGAGGAGATAATATATAAGCAGGCGAAAAAGTAGCTAACTATACAAAAACCCCATGAGCTATACAGAGAGGTTAGGCTTATTGCAGTTTAAAGGCAATGGAGATTCCGTCCACTGAGACCCATGATTAGAACTAGCTTTTGAAGAACAGACTAAACTTACAGAGATGCAAAGAAGGAAGAGGAACCCCTCTTTTCGTTTGGGTGCCCACCAGTGGAGTATTCACGTGAAGAAAGTGGTTGAATGGAGTCCCCCAGAAATCCTACTGGGCCTGAAAAACAGACCAAAGCTCCTGTACCCAATCAGCTGTATGAATAAGAACCTCGAGACTGCCTACACATCCATTTGGAGGCAGAAAATAAAGTGGAGCAGTTACCTCTTGAGAAGAGATTCGTGTTTGATAAGAATATAGAGAGTAAGAAAGGAGAGTAAGAAAGAAAGAAACATGAATGTGGTCTGGCACCACCACCATGACCATCAATAAAATGGCTAATGGATGCCAATTTCTAACAAAATTCCCAACTGCCCTTTCCTCTGTGAGAGATATGGGGATCAGAGAGGCTGTGAGTTTCACCTTCACTATACGCTTACATAGGGAGCAGGGATTTGGGGTTTTACCCTCAATGGGTGGAGGTAGAAGGAATAAAAAAGGAGAATGGATGTTTTCTCCCTCCCCTCATTCCTGCCAAAAGGTAAACACTATGGTAGGTTTTCTTCCCCACATACCACATAACTGAATCTTCACAGTAACCTAATGATACAGGTATAGTTGGTTCCATTTTGCAGGTAAAGTGAGATTTAGCAGCTAAGGTAAAGGAATTTGCCCAAAGTGAAATAACAAGTAAGTGGGAAGAAAGATTTGAATCCATACTCATAACTCCAAAGTCTATATGCTGTGTACTTGTACAGATCGGTGTGGTTCAACTAAAGCTAGGACATATTTAGGCAACTGTAAAAGGCTAATCTGAAAAGGATCATAGCAAGTCTAAGGAGTTCAAACTTGCTTTTCAGACACTCAGGGACTTCTGCAGCATTTCCTTTTAGCATGAGAATAAGACAGTGCAGCACACCTTAACTGATTTGGAGTAAAATTCAGCCCAGAATGTATATAATTGCATACAAATAAGCCATTGGCAATTAGAAGCTGTTAACAATAATTTCAAAATAGATTTGGAGATTATGAATGGTTCATTGTTATATGGTTTGCTATTGCTCATAACAAAGCATCCCCAAATTCGCTTGCTTGTGACAACAGTCATTTATTACTGCTTATGTATGCTTCAGCAGGGTGGCTGGGCTTGGCTGGCTGGCTCTGCTCCTCGCTGCACACCTGTGGGCTGGACAGGATGGTGCTTCTCTTCTGCCTTGGACTAATGATTTAGAATAGAGATATTCTTCCGTTGTGATGGGCATGGTCCAACACAGCAAGCAGGATCCCACAGACCTCTGGAGGTCTCGACACTGATGTGGCTTCTTTCTCTTTGTCTCTGCTACCTCAATTCAGTGACCAAAATAAGTCACTTGGCTAATCTCAAACCTAAACTCAAAGGGGTGGGAAAATAGACTCCATCATTTTCCTGGGAGGAGCTGAAAAGTCACATGTCAAAGGGTGTGACTCCAAGGAGGGGTGAAGAATTGAGGCTAATAATGAATTCATCATTTTCAAGCATCACTGGTGCATAAGCACTGAGTGGGCTCTGAATGTATAGGTCTGATTTGAGAGGCTATTGTTTTTAGTGCAACCCAATGATATTAATATAATAAGAATAGTAAAATTAAATCTAATTCTCTGCCCCTGGGCTTTGATTTTCTCATATATAGAACTAAAGGTTTGGACTGGGTAACCTCTATGATTCCTTCTAACTCTATGATCCTAGGCTTCTAGAATCAAGTTGCTTTAAATTATAACTATATACAGACATGGCCAAATAAAATTTCTGCTTGAATGTATTGTCTATAACAACTTAATGGCGAAATCCTTAGAAACATTGTATACAAAAATTTTCAAGAACTCCAAAAATAAGCAGAAATTTCAGTTTTGATCATAAAAATTAAACTGCACTCTTCACAGAGTAATCACAGCTAAGACTTTTGAGTTACCTGTCTGTAATACATATTAAATATCCTCTTTATATGAAGGGAAACATGGATGGGATATCATTATTATGAAGTCCAAAAGGTTAAACCCAAAAGGTTATCATGAAGTTCAAAAGGTCTCTTTTAGCAAACGTCTGTGGAATTTTTGAGCATTACTTGAAACAGCAGAACATTGAGAAAATACATTCTGGTAACCTCAGTAGGAGGCTTTTTATAGCTCTGGAACCCTCTGTCTTCCAAATTCTCTCCTGTACAACATGGATTGACCCTGTCTGGGGATTTTTCTGACTTGTAGGTGGCTTAAGGGAACAGTGGGGAGGAAGGGGGGGAAGGTCTGGGGGGGGAGCAGCTGGCAGTGGGTTGCTCTATGCACAAATGCTTACCACTGTGTTACAGTTGCCTACAGTATTCAGCATGGTCACATGCTGTACAGGTTTGTAGCCTAGGAGCAATAAGCCATACCATATACCTAGGTGTATATGTTCATGTGAGTACACTTTACGAAGTTTGCACAATTACAAAATTGCCTAATGATGAACTTCTGAGGATGTATTCCCATTGTTAAGCAATGCATGACTGTACTTTACCAAACCAAGAGATTTCCGTTCTGGAACTCTATACTTCATCAGCACAAAGCCTGGAAGTGGCAGTGTTTGCTTTATTTGGGCAGGCTCAAATGCTTTGATAGGACTGTCTTCTTTGAATATGAATATTGATAATGCTATTTACCACCCCTCTTAATCTCCACATCATCATTTAATGCAGGAGTGGCTATAGTCACTTTGCTTTTGTGGTTTTTTGAAAAGCGCTTTCAGATACAGATAAATATGATATGTCAGACACAGACAGATAAGTGAAGAGCATTCTCGGTGGATAGGATAAGTCAAATAAGTTGTCAGAATTCATACACAGAGGCAAAGAATCTGGGACACTACTGTGGAAGCAGTCTGACTTGTGCTAAGCCCAGGGCATGCAGGTGATCAGGGGAAGAAGATTCCAGAAACATACGTTGGATCACACTAAAGAGATCCTTGGATGACAGGTATTTGGACTCTCTTTTGTGAGTAATGGACAACCAACTGTTCTCAGAGTTCTTGAGTAGACATTTTTTCATCTTTACATTTTATGGAGAGCTTTTAAGGAGAAATTAATGAGATTAATTAATGAGATTTCATGAGTAGGATGGAGTCAACTAGGGTAGCCAAGTGGGAAAATAGAAACAGAAAAGTCCATAAAAAGGCTATTGCCTGAGTTTCCTTGTATATATTAAATGTGAATAATAAACAGAAATTGGAAGCAGTTTCTTTTAACACTTCAGTTATTTGCTGACCATCCTTAAAGGACTGGGAGGCTGTTTGACTTACTGTTTCAGTAAATGGAGGAATATCGTGTGGGTTGAAAAAGCCATACCTTTTATTCTTGGTAGTAACTCCCCAGAAAAGTAATGAGAAATTTGAAAATTAGATATATCTTATATGATAATGAAAATACTTTGGTCTTTTCTCTGTGGTACCAAATTTGACTTCAACAGAACCCAGGGGCATATTTGCAAGGGCTTATGTGGCAGTGACAGAAGTGGTTGTCAAAACCCCTTAAGGCAGCCTCAGCTAATGTAAAGATCAAAATTTCACTTTCCATTAGGACCATGTCCCATCAAACGTCACAACCTTGAGTATTTTGAATGATGAAATTTTGGCTTCCAAAGGAATGGAGTTTATACAATTTCATATATCACTTCTTCAGTCTGGAAGTCAGATTCCAAATCTGTTGTGTGTGTGGGGTCTGCATTTTGGGGACCAGGGGGAAAGGGTGGGTCTTTAGAAAGTTGTCACTTTCTACCTTACACTACTTTTCTACCTTACACTACTACTCTGTATTTTTTCTTTTTTATATACATAAATTGATTTTATGATAAATAAATGTCAAAACAAATAAACGAAACATGTTATCCCAGGTTGCAGAGGTAACCTTGCCACTTAATAGTGACCCAACTGGGGCTTCTGAGATTGAGTGGAGAGACTAAAGGCATAAGAGCTGTGTGAGACTTCTGCTCTGACACTGCTGAACTGCTTGGAAGCAGAGGGGCAGGAAGTAGGAGCTAATGGAAACTACCTAACATGGCTTCTGGGGCTGCAGTCCATGCTGCCTGGCCTATTGCATATCTCTCAAAAGATCAGCTGGTCAGAGGAATCAACTTTAATAGTTTCATTCAATTAGGGGCAGGTCTGACTCAGAGCTGCCTTGTACCAAATTCTGCTTCAGCATCAGAGTGTTGTATAGTTCTGGTCTACACAGAGAACACTAGAAAACAAGAGGAAAGAGTGGTATATTTACTACTGTGAAGGAAGGTACATGTACTAAGTACTTATTTTTCCCCTAGCCTAGGTGCTTCACTTACATTAATATCTACCAAGAATATTAATATCTACCAAGTTACTACCAAGAATAAAAGGTATGGCTTTTTCAACCCACACGACATTCCTCCATTTACTGAAACAGTAAGTCAAACAGCCTCCCAGTCCTTTAAGGATGGTCAGCAAATAACTGAAGTGTTAAAAGAAACTGCTTTGATACCCATGGGTGTAGTTGAGGAAACTCAAATTCAGAGAGGTTGGGTAATTTATCAGAAATCACACAGTAAGTGTCATTTCTTAGCCTTCTTTTTGTCTTTAAATAGTCTGTGCCTTTCCCCATACAATATGCTGCTCATTGGTTAAAATATAACCCCTGTGATTTCCCTGAAGTGACTGAGTGTGTATTTTAGCCCAGAAAAGACAGAGCCAAGAGGTGGCACTGTACCCAGCACCTCCCTTTTCTGCCCAAGCCCAACTTGGCAAAATGTTTCCTGAAGCCCGGGCTTCAAGATAATAAAGCAGTCACCAAGTGGGGGTTTTATTTGCTCATTTTTAATGAATAGGTGCAATTGCTCAGGCTGAGCAGTAAGTAAACATCCTGCTGGAGAGACACAGTGAGGGAGGACTAATGACATGAAGTTCCTAGTTCCTTTGAGATTGTTTGATGTAATTCTGGTCGGCAGCGCAGGGACGATGCGGCTTTCATGTTGGGTTTTTATGATGATTGCTGTGCAGTTGTTTGCCCTCCTCTCTGACTTTGCATACTCATTGCTCTCTGGGTTCAGAAATAACTGCTCTGCTGAATTTAAAGTGAAGAAGAATAACTACCAGAAAAATGCCATGTAAATTAATATAGCGAAGTATATTTTATTAGCACACACGGAGTGTTGAGTTGATCATATGCAATTGGAAGAGGAGAAAATAATGCAGTGGGTGAGCCGCCATTGAGATCTTATGTGAAACAAGAACACACCTTCCTCCCTCCCGGTGACCTCCCTTCCTTCCAGTCCCAGTCCTCACCCCACACTTACCCCCTGGTTCTCGGCCTTGCTTCTGCAGTGGCCAGGTCTCCACTACTGGGACAGAGATTTGTGCCAATTACTGCATCTTGAGAATAGAGATGAAAGTGCTTTTCTCCTACATTACTTGGAAAATTGCCTCCATTTCCTTTTGCATTTTTGCTAGAGTAGATCTGGCCTTTAGCTGAGAGGGTTTAGTCCAACTAGCCCCAAACTGAGTGACTCCTGCTGGGCCATTGCTAAAATGCCATTGAAGCCTATTTTAAAAGCTGTTAGAATATTGTTGCTTTGAACTTGGGATATTTTCTTCCCTCTGAACAGCTCAAGCTACATGTCAGATTTCAAAAGAATTCCATATATTCAAAATGGAAAATGGAGTGTACAATGCAATGATAAGGTGTTTCCATATTTATAAACTTGACTATGCTCAGGTCGTCTTTAATGTTATATAGTCTAGGAAGAGGGTTCTTGATCCCCTTAAATAAGAGGGTTCTCTGTAAGGAGAGCACATGAAGCATTCAGGCAGGACCCTGCTGAAGCTATTGAAATGGACCCAATTGCCATACATGCAAATGTCTAAAGATTTGACACAATGACCATATTGTATATTGAGTGCCTATGTACCACATGCTGTACTTCCCTTCCTTCACTGAATTCTCAGAATAATCCCCCTGGTCAAGCATTTTTTGCCATCTTTTTATAGATGCCTGTCCCTAGACCATAATCACTACTGGGGCGAGATGTTGTCCAGTTCATCCGATGCTCTATACACAGAAGCCAACACAGGTCTTCTTATAATAGGTATTTCATGAATATTTGTTGAATTAGCTCTAGCCTCCTGTGGATGTTTGTTAACTGTTGAACTCAGCTACTTGAAAAAAATTGAAGATCAGAAAAATTAAGTGACATGTTCAGGTCTCAGACTTATTAAATAGGTGGGTCAGAATTGTGAAGAGCACTATTCATAGGTCATTTCTCTTATTTCCTTCAATACCTCTGTAAGTGGACACCACTACTGCCAGATTCCAAGCCCGTGTGCTATTTCCACTAGAGAGCGTGTTGCCTCCCAACTCACAAATCTGGGTCTTCCTGGAGCTGAAGCAGGAACCTTTCCCACGTCAGACAGAAATGGCAACTCAGGACTGCCTGAGGGGGGAAGTAACTGATTTATTTCTGGCAGGAGAAAGGCTGGCATAGAGCATTAATCCTCTGACCGAGGGACAGGTGGCCCTCGTGTTCTCTCTTCTTAGCAGACAAAAAGACGTGATAGTGCTGAGTACACAGAGAGCTAGCTCGTGATGGGTTAAGGCCTTTTCTGGGATTAGTTAAAAGTTTTCTCCTGTGAAGGAAACAGTGTCTAAATGAAACCAGAGCTGAGCTGTGTATTTGGGAATTTGATAAGATGAGACAGTCTAGCCAGGGAGAAAGGCAACCGAGGAAAAAAGCTGCAGGGATTTGGCTCATGACAAAATTTTTTAAGAGACTTAAATGCCTAAAACAAGCAGAATCCACACAGGAAAATAATCAAGAACGAAAAGGAACGTGGCAGATGACGTAGTGGCTACAAATATAAATATTAGTCAGTGGAGCTTTCTAATACAACTTGGATCTCTCTGTGATTTTCAGTTTTAGGCCCTAGATCAGGGGTCCTCAAACTTTTTAAACAGGGGGCCAGTTCACTGTCCCTCAGACCATTGGAGAGGGCACACTGTGGGCCCCGGACGAGTTGGCTGCTAAGCAGGACAGGCAGCAGGGGCAAAAACATCTGGAGGGCCTGAAATGTGCTAGGGGACCCGCATGTGGCCCGAGGGCCGCAGTTTGAGGACGCCTGCCCTAGATCATTCAAATCAATATATAGCACTGTAAATCAGGGGTCCTCAAACCTTTTAAACAGGGGGCCAGTTCACTGTCCCTCAGACCATTGGAGGGCTGTTGGAGAGTGTGGCACACATTCTATACATGTGCACTGTGGGCCCGGACAAGTCAGCTGCTAAGCAGGACAGGCAGCAGCGGCAAAAACACCCATCAGGTAGGTAAATGTCCTCAGCCAGCTGCATGTGGCCCTCGGGCCGTCATTTGAGGACACCTGCTGTAAATGGTTTAGTTCTTCTAATGAATTCGTTTTTATTTAAAAATGTATAATTGAGAAAAAAAAATAGAGCTAATCCCTATTTTACCCTTCTTCATGGGACCAGAAGTCAAAAGATCCATATTTAATTTTGAATCTTCCCTTATTTACTAATTGAGTCACGTTGGTAAGTCTTTTGATCGCTGAACCTTAGCTCCCGCACCTGAGACAGCAGGGTAGTGCTTTGGGCGCCATTTCCCTGGGTTGTTTGAGCACTAAATACCTGTGTGACCTTGGGCATATTTCTTAGCCTCTGTGTGCCTCAGTTTCCCTGTCTCTAAAGAAAAAATAATACCAGGACCTACCTTTCTGTGTCTCTGTAAGAATGCCAAGGTTCTTACAATACATAAAACATGCTGAGCAAGGCATGGCACAATAAATGCGTCTTATTGACACAATTGGGGAGGGTGGTGGCGGGAGGGGCATTGCTGTATCCCACAGGTGTTGCCAGGATCAGTTTAAAGGATGTACCTTGAAAACTTTGAAGTGCATATGTGAATGTGCACATGTGCCTTTGTAAATGAGAGGCATCCTTGTCATTAACATAAGATTTTGCATTTCTTGTTTGCTTATTTTCCTCAAGTTGCTTGATGAAAATATACTGTTCTCCCTAAAGAAATAGGGCCACAAGGTCAAGATTTCTGTATAGAATTTCTTTTATGTTCTTTAATATCACTCAGTAATATTTATATCATTTTGCTATTTTCAAAGCATTTTCAAAGGCATCTCAATCTCTCCACACCACAAGGGTGGATGCTGCACGTTGCTGTAATTCTTTTTTCACAGGTGAGGGAACTGGGGCTCATGGAGGTGATTTATTTCGCATTCCTGGTGGTTGGGGGGAGTGGGTAAGAGGAGAAAGGTCTGCCTTGAGAACTGATATTTTTCCATTCCAGGGTCCATGTCCCCCCACCTTACTAGCCTGTCTCCTGTAAGTATTCCTGACCCATTGTGCCATCGATCTGGACCGTGTAAGGGGTTGGCCTGCTCCAGAGCGCTTTCCTTAGCAAGGCAGTTTAGAAACACGGTCTGACTGCTTCAGGAACTTTGCTGTGTCCCCCACTCTCCGCTGCCTCAGTTTCCCTTGGCTCTGTGCCGATTCGCAGTGCACACCCCTCACATTGCCCTGAGTGTGGCCACGTGGGATGGCACAGTAAATGCGATGATGACTCAAAGTAGCAGCTACAGGCAACCTATTTTTAAAAATCCCTTTGCTGAATTATTGCAATCATTGCGCCACCGTCTATGCCGCGTGGGGTCGCCCTCACAGGGCAGAGGACCAGCAGCTAATCAGCTGTTCTTTGCCCCGCGGAGAGATGTGAGAAACATGCCATGGCAGTTAGAGAGCAACCCGCACACCCCTCGGCCTCTGTCTGGGTCTAACTTTGTATTCTCGCCCAGGCGTCGCCGCTGCGCCGGGCGAGGGTCACGGCTCTCTCCAGTCTCTCAAATCGCCGCGCAGTGATACTCTTTATAGAGCCTCATATTGTCAGTGGGAAACAATTTCCAGGCCTGTATGTGATTAGGGCAGATGGCCAGCCGGAGGCATTTGAAGAAAATATCTTTTTACATTTCCTTTTATTGAATTTGGAGAATTCGTGGTTTAATGCAGAGTTTCGGACTGCATTTCAATACAGCAAAACTTGGAAGGCAATCTCTTTTAAAGCTACAGATGGATCTTGGTAACGCTTTGATTAAATAGTTGTTAGCGAGCTACGTTTCCCTGCGCTCATCACAAGCTCTTCTCTAACGACGGTAATTCTCACCTTTGATTTCATTATTTTATGAAGGGAGACAGAAGGAAAACTGAAATTCAATTTAATGAGTTCTTTACCCATCCAATGTGCAAAAACAGAAACCTAGAGAACAAAAATAAAATCAAAATGGCACACTGCCAAGCTTTCCTGGCATGAGACTTTTTAAAATCTAAAATCACTGATTATATAATTAATAAATTAGTTTTCCGATAAACATGTAGTCAACCCTCAACAATTTCTTCTCTTTATCCTGAAAACACTTGCGCATGCTGTGCATATGGAATGAATCAGGGATTTTCCCAGGAATAGTGCCCTGCTTCTTCTCTCCTTTTAATGAGGGGTTATTTAATAGTGTATCGTTACATCATTTTTATCATGTCTATGAATGTAATGAGTCTCCTCTTTTTCCCCAGAAACTTAATTGCACACTCCTGAAGGGCAGAGAGCATGTGTTAAGTTTTTTCTATGTTCTCTCTGCTTTGAATGAAGTAGGTATGTATCTCACATGTGGGAGGATGGAGAAAGGCAGAGGCTTCAAGTGCCTGAACACTCCTATTTACAAAATATTTGGGTCACATTCAAACAGGACTCTTTGGTCCTTTAACCTATGGGATGAGTATTATCAAAAATACGAAATGAAAAAAAAAACTACATAGAAACCAGGTCTATTTTTTCTGTGAGTACCCAGAGACAGTTGGTCTAGATGTTTTTTCTTCCTATTTGAGCTGATATGGGTAGCTGTTAATATGTACCCACATCTGATTCTTCTCCTTCTGGGTACTCAGTTAGAACTCATTCCCCAGGTGCCCTTACAGATTGGTGTGGTCAAATGACTGAGTTATAGCTAAATGGAATGTAAGCAGAAGTGATGTTTGTCACATCTAGGCCTGGCATAAACATCTTCCGTACATGTTCTTCCATGCTTTTTTCCAGTCTTTGCTGACAGTGGGAGACACGTGACAGAGATGTCAGCCTGGTGCCCGGAGTGGGGCAGACAGCCCTCACTGAGCTGAGCCTCCCGGGAGTGCCCTGACTCATCATGATAACTTATGTCATATCATTATAAATATGTGGGCACATGTGTTACTGCAGTGCCTAACGTCATCTAACTGATAGCACTGTGCACCTGTTGGCTCAGAATAAATGCTACCTGTAGCTGAAAACTCAGAGATCATTGGAATAGGAGTGTCAGCAACATTGGGAAGAATGTTATCCACAGAGACAGAACAGACAATGCTAATTTGATTTTAAAGGTTCTACCTTTGCCATAGCACTTCTCAAAATGCAATTTCATAAACGTCCAGAACAGAAGCTGAGTGGGCCATAGAATCTACCAAATCTTCAGTGCCAGATCAGTGATGATGGATGGAAAAACAACACTCTAGACTTCAGAAAGAAAATTATATGGTTACCAAATGAATCTATGAGCTATCTGGGATTCTTATGGGCAAAAGGGAAGGGGACTTGAGAGATTCTGAGTACCAGTGACATCCCTGTGTGGATATGTGTTAGTGTCACAGGGTATGTATGTGGATGCTCTAAGCCTCAGACTTTTTTCCCTACCTTTTCTTACCACTGCCTTTGTTGCTAACCCTCTTTGATGGCCTTCCCCAGGCAGATATGTCTAAGGGAAGCAAGAGTTGCATAGTAATTACATTGTATAAAAGCAAAAGGTAGAGCTCAAGAGAGTATTGCAGTCTTTTTGTTGTTGTTATGGAGGATATGGAGTTGACATCAACTAAGAGTTACTTAGCTCATAGCTTATGTTTTCCAAAAATGTCTGAAGTTTTCTGCTTTCTAACTTTGTGCTTTTAACCTAGAGAAAATTATAGTTTTCATCTGAGGCAAAAAATAAATGATTTACTATCATGTCCAGGTTTATTTGGCTAGTTATGAGACCTGGAGGCAATTGGAGATTTTCATTTTTATCACTCTACGTAAAACTCTGATTAACAAGTTCCTTTCAGTGATCTCATTGTCTTTCAGAATAACCTCTGCTTTCTTATATTTTAAATTGTCCTTTAATTTTTAAAGGAGCCTACCTTTTTCAGGACTCTTTAAAGATCTTCGCTGGTCCGTTTATAGATGTTCACGGGAATTTTTTTTCTTTTATTCTGATTGGCTGAAAAGTGAGTGAGTCTTTTCTTATGTGCACAACTGTGATAATCTTACTGATATTTATTGTCTACTTCTTTTTCTTTTAAGTATCTGGTAGATCTGGCAGCACTGTGCTCACATTTCTGCCTGCAGTAATTGGCTACAGCTGAGTAGAAGCTGCTTTCTCTAGCTTCTCTGCTGCACTGCCCACTACTTGCCCACTGCACACATAGGCACTTGCCATAGGGGCTTCATTTATGTATGATATTTGATCTGTGTCTATATTTGAGTTTGCAACCCTGGGTTTACCTGTTAAACTGTGAATCTGCGTTTGTGTTTTTAATGCATATAATTGAGAAATCAATTAGTATAAATCTGTGTATCTGAAGGAGATTTTAACCCATTATTCATATTATTTTTGGGTAGTTCCAGAAAAGAAAGCTCTTTGCCATTTTAATTTATGAAAGTGCAGATAAAAATTTGAAACAAAATATTAAAAATATATTAAAAGGCCAAGAAGTGTTTAGTCAAGGAATGAAAGAAATATTAATATGAGAAACATATCATTGTAATTCACTGTATGAACAGATCAAAAGAATACAAAAGTGAACATAATCATTTAATGGATGTTAAAAAAGAATGCCTAATCATTATTTCAAAAGACAAACAAAACAAAACACACCCAGAAAACCCTATTCCCACATTAGTATAAAAGGAAATGTCTTTACTTCCATAAAAACATATCTACGAGAAATCCAGAACTGATACCACAATTAATTGTGAAATGTTAGGTGTGTTCCCATTAGGTTAAAAAAATGCTATAGTAATCTAATAGTGTTGAGTGGAGACATTGATAAATATCTTGGGGAGCATAATAGTCCCAAACCAAACCAGTGCATGGATAGAAACTTAATATATTATGTCCATGATATCTTAAATCAAAACTATTCTGTAATTTTATTAAAGAGAATAAATATTATTCATAACAAAAATATGATTGGGTATAATCAAAAATATATTTGATCCTTGTGCCCTGTTTCTGACACAGACTTCTAAAACTCTTGAAATTTCCTGCATGGTAAGAGTGATTTTTGTATTCTGATGAGATTACTCATGAGCAGAGAGGACTTAGATGGCTTCAGGATAGGGGTTGGTCACCAGAAAAAACAACCATGTGATTAGAGAGTTAGAACTATCAGCCCCACCCCCTGACTTCTGGGAGAGGAAAAGGGCTGGAGATTGAGTTCAGTCATCAACAGATAATGTTTTATTCAATAATGCCTACATTAATGAAACCTCCATAGAAACTCTTGAACAATGAGATTCAGGGAACTTCCAGGTTAATGGACTGGCAGAGTGGCATGCTGGGGTGGCATGGAAGCTTCACACCCACCACATACCTTGCCTTATGCATCTTTTCCATTGGATGTTTCTGAGTTGTATTAATATCCTTTAATAATAAAACTATAGTATAAGTATAGTATAGTATAGTATAGTATAGTATAGTATAGTATAGTATAGTATAGTATAGTAAGTATAGTGCTTTTCTGAGTTCTGTAAATCATTCTGGTGAATTATCGAGCCTGACCAGAGTTTGTGGGAACCTCTAAATTTGTAGTCTGCTGGACAGAAGTATGGGTAGACTAGAGTGCTCATTTGCTGGTGATCTCTGGAGTGGGGGCAGTCTAGGGGACAGATCTTTTAACCTGTGGGGTCTGTTCTAATTCTGGGTAGTAAGTGACAGAATTAAAATATAGGACGCGCAGTTGGTTTTGGATGATTAGAGAATGGTTGTTGTTGGAAAGATACAAAAATGTTTATCAAAAATAGTAAAAAGTCTTCTAGAGGAAAAAAAATGTTAAATTGGCATGTGTGAAAAATTGTGCAAAATTAGTATTGGCATGCAAAAATAAAAAATTGGTAGTTAAAATAGCTATCATCAAAACAGCTACACCAGAATGTCACAATCAAAATATCACGTGTCCATATTTTCAGTCATTATACAGTCTTCAAATGTCACTGATTTGCACAAAGCACAACAGTGTTCTGATTTTTGAGAAATACAGCTCAAGAAATTTATGTATTTGGTGAAAGAACACACTCCCACATAAAAGATAACTGATATATACTTATAAAGAACTAAATCAGGACTTGTTAGTAGTATATGAGAGCTGAAGGGAGTAAAATATAAAGAAAAATGGGATCATTAGAACTAGAAAAATTTAATTATTAATTGAAATGCCATAATACTTGCAAATGTCTGAATTAAAGAGACGGAATATATGCATTTGTATTAGCCATATATGCACACAAGTGTACATACACTTATATATGCAAAGACTCACTCTGGGAGGACTTGGAGGGGAGTAGGAATGGCAACTGGAGTTGAGGAGTGGGAAACAGGTAAAGCAGGAATCAGGAGGGACACATTTTCCCCTTTTGAGTATCTTCATGTACTATTTGAATATTTTTTCTCTTACCACGTGTTACCATAAAAAATAAATAAAATAGAGAAAAATTAAAGTCTTATTGTTATTGACATTTTGCAAATGTGGAAACTGAAGTCCTAAGTAGTTTAGTGCTTATGTATAAAATGCAGGTTGACAGAGCTTTCGGGGCTCCTGCTACACTTTGCTTTCAGGTATCTAAATCATGTCACTCATATTAAAAGTCTGTACCAACAAGACATAACAAAACTATGTGTTATCTAAAACACATAGTTTTAGATAACAAACAACAAAAACAAAAACTGTTATCCTTGAAGTTCGGAGGTCTTCACTGGGCATTAGGAGAGCTTAGGAATCATGAGAACATTCTCATATGAGCAAGAAGAAAAGGAAATGAAACCACATCATCACACATGCACACAGAATATTTACTGTTCTTGCTTAATAGCCTGGCTTTTGATCCAGTGCACAGAGTCCTGAAGAGAAAGATCTGGTGGTTTTCACAAAGCACCTTGTAAGTCTGTCACATTGGGAGTCTTGCCTGGCTTTTCTATGGACAAATGACAGGAGTATATACTACACTTGAATTTGTTTTTCCTCTTTCTATAAAATGGAAAACAGTGCCACGTGCCAGGGAAGGGGGGTGGCGCTTTTTTCTTTAGATTAGGCTAAAAGTATTTGTGCTTGATTTTCCTATTTTTTGGATGATTAAAAAACCTGAGTGAAGCAAAAGTGGCTATATTAATTATGCCACGCAGCAGGTGAACCAAAAAGTATGTGAGTGGCACATTTCCATCCCTAGGGTATTTCATGACATCTATAAACCTGTAAAAGGACTCCTCTGTGACGGAAACACTGACACAGCTTTCAGAATAGCAGCGCCAATGACACCACAAAGTTCATAACTATATGACATGTTTTCTTTTCATAAGATTTAAAGGATTCAATTAAAAAAAAAAACCTCAACTTTTCTTTCTTGGAGTGCCGAAGAAATTCCCACCAGGGCTTGAAATTCAGAAAACAAATGACCTGCCAGTAGAGTAAGTGATTAAAGAGAACACTAATAACAAAATCTCAGCCATAGGGATCTGCTTACATAGCCAGAAATGAGCAAAGTAAGAAATAGCCTGGCTCTAGCCATCCACCCATGTCATTTTGTGATTTTCTCCCATTGCTTGCCTGGTTACTGTTCCCCTTTGTATCCATAACTGTTCACTGCTCTGCCATCCCACACTCCAGATCGCCCTTCCAACAATGCCTGGATAGTTTCTCAAATGTACAAGCCTTTGGCGAATTATTTTCCAAGAAAAAAAATCTACTCTCTTCAGGGATTTGCAAATTGTGAAATGAAAAACAACAAATGTACTATAAATGAACCAATCTTACATCTTATACCCTGAAAGCTTCTTTCTCATTCAGTAGGCTTCTTCATCTATTACTCATCATCAATGCAGTATTGACTTTGCAGCCCACTGCCTCAATCCATTGTGTGGATCATGCAAAATCAGGCAAATCCTGCCATCCTATAGAAGCCTCCAACCCCAGCACCAGAAAGAGCATTTGGCCAAATGAAACCCGCACACTGCCATTTGCAATCTTAGCATATTTGTACCTTCTTGTTAATATTTGGGAATGGATTACTGTTAAATGAAAAAGAAAAATGATAAAGGAGAAGAAATAGGTTATAAGATATGAAAAAGGGAAAAGAAAGCTTCATTTCTAAAATGGAGAAGCTCAGAAACTGGGGTAAATGCTGTAGGAGGGTTTTTTCATGACTCAATTTTCTATTAAATCTCTTTTGATGAAGAGAAATAGACACAAATTGTTCAGACTGTATCTGTTCCCTGCCGTGCCCCTCACGTGCTCGGAGCCTGTGGCTGCAAGCAGGAAAACCTGAGAAGGGGCAGCTATTGACGCCAGAGTAGAGAGGAAGGGGACCTGAATTAGGCAGGGCAGCGAGGGCACAGTGAAGAGACAGCTTTAGTAGATGTTGAGGACGTAGAATGCCAGGAATTTCGAATGACCACATGAGAGGGAAATGTGGAAAGGAGACAGAAGAGTCAAAGATAATGTCTCAATTTCTGGTTTGGGCAAAGACTTGTCTGGTTGGCAGCTCAATTCAATGCGATCCTGAGAGAAGGAGCTCAGAGGAAGAAGTAGGTTAATTTGAAGTTGGAGGGAAAGAGACTATTGCAGTTTAGAAAATAATACATTTGTGGCATAGATGGGCAAAGTGATCAAGCTTTCCACTGTCAGTGTAAGATGACTGGGCTTTCTTTGTTTAGTAAAAAAGAAGAAAGAGCTGTCCTGCCCGCTGTCTCCTGCTAAGGGTATCTCCTTGAAAACACTAAGTTCCCCATAAAACGTCTGACCTTGGATTTCACAAGCCAAGGTCATGAGCCTTCTGGCCCTTGAGACTGTAAACACAAACCTACAAGATGAACTTAGATGTCCCTCACAAGGTATGTATAGATGGTCACACACAGCAGGTGTGTCCTCTTATTTCTCATGGAAAAAAAGAATTTTAATTATTCCATGTCCTATGTCCTACTTTTATAAGTGAATTGTATGAAATTCCATGGAGACATTGTGGACACTTTCCTGCTACCTTTACATGCATAGATACCTAATAATACTTACCCAGTTTTTAATTGTTTTCTGTCTCTCTTCTGTATTGGTCTGGGAGGTGAGGGAGGTTTGCATTGGCAGGATTGTTTTATTTCCCCAACATGTAGCTATAGAATATGTAAGTAGCAATGTCCAGAAAGCATTTAATATATGGACTTGATATTATTGACTTGTAAAATGTCAGATATTATCTTTTTTTTTTTTTTTTGAAACAGAGTCTTGCTTTGTTGCCCAGGCTAGGGTGAGTATCGTGGCATCAGTCTAGCTCATAGCAACCTCAAACTCCTGGGCTCAAGCGATCCTCCTGCCTCAGCCTCCCAAGTAGCTGGGACTACAGGCATGCACCACCATGCCCGGCTAATTTTTTCCATATATATTAGTTGGCCAATTAATTTCTTTCTATTTATAGTAGAGACGGGGGTCTCACTCTTGCTCAGGCTGCTTTTGAACTCCTGACCTTGAGCAATCTGCCCCCCTCAGCCTCCCAGAGTGCTAGGATTACAGGCGTGAGCCACTGCGCCCGGCCAAGAAATTATCTCTAAAGTGGAAAGCAAAGGAGAGTGGGGTAAATCCCTGAGGACAGAGGCAAGCCACGAGAAGGTGCTCATGGAGGAGACAGAGAAGGTCTCATAGAAGAAATGAGAAGGCCTTGTGCCCTTGTTCATGGTGGTTCCACGTCTCAACACACAACAGAGCAAAGCTGTCATCTCTTCCCATGGGCACAGACATTCCTTCCTTCACTTCTTTTTCAGGTAGACATAGAGAAGATGACCCACTAGGACAGGAATTTCACCATCTCATAGGCAACTCCCCCTAATCCATATATGCTGATTTGGTGTGGATAGAAATGATTTGATTCTACCCTGTGTTATTCTGTCTCTCCACCCAATTTATATTCTTCCTATCCACTGTATATTTTCAAACATTCTCCTTGAAAAGGATTCTGATTGCTTTGTCTTTTCAGATTATTAATTACCTTAGTGAACTATGTCATAAAAATATATGTGGAATATGTTAATTTGCATATATGAACAATAGAACAAATATTCATATACTCACTACTCAGTTTAAGAACTAGAATATCCCCAAACCATAGAGCAGGGGTCCTCAAACTTTTTAAACAGGGAGCCAGTTCACTGTCCCTCAGACTCTTGGAGAGTGCGGTGCACATTCCACACATGCGCACTGTGGGCTGGGGAACAGTTGGCTGATAAGCAGGACAGGCAGCAGCGTCAGAAACACTCGGCAGGCCAGATAAATGTTCTTGGCGGGCCGCATGTGGCCCGAGGGCCGTAGTTTGAGGATGCCTGCCATAGAGGCTGTTGAAGCCTGTTGAGTTTCTTTACCACTCGTATCTTCTCTTTGTCAAAGGGAATCAGTATTGATTTGTGTGTTTATAATTCCTTTACTTTTTATTATAGATTTACTATGCAAACAGTATAACAAATATATGATTAATTTTATATTGTTGGACATGTATAAAACAGTGTCACACTGTATGTGACTTCAGTTTTTACACATTATATTTTTGAGATTCATGATTTTTTATAGGAAGATAAAATTCATTCATTTCTACTGATGTATACTATGACAGTTTATCACAAATCCGTGTGTTCCTCTACTCACCTAGATTTGAGTTTTTTTTTCATTTTTTTCTACTATGAACAAAGCTTCCACAGACATTCTTGAATGTGATTCTTGCTGCACATTTGCCAGAATACTGTATAGTTAGGAATGGAATTGCTTACCACTGAATTCTCAGAATTTGGGGTTGTTAAAATTCACAAGATAATGCCAAATTATTTTCAAAATTTGTACCAATTTACAGTTCTGTCAGTGGTATATGAGAGCTACCACTGTTCCACATTTTCACCCATGCATGGCTTTGGCAGACATTTAAGTCTTCCCTCATTTATTTATTATTTGGATTGAAATTCCAAAATTGGTTAAAATTCCAAATGGTTAAAATTCCAGAAGATCAAAGAATAGAGTGAAAAATCCCTCTTATCTTCAAATTTTCTCTCTAGAAGCAAAGAGTGTTATCAATTTCTTGTTTACCTTTTGAGATATAGTCTATGCACATCCAAGAAAATATGTGCATGTGTATGTACATGTATGAATGTGTATATGTGTATGTATACCCACCCTTTTTTACATAAACAGTGGCATGCTATTCTGCACTTTGGTTATTCTATTCAATGATAAATTTTGGAGATTGTCTGATATTAATTAGACTATAACAAACTTTTTAATAAAAATTGTATTGAAATAAATTTAAAATTAACAGAACATTGGAAGAACAGTATAAAGAACTCCCTTATAATCTCTACCAAATTCACTAATTTTTAATATTTTTCACTTTTGTTTTGCCATTCTATCTCTCAAATATTTGTATTGTCGATTTTGAGCCACTTAAAAATAGATCGTACACATACCTCTTTACCTTTTAATATTTCAATATGTGTTTCCTAAGAATAAGGCTATTTGCTTACATAATCAGTGTATAGTTGTCAAATTCAGAAAATGTAACATGATATATTTTTATCTATTACAGAGTCAATACTCCAATTTAGCATTTGCCCCAAAATTCACCTTCTAGCACTTCCTTTCTCATACAGATCCAGTCTAAAATGAAAAATTGCGTTTGGTTAATGATGTCTTTTTATCCCCCTTTATTCGGGAATAAATTCTTCAGTCTTTGCTTATCTTTAACAGCATTGATACTTTTGAAGAATATATTCTGGATATTTTATAGAATGTCCTTTGATTTGGGTTTGTATAATAATCGATAGTTTTTGCTGCAATATGACCTAAGCGATGTCAAATCCATCTTGGGACTTACATCCAGAGTCGCAGGGTGTGTTTTCTCCATACTGGTGATGTGAATTTTGATCACTCGATTAAGGCACTGTCTGGTTGCTTCCCTGGACAGCTGGAAATTTTTTATTTTGTAACTAACAAGGGGTTTCAGGGGAGATACTTAAGATTATGTTTTCCACCTCAATTTAGCATTCACTGATGATTCCTGCCTCAATTGGTTTTAACAAAGATGTCTGCAAAATCATGATATGTTTCAACTTCTATCATTCCTTCAATATTTATTAGTCAGGATTATACTACAAGAAAGAGCTTTTTCTTCTCTCTCTCTCTCCCTCTCTCTTATTCATTCATTCATTATCAATGTCATCTCATGGGTTTTTATTTTATTCAATGAATTGAAGTTTGTCACCACTGTTACCTATTTTGTCTCTCAAATTTTCCCAGATTTGGCAAGTAGGAGCCTCTTCAATCTTCCTTCTACATCTCTGTTTATTAAGGAATTTATTTATATATAATAAAATTCACCCATGTGCAGGGTACCCATCACCACAGTCAGGACTGGAATGACTCCCTCACCCTGAGATGTTTCTGAGCCCTGAGAGCTGGCTCTGTCCACCCCTGCCCACCCTGCCAGCCACTGATCTGCTCACTGCCACTGCAGCTTCGCCTTTTTCTAGAGTCTCATAGAAATGAAATTGTACAAGATTTAGTTTTGGAATTAACCCAAATTGGTAAAGATTTTTTTTTTTAACGCATTGCTGGATTCTCTAACATTTTACTGAGAATTTTCACATACATGTTAATGAGTGACATTGTATTATGAATTTCCTTTCTCATACAGTCCTTGCCAAGTTTCAGGATCAAGGTTACTATAACCCCATAAAATTATTTAGGGAGTATTTCCTTTCATAGTTTCATAAAAGAATGTATAAAATATTGAAATAATTCATTCCTTACAAATTGGGTATTACAGCCTGGTGTGTTCCTTGTGTGAAAATTTTCAACTACTGACTCAATTTACTTAATTATTATAAGACTCTTCAGGATTTTTATTTCTTTTTGAGCCCAATTAGGTGAGTTATTCATACTAGGACTTTGATCTTTTGAACTAGCTTTAAAATGTAATAACACAAAGCTGTTCATAGTATTCTTTCTGAATTTTATAATCTTCACTGTCTTTGTAATTATGTCCTTATAAAAATTCCTAATATAGTTTATTCATACCAATTTTTGTTGAATTTTTGCCATAGGTTTATAATTTTTACTTTTAAAAAATATATATATTGAATGCATTAATCCTCTCCATTGTGTGTCTGTTTTCCATCTAGAACTGCCAGGGGAGAATAGTTTTCCTTGAAGGACCTTTTGTCTGGAAGGTGGTTTTTTTCTGGCCCCTTTTTCCATGAGAGTATAGTCAGCTTCTCGGCTCCTGACCTAACATGCGCCTCTCACCTCCCTTCTCCACTGTGGCGCCAGGGCTTTGCCCCCGCACTGCCACCCCTGCAGGAATGAATCCTCTCCCAAACTCTCAGTTTGGCCCCAGGACAGGAACAGGGTCGGGCTAGGAGGTTATTGCTCACTCATTTATTTTTAGCTCATTTTTCTTTTTTGCCTTGTAGATATTTTACATACTGTTCTGCAAACTCATCAATAAAATTTAAAATGTGCTTGTTATAATTTATCCAGAGGATATTATAAGAGGAGGCCTTTTAAAAATATCAAGCCTATGTGCTGCTTAGAAGCTGAAGTCCATTTAAAGACCAATTTAAACTAAAACAAATGAGAAAATAAAAAACGATTCTATATAGTAGTACTAATCTAAGGAAATACAATGTGAGCTATATGTAATTTTAAATTTTCTGGTGGCCACGTTAAAAAAAGGAAAAAGAAGTAGATGAAATTAATTTTAATAAAACATATATTTTAAGATATGAGTACATCATCTTTTCTTTCACTTCAAAAATTTTCCATGGTTTTTAAATGACATATTTTAATTTAATCCAATATGATAAAAATATTGCTATTTCAAAATACTATAAAATTGTTAATGAAATATTTTACATTTTTGCATACTGTCTTCTAAATCCAATGTGTATTTTTATATTTACTCTATGTCACATTAGTCTAATGTCTACTGTACTAGTTAGTATAGTTTATAGCATCTTTACCATGTTTTTATTATATTCATCTAGATTTTCTCTATATCTTAATTTCTCAGTTCTTTTCCTGATATTCTCATTGTCTTTTGCTTTTAGAAAATGATTCTTATTTTCTCTATATGTAAAGAGAGAAAAATGTTTTAGGAGCTTTTTGACTTGTTAACAACTTTAATTCATGTAAGACTTTTTGATATTGTCAAAATATTTCTAATTGTTCTAATAGCTTTGCCTTGTTAAAGCCTACTTCAAACAAGAAATGAGGGAGATTCTACACTTTTGAAGTTTAAAGTTTTGGATTTAAAAATAAGCCACCATTTGATGTGCTTAGAATTTGGATCCATTATGTCCAAGTATTAGAAATAGTTCAGAATAGTTTTGAATGTTGTGTTCTAGGAGCTGAAAGATGATTCGGTTTTTCCATGCTAATGGATTTAGGGGATAACTTTATAGTTGCTATGATACTGAATATATTTAATTATTTATTTAGTACATGTTTAAAAAGGAAATGATCTATCACATGCAATACTTACTATGTACTAGGCTATTTTAGGCACAAGGGATAGAAGTAGAAATGATTCATTCCTTCCATTATGGAAAAACTAGAGGTAGTTTGCCATAGATATAGACATGCATTTCAAGTATTGCAATAAGTGTAATTAGTGCTATCTATCTATATAATTAACTATGGATACACTTAGGTAGACTTTAGATGCAAAATAGATTATGTACAATTTTGCACAAGTAGATTAGAAAATTAGGGGAAAAGCTGTGCTTGGTCCTGGTATTGAATAATGTTCAGTCATGAATGCACTCTTTTTGTCAGTGACTCCAAAAGAAGTCTAACATATGGGAGCTGAGTGATATTCTTATGTGTAACCATTTAATTATAGCTACACTTTGAAAATATTCACCTATCTACTTCACTTTCTTCTTTAGGTTTAGCCACGATCATTGAGAAAGCAAAGTGAAACATGAAGGATTAAAATTCTTACCCTCCTCAATAGAAAATTGTGATTGTTGCTTTAAAAAAAGAAGCATTTTTTAAAACTAGGGAAGATATTTATTTTAATAATGTGGTAGGTGAAAATAATCAACTCAAGGTTTATGGAATAATAATATGAAATGTCTTTCCTAGTATACAAGGGTTGTTTCCTATAGTTTAAAGAACTTAATTTTTGCTTCTTAGTTCTTCTATTCCTTCTGATTACTTGATATAGAATTATTCCAATCCTACCTCAGAATTTACAGTACTTTTCTATCTTTTCTTCTTCCCTCCTTTCTTTCCCTCCTTCCCATGAGAACAAAATGGTGTCCATTAGTATGAAGGTTGCAGTTCTTTAAGTGAATCAGGTGTGTCTCAACAATAGTTCTCTTCCCTTCTCATTAATCTTGGGTAAAAGCAAGTCACAAACATTTTTACACAGATGGAAAATGCATGAGAATAGACTAAATTGCTCATCTTTGACCTTCAGTAATTTTTAATATCCAAGAAAAGTGAGTAATATTCCAATTAACACCCTTTGGAAACTGCCACTGATGAATGAGCCTCACATTCACTTGAAGGTGTATCATACTCGGTGCATACTATGCAAGCAATCTTTTTGTCAGGGAAAATTGAAAGGTACCAAAAAACACACAGAGTAAATGACTGTGAAGTCATTTCAAAGGCATCTCAACCCTTTGATCTCACTGTGGTGAAGACCAAAGTCTCATTTGGCCAGGGAGTAAGGAGATCCCTGACATGGGTCTGTGGATGCAGCTCTTTGGAACAAGAAGAAAAGCTTAGCAAAATATTCCTTCTCTGTCCACTGTGCTCAAAAGGAAAGAATATGTATCATTTCAGGTGAAATCACAGAACCTTACCAGTGGTTTCATATTGGATTTTAAATATCCTCTCAACACATATTTACAATAGAAACTATAATAATAATAAAAAATCACGTAGCACCAAACATTCCTCAGAGTGGTTATTTGAAGGGATAACTGCATAGCCGTGGCATAATTCTACTAAAATAAAAATATATAATTGGCCCTTGACACCCCCCTCCCCAACTGCCTACAGCAGCTGTGTGCTTCCCCGGCTGAACTGAGAAAGGGCACCGTGCCCAGTGGCAACCCAGGCAGGCATGCCTGAAGGTGCTGCCCTCCATCCCCAGCACAGAGTAGGATGTGGGCAGGAGCTCAGCTGGGTGGGATAAACGTGCTGGGCAGATTTCCAGCTCCTTCAGAGTCAAGTCTCGACAGTGCAACTTCATTAGTTTTATTAGAGCATCATCAAGTCCCTAAATGTCACATGGAGCCCTATTCAAATATCAGCAAAGAAATATAATCCAAAGACAAACATACCTTGTTTGGTGATTATTTTATGTTTATAAATATTCACATCCTGGCTCTCCTCCATGAAAAACATGGAAAGCATAGAGAGCTGATGATTCTTAATCCCGTCAGTCACTGATTTCTTGGGAACTCAATTACCTCATGTTGCAAAGAGAGGCGATGTTAAGTTTAGTTTTAGACTAGCCGCTTCTGACAAAGTTCCATTAGGTTAAGTTCTGAGACTCTAACGAGTTAATATCACAAGAGTCAAAGTGATACACCAGGCCACATTAGCCTTTCTGGCTATTCCAATAGCTAAACATGATTTGGTCCCAACTTTTCCATTTCTCTGCTGCTGCTATAGTTAATCTCCTGATTGAACTGGTATAATATTCTTGTAACCAATCTCATTTCAACTCCCCAATCTGTCCTCTACATCTGCGTTTTCCAAAGTGTGTTCCTGGAAAATCTAACTCTATGAGATATTAAGTGGGGGGGAAATCTAAAGGTTTTAGTAATGAAATAGGTTTGAGAAAAGTTGCACATTCCTTTTCTTAGGAAAACAAAACAAAGATGAGCAAGTTAAAGATTTTGAGAAGTCCTAAAAACAGTTTCAATATATTTAACCCATCGTTTTCCAAAGCTTATTTGACCAGAAATCATTTTGAGTCATGACTTAATATACCAAGGGCCCTAGAAACTTTCTTTGCAAAACATTGCTATATATTTGTGTTAAAGTGATCACATTAAGATGTAAAATGAGTGTGGCACGATTGTGCTTAAATGTTGCACTGACTATCCATTTCCCAAAGGGTCAAGTTCAAAACTACTCAGGAGGGATACAAGACCCTTCATGCTTTTGTCCCTGGTTCTATCTCAAGCTCATTTCCAAACTCTTCTTTATGTATACTCTGCCTATTTCCTAAGAATACTCTGTTCTCTAAGACCTCCTATGCAGAGCTCTTTGTCTAGGTTCCTTTTCCACCTTCTGCAAGTAGAAAATCCCTACTCAGCCTTTAGATCCAACTCAAGCATCACCTCCTTTTGGAATATTCCCTTGGCCAACACTCCTAGCCAACCCACAATCAGCAAGATTTCTGTGCTTGTCCTCCAGGCTTCTGGAACACCCCATGCACAGGTGTGTACCTGTATAGGTTGTTTGTATTGTAGTTTTTATGCATATATTCTCCACTGCACTTCAAACTTTTTAACAACAGGGCTGTGTTATATTTGTACTAGTATCTTTTAAAAGTGGATTAAAGTAAGACTTTAGTAAAATGTGTTAAAAGAACAAATGGATATTTGAAGAAAATTGGCTAATACATAATTATAATAGTAACTGGAGAGAGTTAGATTGAATTCTTTTGAATTCAATCAAGAGATTAGATTGAATTTAATCAAAAGAGAGAGAGATTGAATTTTCATGAATTCTTTTTGGGAAGCAGGGATATGTAGAAACTATTTTAATTGTTTAGGCTGTTGGATTTACTTCTTACATTTAGGGCTTTAATTCATATTCTTGTGAGCTGATCCTATCTAGGCAAATTTATGAAAATTCTATGTGAGTTGAAGGAAAACTCACAGATCTCACTGTCCGGTTATTCAGACATATAGACAATTAAAGCACACTCTGATAAGGTCTGTTATTCACTTTGCACTGGGTATTTGGGGAGCCCAGAGGATACGAATGTAGCCCTCTGCTGTGGAATGTGAGCACTGTAGTGGTCAGGAGAAGCATCCAATAGGCAGTAATATCTATGCATAACCATGGGGTGGATTTAGTTCACCCATACTTGGTAGAGACAAATGCAAAATCTGAAGAGGAATTTGCATCTTAGGAGAATGCTGAATGCAATGTTGGAAGTAAGATCAATGTTTTCATTAGCACAGAATCCTCAAGCAAAGCCAAAGCCAAAGCTAAAATATAACTCTGCTGCAATATAATGGAGTGTCTTTGCTCAATACCCTTGTTTATCTTTCTGCACTAAAGTGATAAATGAATTTGTAACTGCCTTTGAGATTTCATAACTCTCAGAAGCAATGCTTTTGTTTTTTTAAAATAATTTTGAAAGAAAAATAAAATATTCTAGAGACCATGTAGGCAATGCTTAGAATGCTTGGGCAAACAAATGCATCTCTTCATGATTAATTATGAAAGAAAAAAGAAAGCTTGCCTTCTATCCATTTTCTTCCAATATTGTTTTTTTTTTTCTTTCAGCAAACTGAACATAGTTCAATAAGGATATCACCTTAAAAATATTTCTCAGTGATGACAGTGTTTTGTAGCATGTGATTCAAGCCCTCCTGATTGGTGATATATGCTGCTTTTTGGCTTAAAGATGGTGTTACTGAGCTGCCATTAGTCATTTGAGCACTTTAAATCCTTTCCTGCATGGAGAAGGGCTATACCAAGCCATCTGATCAGTTGCTTTCATGAAATGTGAGACACTTATGTTTCTCTTCAACAAAAATATATGGAGCTCTACTCTGTGTTAAGTATTGCATCAGAGATACAATGATGAATGGAGATGGTTCCTGATATTTCATGGGGAAGAAAAACAAATGAATTATACCACGGTATAATTTTCTTCTAGGAGTAAAGATGGGATGCTATGGAAATACATAGTAGAGCACCTAATCCAGCCTTGGGAAACATTGGAATGAGGAGAATTCATCAAGGCAGCATACACCAATAGATTAGCTAACTGACCAGGTGGGCTAGATGTCCAGTTGTGGCTGGGTTATATAGTTCTTCTCTTTGGACCTGTTCAATTTCTTGGTCTTGTTAGAATGATGCTAACCTCGCTTCTTACTCCAGTGACAATGCACAATTATATCTATTAATGAAAAAGTAGGAATTGTTTCTTCTTTCATGTCTAACAAAATATATGTTTTAGCACCTTTTATGAGAAATGTAAATTACTTTACATATAACTGGAAGTCTTTTCATTTGAATGAGACATTCAACAAAAATGTAAATGAAAGATAAGCAAATTCTCACTGTAATGACAACAATGCAAATTGATGGGGGAAGTGGTGATATCTAATGCACTCTTTCTTCCCCCTCCCCTGTCTCTTTTCAGTAAAGATATTGAGGCATGGAGGAACATGATTTATGTATTCAGATTTATACCTTTAGCTATCATCCCATTGGCAATGAGTTTTCTTAGTTCAACTGAATAATTATGATAAAATTTACATTTATAATCACTATTATAGTATGATTAATTATAAATATATTAGGTTTAAACATGACATTGCCATTTTATAGGTAAAACATAGTTGAATATTGGCAGTTTTGGATGGTTCAAATTAATATTATTAGTATGATTATTATATATTTAAAATAAAATATATCATAATTAATAAATAATAAATAGTAATATTTAATAACTAATAATAAATAGCAATATTTATTATTTATTACTGAGGAGGTATTTGTGGAAGTACTTTACCTCAGAAGCAGGTAATAAAGGGGCACATTTTTTGTAGAGAATTTTAAAATAATAAAAAACAGACTGACAAAAAAATCAGCCTGTTTTTTATTATCACCCTGAGCTGGCAATTCTCAATAATGTCAGATATAAAATATTCCTCCTCCGGATATCTTTTGTCAGTCTGAGCTCCAAACAATTGCTATAGTCAACTGTTGATATGTATATCAACACACATACTTCAAATGAGCACATTTTTTTCTACCCTTAAATAAACCTTGCATTCTATGTGGAAGTTAATTAGGAGAACTCCTGTTACAGTCAGCCTCCACCCTGCAGACTGAGGGTGCATGTTAATCCCTAATGGCTCCAAATCTTTTACACTTGCCTTGGCACAATCCCTGTGGCTCTTTATGTTCTTGTCTTTAAACAGCAGGTTCTATGTAAACAAGAATAGGATAGGGGTTATAAAGTGCAAAGAAACAGAACTTGAGTTACTTCAATTCTGTTACTTTTTCTAAAGCAATGAATCAAATAGTACGGTGGAAACAGGAGTGAAAACAAATTGTTGTATGTCCATATGATTGAATACTTCTGGAATGAGCTATCGATATATAAAATAACATGCATAAATTTCAAAATAATTATGCTAAAAGAAACCATCAGAAAAGAGCAGATATTGTATGATTTCATTTATATGACATTCTGGAAAATGTAAATTAAAGAAAAGCAGGTCAGTGGTTGCCTGGGGATAGGGGTGGATAGAAAGGATGGGGGGGCAGAGAATTACAAAGAGGAATAAGGGGTGCTGGATACAGTCATTGTCTTGGCTATGTTCTATGTCAGCAGGGACTATTTTGCTCTCTTTATCATTTATAGACACCATTGCAGCACTTGAGATAAAAAAGCAAATAAATCGCCAAGCAATAGAATTAGAAGTAACTGTGGCTTTCCATCCTTGTCATCAGAATATTTCTTAGCGTCTCAAATCCTCTAGCTCAGAAGTGGGGAACCTGTGGCCACATGTGGCCTTCTGGATCCTTGAGTGTGGCCTTTTGACAGAATCCAGATTTTACAGAACAAATCCTTTTAATAAAGGGCTTCTCTAATACCTGGGATAAGCATTTCCCCTTCCCCATACTGCACGTACCCAGGTCCAGAAAGCACTTGTACACCTTGTGGCCAGTACTCCACTTTCCTGTTAGAGGCTATGGCTCACCTGACCTGCCTCAAACCAGGCTGATGTCAACTCAACCCCTCTGCTCACGCTTCTCAGATTCTGATTACTATGGATATAATTGCCTATTCCCTTATCTACATTTCCCATTTTGCTTGGGGAGGGGCAGGAACAAGTCTACCTTGCACACCGTTGTGTTGCTAGCAGTGTTAAGTGTGCAGTAGGCACCCAATAAACATTGCTAAATGAATCAATGGATGGATGAAAGAATAAATGAATGAATCTTTTCTATATATACATTGTTCTATTTCCAAACATGTGGATTGCCTTCTTGGTGTTTCACCAATATTATGTCAATTGGCATCCATAACAATCAAAACCAATGAACAAAAAACAACTCAGTTGGTACAAATGTTGTCTTTATCCCACTGAGATTTATATGATCTCCATGTATTATGCCAGGGTTTTAATTTATAAAGGTGACTAAATGATGACATGGTGAGGTTAATGCCAATGAAAGAAGGTTTTACATACTCACAGTGCCTTCCTGGAAACAAGAAGCAAAGCTTGGCAGACATGGGCTCATGGGAAAGACACCAGAGTAGCAGTGAGGTAAAGGTTTAGGCCACAGCCTTTACTGGGGTTTCTGCAGGAAAGGCAAGATGGGGCAGGGTGAACAGCTTAGTATTGGCTGTTTTGAATAATTCTGGTGGGCTTTGAGCTATAGTGATGGTCTCTAGTTGCCTGGCACCTGGTCCCGGGAAGGTTAAGGCAGAGGAATATCGCCTCCCAGGGTATGTGAGCCAGATAGAGGAGATATGGCTCTAGATTGTTCAGTTCGTATATCACAGACATGCTCCTAAGTCTTCTGTTATCTTTTAGAATTGACTAGCCTTAAGAGTGGAAGTCTCTCTCCAGCCAGAAAGGATTTTTAAGATGTCAAAACATCTCACTATACAGAAAAAAATTTTTAAATATTTACAATTCACTTCTCAGTAGCTCCAGAGACCCCAAAGCAGTGAAATCTATCATCCCTCCACACATTCAAAAATGCCATTCAAGAAGCTGTACCACTTTGCTCTCTTTTGATATTGGAAAGTTTTCTAAATAGCCTCTCAGTAATTTTATTTGACAAAATGGAATATCACGTAAACACAATAAGGTTTCAAATTGTGAGCTAGATTTAACTTATGAAGGACCACTTCAAAATGTAAGGGTAACTGGAATGTTTTTAGAGACATGTCTCTCTTTAAAGATGACTTCCAAGTATATTGGTTTATTTTCTAAAATTGAAAAAGACTAAAGAATCAATTTTAAAGTCATACAGCAGATAAAATATCTCTTGGGAAATTAGTGTAGCTTGGTGGAGGGCATGGCAACACCAGAGAGATCCTGTACTCCCTTTTATGTTTCCTGGGTGAAGTCATCTTGCCTACCTCTGGGCTTCTGGACTGTCCTCCAGCTCTTCTAACCCCATTTCCCCCACCCATGCCCCACCCCATGAGGTGAATATTCATCTCTTATAAATCAGCTCAAGAATCACTTTCTCTAAGAAGCCTCTCTGGACACTGACCTTCCTTCAACCCAAGTATACCCATTCAATTGAGCTCTCTTCTTTGTGTCTCTGCAGTTGCCAACCATAGTAGCTTTAGCATATCCTGTACATCTCTCTATTCTACCATAAAATAGGCCCTTAAGTGTAGGTATACAATTTTATATGATACTGCATCATCAGCATTTTCAACAATGCTCAGCACATTGTAGGTATTTAATAAATGCACTTGGAAAGATTCTGTATAGTTGCCACACTCCCACAAGTCCCTAATGTAACTCCTTTTCTTTTTAAAATATTTTCAATTCATTTTTGCAATAATTTTAAATTTATAGAAAATTTCTAAGTTAGTACAGTTTCTGTATACCCTTCATCTAGCATCTCCTGTGTTCACAACTTGCCTCACCATGATACAATGATTAACGCTAAGAAATTAACATTGGTATAAGAATATTAACTAACATATGGATTTTGTTTGGATTTCATCAGTTTTCCATGGAAAAATTTTGTCCTTTTTTTTTTTATAAAATCCACCCCAGGACCTGATATTATATTTATTTGCCTCCTCCAAACAATGATAGTTTCTCTGTCTTTCCTTATCTTTTATGACCTTGACACTTTTGAAGAGGATTGGCCAGGTATTTTGCAGAATGCCCCACAATTTGGATTTGTTTGATTTTTTTCTCATGATTAGATTGTAGTTACAATCTAACTGGGGGAAGAAAACCACAGAGATGATGTGGCAGTCTTATCAGGGGGAACATAACATCAGTATGACTCATTCCTGGGGATGTTAATCTTGATCTTTTGTCTAAGGTGCCAACTTCCAGGTTTCTCCATGCTAAAGTTATTAACTGATCTAGCTCTTCCTCAATAATAGATTCTTAATAAATATTTCATTGCTTTATTTAACAGCGGTCCTTGCTTCCATAGTAGGCCAGATAGATCTATTCTAGGTTCTGGAATATAATGATTAAAAAAAAGAGAGAGATCTCTAAATCCCTTTATCAAGTAGTAATAGTTTATATTCTAGTAGGAGAGACATAATAAATAAGATAAATATGCAAAATATGGGATATAAAGATAGAAATACATGTTACAGAAAAAAAAAGGTGGTGAGAGCTGACATTTTAGGTGAACTTGTCAGGGTAGTCCTTCCTGAGCAGTGAGAGACTAAATGTACTAATGTACTATGGCCAGACCATATATAAAATAGAAATCAGAAGCACAATTTGCAGCAGCCAACCTAGGAGAACAACCTTCTTATCTACAATAAACAGCCCAGGAAGCCAGCCTGGTCTATGTCAGACCTGTGAGAGGTCAGACTGCTATCTTTAGTAACAATCCAGGAAGCCAAACAATAACCCTTTAAACAGTCAGCCCAAAATAACCAGGACGGTTTCCCTAATTTTTGTTCCCTCTCCCAATGTAGGACCAACTACAAAAAGCCAAATATGCACTCCTAACCAATCATATGGGATGCCTTACTTCTGGGTAGCCTGCCTGCAGCTTCCCTGCACCTATAGCCTCCAATCAGGGCACACTGAGCCTTCCCTCTTTCCCACTTTTAAGCTTTCCCGCTTCTCTGTCTATCTTTGAGGCATTGCCAAAACACAATTATGATGGCTGACTCCCTGGCTTTATCAAGTTCTGAATAAATAGCAGTGACCTGTTCTCATTTGGTTGATCTTTGTTTATTTCCATGTGAGGTGACATTTGAGTAGTCTTGGAAGAAGGACTTGATGCCATGATGATATCTGGGGAAGAGCATTGCAGGCAGAGAGAAAGGCAAGGGCAAAGGCCCTGTGGTAGAAATATCGAGGAGGCCAGGCTGATGGGCTGAAGCAGAGTGAGAGCGGGAGGATAGCAGGATAAAAGGCCAAAAGTGCAATAGGGGAAAGGGAGCAGATCATAAAGGACCATTCAACACATGGAAAGGGCTCTGGATGTCACTGTGCATGGGATTGGAAGCCACTGAGGATTTTGAGCACAAGAGTGTCATGTCTTAATTGACTTGGCATTTTAATAAGATTGCTCTTGCTGCTGTGTTTTGGACAAACTAAACACAGACACAGATGAAAGCAGAGAGATAATCTGAGAGGCTGTGTGCTCACTTGGGTGAAAGATGATGGTGGCTTAGCCAGGGTGGTGGCACTGAAGCTGGTAAGAAGTGCTCTGGTTCTCGATACATCATGAAGACTTAGCTGTTGGGATTTGCTGATGGCTTATGTATGTAATATGTGATGTGTGAGAAAGAGATCGTGTCAGTCTTCACTACTCTTGACCTGAGCAACTGGAAGAACATATGTGACTTTTACTGAGATGGGGAGGACTACAGGAGGAACAAGGGTTGGGGGACATACCAGGAACTCAGCTTTGTATATTTTAGGATTTGGGCATTGAGTAGATATCCAAATAGAGATGTGGGGTGAGGAGTTGGACATAGAAGTCTGATATTCAAGAAAAAGCTTCCTACTAAAGGTGTAAATCTGTGCAGCATCACTGTTTAAGAGGTCGTCAGAGCCCTCAGAATGGATCAGGTCAACAGCATAATGAGTGTAGACTGAAGATACCAGGCCAACGACCGAGCCCTGGAGCACACCTGTACTAACCAGCAAAGAAGATGGAAAGGGAGGCCAGAATGGCATGAGGAACATCCCTGTTGATTCAGTGGTGGTCCAAGGAAGTTATTTGTTCTCTACTGATGGAAAAGATGATGGGCCATTTCCTTAATGGCTCCATACCCTGCTGTAGAAAGGGAAGGATGTCTTTCTGTGGCCGAGTTAGTCCAAAGGATTCCCTGAGGATATCAGGGACACCATTTGTCAGGGCACAGGCAGGATCATGATTTATAAAGAGTAAGGGAAAAAGTATGTTTATTTTATGAAAATGTATCTGTTAATTTTCTACAATAGCTCTATGATTTGCATGTGGCTTCACTAAAATCCATATTGAAACTTAATGCCTATCATGGTGGTGTTAGGCCACCACAGGGCCTTTTAGGAAGTGATTAAGTCATGAGGATTCCGCCCTCATGAGTGGATTAATGCTTTAAAAAAGGCTGGAGGGAGCTAACACAGGCCTTTCTTTGCTCTTCTGGTCTTCTGCCATGTGAAAACAGAGCATTTGCCCACATCCCCTTGCCATTCTCCTTCCACCATGGGAGGATGCAGTGTTCAAGGTGCTGTCTTGGAAGTAGAGATTGGGCCCTCACCAGACACCAAACCTGCCAGCATGTAGACGTTGGGTTTTCCGCCTCCAGAACTATATGAAATAAATTTCTGTTCTCTATAAATTACCCAACCTGTGGTATTTTGTTATAGCAGCACAAATGAACTAAGACAAATACAGAGTGAAGGCAAAAAGATTGTGTGTTTGTACATAGAGTGGTTTTGTTCAGAGACCTACTTCCCCAAATGTTTCCTACTCCCTGTAACTCCTGCTAAACTGGGATCGCATCATGGGGTCGTCTCTCTCCAGCACTCCTCAGGCAACCCAGGGGTCTTTCTGGGGATGATCTGGGTCAGGGCTGTTTGCAGCCTCGCTGCTTCCCTGCTGCTTCTTCTCAGGAGGTCCTGCCGGCATCAGCACCTGAGATCTTTTTAGCTATTACTTCAAACTCCCTAGATGCACCAAAAACTGTGATATCAAGTTATATCCAGGGGAAGAAAAAAGTTTACTCCTCAACTAAATCAAAAGAGAAAAAAAAAAGAAACCTTATGAAATCAAAATTTATGGCTGCAGACTCAGAAAAGCTGGTCATAAGGCACACAGTGAATTCAAAGCACTTTGGCCAGAGGCAGAATGTAGATCTCTCCAGCAGGAACCCATGCTGCACAGCTGTTTTGTCTCTGGCAGTGGCAGATTCAACACCTGCTGGAAGCAACAGGGAACCCAAGTTCAGGAGCACAGTGTTTTCTTATTCAGAATATAAGGAAGCGCTTGGGAAGAATACAGAATATCTGCCACCAAACATTTACATCAAAATCCTTTTAAACCAACTATGAGAGCAAACAGAAATGTCCCAGCATCTGGAAGAACAAAGGATATAGTCTTGTAGGGAAATAATATTATTTGCATGAATATATAAATTCTTTGGTCAAACCTCTGTGGAGAACTCCTGAGCAAATAGAAGCAAAATAGGAAACTAAAAGCTTTGATTTTTGCCCTTTCTTTAAGGCATATTTTAATTCCTTAGACATTGAGCACAATTTCAGAAGGTTTCTTCAAGAGACAACCTTGTACCTCCTGAGGTTGTCTTCCTGGGATGAAAACCTGAGTGAATTCACTGATCCCGTCTACCAGGGGCCATGGCATCATGCCCATTGTCTTCTGTGGTTGGGAAGTGGGTTCCCACCCACTTCCCACCAAACAAAACCCAGTGGGTTCATCCACCCACTGTAGCCAGTGTTTTTAATGGTATTTTTGAGTCAAAGGCATCATCCTCACTCTTTAAGAGATAGTTTTAAAATTGAAGGAAAGGGTTCCTTGAGTATAATAGCTCAGTCCTATTTTTCTAGAAGTTTTACTTAATAGCTGTGTGATTTTATGCAAAACATAACACCTCCCTTGGCCCCATTTTCTTCAACTGTAAAATGGCAGTAATTATGTATGTTGTAAGGAAAAAAAGAGAATAAAAGTAATTTAGCATGTGAAAGAACTGAGTAAAATGCCTGGAATATACAGAAACTTAGTAAATCTTTGTTCTGTAAAGGAGTAGAAAGGCCTCGATATTTAAAAGAGACTGATCATATCCTGAGTGAGGAATAATTACAATCTAGTAAAACAAACATCTGATGGGAATGCTATTTTAAAATGAGAGCAATGGTATCTTGAAAACAAAATCCAGAACAAAATATTCCACAGATAATTAATACATTCTAATATTTTTGAAAAGCAGACACCATGTTTTGCTACTTCTGTTTTCAGGATTTAGGAGAAATGTAAATTTTGTCATTTATCATTCAGTTTCAAGACTAGACTCACCATTCCTTCCTCCTATGTTTCCACTTCTGTGACACCAAATTCACTAGGATTGAGGTAACCAGAACTGGTTGCTTTTTTTGGCTCCACTTTTCAATGCCAATTATATAGCTCATATTAAGTTTTTCTTGTCATTTTAAAATCTTAGAGAGGATAAAATTTTCAATGAATCTTTGAACTATTGAGGAACTTTTATAATGAAGTTAACAATGCCTGTTGGACAGAAAAGTTGGCATCAAATGAATCCATACCAAAACGTGTTTCTGTGTTATTGTTTGTATTAGAAAAATGGACACTTTAACGTGGACTTCCCTCTCAATTAAATCAATGTTTCTGTTTCCCGTGATTCATTCAGTAGTACTAATAGTTGCCATTTTTAGAACAATCATTATATTCCAGGCTTCATATAATTTATCTCATTTGATCCCCACCACAAACTGTGAATACTTTTAGTATCGCCATTGGACAGATGAAACCAAGTCTGATAGCTTGAGGCTCCTGAGATCAGTTCAGATCAGTAGACCAGTGGAGTGGTACAGTATAATAATAAGAAATTGGGTAGGATAAGCATAAACTTGTTAATATTTGGTCATAATCTTATTTTTTTCTTAGGTAAAAATGATAGATTATTCCCTAAGAAAAGGTTTTGATAAGGAGTAGTTAAAAAGTTAGAGTTTGGGACTTCTGCTTCCACCCATGTAGAATTAACTGCTCTGGGATTTGCCTTCCCACCATATCCACCTAGAAAACCAAACAAAATATAAAAAAATAACAACTTTCAGATATTGAACAATAGTCAGCCTAGGACTGTGATCCCGAGAGAAGGGAAGTAAATTAAGTGAGCCTGACAACCTATAATTGCTCCAGCTTAGAAGGCAGTATTGATGCATCGCACAGGGAGGAGGACCAAACAAAGCCCAGTGGTCTTAATGAGTCAAAGACACAGACATCACAATTCAGGCGGTTAGAACTTGCAGGACGGAATGCTGCAGAGGAGAAAGCTGCATGCACACACATATACGCCCAGCAAGGAAGAAAGCGTACTCTGGAAATCTTCAGTCTTTTGGAATCTTTGGCTCAATATCAGTTTGTACACGTGAAGGGTGAAACTCGGTGAGACTGGGAGGGAATGTAGTAGACAGAATAACTCCCAGAATTCACACATGGCTCATAATGTGCAGAGCATCAGGTAGAGTACTCAGGAAGATATTGTCTGAGTAATTGGGTTAAATTAGCCCTAAACAAAAGGCTGCTCTAGAGCTTCCCTAACAAAGCTTAAAAGCAAGTATTGCAAGAATCAAACTGGATCCCAGGTAAATTAACTGTGCACCAAAGTCCAACAGTATGAAATTTGCAATATTTAGCATTTAATAAAAAATTATCAAGAAAGCAGAGAAGCAAGAAAATATGACCCATAACCATAAGAAAGAAAAATCATTCAAAAGAAACATTTCCAGAAATGGCAGAGTCAGAGATGATGTTATTAGCAGATAAGGGCTTTAAAATAGATACTATAGGCTGGACACCATGGCTCATGCCTGTAATCCTGGCAATCTAGGAGGCTGAGGTGGGAGGGTCGCTTGAGCTCAGGAGTTTGAGACCAGCCTGAGCAAGAGCAAGCCCCCCATCTCTACTAAAAGTAGAAAAAATTAGCCAGTCAACTAAAAATAGAAACAAAAAATTAGCCAGGCATGGTGGCTTGCACCTGCAGTCCCAGCTACTCAGGAGGCTGAGGCAGGAGGATTGCTTGAGCCTAGGAGTTTGAGGTTGCTGTGAGCTAGGCTGATGCCATGGCACTCACTCCAACCCAGGCAACAAAGAGAGACTCTGCCTCTTAAAAAAAAAAAAAAAAAAAAAAAAAAAAAAAAAAAAAGATACTATAAGTATACTCCATATACTCAAGGTATATTGATAAACATGAACATGTTGAGAGGAGAAACGGAATACACACATATACACACACATGTTCCATATATATATATATATATACACACACACTATATATATTCCATATATAACACACATATATATTTAAAAGACCTCAATAGAACTTCTATATCTGAAATGAAAAAAATCATTTGATGGGATTAAGAGCAGATAGACACCCCCAAATAAAAGATAATTGAATTTGAATATATAACAATTGAAACTATTCAAAATTAAATACAAAAAGATAAAAAACTCTACCCTCAGCTGTCACCTCTCAGGCAGCCAGGGCCTGACCTGTGACCCGCTGCCAGCTGGCTACCACCCAGGGTGACAGAAAGAAGGCAGAGCTGAAACAGGGTCTGTCCCAGTGGCCCGTGGTCTAGGTCACCAACCTGTCCTCAATTACTGTATATTCCTGCTTCTGGACTTGAACTCTATTAAAACTGTTTTTTTAAAGAAAATGGAACTGCAAAGGATGATTCACTGCCACACCCATCAGGTGGGCTTGCCATGTTCTGTGAATCTTGAGGGAGTGGTGCCACCCACCTCCAATACCTCTGCTGCCGGCCTGCTGTTGGGGACGCCTGCAGCCTGGCAGGGGCCGCGGCCAGACACAAGCTCGGTGTTGATGTTGTGCGGGCCACCAGGCTGGGCCTGCTGTCGCTGTCCAGGGCCACGTCTGGCACTGTGGTTGTAAAGCTATAGGACCGTTTTTAATAAATAGAGAATTATTAATAAAAAAAAAGGATAAAAAACTGGAAAAAATAAATGAACTGAGCATTAGTGATCCTTTGAGACGGTGGGGAGAAGTGTCTCTGAAGAATAAGATATGGAGGGGATTTCGTGGCCCCTAAAACTAGAAGGTGGATCTACATTTGAGTGCTCAAAAAGTGTCAGAAACATACATATTTCTTCTCTCATTTCTGTTTGCTCCTGAATTTTGGCTTCTTTCTATGGGAAGGCTCCCCCCCCGCCCCCCCCCCCCCCCCCCCGATATAGGAATGGCCTTTAACAATCACATATTCATACCCTTCCTGTTTAGCCATCCCAGGAGAAAGGGACAGCTCTTCTCAGCATGTATGAGTCAGTCACTCCAGAGAAGGACTCTGATCTGCCCAAGTTGAGTCATGTGTGTCCCTGGCATGGTTCTCTTTGTCAGAGTGGTGAAGGATACTGACTTACCTAACCTGGATCATGTGCCACACACGTGCGAGACTCACAGCCTGCAGGACCACGTGGAATGTAAAGAGGAAAATTCTCCAATGGTGACATAACAGCAATAATAAGGATACCAGAGGAATAAAAATAATGGGTGTTCAAATTACTTTTCTTCAGATTCAGCTCATCCAAGGACTTTTTGTGCAAACTATGTCCTCTGAAATACTCACACTGCATTGGCCAATGTATTTCCTAAGGCCTTGTGCATCACCTGTGTCCTTGTGTTGAGTATGTTGTTTATTTCTTGTTCTGATTCATATGAGCTTTTCCCTCCAGCTAGATATTAAGGCCCTCAAGAGTAGTGACTATGTCTTATATATTTTTTAATCTCTCCCAGTGGCTGGCAGAGTGTCACTCAAATGGTAGCAGAATAAATGTTTGTTTTGATGACTCTGTTACAGGGATAGTCAAATACTCCCATTAAGCTTAGGAGAAATTAGACTGAGTAAATACCCTCAGCCTGTGTCATCATGAAAGAAGTATAAAGTGTTCATTAGAAACTAATTTGTAAGCAATTTGCAAATGAAAAACTGGTTTCTTTTTTTCCCTTTCTTTACTTGTCAGGATCCTAAAAGCTGTGATAAAAATGTCAAGGGGTAAAAGGTAGCTTCTTACATTTTCTTGGAGCCCAGAGGCTTTAAGCTCAGATAGGGTATGTGGGTGCCTATATGATGGGATTTCATGGGCAGTTTAAGTCCCTCTTGTCCTAAATATCTTTCTTGGTATACTGAAAAATCCCTCAATTCAAAGTAAATTATACTGTGCTTCTCAAAGAGTCCTTTAAAATGCAAACACTGAAGGAGGAGGGATACTATTATCCATTATCATCTTTGCTTAAATTTATTTCTCCCAGTAGCTTTGATCATTTAACAGAGCCCAGAGGGGAGGGAAGGGGTGGACGAATAGAGATGTTGTCTGGCTGATGCAGTGGTGGGCATGTGGATGTTGGGCTAGTTGTGGGGGCTGGATGGGGGGGAGCTGTAGAACCTAGTGCTTTAAGCACTTTGTACAGCTGGGGAAAATGTGTATATTAGACATCTGAGGGGCCATATATCTTAAAAAGACATATAAAACAGGGAAAGTGCTCTTCTCATCACTCTTGTGTAGACAAAAAACCATTTTCATTTTAGTATAGCTATGATGGGAAAACAAAATGAAAATAAAGCAAACATGAAAGCACAGGGACAAATGTGGGCTTTGTTCCCTTTTTCTAAGACAACATCTGGTCATGGATTAGCAGAGCCAGAATGCATTACCAGTTAGGGGCCTGTGGGCCCCACCTCCTCAGCCTCCACCTGTCTTGGATACTTGGCCCCAAAGTCATGATTTAGCCCTGGGTACCCTCTTCCTACCTGATTCTGTCAACTTTCATTTCTGTAGCCTTAGAGATTGAAGGCAGAGTTTAGTTTTTACTGACCAAGGTACTACATTTATTCAATTCTTCCCATTTAGAGAAAGAAAATGGGAAAGAAATGCTACAATATGGATTGTAAGATTTTAGCTGGAGGTATTGATTGTAAGAGTCATGTCAATTATAAAGATTTAAGCTGCAAAAAAAAAATGTGCATCTCAGAGTTAAGAAGACATAGTAATAAATAATAGTAGAAGGCCCATGTGGCCCTTACTGGGTAGATGAAGAATTCTTTTGGAACTGGGAGCTTTCACATAATCATGGAGAAGACAGGTACAGAGAGGATCCTCTACCTCTCAAATATAATAGCATGTTTACTCACAGAGGTGAGAAATAAAAATAAAATCCTATACCCCTACAGACTGAATGTACTCCCTCTTGGCTAAGGGAACTACAAAGGAACCTTAAAAACTGAGTTGCCAGCCATCATGGGACAGGAGGTTGGACACACCTCTTTGTACCCGCCTCCCTTGATAACCACTACTAGACTTTCTTTCCTAAGGATTAAACAGAAACCAGTCCTTCCTAAAGACTTACTCCACAGCTTATTTACACAACAACTAACCAACATTCCTTCCTGATAAGAGACCAAGGCCATGGACCATGGACTGTTTCTGGCCAGTTTACAGAAGTTGTGCACAGGATGCCTCTGTGTCTTCCCTTTCACCTTATGACACACACAGCCCAATTTCAATGCATTTAAATGTTAAGTGTCCACCCCAAAGTGAACATGGTACTATGTAACATGTACGCTTGCTTACTATGCATGTATATATCCCTGTCATGAATATTCATAGCCCCTCCCATAACCTAGTGACTATGTAAACTTAGCTGATCATTCTGCATAAATTCCTGTCTTACCCTATCCTCCCTCAAAGTCTTTGCTTTTGATCTTTGTCAGAGGCTACTGTTTCTGACCTATCAGGATGGCCAGCCTGCAGGTTGTAACCTTTTATAAGAAACAAAGTTCTCTCCTCTAAATTTATGAACCCTGTGATTCATACTCCTTCATGAAAACAGTGGCTCCTTAAAAGGGCCATAAGGTTTAGCTGATTCAAGCGAAACTGACTGAGACGGATGGAGGGAAATGAAAAGTCAATGACAGAGGGTACACCAAAGAAAATCCTAAACACACTGTGCTTGGATCACACAAGATTTTTGGAAATCGGGCTCGCTCACATCTTCAGGGCCCAGTGCAGAGCCTCCATATCAAAGCTTGCTTTAGCAGCCTCAAAGCTAGGACCCCAACATAATGACTGAGTGCCCAAGAGGAGAGGCAGGGAAGTCCCCTCATCTTCCAGCGCACACAGGCATCCTCTGCTTGGTAGCCTCTCAGTTCCTCCAGGCTGGCTCTCTGACAGTCACTGAATATTCCGTTGGTGTTACTAAGTGATTCTGTTCCATCTTAATCATCTATTTGGGGACATAGTATATTGCATTCCTCATGATTTCTAGGGTATCTTTTGCTCTTATTTGTAAATAGCTTTCAGAAACCTGAAATGAAATTGCATTTACTTTTCATTTCCCTCCATTGGTCTGAGTCAGCTTTACCTGGAATCAGCTATACCTTCTGGTCCTTTTAAGGAACCATTATTTTCATGAAGGAGAAAACAGGATCACTCTGCAGGACATAAAGGGAATGAGTAGGAGGGAGGGGAGAGCCACTGTCCCCATGCTCCTCACATGAGCACATTTCCACCATTCCTTTTTAGTTATGAAAATGTGTACCAGTTCGGTTATCTCAGATTAAAATGCTTAAGTATAATTTTCTTGCACACATTCTAATTTGGTTAGGACTGGGCCTGTCACAGTCTCTATTCCTTTCCCTGCTCTCTAATAGCTTCTCTCTCTAAATTGTTTCCTATCTTGTAGGACTCAGGTACTCACATTAGCCTTGCACAATTTCAGCTCAGAACAGAGGGAAGGAAATCACCAAGGTAACGCCTGCTGCCCACACTGCAGTTTGTGTGTGTGTGTTTTGATAGAAATAACCAGCAGATAGGCTGTTCTCCCTTAATGTCTCTAACAGGTTAAATGTTCCAAAAATTCTCTTTTTTCTTAAGCAAGTAGGGAATTTAACCTGAGGCACAAGGGAAGAAGGCAATGCTGGGTGTGAATGACTTAGGAGGAACAGACTACAAAACAGCATTATCCAACAGAAGTGCAAAATCAACAAAACTGCTTTCTTTGGTGTGGATCTGTGGATATCTGAATGCAAGGTATAGATAAAATTTATAAACAGAGACACATTATCAGTATTTTCAAAATCTTTATTTCAGATATTTGACCCCAAGGCTTTTGTTTATATTACAGATGGAAACAGGGCTGACCTGAGATATTAGAAAAAGCAGTTGTCACTGCTCTGGCTCCCTGTAGGGACACCCCTGCTCCTTAGCTTCTGCTCCCCCTCATGTCTTTAGCACCTTCTTTCTATATTGACTTGCCCTGGGTGCAGTGTTCCTCAGAGCTCATGCCCTTGTCTCTCTCTTTGCCCACCACACTTCTGTCTAGGGGTACCCATGTGATGGATGTCCCATTCTTTCAGTGCTTTGCTCTCTTCTTTTTAGGCAGCCAAAGACAACAACGTTCCTCCCAGGTAACCTTCTGAAGATAGGTTTTATTGACTCATAGAAGGAAGTAATGCCATCATTGAACTTAAAGAAGCTCTTAAGAATTTGTAGGCTGGTCTGTGGAAAGAAAGAAGACAGAACTAACATTTAGGAGACCTAGAAAAGAATCCTGATATTGCTAACTTGCTGCAAATGTGAACAAGTGATTAACTTATCTGAGCTTCAGCTTATTCATCTTTATAATATGGTTATTAATTTGCATTTCATAAAGATGTTGTAAAAATAAATTAGATGTGTTTTACAAATTGCCTATTTACAGGACCTGGTACAAAGGGACCTACTTTACATTAACATTGGAGACATGCTATTTATCTGGTTTCCTAACTTGATATCAGTCGTGTTTGCCTAGTGAATTATTTTCAGTGCCATTATAGGTTTGAAAATGCTTTTCAAATGATAAAGTATCATAACAGTATAAAATAGCACAGGATCCACTGGGTTATAATAAGATTGAATTCCTCCTCCTCCTCTCCTTCTCCTTCATTACTACTTATCAAGACAAATACCTAGAAGTCACTGTTGAATCCTATCTTTCATTCCCAGCATCCAATCAACCAGTGAGCCCCATTGACTCTAATTCAAAATACACCCTCTATGCATTGACTCTTTCACCACCATTGTTGTCACCCCCAATCTTAGCCACCTTATACCCCTCTACAAGTCTCTCTGTGGGCATTCTAGACCACTACTGCTGCAGCCACCATTTGGAGAGAGTCCTTTTACTCACAAACAAATGCATTCTTTACTGATCCAATCTCTCTAGAATGTAGATGGCACCTTATCTGTCTTGCTCACTATGAACCCCCGAGGATGGAGAATGTTACTGAACACATAGAGGGGCTCAACAAAGACTTATGAATGAATTATATTCATTAATCTCCTCTAACAATAATCCCATGGGCCAGGGGAGGCATTATTAGTACTTCTCTTTCTTTCACATTTCATTGAACATGTTTACTGGATTTTCTCCTAGACTTTTTTTTTTTAATCTTACTTTTTCATTACCAGATTTTCATTTCATTTTTTTTTTAAATCTTACTTTTTCATTACCAGATTTCAGTGGGTGATGACTAAAGTTTTAATTTGCCATAAACATACCAAACAATTAATCTCACTGTTTAATTTTAGGATTCTAAAGATCAGTATGTTATGTCCTACTCTCTGTTTGCCAGTATTCTGAGGATAAATGCAAATAGGTTCTGCTCTTATGCAATTTGAAAAGAAGAGATTTGTTTTATTAACCTGTTAACCATAGGTGACATCTTATTATAACAGTAATTTCTATTTCTATTGTCATTGTTCTCATAGCAGCCCTTTTCATTTGCATCTACTTTACATTAACACTGTAGACTGTATTTATCATATCAGAGAGTATATTTAGAAACCAAGTGGGCCTTACAACCGCATGTTGCTACTACTGGATTGGAGTAAGGTAGCCATTACAAAATTTTAGAAAATCAAATATTTGTGTTTGGGCTCTTTAATTATTTTCTTTCTTATCTAAATGATCTTCATAAATGACCATTAGGGCACATGAATCAAAATCAATGCAACATTAACTTAGCGAAGGCAGAGTAGAATTGAATTGAGTGGCTGATGTGCTAGACTAACAAGAAATGTGTGAGAAGTCATCCAGATACAATGAGGTCATTTCCAACCCTTACCCACATTCCCCAGATGCTTAAGATTGTAGCTTGATGTTTTTATCTTTCTTGTGTGAAAAAGGAATTGATGACACTAAAACCTATCAACCCTGAATTGTTGGATAAGTGTGAAATTCAGTTAAGGCTCATTGGGTCAGGTTCCAAATAATAAAATGATCATCAGTGCCCTTGAGATGGAAGCAGGATGGAGTGAACTCAATTTGCTACTAAATAATATTTGCAGGGCTATGGGGATGTGTCAATAGGTAAGAGGGGATGCTCATCTTTGACTATACATCCCCCGATACACACATACAGCAAAACCGTAGTGGTGTTACTTTACTAATATCCCCACCTACAATTTTTTGGGTTGATAAAACACAGACATTTGCACCTTTGCTTGTCCTAAAGGCTATGACTATGAGATTCTTAGCTGTTTTGTGTAGTTTATACAATGAATAAGAATTACATTTATAATTGAAAAGCAAGGGAATACAGTCTTTAAAATTATGAAGAATAGCATTTATATTTTTTAGCCATTAATTGCCTCAATAAATCACAGTTTCCATTGAAAATCCAAGAAACACAATGCTAATAGATGAAACCATTTAACTCCTAACTCTTTCTAAGCTAATAATATATTTTATAAACTTTAGGTTATCACGTCTTTTTATAGTATTTAAAATTGAAGTATAATTTACTTGCAGTGAAATATGTTGATTTTAGGAATATAATTTGATTCATTTGAAAAATGTACATGCCCTGCTATGTAATATACACCCTGCTGTGGTTTGAGTGTGTCCTACAAATTGCATGTGTTGGAGACATAATCCCCAATGTGGCAGTATTGAGAGGTGGGGCCTCTAAAGCTGATTGGATCATGACGACAGAGCCCTCATGAATGGATTAATCTAGTCATGTATTAGTGTATTAACATGTTAACGGATAAATGAGTTACTGTGGGACTGGACCTGGTAGCTCTATAAGAGGATAGTGAGAGTGCTGAGCAAGCAATTAGCACAGCTAGCCCCCTTGCCACGTGATGCCCTGCACCACCTGCCAACTCAGGACTCTTTGGAGAGTCACTGCAAGCAAGAAGGCTCTTACCAGATATTGCTGCTCAACCTTTCACTTCTTTAAGAAATAACTTCCTTTTCTTTATAAACTACTCAGTTTCAGGTATTCTGTTATAAGCAGCAGAAAATGGACTAAAATGTACCCCTATCAAGATATAGATTGTTTCTAATTCCTTATTGCCTTTGTGCCCTTTCCCTGATAATCACAAACACCCCACCAAGAAAATACTGGCAATATTTCTATCAGTATAGATTAGTTAGCCTGCTCAAAAACCTCATAGAGATGCAATCACACATAGAGTATGTACCCTTTTGAGTTTGACTTTTCTCATTCATTTAGTATAATAACTTGAAATTTATCCATGAAAGAAAGGAAATGCACTTTCATAGAAGCTAGTGATCCTTCCTCAAAGTGGGATCAATGAAGCCATTTTTAGAAATCAAATACTGATTAAGGAAATTTTCCCCATGGAAATGTTCTCAGTTGGGAAAATCCAAAAGACAGGGGGGCTGGAATTGCCAGGGCTGGAGGATCCCCTTGAAGATGACTTTTTCATTCACATCTGTCCTCTGGGATGGTATGGTTGAACTTTAGCTGTGCTCTGGGACTGTTAACCAGCTACATGTAGCCTTTCAGTGTGGATTGATTTTCTCAAAGCATGAAACCTGGGATCCAAAAAGGAATGTTTTGAGTGGGAAGCTCATGAGAATGAGATTTTATTCTAGCACAACAATTATGCACAAGTGGCATAGCCTCTTACAATTGAGCCTTGACTGAGCCATGGAAGTCGCACAGATCGTGTCCATATTGCACTTTCCATCAAAGTAATCACACATCCACTCAGATTCATGGGGAAGGGACATGGACTGTACTTCTCCATGGGAGAAATGTCAAAGAATTTGCAGCAATTTTTTAAAATTTCTATGAATAGTGAACATACATAAAACAGGGTAGGAGGATTGACGGTCTACTACCAGTTTAAGGCAAATATAAAGGTGAAATATATTGTTTTTGCATGATTGAATGGAATAGTCTAAAGGAGAATAAGAAGAAATCCTGTGCACAGGGAACTGACTAAAGCAAAACTTCAACTGTGTCAAGAATGGAGATAAGTGAAGAGGGTCATAATGCAGCAGGGAAATGGTTGAGTGATCTGAAAAAGACCATTAAGGAGTCACAGACTGGGGAGCAGTTTGATACATTGAGTGCAGCATGATCGTCTGCTTAGAAAGATTGATTTCCCCATGGTGCTGATTATGATTGTACCTTTTACTGCAGGACTGTACAGCAGAGGTGAGTGGGAACAGGACTATCTTTAGGAAGCTGGACAAAATATACTGGTTTCTCGGAGATACAGCAACCACTGATGTGTTCATCAGGTTTGTGGTAGGCAGAGTAATCGCTCCACCTCCCTACCCTCAAGATGTCTATGTCCTCACCCTGGAAGCTGTGACTATGTTAGATTACATGACAAAGGAGAATTAAAGTTGCAGGTGGAATTGAGGCTGCTGTACTAGGTTGAATAGTATCTCCCCTCAAATTTAGGTCCACCTGGAACCTGTGCATATGGCCTTATGTGAAAATAGGGTATTGTAGATATAAGCATGTTAAGATGTGGTCATACTGGATTAAAGATGCCCCAAATCCAAGGTGACTCATATTATTATACTAGAAGGGGCATTTGGATATAGAGACACACAAAGGGAGACTGTCATATGAAGATGGAAGCAGAGATTGGAGTGATGCTTCTATAAGAAAAGAATGCCTTAGATTGTTGGCAACCACCAGAAGATAGGAAGGGGCATGGAAGAGTCCTCTCCTAGAGTGTTCAGAGAGCACGGTCCTACTGACACCTTGATTTTAGACTTCTAGCCTCCAGAACAGTGAGAGAATGCATTTCTGATGTTTTGAGTTGCCCGATTTGTGGTAATTTGTTATGACAGATCTTGCAAACAAATGTAGTTTCTAATCAGTCCAATGTAATCACAAGGGTCCTCATGAGTGGAAGAGGAAACCAAAAGAAAGAGTCAGAGAGATGGCAGCCTGTAAAGGACCCAGCTCCATGTTGCTGGCTTTGAAGATGGAGAAAGGGGCTGTGGGCCAACAAATGCCTGAGGCCTCTAGAAACTGGAAAGACAAGGAAACCAATTCTCTTCTAGAGCCTCCAGAGAGAACACAGCCCTGCCAACACTTGATTTTAGCCCAGTGAGACCCATTTCAGACTTCTGACCTCCAGAACCATTAAGGTAATGGATGTGTTGGTTTGAAACACTAAATATATGGTAATTTGTTATAGCAACAATAGGGAACTAATACAAAGTTAGGGGGCACTGTGGCTGTAGAGAGATGACATATGAGTGAGGCTGGTTTGGTGAAAGGAGGCTTGGCAAGATTAGCCATTGGAGGGTGGGGCCGGGGCAAGCTGGACACTGCTTCTTGATCAAAATTCAAGGAAGTAAGGAGAGAAGGTGGACCAGGTCCCATTATGGCTTAATTGGGTCTGAAATTGACTGTATTTGGAAATAAGTCCTTTTATGAGGTAATTAAGATAGAATGAGGTCACATGAGTGGGCCCTAATCCAATATGCATGTTGTCCTTACTAGAATAGGAGAGTAAGACACAGACTCACACAGAGAAAAGGCCATGTGAGGACAGAAGGGAAAAATAGCAACCTACCAGTCATAGGGAAACCAACTCTGCCTACACCTTGATCTTTACTTTTGGCTTCCAGAATTGGGGGCAAATATACTTCTGTTGTTTAAGCCACCCAGGTTGTGGTTCTTTTAGGCAGCACTAGCAAACTAATACAGGCTTCACATCCTTCATTTTCCTCATGTTTTAGATTAGGACTAAGACTCAAAGGAAAAATAAATAACTCAAGTCACATAGTTTATGGCACTGCCAGGGCTGGAATCTGTGTACTTGACAGTGATATAGGGGATTAATGAGTGCTCTGGGGCTCTCCGTACAGCTCTCAGTGAGGTTTTGGGGTGTGACTGCCTATTTTGTAATTCCTTCACATCTGAACATTCAGAGCTCACTATGTTTATATGTTCAGCCATTTCTCCCTAATTGAATAAAAGCCAACTCATTAAAGAAACTAAAATGGTCAAGTAGTCCAAAATTGGAACCCGAAAAACAAAATATCCATCAGATACAAGTCAGGTGTAATTTTCTACAAGGATGCATCTTATCCTAGATTTCACTGTAAGAATATCGTTCTCATATGTTGTGAATTAAGGCCATCATCTCCAAGAAACCTGTATGGGCGGACCTGACTGGAAACCATTTCCCTGTCCTGTCATCCTGTTATACTTCAAAACAGGTATAAATTTACATCCAGTTGTAAACAGAAATTAATAGTAGATATCACTAAATAAGTTACTCCTTTGCAAATTAATGTAGATTGAGGGTTTTCTGCCTAATTTATTTAAATCAAATACCTTCAGCCTCAGGTCTCCCAAGATGAGAACATGGGTTGCTTTCCATCCTGGGTGTAAGAGAGTAATCTAAGCAGATTGTAAATTATTTAAACTAGTCACCCTGCTCTAATACATTCTAAGTAGTACTTTAAATCATTAATGAGGGCATCCAGTCCTGCAGCCTGGGTGGCAAATTAAAAAATAAAAAAGAAATCTAGCTGGCTTTAATTACTTTGAAAAGAATAGAATCAGATCTTCATCGTATGACAATCAAATCATAGGCACTTAATAACCAGGAGCAAGGAAAGAGAATGAGTTTTATACTACCCAAAGTTCCAAAACGTTAGCCCGTCACACAGAGGCCTGTGTGCTGTCTATGGTGCCTCCTTAGTTCCTGTGACTTTTCATATGTTATTTCTGTTAATCCTCACAACAGTGCTGGAGTTAGGTGTTATCCCTACTTTACCGATGAGGAAATTTTTTCAGAGATTTAAATAACTTGCTCGGTTTATAAGTCTCTGAACTGTGATTCATTCTGTCACCTATTTGGTGCCAAAGCCCACACACTTTCTACTACATCATGATGAATCTTATTTCATGGTTTACCAAGTGCTTTCAAAAATATTATTTCATTTGAGGCTCCAAAAGCCCTATGAGATAATTTCCTTTTTTACGATTGAGAAAGCTGAGCGTTCTAGCAACTGACCACAAATAATACAGTTGGAAATGACCTTTGAATGCTTTCTTCTCTACCCCAACCGTGCACACGCACACATGCACCCACACATTCCCACACACACATGCACACGCAGGCAGCTACCCTCAGCCCCAGCCTCGCCTTGCCTCAGGACAAGGAGTAAACTAACTTGGCAACCTCCGGTGAGGAACCGGTGGAACAGTATTTCGTCTTTGAGAGCCACTTCTTTGCAAATCATTTTATTAATAATGAAGTATATGATAGAGATACCCTTTACTTTCACTCACTTCATAGATAAAGTACCTGTGTATTGCACTGATTTAAATTTTTATGTATACTCTTCACTGTCCCTGGGTTACAGGAGTTGGAGTTAGAGCTGCCATGTAAACCCAGGCCATCCAGTTCAATTTGCTTTTTAGATAAATAATGAAAAAATTGTAAGTATAAGTATATCTAACACTGCCTGGGACACACTTATATTAAAATATTAATTATTTATCTGAAATTAACATCAAACTGGGTGGCTTGTCCTTTATTGGCTTATCTGGCTGTCCCACCTAGAATGGAAGGTGAAGTCTGCTGGAGGAGAGAGGTGATGTGATTCAATGTCTGAGCTGCCTCTAAGCTACTGATCATCATGTCAAGAACCCTCTTGACGACAGCAGCCCCACTTAGTACTTGACACGAATCTCTGGCAAATTATACAGCTTCCCTTGTTCTTTGGATTCTGCTGTAATTCTCATAAAAAGTAGCAATTACAGATACTACAGATATACTAAAGAAGAAGAGAAGAATAGAAAGTTTAATTTTTTAAAAAAGCAAACACAAAATCTAAACAAGCAGAAAAACAATTTACATTGTTGAAGAGGTGAAGGAATTATTAGCACCTTAAAAAGTAGCCTTAGTTTCCTACATCAGTAGTTCTCAAACCCTAGCAAGCATCAGAATCACCTTAGGGGGCTTGATAAAACATAGATTGATAGAATTTATTTCTAGAGTTTCTAATTCAGTAGGAGTAAGTGTGCGCGTGTATATTTTTATTTCAAACAAGCTCACAAGTGATCCTGATGCTACTGGCCCAGGGAACACACTTTGAGAATCACTGCTCCCACACCATGAAATATCAAATGGCAATACTGAAATTCGGCTTCCTCCAGTACTCAAATTAGTAATGAGGTCACCAGCAGTCAATTTAATTTGACTGCTATGCTGGTTAGGTGCTAAGACAAAGATTTCTAACATCTATCTCAAACTTCCTTGGAACACATTTATTGTTAGTAGGCTGCAGTGTAATGAATCCGAAACAGAAAAGCAGCTTTGCGTTACTCTCCCTTGGGTATTCTTCAATTCGGAGCCAAGGCACAACTCTGTGTGCCTGCTGGTGAGCACATATTCATTCATTATCTTTTATTATCACCCAAGGCTATGCTTATTATGCTGCAAAATCCCAATGTGAATAACCAGCCAGGAAACTCTACTTATAACATCATTGTCCTATAGGTCTGAGCTCTTTAAATAATATGTAAGAAGCATATTTCCTGAAAGTAATTTTTCTACAAACATTCCTTCCTATTTGCACAGCATTACTCCTGTTGAAGTGGCCATTGTACAAATAACATTTTGGAAGTGGCACATTTCGATGGCAAAGTTAGGGCTCTTGATAATGCTCTTGGTGTTATCTTGGATCTTTTCTTTCCCTTTCTCCTTTCCTCACTTTCTTTCTTCCAATATTTTAATGCCTCCTCTCTTGAGAACAGCCAGGAGAATTTTGCAAGGGACCATGTCATACAACTGTGTAGCTCACAAACCCCATGAAGGGGGCAAAATATGCCACCCTGAAGTATGCCACTTTGGCATAAAGATTTTCGAGCTAAAGATACAAGAAAAGCTCTGTCTCTCTTTCCTCTCTTCACTTATAAGCAGGACTTAAATTTGCAAAGGTGTCCCTCCTTCCCTTTCTACCAGAAAGGACAAAAAGTTAATCACCCTGGGGACTGTAGCAGAGTACAGTCTACATAACAAACTTCACTATCTAGCTTTTATCTACCATTAGTTTCCCTTATATTTGCCTTTCCACAATTTACTGCCCCTAGACACTCAGGTCCTTTTCCTTTGTTTTGTTACTTGTCTAAAAGTTTATTGTTCTTTGTTGGAGATGCTATATAAGCCAGAGTCCTAAACCACCTCTTTGATTACTCATTTCTGGTTATTCCCATGTGGTACGTGCACAATACACATGTTGATAAATTTGTTTGTTTTTCTCTTATTGATCTGTATTTTGTTACAAAGGCCCCAGCTGAGAACTTAGAAGGGAAGAAGGAAATTATTTTTTCTACCTGACAATAGTCTTAGAGCCACCAAATAAAAACACTAACTCCCATTTTAATGAGGGATCTTTAAGGAATTCACCTATGTGAGCTTTCCAGGTAAAAGAAATTGATTATTTAAGCATCAGTCCTCCACCTTTTTTTAAATTTTAAATTTGAACTGTTGTTCAAATGACTATGTGCTATTTTTTCTTCTTAACAGGATACACTGAATTGTATAATCTCTCATTGATTTAAGGTCATGATGATGTATCTTGTGTTGGTACTTAACTTTGATAGTTCTGCCTGCAGGGACAAAGTGTGGTGGGTGGTAGGGTAGGAAGACTGTTTTCTGGTGATTTTTGGATTTCTTGGTATGTTTGTTTTCATAATTCTGCTGTCACCTTATTTCGTGGTCAGCTGTCTCTTCCACGTTGTTTTTGTTAGCTTCTACCAAGTTTCCAAATTGCTCATCTAATTTACCCACTGTTCTAATTAAGTTGACTTGAAAACCTTTCAAGTCTTTTTAGGTGTTAAGTCTTGGGATTTGTGAATTTTTTTGCTTACTTCTGAATTTTAAGCTGTATTCCAAGTGCTAAAAATGTGGCCCTTAATAAATCATGTTTAGTGACATAAATTGTTTTTTATATGTGGAATAGATGCTACCAACCCACTTCTAGGAAAGTGGGGACTTTGAGTGCTTTTCTAACCACAGGAATGTCTCAGCACTGATGAAGCCCTATCTTTTGGTACATTAGGGTTAGGTGTGAAATACTAGAAAATACGATGAACTGAGAAAGACTGGCCCTAGGCAATATTATGAAGTTAAAAAAAAAAAAAATATATATATATATATATATAGCCCTAGCCTCCTCTTTATATAAACTTCTCACCAACCAAGAGTTGCTTAATTAAACGTAAAAATCCCAAGTAGATTAGAAATTCAGATAAATGCCTAAGATGTTTTTAGTATAAGTATATCCCAAATATTGAATGGGATGTATTTATACTTAAAAATTTGTTTTTTTGAAACACAAAAGAATTGAGCATTCTTTATTTAATTTATTAAATATGCCCTCACCCCAAATCATGTTAACTTTTTCCATTCTTCTCTATCAAACTTACTCTCAAGGGAAGAATTGTAAAGTTATTTAAACTAAAATATAAAATGATAGGTAAAGATTATGGTCATCATAGTTATCTTCACTTTAATAAAAGCAGAATGTTATGGGAGAGAATTTAAATTGTCAACAGAATGATGGCCAGGGGCCCTGGGGTAGAGGTGACATCTTGCTTCTGAACTCCTACGGAGGTACCTAGAGGTGACATCCTTGCCTCTGAACTGAAGGGACAGCTTCAGTTTCTCAGCACTAAGGCTGACTCAGGAATTGAAGGTTAGGAATCTTGACTTTCTTCTGGCTTGGCTGCTGTGAAACTGTGGATCTAGAACATGCCATTTAGCCTCTTTGCCACGGTTATCTATTGCCACATACCAACTCCCAAAGCCTAAAAGCTTAAACAACAACCATTTTATTATAACACACAATTTTATGGGTCTAAAATTCAGGCATGCATCTGCTGAGTGTTTTTTCTCCACATGGAGTGACACGGGCTCACTTGGGGGTATTGGTTAGTGGCTGCTCAGGTCTGGAAGGTCTAAACAAATTCACCCCAATACACAGTGCCTATGGGTTGGCTGTGGAAAGGATCAAAACATAGTACTCCAAAATACTGCACTTTGACATACTGATTGTTTTGGGCTGAAAGTACTTCAGAAGCAGTAGATGCTGGAGGAACTTCCTCCTTTTTATTTAAAAGCAGGTCATAAAATTTCCCATCAGAAAGGTGCCAGGAAGAGAAGAACATTGCTTATCTCCAGAGACTGGGAGTTAATGCAGAAATAGATCCATACAAACACGCCTACTAAAATAACCTTTCTCTTCCATTAGTTTTCTTCATATATTTCCTAATCATTTTTTCAAAATTTCCTAAAAGTTTAAACGCCTTTTCCTTTGTCTTGTCACTTCTCCATAAATATATTGTTCTTTTATATAATATATATAAGTTCTTGGTCTTAGCTTCTTTGTCTTCATTTTTCCTATGAAGGATCCCATGTACACACAGAAATATTAAATTAGATTTGTGTGATTTTCTCCATCTGTCTTGTATCAGCTTATTATATTAATACATTTCTGTGTATATGTAATTACATATCATATACATAAATATATATGAATATAAATAAATTATCAGGCCCAGCCACAGTCCCTATGAGGCTAAAGGAAAGGTTTCTTTCCTCCCTATAGCTGGCATTGCTCTTTTTTCACCTGGTGGCCTGTCTGCCTGGCATGATTGGACTTCCTTACAGCAGGGCACTCCCAGGACAGTCAAACTTCTAACACGAAGGCTCAGGCTCCAAGAGGGAGTGCTTCTAAGAGATCAAGGCAGAAGCTGCAAGACTTCTTCTCATTTTGCCTCACAAGACACACAACTTCATTTCCTCCACATTCTATTACCTGAAAGTGAGTCAGTCACAGGGCCAGCCCAGAATGCCTTCCACCTTCTCTTTTCCCCTTCCCCTTTCCTCTTTCCCCCTTCCCCTTCCCCTTCCCCTTTCCTTTCTTCACAGAGTCTCACTCTGTTGCTCAGGCTAGAGTGCTGTGGCATCAGCCTAGCTCACAGCAACCTCAAACTCCTGGGGTCAAGTGATCCTCCTGCCTCAGCCTCCTCAGTAGCTGAGACTACAGGCATGTGCCACCATGTGCAGCTAATTTTCTCTCTATATTTTTAGTTTTCCAGCTAATTTCTTTCTATTTTTAGTAGAGACGGGATCTTGCTCTTGCTCAGTCTAGTCTTGAACTCCTAAGTTCAAACGATCCTCCCATCTCATGGACTCCCAGAGACATGGCTAATTTTCAAGAGTAAGATAACCAGAATGGCACTCCTCAAACCATCCACATACTGTGCGTTCATTAGCCACATCTTTCCCAAATGCTTTACTGATATTTCAAGCTGTCTGCGCTGCATTGGTTCCCCAACAGAATTTATATTGAAAAATAAAATGAATTTTTGACTGATCCATGGTTTCACAAAAATTGCTCTAACAAAAAAACTTTGAAAGGTAATCACAAGCCAAACCATGCATTCAAAAGAATGAGGATGTATCTTCACAATAAAAATAAGAAGTATCAAAGTGAAATGTCAGGGGTATCAACTGTCAAACTGCTTAAGGAAATCAGATATTTCATACTTACTAACCTAAACACACACACACACGAAGTTATTGATTGTATGTAATGAATTAATTTTTTTCTATGCACCTATTATGATACTGGCTAAGTACCATCCTTGGGAGAGTTGAGAAAATAGTTACTTAAATGATTTTCTGTGGGGCTTAATTCTGTCGCAGAATCTCAGTTCGGAAAGGCTGGTCTAAATATTGAAATCACTTTGAACAAGTTAATCTAGCTCTTATAATAGCATCCTTTTAAGAAATTATATTACCTTGACTATAAAGATAAAGTCAGAAACACAAAACACGTTCTCCTTGACTATGCACCCCTCTCTTCCACCCCTAGGGGCGCTGGTTAGGCAATACCAGCACACCACCCCTTGCGCATGTGCACTCGCAGGCATGGAAGGGAGGAGCCAGGTACACAAAGACACACACTCAAGTTGAGTGTGCACGGATATGCTGGCGTTCACATATCTCTAATCATTTGACTCACTCATTAAGAAGCTCAAGGGCAAAGACTGATTGCTCATTAGAATTTTTCTGTGGAATCCTCTTCTCTTGGAGCAAATCCTCAGCAGCGTGAGCTATCTGTCAGCTGGCAACCTTAAAGCTTGTCAGTCATCTGGAGACTCCCGGGGAGTCATTCCCTAACACATTATTTATTTGAGAAGTCATATAAATTTTACTGCTTCTATCTAGCAAAGCAACGATTTTCGTGACATGAGATACTTGATTTGACAGGACATTTTATTTACCAGCCAGCTATTTTGAATTCCTGGAAGAAGTCTTAGAAAATTAAACCCTTCAAAATTTTATAAAGTTAAAATTCTGTATCTCTGTGGTAAAATATTTCTCTGACATAGTCTATGAAGTATGCTCTGCTAAGGTGTCTGATGGCATAAGCAATTTTCACAAAACATACCAATGAGATTCTCAGTGTATGTTAGACAGGGTTCTCTAGAGAGACAAAACCAATGGGATATATATAGATATGTAAGAGGGGAGCTATTATGGGAATTGGCTCACACAATTATGGGGGCTAAGAAGTCCCATGAGATGCTGTCTGCAAATTAGAGACTGAAGGAAGCTGGTACTGGTATTGAGTCTGAGTCCAGAGGGCTGGGGCCTATGGGAGCTGATGGTATAATTCTCAGTGTGAGGCCAAAGGCCTGAGACCTGGGCCTTTGGAATCACTGGTGCAAGTTTTAGAATCCAAAGACCCAAGAGCCTTGAGTTCTGATGTTTGGTTGTGGAGGAAGATGGACGTCTTGGCTCCAGAAAAGAGGGTGAACTCACTCTTTCTCCAACTTTTTGTTCTATCTGGGCACTGAGTACATTGGCAATGGGATCTTCTTTATTCAGTCTACTGATTCAAATGCCTTTCTCTTCTGGAAAGACATGTTTACCAGTTATCTGAGTATCCCACAACCCAGTCCAGTTGACATCTAAAATCAACCATGACACAGTGAGTAGTACTAACACCTCTTTCCTCAGTGAATGTTGTAGAAGTGAAAGCAGGTTGGCATTACTGTGCATATATTTCATGCCCTACTAAAGAACTAACTGCCAATGATCTTCAGGATTTCTTTCTATAGCATGTGTTAAAAAAATGTTGGTTTCTTTTTCTTTTTGGTCTAATAAGGCAATGTTCCATTATATTATTTCCTCAAGGAATATTGCATGAGTAAAATATTACTCTATTTCCATAGCTTCAGAGAAATTCAGGAGTGAGGTAATTGTGCTGTGTTACTTAGACACAAATATTTTGTCTGAGATCATCTGGATGGTTCCAGTGATTCTTGATAGTCCATTAGTTATAGGAATCTGCTCTATGAGTGGAAATCCAAATGTTTTTCTTAACATAGATGATCAAAGTAAGGTCCAAAATTAGCATGAAGATACTCCAAAGAAAATAAGATTGCTTTGCTACCAAATCCTCAGAATTCCCAGAGACTTGGTTTTCATTTTGCTATACCAGAAGAAACATATATTGTTTCTCTTGAAAGAAATAGTGTGGCAAGTGGGATTGAAACAATTAATAATCACTGGATATCTGAGTCAGTTAATATATTTTCCTACTATTTTAGATGTGAGTAGGAGGAATAAGAGGCCATGGCTACACAGTCAAGTTTGGGGAAGCATTATCTAAGGGATTCATTGCCATGAAAATCTCAGTGTTAGGAAGAAGTCAGGGGCTGTGGTGGACTTGAAAAAAGGAGTTGTTTTAGGGAAATGTGATTGTGCTCCTGACACTGAAGCTTGTCAGATTATGCTGTGCATTATTTGGGATACCCTTGGAGATCACCTGGTGGGAGCTTGGCAGCTGCTGTTAGAAATGTAGAGGCTGTTTGACTTTAAGAAGCTTCCTGGGGATGATCCCAGATGGCTCACTTAGCAGGAAACTCATTTATTTGTGGCTCTAAACACTTGCCAGAATCCTTAATGTCCATGTGAACAGGACCATGAGCTCATGGTTGCTGCCCTGTGATCAATTTGCAAGCCGCATTAACTCTTTCAGGCTAAGAAAGTACGATTAGGAACTGTAATGGGGAATGGCCTGAAAAAAAATTACAAAAATATTTTCTGCCTCTTTGAAACTTCCCCCAGTCTTTTTGAGAACTGAAACCTGCATCCTGCCTCAGGCAGTGGCTGGGAGGGGCAGGGAGAAGGCCTGCTTTTGCATCCCAGGTTGTGCCAATCCCCAGGTGGGTGGCTGGTGGAGTTCACAGGCTTTGCCTTTGGCAGAGATAGGGTTATCACAATACTTAACCACAATAGCCTAGAAGTGAGGGGCCCTCCCTTTAAAAGCTCTGTATTTCTGCTTATGTTCAGGAAATTTGGAGATGAGAAGTTCTCTTTTTTTTCCTCCTTTGCTGGCAAAATAATAAAAATTGATCCTCCCCAAAACATTTGTTCTCATTCTCCTGATGTGGCCTTGAGGACAAGTGCCGAGTTTTTGGTAACACAACCAGGCTACTCGTATCATTAATTCAGTGGGTTGGATTTTGAATTAATAAAATTAATTCAGTGGGGAAGCTGACTAATTTGGCTTCAAGAAGGTCTGAGTCAATGGCTTCTTATGCTGGGTCGTATTCTATCTGGTGTGGAGTCCAGCTCCAGCCAGACCTGGTTTTCTGGACATTCTATATGGAAGAGGTTAAAATTCTAGAAGTTTAGGAAGTAAAATTGGGGTAGAAATTGTTGAAAGCAGCAGAATATTCTGAGAAATGCTGAGGTTCAACAAAATGGCTGGGGGTTTTGTGGAGAGTGAGGAGAGGCTTGAATAGTAGAACAAAACAGGGAGTTAGAACATACAATATAGTGGAAAGAATGTGGTCTCTGTGACTTGGGACATATTAAACTCTTTGATTTTTAGTTTGTTTATTAATCAGATGGTAAGATGTTCAGTTTTGCTCAACCATAGGGTCCCTGGGTGTCATGCTGAGGGGACAGTGATTGGACAGGAGCTTCAAGAGGTAGGCAGGACCCAGATTATAAAGGCCCCCCCTTTTTATTTTTTCTTTTGCAAGCAATGCCAAGTGAGTAGAAATCTTTAAAGAAGAGAGTAAAACGAGTAGGCCTGCTATATGTGGAAACAAACACTGATAACAATAGATAGAAGCAATTGATATCTGTTGCTAAGGAGACAATAGCAACAATAGCCCAGATGCAATAGCCCAGATGAAAGCTTTTAAGAGATAGACTGCTGACAGCTTGGAGGGGATATGAGAGCCATTCATTCGCTAATTCAACAGATACTTATCGAGTGCCTGTTATGTGTTAGGTACTAAGTTTTATATATGAGGAATACAGGGCTAAATAAAACAGACCAGCTACCTGATCTCAAGAAGTTTATATTCTAGTGGGAAAGGCAGCAGTAAATAGTTACCCAAATCCATGATACTACTGTTTCAGCTAGAGAGAAGTTCTTGAAGAAAGTAAAATTGACTATAAAGGAGAGTGACTGGGCTAGGAGGCCTCTATGAGTAAGTGATAAATGTAGGGCTTTGCTGACAACCAGCGAGACTTGTATTCTAGGGGAGCAGCATTCCTGGCAGAGGAAACAGCTGGTGTAAAGACCTTAAGGATCTAGGTGCATGGGAAGAAGAGTCTGAGTGGGCTGGAGCAGGTGACAGTAGCAGGTGGAATAGTAGGGATTGGGGCTGAAGAGGAAGAATTGAAGTGCTAATTTGGGGAGTTTCAATTTTAAGTGCAGTGGGGTGACCTAATCTGGCTTACACTTTAAAGAGATCACTAATTGCTGTGTGGAAACACGAGGCCAGTTATGAGGCTGTTGTGACAGTCCAGGTAAGAGATGCTGGTGGCTTGGATCAAGGTGGAAATTGAGGAGATGGAAGTGTGAGAAGTCAGGTTGTGGAAAATCCTGCAGACCCTCAACTTTTAAGAGAAAGGTGTTTGGAAAATTCTTCACACATTCTTAAATATGAAAATACTTCCATAACATACGATCCATTTCTAATTCAACTAAGCTATATCAAAAAGATGCAACCTTTTCAGTCTCTTAATGAGATTACTACTTACACCATGAGGAGTAGAGAGCAATAAAGCCACAATGGAATGTGTGAACACATGCCCATGAGCAACACAGGTAACTATGTGTATATTTATCATAACAGAAAACATCATTATTTACAGACACAGTTAGCTTTGAAGGAGGGCATTCACTAAAAGGAAGGAATTTTGTCTGCTGGGCTTCTGATGGCTTGGTTGGAAATATCTGTATATAGGAGTTGGGGCAGGATGAATTGCTTCCTAATAGAGAGAGTAGTTAAGAGTCAATCCTCCCTGTGACTTCAGGAGAGAAGGATTTCCCTAGCTCTCAGGAAAGACTTTTCCAGATATATGTGTGAAGAAATATGAAACTTCTGTTAGGAGGAAAAATTTTCCCTCTACCAGCTTAAGTCCAGTGATCTGCGGTCTGCAAATTAATTGGCATTAGATAGATTAACAGGAGCAAAGAGTACTTTGCATGCAGGAGCCTTGAGGTGAAGAGGCTTCCTGAACAGCTAGATAGAGAGGTTTATATACCAGTTAATAAGGAAAAAGGAGGGGTGAGTAAGGGCTTCTGTGGGAAAACAAATGAGCTTTAGGAAAAACGAATTGGCTTTTAGGAGAACCAATGGAAGGTATGAAAGTTTGTGATAATGTTTGTGAATGCAACTTCTCATCCCAGCGAGTGATTGGTCTCCTTACTGGGAGTAGAGCCCCCCCCCCCCCCGAAAGAGTATTTAGGGCAGCTTCACTCTCAAAAAGGCTCTGCCTTTAGTGAGAGAGGAGAAGCTCTGACAGGCTTCCTTCTGCATCTGAAACTGAAATACTTTCAGTTTAAAATAATCTTCATATATAGTTAGACAGAATGAACAATGTTTGATGGCACAACAAAGTGACTATAATGAACAATAAGTAAGGGAACCCTTTAAAATAACTAAAAGAGTGGCGTCGGAATGTTCCTAACACAAAGAAATGTTCAATGCCTGAGGTGATGGATATCCCAATTAGCCTGATTTGATTAATTTACAGTGTATGCCTGTATCAAAACATCACATATACCCTATAAAGATATACAACTATTATGTATCCATAATAATTAAAAATTTTAAAAAAATCAAAATTAAAAAATAAGTTAATCTTCCTACCAACTCTAGAGTTCAAGTGGATTCCCATTCTTCATTTTAATGAAAACCAGTGAAGAAAATGTGTATTTGGATCCATATGTATGAGGCCAAGGCATCACACATAAAAGCAGAGACCTAGGAGCAGAGGAAGCCATGGGAATGTGGATCTCCTAAGACTTCTTGGAAATCTCGGTGTAGTTTGGGCTTCCTTTGGGTATGGAATTGAATCTGAAACCAATCTTACCTAGATAGTTAGGTGGGTAGAGAGAGCCCTTTCTGATTCGTAGCATTAATTTTTCTGCTGTCAACTAATTTACCACAAGTTCACCGTACATAAGTACTTATGTGTGACAAGTGCAATAAAAGTGAGAAAAGAAGTGTAAGATGTGGACATTTATAGAGTCAGGTCCGAAGTGAATTTCCTTTGACTCGCTACCTGGCTCTGCCACTTATAGTTATCTTGAACAAATTAATTCACCCCTCTAAGCCTCAATTTTATCATCTATATAAAAATAAGCAAAACAGGTTGAGTATTCCTTACCTGAAATGTTTGGGACCAGAAGTGTTTCAGGTTTGAGATCTTTTTTGATTTTAGAATGTTTGCATATAAATAATGAGATATCTTGAGAATAGATCTCAAGTCTAAACACAAAATTCATTATGTTTCATATACACCATATACACATAGCCTGAAGGTAACTTTATGCAATATTTGTAGTAATTTTATGCATGAAACAAAGTTTCTTTTAAGTACTTACATGTGAAATCTTCCACTTGTGGCATCATGTTGGCACTCAAAAAGTTTCAGATTTTGGATTTTTGATTTTGGATATTTGAATTAGGAATACTCAACCTATATAATTTTTATTTTTGAGTTCTTATTTGTATATGTTATTTAATTTCAACGAGGTATTACAATGCCTGTGTTAACACTTAACAAACAAAAAAGCTTTAAGATCTTAAGAAGCTTGTCCAAGATCACACAGCCAGTAAATGACAGTGTTAAAATTAGAAACCAATTCTGTTTGATCCCAGACTTAATCTCTTAACTACTACACTGTACTACCTTAATGTGTTATAAGGTTATTACAAGGATTAGATTGAATTTAATTAAATTAAATGGGTAATATGAATAAATAGGTCAGCAAATGTCTTTTATATAAAGTGACTTTTTTCCTTTGAGTAAATATCAACGGGGTTTGGTCGTGGGATTGCTGGATCAAACGGTAGGTCTACTTTTAGTTCTTTGACGTATCTCCATACTACTTTCAATAGAAGTTGTACTAATTTGCTGTCCCACCAACAGTGTGTAAGTATTCCCTTCTCTCTACATCCATGCCAGTATCTGTTGTTTTGGGACTTCTTGATAAAAGCCATTCTCACTGGAGTTAGGTGATATCTCATTGTGGTTTTTATTTGCATTTCCCTAATGATTGGAGACTCTGAGCATTTTTTCATATGTTTATTGGCCATTAGTCTATCTTCTTTTGAAAAGCCTCTGTTCATGTCTTTTACCCACTTTTTTATGGGGTTGTTTGGTTTTTTTCTTGCTGATTTATTTGAATTCTTTATAGATTCTGATTATCAGTCTTTTATTAGATGTATAGCATGCAAATATTTTTTCCCATTTTGTAGGTTGTCTATTCACTCTATTAATTGTTTCCTTGGCTGTACAGAAGCTTTTTAGTTTAATGAAGTTCTTTAATTTTTATTGTTGCTGTGATTGCTTTTGGAGTCTTCTTCATAAATTCTTTGCCTAGGCCAATATCTAAAAGAGTTTTTCCTACATTTTCTTCTAGAATTCTTATAGTTTCATGTCTTAGGTTCATGTCTGTTATCCATTGTGAATTAATTTTTGTGAGTGGTGAGAGGTGTGACACTTCACTTCGAAGAATGGTGTACAGCTCCATCCAGGTTGTTACAAAAGATATTAGTTCACCATTTTTTTTTTTTTATGGCTCAGTAGTGCTATATGTGTGGTATATATACATACACCACAATTTATGAATCCATTTATGTCTTAATCCACTCTTTCAGTCTTCTATATGTGGCTATCCAATTTTTACAGTAATATTTATTGAATAGGGATTCTTTTCCCCAGTGTATAGTATTGTCTGCTTTGTCAAAGATCAGATTGTAATATGAGGATGGTTTTATATCTGGGTTCTCTGTTCTGATCTGTAGGTCTAAGTTTCTGTTCTTGTGCCTATACCATGCTTTTTTGGTCACTATAGCCTTGTAGTATATCTTGAAGTCTGGCAAATTGATGCCTCTCAATTTTTTCTTTTTGCTTAATGTTTCTTTTGCTGTATGGGATCTTCTCTGGTTCCATACAAAGCATAGAATTATTTTTTCTAGATCTGTGAAAAATGATGTTGGTATTTTAATAGGGATTGCATTGAATCTGTAGATCACTTTGGGTAATATAGACATCTCAACATGTGTAATCATCAGGTAAATACAAATCAAAACCACAGTGAGCTATCACTTAACTCCAGTGAGAAAGGCTTTTATCAAAAAGTCCCAAAGCACCAAATGTTGGTATGGATGTGGAGAGATAGGAACACTCATACACTGCTAATGGGACTTGAAACTAGTAAAACCTCTATGGAAAGTAATATGGAGATACCTTGAAGAGCTAAGAGTAGACCTAGCATTTGACCCAGCAATTCCATTACTAGGCGTCTACCCAAAGGAAAAAAAGAGAACTGTATTTTTGAAGCATTTGACTTGTTTATTTCATAGGCTCACAGCTGATGAATCATGCCTTGAGTTTTATTCATATCTGATTCAGATGAGACTCTAGACTTTGGACTTTTGAGTTGGTGATGAAACAAGTTAAGACTTTGGGGCTATTTGGATGGAATGAATATATATTGCGTGTGAGAACAGCATGAATTTTGGGGGCCATGGGTGAAATGCTGTGGTTTAATGTCTCCACTGAAGTTAATATGTTGGAAATTTAATCCCCAATGCAACAGGGTTGAAAGGTGTGACCTTTAAGAGGTGATTTGGTCATGAGGGCTCTGCTTTCATAAATGAATTAATGTCATTATCATGGGAGTGGGTTCATTATCATGAGAGTGATTTTGTTATAAAAACGAGTTCATTCCTCTCTTGCTCTCTCATGTTCTCTTGCCCTTTCATTTTCCTTAGTGGGATGACTCAGCACAAATGCCCTTGCCAAATGCTGGCAGCTTGACATTGGACTTCCCAGCCTTTAGAATCATGAGAAATCAATTTCTATTGTTTGTAAGTTACCTAGTCTGTGGTATTCTGTTGTAGCAACACAAAACAGACAGAGAAATCTGTACAAGGCTATTTTTGTTCTAGTGTTCTCTGACTACAGCCCCGACCTTTTGGAGATTTAATCTTATAACCTAAGTTACACACACATGCATGCACACACACACACATGCACACAGAGAAAAAAGTATATTGAATAAAGATGCATACATTGTATGATTATAAGAGATCAAATGAGTAGTACTGTAATTGTCAAAGGGTATTCATAGAATAAAAAATTAGTTGAGGTAGAAGCCTTAGGGAAAGTCTTCATGAAGGAGGTAGACCCTAAGCTGCAAAATTTACATGGTTCTTAGACAGTTAACACAATTTCTTTAAATAGTTCATTTACAGTAGAGATTAGTCTGGCATTGGTTGAATATGACTCACTTAAATGCTCAAAACCATGAATCACTCATAGTAGCATTATGGGTAATTTTAATGAAACATCTTTAATGTCTGTATTCCTTTGTTAACTGTGGCTATTGAATTTAAACAAAAGTCCCATTTCATTCCAAATTTAAATCCAAAAGAGATTTGATCTTTTCTTCCTGCCATTTTGCAACCAATGTAATTTCTCACAAGTGCCTGGAATTAAGACATGAGTCAGATCAGAAAACTGCATGCAAAACTGAATGGAATGCCAAAACAGAAGGGGAGATGCTAGCAGGGGTCCTCAAACAACAGCCTGTGGGCCACATGTGGCCCGCCGAGGACATTTATCCCACCTGCCAGGTGTTTTTGCTGCTGCTACCTGTCCTGTTCAGCAGCCAACTCGTCCCTGGCCCACAGTGCACATGTGTGGAATGTGCGCCACACTCTCCAATGGCCCTCCAATGGTCTAAGGCATAGTGAACTGGTCCCCTGTTTAAAAAGTTTGAGGACCCCTTTCTAGAGAATCATATCTGGTTAAAACCACTTGGTCTTGCCCTCCTCAATTCTTGAGACTTTCTCAATTGCAATAGGTGACATGATCACTAATGCTCTACTATTTGGAACACTGTGAATTCAGAAAAAAAAAGAATTAAAAAAAATCAAACCATCAAAAGTGACTCACGCACGAAGATCTGTATGTATATATTAATATCAGTATTTTTCATTAAGCTACCAAATGAAAAAATCCTAAATGTCTATCCACAGGTGAGTGAATACACAAATTGTGGTACAATAGCCATGCAAAGAAATTACCACACAGCAATAAAAAGGAACAGACTGCTGATATATGTGGTAACAAGATTGATTGTCCCAAGCATTATGCCAAGTAGAAAGAGCTAGACACAAAAGGCTACTATATATTCACATGATGTTCTGGAAAAGAGAAAACTACTGAAAAAGGGCTGAGGGAACTTTTGGGAATTGAAAATTATATTAGTTTTCCAGGGCTGCAATAACAAAGCACCACAAATTGAGTAGTTTAAGGAACTTATTGTCTTACCATTTTGGAGACTAGAAATGCAAGATCAAGGTGTCAGCAGGGTTGATTTCTTCTGATAGCTGTGAGGGACAAGCTGTTCCACAAGTCTTAGTTTCTAGTGGTTTGCTGGCAATCCTGGTGTTCCTTGTGTTGTAGATGATGCATCACCTTGATCTTAGCCTTCATCTTCTCATAACATTCTCCCTGTATGTGTCTGTGTTCAAATCTCCCCTTTCCATAAGGACATCGATCATATTGGATTAGGGGCCCACCCAATTCCAGTGCAATGTGATCTTAACTAATTACATCATCAATGACCCTATTTCCAAATAAGGTCATATTTGAGGGTGCTGGGTGTTAGGACTTTTAGGGGAGGATAAAAAATCTTTTCCTTCTACCCTTCTAGGTTTATGGTTGGGCATGTCTAACAAAACCAGATTAACAAGAGAAAAACAAACAGAAGTTTATTAACATGTGTATTTCATATTTACATGGGAGAAATTCAGGGATGAGTAACTCAAAAGGGTGATTGGAACTTGGGTTTATATATCAACTTGGGCTAAAACAAAATGAAAAAGAGAGTTTGGGGTTGGGGAGGCAAGATAAAGGCGACCAGAAAAAGTATGATAAACAAGAGTATGATTTAAATGTTATACAGATTTAAAGTCCTTGCCTTCTCCATTGAATAGAGTCTCTTGTGATTAACAGTCCTCTTTCTCTTCCTTATACAAGAGGGAGACACCCTTACAAATGGAGATTTTCCTTATAAATGTAAATTTCTTTTATAAATGAAAACTTATGCTCTGTCTTTAGAGCTTCTTCTGTGTCTGCAGTGTCTCCAAATACTCAGCTAAAAATAATCCTTGTGCCAAAGGTGGCATAGTCTTGTCTACTACAGACTTTGACATTTAAATCTGGGGGGAACACAGTTCAACCCATAACAGAAATGTTCTCTATGTTGATAGTGGTGGTAGTTACACAGCTGCAATTCTCATTAAACTGTAAACTTTAAGAGGTAAATTATAGCTCAATAAACCTGACTTTCAATTTATACATCAATAGGCCTTACTTAAAAAAAAGTAGCTCAGGTCCCTATTAGTTTCTATTTAGACAACTGCAAGACATGCTAAGACTATCTGTCTCCTTCAATATCCTCTCCCCTATCCTCTATAACTGTGGTCCCCAATACCCCGGCTGCAGACCAGTACCGATCTGTGTCTTGTTAGAGACCACATGGCAGAGCTCCACTGCCACCCCCTCCCACCTCCCCCCTGTCATAGAAAATTGTCTTCCATGAAACTTTGGAAAGGAGTGGTGGGGGCGCTGTGCCACAGGAGGTAAACGGCAGGTGTTTGAGAGAGAAGCTTCATCTGTATCCACAGCCACTCTCCATTGCTTTCATCACCACCTGAGCTCCACCCCCTCCAATCCCCCGACTCTTACGTGAAAAAATTGTCTTCCATGAAACTGGTCCCTGGTGCCAAAGACGATGGGGACCACTGCTTGTATCCAGTTCACCTTTCTGCCTAATATTGCTTTAGTTGTCAATTATCCTTTGCAGAGGAGCAATGCTTCTTAACCAGGGACACTTGGCTCATGTGACACCTTACTACCTCTCTAATCTTATCTTTTGTCATTGTCTGGCCAGCACATTCATTTGCCAGCAACTGCTTGCTGCTACCTGTAACATGCACAGGTACACACACACACACACACACACACACACACACACAGCTGTTTCTTATCTCAATGCTTTTGCTTTTGAATACAATTTTATGCTAAAATATTCTTCTCTTCATCTAGCCAAATCCTACACATTGTTTAAATCATAACATTCTCTGACATCTTGCTCTACTGCCACTCCCAGGCTCAGTTAAATGCCTTACCCTGGGCTCCTTAATGCCCTATGCATTTACCGCTGTTTGATAATTATTGATGTACGTGTCTTTGGACTGAGTTCTTCTGTTAGTATACCAGTGTCTCAGATCACTTCCGATATCAACTCAAAGTTCAGACTCCCATCAAACTGTCAGCCTCCTTCCTCTGAATCTATATTCATTTTTCGTTAGTCTGCTCCAGGTTCTTCTCCAAAGATGTGACAACTGGCCTCAAGAGAATGCCTTGTGAAATCTTTCAGCTAATGGGGGAAGGGAGTTTTTTTGTATTCCTTTTCTCATTTGCACACACCCACTTGCCTTGCTAATTCTCTTCAGGTAGAGGATTCTGGGAGACATTCTATGTACAATACTGTTTAAGGAAATGAAGTACTTCTTTGTAAAAGTGGGTAGAAGTATGCAGGATGAAACACATTGACTACAGAAGTAACCTAAATAAGGGAGGCTTTTTTTCCTTCTCTGTCCCTCCCCCTCTCTTCCCCAATCCTCCATCCTAGCAACACCTCCCAGATAAATATTGCACCCAGTTTTTATGTCTTCTTGCTGTATTGAACCTTTTATTAGTATATAATGTCATTCTTTGTTTCTTGTGAACTTTTGAAATTTAAAGTATTTTTTTCTGATGTTAGTATAGCCACTTCTACTCTTTTGTTTAATATTTGAATAAAATATCCTTTTTATCCTTTCACTTTCCACATATTTGTTTGTGGATCTAAAGTGAGCCTTTTCTAGACAGCATATAGTTGGATTATGTTTTTTAAATCCATTCTGTCAATCTCTGTCTTTTGGTTGGAAAGTTTAATACATTTACATTTAAAGTGATTACTGATAAAGAGAGACTTTCTTCTATCATTTTATTACTCATTTTATATGTGCCTTATAGCATTTCTGTCCCTCATTTACTGTATTGTTGTATTTTTTATTGATTTTTATAGTGAAACATTTAAATTCCTTTCTCATTTCTTTTTGTGAATATTCTTTAGCTTCTTTCTTTGTGGTTATCAAGGGGATCACATTTAACAACCTAAAGTTATAACACTGTAATCTGACTTTGCCCCAGCTTACCTGTAATAAGATACAAAGACTCTGCTTCTTTAACAGATCTGTCCCCACTCCTTTCAGTTGTTGATGCCACAGAATTACATCTTTATATATTGTGTGTCCCAAACCATAAACTAATAGTTTTTATAGCATTAACCTTTTAAATTATGTAGAAAATGAAATATGCAGTTATAACTAAGTTGTAATACTAGCCTTTAACTAATAATTGTCTTTAAAAATGTATTGTCACTTAAATTATATAGAAAACAAAATGTGAAGTTATATACTATTCTTACAATAAGACTAGCTTTTACAGTTGCCAATTTTTTTTGCCTTTATTGAGATCTCTATTTCTTCATATAGTTTCAAATTACTCTCTAGTATCCTTTCATTTCAAACTACAGGACTCCTTTTAGCCTATATGGGGCACATCTAATTATAACATTTCTTTCAGATTTTGCTTACCTGAAAATGTCTTAATTTCTCTCTCAGCTTTGAAGGACCATTTTGCCAGATACAAAATTCTTGGTTGTTTTATTATTTTTTTCCTTTTCCCTTCAGTTCTTTGACTATATCAGCCCACTGCCTTCTAACCTGCAAAGCTTCCAATGAGAAATATGCTGAGCTGATGATATTATAGAAGATCCCTTATATATGGATGAGCCACTTTTTTCTTGTTGCTTTCAAGATTGTTTTTGTCTTCCAACAGTGTGATTAAAATGCGTTATCAGTTTGGACTTCCTTGAGTTCATCTTACTTGGAGTTCATTGAATGTCCTCAATGCTTCTATTTACGTCTTTCATCAAACTTGGGAAGGTTTTGACCATTATTTTCTCAAATAACCTGTGTGCCTTTTTCTCTTGCTTCCCCTTCTGGGACTCCCACAATGTGTATGTGTGTGTTGGACTGCTTGATGGTATCCTACAGTTCCCTTAAACTCTGTTCACTTTTCTTCAATCTTTTTTCTTTCTGTTCCTCAGATTTGATAATTCCTATTATTTTATCTCTAAGTTTGCTGTTTCTTTTGCCTGCTTTCTTCTGCCTTTCAATTTCTCTGGTTAATTTTTGTATTTTAGTCATTGAACTTTTCAGTCCCAGAATATTTTTCATTTCTTTTTAGATTTTATATCTCTGTATTGGCATTTCCATTTTGTTCATGTGTTTTCTTGACTTTCTCCATATCTTCCATTAGTTCTTTAAGTATCTTTAAGATGGTTGTTTTAAAATCTTTGTCTAGTAGATCTTCAATTAAGTTTTGTTTCTGCTGGCTTATCTTTTCCTTTGAATAGGCCATACTTCCTATTTCTTTGTATGCCTTGTGATTTTTTTTGTTGTTGAAAACTGGACATTTGAATCTAATAATGTGATAACTCTGGAAATCACTTTCTCCTTCTTCCCCATGGTTTTGTATTTCTGTTTTTGTTTAGTGTGTGTGTGTGTGTGTGTGTGTGTGTGTGTGTGTGCGTGTGTTGGGGGTTTATGTTTATTATTGTAGGCTGTCTCTGTGCTAAGAATAAGCCTGAGGTATAAATTTAAAGTTTTTTCAGGTTTTTTCTGAGCCTGTGCCTCTCTTTTGAAATTCATGGTGACCTTCTAATTTTCCCCCAATATCTAGTTGCTTTTGAACGTTGTAGTCTTTTATGTCTGCTCCCAAAAGGGAAAAAAGAAAAATGTGAAGGAAGGGCAAAGGGACTAGCCCTTTAAATCTCCTGGAAATCACTATAGCCAGAGGAGGAGAGGCTTGCAGTAATGGAGGGAGGTGGAATAACAACAGCCACCTAGCTTTTTGTCTGCTCATGTGTGATCATAAGCAACAATGAATAACCAGAACACAGATGCCTAATATTTGGATAACAGGATCCATGCATGCAGGCTGCTCCAAGGGCACATGCCTACCATGGGCCTGGGAGTAGGGGATGGGTAGCTGCTACTGTGCTGTTGTTAGGAGGTGAAATGAATCAAAATTAACCTCAACTTGAAAGCTTTCAATAAAGTCTAAAGTTTCAAAATAGTTACATCAAATAGATTCTACCAGTGCAATTTTTGTGTAGATGAGGAGACAGATTTCTGGGGCTTTCTACTCTACCATCTTCCCAGGATCCAGAAGTATTTATTTTTGTTGGTACAGATGGATTCATTGATCCTTTGTCAAGTGCTGGGGTTACAAAGGTGAAGCTCTGGGATATGAACAGATGACTATTAAGTGATGTGTTAAATGTCTGAATATTACTATACATGAGGTACTATAGGTACACTGGAGAGGTCACAAACCATCTTATTCTGCCTTTGGCACCATGGCATAAATCACTAATCTATTTCAGCTCTTTTTTTTACATAGAACCCCGAAATGGCTTTGGAATCATTTCCAACACAATGTTGGGCCATCCACTACTAAATCCATCAAAGTATTCATTCTGACTTGGATTTTTTTAAAATTAAACACTCCAAAAATTTTGAATCTTTTATAAGCACAAAACAGACATTGCAGTATGAGAAATGTTATTCCTTGTACTTCCTGCCTATGCAAGCTTCTTTCTTTAGCTTTCTTTCACTTTTGTGCTCCTCTAGCTGCTACTAGCTCTGAGATGCCTGTAGTTTTTAATGATAAGCAGAAGATTTTTTACTCTTTCTCTAACATGAGACTCTGCTCACTCCAGATACTTTCTTGCTAGATATTAGCAAAGCTGCTGTTGAACACTTTTTCCAGAGTCCTTTTCCCTATAGTTAATAGTATGATTATTAGTCCTTTTCCCTATAGTTGATAGTATGATTAATAGTATGATTCCCTATAGTTAATAGTCAACTCAAATTATTGTTTTTTAAATCTGTTGTTCTCTATATCCAGAGAAAGAAATATGTGTTTTCTGTTTGTTAGCTTAATGGCATGCTGTTTCTGTAGCAATTATTTGTATGGTATAACCAGGGAATTTCACTATACTTTCCTGCAACTGAGAAAAGATTATACCATCATTTCACATTGTCCCTTTGATTTCTCACACTGGCCATTAGGAACTACTGGGGAAAAATGAAGCAAAATAGTTTCTATTTTCAAAAGAAAAATTCTGTTTAAGGAAATGAAGTATTTTGCCATGATAATGGATGAAAATATACAGGTGTTTCACTGTTGGTAACTTCTCGCAAGATTTGAAGGTGCCCCTGCTTAGGGTGAATGGGCATATAAACAGGAGGTGTGGAAGCTACTGCTATTGCATAAATAATCAAAGCAAGGCTTGGCATTCCAGGTTTCCCTACATCTTACTCTAATTTCAGTGGCTGGGGATGAGTTCCTGGGAACTAAGCCCCTAGTCTAGAAAGATGCATGGGTGGGGGTAGGGGGTTTTCATTGTAGCTACTTGGAGGAGAGAGGAACATTTGGCAAAATACTGCTATATGCAAAGGGCTTTACAACCTTTATTTTTCTCTGTCCTTTCTATAACCCCACAAAATGTGTTATTTTTTTTCAAATATAGAAACTGAGGCTCAAAAAGATCAAGCCATTGTTCTAACTTCTCACACTTAAATAGAGGTTGTGTTGGAATTAAAAGTTAGGTCTGGATTGTAACTAAATATTGCTTCAGTTTAACTAAAATGTTGCTTGAATCCTAGGGTCCTTTTAATCTGCCAACGATATGTATCCCCAAATGATTATCCTCAACTAATCTTGGATTAGCATAGTACTCCTACATTACTTTACCATTTATGCTCATAGCCTGGCTACACATGGCAATGGCAAGTACTCTTTTCCCCCTCCCCACAGTCCATCCATCCCAATGAGTCTGAGCTTCAGTGGCATCAAATGTCTTAAGATCTTGAAGGGTTGGGGAGAAGTGTGCCTTCAGTTCTCTTAAGCCAGCTTGCGGGAGAAAGAGGTCGGATGTCAGGTCATACACTCTAGTCTCTCCAGTGCCTCCTGTGACTTTTTCCAATAGCCACTGCTGTCTTTCCTTTCCAGAGAAGACAAGGATGGTCCAAGTGTCTGTATAAAAATCCTAAGGCATCAGGGATCTAGGAGTCTGAGGTAAGAGGACAGGTTTATCCTAAATAAAGGCAGCAGGATATATATGACTCTTAAGGGTAGTGGCAAGGCCAGTCTTCAGTCTGACAGCCTTCAGTTCTAAGCCATTGCATTCCACATCTCTCCTTGGCCTTCCTGAGGTCCCAAACTCAGGGGCAAATGTGGTATGAATCATCTGTATTATTGCTGAATATTTCCATTGCCTGGGATAGGGCAAAGGGGAGTTTATATAAATGAAGAGAAATGGCACTTTAGTTATTTATTACACTTTCTGAAGGCTGTCCAAAGTCCCTTTAAACCTCATTCCTGCAAAGTATGCCATTGTAATCAGCCTCCCGGTTTAACGCTCAGAGGCGGTAAACAAAACACAAAATAAAAACTATGACAAGCAGCTGGCTAGTACCATCTAGTGGTACAAAGAAACAATAACTTTTTTTAATGACCTTTTCAAAAGGGGAAAGGGAAGACTGAAGCCATCCCTTCCTTTCTGGAGCTTCACCTTTGTCCATGGGAGCTGGACAGCAGCTCAAACCAGGGTACTTGTCAGAGAGAACACAGCAAGGAGACTAAGATGAGCTTCAGGGTCTGCTTATTTCAATGCCCTGGGACAGGCACATTCAGAACTGCACGGGAACTCATTTTCTGTTTGAATATTTCTTATGGAAAGGAATGGAGCTTCTGATCTCTGTGGAGGGACTGTGGGGTGGGGGTGGGGGGGTCCAAAAAAAAACCAGCTGCTTTGCTTACAAGCCTTGTCATTCAAAATCCAAGTCTTAGATAACATTCTGGCCATGGCAATTGGTTTTAAATACTTTGTTGTTTGTGGCACCTGCCTTTTTGTTTCATAAGAAGAATTGCAGAGCAGCAAATGCTTGTGCCACATTTCTTCAAAGGTTTCTAGCTGATGCAGCTGCATTGGACTCAGCAAATAGTCGTAACTACTACTGTTTATTCCGTACCTACTGGATGTCGGGACTGGGTAATCCATTTAGCTGCATTGGCTAATATAATTCCCAAAACCACTTTGAGGCAGGTACGGTGTCATTTACATATGAGGAAAGTGGGGCACAGAGAACTCATGTGACTTGTCTAAGGTCACAAAGGTCATGGGATGGGGAAGTGGGAGTCACCCACTCAGAAACGTACCTGCTAGTCAGTGTGGAGAACGTACTCACAACTTTGTCATGGTCCTTATCCTCAGAAAGCTTTTGATATTTTTAGGAAGGTAGGACATGCACAAAAATAGAAATATACTATGAGGGCTGATGTGAGATGGTTCTGTTTCTGGAGATTGCTGACAAGGTTACTGAGTCTGAGAGACAGACTGAGACATCGGCTCCCCTCCCCCATAAGAACACCATTATCCACACAGCCAAGACACCCAGAAACATCCTCAATCTCTCCCTCCCCATTAAGTGACCTTCATTCAAGTGTGCCTGGATTGATAACCAATGAGTTGGCACACTCATGGAATAAGGAAATGCTGTAATTAGGAAGATGGAACTCTCATTCTGTAGGCTGTCTTTTTGCTCTGTTGATTCTTTCCTTTGCTGTGCAGAATGGGAGAAAATATTTGCAAACTATATACCTGATAAAGGGGTAATATCCAGAATCTACAAATAATTCAAACAAATCAGCAAGAAAAAAAAAACCCAATTAAAAAGTGGGCAAAAGACATGAACAGAAGCTTTTCAAAAGAAGATAAATGGCTAATAAACATATAAAAAATTCTAAATATCACTAATCATCAGAGAAATACAAATTAAAACCACAAATTACCCCTGTTAGGATGGGGACAGAGAGGGAGAGCTGATAGGCCAGTGTAAAAAAAAACCACACAGTCATTGGGCCCCTGCTGCCCGAGAGATGAGGAAGGAAGATGACTGATGAGAGGAAGAAAATGGTGTGTATGTGTGTGTGCATTCGCTTCTGAGTGTGTGTGAGTGCGAGGGTTTGGGTGTGTGAATGTGTGTGCATGAGTGTGAGCACCAGTGTGTAAGAGTGTGTGAGTGTAAATATGAATGTGTGTGAACATGGGTGTGTTTGGAGGTCTATCTGGAGAACGTTGTGCATGGTCCTAGTTGTTCATAAAAACAGGAAACAGCTTCTCTTCTCTTACCTATCCATATGGGTTGATCAAATTGAGCTTTCCAAAGAGATATTTAAATAAAACTAAAACAGAAAGTGCCTCTTTATTAGATTTGATGGATAGAGAAAAAATTTGAACCCAACATCCCATTTCCCTTATTGTGTCCCTCTGCCTCCAAAGTGGAATGGTCTCAATGCAAAGCATCTCCCCTCTGGACTGAAGGGGTTGGAGGTGGACATGTTGTGAATGATCCACCCTGAAAATAACTTGAAAGTCAGGGGGCAGAAATACAGCTAAAGGGCAAGAAGGAGATATGCCAGCTCTCATGGTTTCACTTTTTGACGTAGGTTGAATCTTACAGTATGTACATGTATGTGCACATACACAAACACATGTACACATTCAAACACAAGCACACAAACATACATGTACACATAGACACATGCAAATGTATAAACATGCATGTATACATGCAAACACACACATACACAAATACACAAACACTCATACACACATACACAGCAGAGCTTATTCCAGGGGTATTATAGCAGTGGCAACAACAGGAAGTGTTAATTTCTCACTTGATATACACTTAAATCCTGGGCAGGGAAAAACGTGTGCAATTATTACATTAGCTCAAGTTTTAAAATCTTGCTCTGGGGTGCAAAATCTAGTAATACAAAGAACTGAAACTACTTCATGGCCGGTATTTCTGACCACTATAGAGCAATTAATTTACTCAGACCCATACATTCTATATGAACTGTAGCCTTCATTCCCTCTTTCCCAAGATGAGATGACACAAAACTATCCTTTAGAAAACTCTTCAGATAAGGAATAAAATGATGAATTCATTGTCGTGCACGTCGAGTTTGAGGTGACAGTGGGGCATCCTTGAAATGATAGCCAAGGAGCAGGTTGGAGTGGAGTTTGGGTGAGAACCACAGCCAGGAATATAAATGTGGAAGTGAGCCACCTAGGAGAACATTTTTATTAGTAATTGAAAGAACTCAGACATATTTCAGAGAAACATCACCAGTGGGAATGTCAACTCATATTATTAGGTAAATATCATTCCAAGAATGTCAGCATTTAATGAAGACCCCTCGAATGTACTTTTATTAAATTTTAAGTGGTAGGCTCAAGGGGCTCTGAATTTGTTGATCTAAGTTTATTTTTTTAGTCACATGGAAATAGGTTCTCCCTCATTTGTGAACCATTCCCTTAGAGAAAGGGTATGCTTATATGACCCCCAACTACCAAATCGTAATTAATTTGGGGCTTGCAGTAGGCCCAGCAAGTGATATAAATTGCTCTGAAATTGAATTATGAGAATAAATCAAGTATAGGCGAGTGAGAAGAGAGGGGAAGATTGAGGCAGAAGAAAGAGAAATGTATTATTTTGCCATGCAGATTTCATCACGCTGTGAAGATATAACCTAATTTGGAATCATTATCAATTGTATGAATCCCTTTTGAACTCTCGAATTCTAGAGATAAGTTTTTGCACTAGTGAAACAGTTATTAATACCATATATGCCTATTAGGTAAGTTTTTCATTTTTCCTCAATTATCACTTAGAAAAGAGAATTTGATATTTCATATAAAGACATATTTGAGAAAGACATATTTGCCTAAAAATATGGAAAGCAATGCTAATTTTGAAATTTTTTGAGGTCAACTAACAGAATTATTTTTTTAAAAAAGTACAGAATTTCAAAACAGCTTAAATTACTTTAAACACAAACTAAATTATAGCACTTTAGTTACTATAATTCATGTGCATATGACCACATAATTTCAAATGTTGAATGTAAGAAGGGCTTAAAATTTTACAGATCACTTTTAAGAGCAATATAGTAAATGATTACGTTGTAGAGATTGAAAATAAATACTTATAGTACAAGTGAAAAAATCAGTTTCTTAAAAAAATACACAAATGCATTCTTATGGTTTGAGATGAGATTTTCATTGACAACATCCACACAAATTGAAAAGAACCATTTCTCAATCAATTTAGATTACAAGGAAGAGATGGTCTCTGGAAGCTGCTAGTATTAGAAAAGTGAATCAAGCAATGGTAAGGGCCATAAAGACAAGATGCATATGAGGCATTTGAATAAAATAGTTTCAAATGCAATCTTACTAAATTAAGGTGTTATAATTTTTTTGAGTGTTTAAATATGTATGTGAAGCTAAATGAATAAAATTATTATATTAGTAGATATTTGCCTATTAGGATAATGTTTATACATCAATTGGTCAAAATATTTTTTGTAGGGGAGAGGGAATGGGGTTAAAAATCTCATCTGGGAATATGGAGCCCATTCTTCTGAGTGAAGTATCGCAAGAATGGAAAAATACACATTCGCTGTTAAATTGGAACTAATCCCTCAACACTCATGTACACACATGGAAGTAAAACTCAATGGAAATCAAGCAGGTGGGAGGGGGAAGGAGGGAATGGGTAAATTCACACCTAATGGGTACAGTGCACGCTATCTGGGAGATGGGCACACTTATAACTTTGACTCAAACTGTGCGAAAGCGATTTATGCAACCAAAATGTTTGTACCCCGTAATATTCTGAAATTAAAAAAATATCATCTGAAACATGAAGAAAGGCTTACTTTTTGGCATTTCCTCATGCCAAAAGATTCAAAAGCCACATCTCATTTCTGTGTAGTCTTTCCAAGTGACAAGTTGCTTTGTGTGCACTTGGGGGCCTGGCATCAAAGAAGGACGTAATGCAGGGAGGGATTTGCTTTGGATTTGCTTTGTGCATGGGCTCTAGCCTCTCTTTTTGGCCAGAGTTGATGTGATTCTGGTTCCAGCAATTTTTCCTTAATCCTAGGTCCTCTCTAGATGGTGTGAACATGCAGTGTTTCTCAAACTTTTCCATAGAAACAGCCACCCTGGCAAGGAGAGTGATGATGCTTGGATATCTTGGAATATCTTAGGTTTCATCTTAAAAATTCATGTAGCTTTTACATTCCATTGCATAAGTAGATATATTATTTTTTTAAATAGCACCATTGTAATCCTATTTTTTCCTCTGTGCCATGGTATGGGCCCATGTGTACCCCAGTAGTGGTCATATCCCCTGTTGAAAAGCATGGCATAGATCTGGGCTTTGGACAATGTGACCTTGGGCTAGGAATGCAACACTCTGAAGCATAATAAATGTTGACTCCATCCACTGCACCAAGCCACCTTCAGAGACAGAGCAGCTTTGAATAACCCATCCTAGTATTTGGGCTTTCCATTCTTAAGAGTAGAGTGGCTTAACCCCACTGTCCAAGCCCACAGTGGCTCTTACAGAGATTTAGCACAGAGGTCACCCATCACATGCCTGGGGTTAGGCATGCTGTAATCTACATCTCACTTCTCAGGTTGGGTCATTGGGAGTTGGAAGTGGAGAGCCTGAACAGATAGATGACTTACTTTCTAGAAAAGTGTCTGCCAAGAGCAAGATCACCCTTGTATTTTGTGAACTTCCCCTTCCTTTCCTCTCATTCTGTCTCCAAGCCTCCTCAGCCATTGATCCTTCCTTTCATTGAGGCTCTCAAAGACAACAAAGGCCTGTTAATTGTCAGATACAATCATTTCTTCTTAATCTTCATGCTATTTAATCTTTTTTGTCCAATTTGATGCTATGGGACTTTCAGCTTTGAAATGTTTCTATATAACTTCTCTAATAGGTTAGGTCGCCTCCTTTCTCCCTCCTCACTTTTCAATGGCTTGTTCCATTTAGCTTTCTAATGCTTTTGCTTTGTCCTCAGCCTTTTGTGTTTGGACTCTCACTGTCGTTGGCGTATTTGCCTGGGATTGTCTCTTTCTATGTATTCAATTAACATTCTCGAGTTTTCCTCCAATTCATCCTCCCCACAGTAGAGTGATCTGATTTTAAAGTAGCTTCCTAAGTTGCTAGAGCACAAGTGTGTCAGAGAATGATGGGGGTATGACTTGAGAGGTAGGCAGGAATGAAATGCCCATGTTAATGGGTCACTCTCAGTTGGATAGTTATTCCAGTATAAAAAATAACCCCACAATCTCATTGCCTTAATACAACAAGAACTCAAACTTGCTCAAACCGAACATCTGCCACAAGTAACTAGAATGCTCTGCTTTGTGCTGTCCTCAATCTGGGACCCAGTCTACTGAAGTAGCTTTTATCTAAAACATTGCTTGTTGTCAAACCAAACAGAAAAAGAGAAGACAGAATTGTATATTGGCTTTTAAAACTTCTGCCTAGAAATCACTTGTATCAGTTTTGAAGGAATTTAATCTGCTAAAGCAGGTCATCTGGCCACATCCAATTTCAAGAGGGCAGGGCATGGTTCTCTTACCCCTGTGACTAGAGAAGATCTAGAAATATTTGGTGGACAGCCCTACTGACTACTCAGTTTTGTCATACAATAGTCAATTCAGTTTCCTTCTGGCATGCAAAAAATACTCCTTCCCTGAGGGATTACAGCCCAAAAGTTTAACCAAGTCACTGCAGCCCACTCCCCGTAGAGGATCTCTGAGTGATGCCTTTGATCACATTGGTCCTGGTATGTATTGTCTTGTTACAGAGACCTACAGGTAAGCCATCTGTTCCTCTACGTACCTGCCATACAATATAACAAGGTCAGGAGAACCACAGTAGACACTCGAATGGAGGAAGAATGGAAGATGCGCATTCATCACTGGTACACAGCAATCTCCCTGGGTAGGTGTTACAATGGCTCTATACTTTAGGAACTGAGACTGCTATACGGCTGTCCCTCAGTCCCTCAGTATCCATGGGGGACTGGTTTCAGGGTCCCCCATGGATACCAAAAATCCATGGATGCTCAAGTCCCTGATATAAAGTGGCTTCGTATTTGCACATCCTCCCATATGGTTGTTATACTTTATTGGGTTTTGTAAAATCTGTATTTTTAATTGCTTATTATTGTTATTTATTCCTGATTGCTTATTATTGTTATTTATTCCTATTTTTTTTCTGAATACTTTTGATCCAAAGTTGGTTGAACCTGGAGAACTTGCGGATACAGAGGGCTGACTGTACATGACTAGGCCCCAGAGTCTGTTCCCTGGGAAGGGTTCCTCAGTCTATTGTGGTAAAGGGAGTGATTCAATAAGAAGACATACAATCCTAAATATATATGGGCCCAATATAGGAGCTCCCAGATACATAAAGCAAATTTTACTAGAGCTAAGCAAAGAAATAAATAGCACCATTTCAATTGCTGGGGACCTCAACACCCCACTGTCAGAGTTTGACAAATCATCAAAGCAGAAAATAAAGAAAGAGGCTGTAAACAAGTGGAAAACCATACCCTACTCTTGGATCAACAGAATCGAGACTGTTAAAATGTCTATACTGCCCAAAGTGATCTAGAGATTCAGTGCAATCCCTATTAAAATACCAACATCATTTTTTACATATCTAGAAAAAATAATTCTACACTTTGTATGGAACAAGAGAAGACCCTGTATAGCAAAAGCAACCTTAAGCAAAAAGAACAAATTGAGTGCATCAATTTGCCAGACTTCAAGCTATACTACAAGGGTATAGTAACCCAAACAGCCTGGTATTGGCACAAGAACACTGACATAGACCAATGGAACAGAACTGAGAACCCAGATATAAAACCATCCTCTTGTAGCCATATGATTTTTGACAAATCAGACAAAACATACACTGGGAAAAGAATCATTATTCAATAAATGGTGCTGGGAAAATTGGATAGCCACATGTAGAAGACTGAAACAGGATCCGCACCTTTCACCTTTCACAAAAATAAACTCACGCTGGGTAACAGACTTAAACCTAAGGTGTGAAACTATAAGAATTCTAGAAGAAAATGTTGGAAAAAATCTTATAGACATCACCCTAGGGAAAGAATTTATACAGAAGACCCCAAAGGCAATACAGCAACAACAAAAATAAATAAATGGGACCTGATGAAATTAAAAAGCTTCTGCACAGTTAAGGAAACTATCATGAGAACAAATAGAGAACCTACAGAATGGGAGAAAATATTCTCATGCTACACATCTGATGAAGGGTTAACTAGAATCTATATAGAAGTTAGGCAAATGAACAAGAAAAAAATCAAACAACCCCATTAAAAAGTGGGCAAAGAACATGAACAGAAACTTTTTGAAAGAAGACAGACTAATTGCAGCTAATTTTTGTAAATCCAGAGAGAAAAGCTGTCACTCCAGTCATCTAAGATACATTCTTAAATAAGGTGTCATAGTCATGGGAGTGACTACACTATCACCTTTTCCATATCCTATTTGTTAGAAGTTATAGGTTTTCCCCACATTCAAGGGAAAGGAATCATACAAGGCCATGATTCATCAGGCGTTATCTTAGAATTCTGCATATTGTAATTTCTTTTTTTGCTTCAAGTTTGTTCATTTTCCTTTGCAGATACATATAACAGAAAAAATTTCCCATTTATTATGACTCAAACCAGCTCTTCGCTCAAGTTTTTTCTTAGATCTTAATTGCTATTAGAACAATCTCCAGATTGTGTTGGTATCATAAAACTGTCCACATCCCCTTAATGACGAGACATCGTCACTGTTAATATTCTGATGTAAGTTCATCATACCATTCCATATATGGCACATAGAAATCATAACTGTGTAATTTTAAACAAATCAGGTTCAGCTGCAATCTGTTTTATAATTTGTCTTTATTTAACAATATACATAAACATTCCAATGCCATTAAATATCCTTTCATAGCATAATTGGTAATTACTGTGCAGTATTGTATCATCCAGATAGCACATAATTTAATTGGTTTACTGTTGTTGGACATTTATATTATTTCCAGTATTTTTCTATTGTGAAAGTTCTTTAATAAACTCTCCCATAGTTTTTTGTTGCCTCTAATCCTAATTATTTTTGGTGCAATAAATTCCTAGAAGTAAATTTTTGTGCACCAAAGAATATATACATTAAAAAATATATTTTAGTTACCAAACTGCACCCCAGAAATTTACAGTTTAGCCAGAGGTGTATAAGGGAGCCCGACATGGAGAAGTGTGGTGTGTGTATATGTGTGTGTGTGTGTGTGTGTGTGTGTGTGAGAGAGTGTATGTGTTTTCTATTACTTTTCCAGCATATTGGTATTTTGGGAGTTACATGAGTAATTATGTTCTTTTAAACAGGTAAGAAATTTCAGAAGTCTCTAATGCAGAATTAATTTACTCTTTGCTTTTCTAATTCCATCCAAGGTAGCTAGTATTAACAATTTGCTGTAAATCCCTCCAAACCATTCTTATTAAATGTGTCTGTCTTTTCTAATTTAATAGTTGAAAAATGGCACCTCATTGTTGCTTTAATTTAGATTCCTGGACTTACTAGTGAGATTAAACATTTCTTTTTTGGACTTGGTAAATTTGCATTTTTCTTTTCTTAGTTTTTGGTTAATTTCTTTTTATTGGTTATTAACCATTATGGTGTCAAACGTTCATCATCTGTAGATGATCCAATTTCAGTATTGTTCATAACCTTTACATTTTCATTTACTTCCCTTTGCTGCACAAAATCCCATTTTTGTACATTATTTCACAGCACAAATAACTTGAGTTTGAGGAATAAAACCTTTTAATGTAGAGCAAAGACCATTCCTAAATATCTTTTGATTATAAAATATTTAATTCCCACATGGCAGCTCATTTATTTAAGTAAAACTCAACATCACATAATTTCAATACACTGTGAAAGTATTTTAAGATTCACTCAAAGTTATTGTCATAAAATATTATCTATATTTGAAAAATTCATAAAAATAATGTTTAAAAGAAAATATCAGTTTTTGTACTTTTTTATTATTCCTTTTCTTGTATAGTTTATGCCTCTATTCTTTTGATATAAATACAATATTGGACTATAGCATTAAGCTTGAAAGAGTTCATATACTTACTAAAATTGTCCAGACACAACACTAGGAGTAAAATGTGCACTGAGAAGATGACATATTTCCTATTAGCATAGCAACAAAGCTAATGTAAGAAGGCATGCTGCATTTTCAGAGGGTGGATTTCCCTTTTGGTTCTTTGATTTATAAAACTCTAAAATGCCTCTGTGAAGAACATCAGATTCAGAGAAAGAGATGAAAGGTAACAGGGAGAGCTTAGTAGAGTCAGTTTTCAAAGCAGTTGTGCTTTTTCTCTTTTCCTGGAAATGGGTTATAGAATCTAATTTCCAATTTTAGAAATCTTTGCTAAAGACAATGAAAATTAAGGGGTAGTCTGTTCTTAACTGATCATTCTATATCATCCTAGCTGCATCAATCTACACCAGGGTTTTCTTTCATTCTCTAGTTTTGTGTATTGCATGCTGGATTCATTCAGCATACCTTCATTTTTACAGCTTTTTTTTTTTTTTTAAATAGTAGGGCTACTGTTTACTAATAAGATAAATTTCCTTCAAATGTGAAAATGATAGGAGAGCTAGTATCAGTGACTAGGAGGTATTCAAATTCAGTACAGAGAGAAATGGGATCACAGACCTCAGCAATGAAAACACCCAAGAAGAAAGCTGAGAGAACAAATTGTATTCAGCTGTGGAAATTAAGAAATCTTTTGAGCACAGCAAATGAGGAGAATACCGTGAATGGGAGGATGCAACTGGAATTTCAAATAGATCTGGTAAATGTAGCAGGCAGGTAGAAAGGTACTATGAGATTATTTTCAGGACTTGTCTGTATGCCCATAACGTATTTTCATAATGAAAATAAGTCTTTTAAAAATGTGTATAGAGAAAAGAGAAACAAAATTTTGATGCTGATGTGCCCCCAGCAGCAACCTCAGTTGCGTGATAAAGCCTCTTCTTGGTCGTCACCTCCTTGCTAGTGCTCACTGCTGTTGTCATCATTTCCCTTTCAGCAAGGCCATGCCCCCTCCTCTCACAACTACAGCATTTCTTAGAAGTCACACTGGAGAATGATGTCCAAGTAACTACAGCTGAGAAAATTAATTATAACCTGCTGAAAACCTAGTGGAAATTGGGCCAACCCTAAGAAAACCATCACCCCGGAGAAAGGAGGAGGTAAAGTAAGTGTAGTTAAAAAGCAGATTTAAATCAAAGACAGGGATCAAAAACTCTTTAGTTCCTTGGACTACATGGTCCACCCGCAGCCTGTGCGTACGGTAGAAAAGTGACTCCTTTCACTCAGCATGTGGGTGTTAGGTTCATCTGCATGGGTGTCCCCTGGTTCCCCGGTTCCCAGAGCCAAGAATGAGACGGAGTGATCACCAACAGACCAATTTTATACAGTTTATCACATGAAAGAAAGAATGAAAATAAAGAAGGAATTACACAAAGTGAAAGTATGTTCCAGAGAGAGTGGAACGGGTCAGTGTCCATGAGTGGAGAAAGACACTAAAATCTAAGCACACACTGCTTTTTATAAGCTCACTAGTTTGTCCCGCCTTTCCCCTGGCAGGATTGGTTGTCATTTCCTGCCTTTGGGGGTAAGTGACAGGTTGGTGTTATACAATAGGTTACATATCAGGTTGTTTATGTAACGGTTTCTCTTGCTGCACATGGGTCTTCCCCAGAATCCTTCAGGAGGCTTCACCATGTTATGCTAATTACATGGTAATGAGCAGTTAAAGATTACTTAGGAATTTTTACCATGTATGTTACCACAAGGGAACAGTTCCTAGCTGCAATTTGGTTCCTAAGTACAATTTGGTTCCTGCTCTCCACTGTTAGCCACTTCCTTGCTACCTGTTTACCCTGCACCAGACCTAACACAGGTGCTCTTCTTTTGTCCTGTAGACCCTCCAGTTCTCTACCAGCAATGGGGTGACTAATTTTATGGGAAATATTCATTTGAATATTTAACACATTGTATTTAGGGAAAATATGTCTCTTTTCTTCATGAACATACTTTGGACTTAATATTGAAATGTTTTAAAAATGTACTGCTTTATGTCATTTGTTTCCTATCTAAAAGCGTACCCAAAGGTGGTGAGGATTTTTTTCTATTTACTTATAGAAGTTTCACAGCTTTAGCTTTTATGGTTAGGTGTATAATCTGTACTGAATTAATTTTTACGTATGGTATGAAATAAAAATATGATGTTATTTTTTCCAAAATGGATATTCATTTGTTCTGCTATCATTTGTTGAAAAATCTATTTCCCATCTCCCCTGACTCTCATGAAATTACCTTTATGCCATTGATAAAAAATTGTTCACCCTCGTGCAAACTCCATTGCTCATTATTAGAATTATAAGTGGTTTCAAATGCTTCTAATTTATTCAGCTTTACTTTGGTATCATTTCTGATAAAATAATATTTTGCATGTTTGAAACTGTGAAATGTTGAAATTCACAAATATGTTCACAAATATAGAATCTGTGTTATCTTAAAAATCTATTTATCATAAATATGTGGATCTATTTCAGACTTAATTTTGTTTCATCAATATATATTAATATGTTCAATCTTATTCCATCACTACTAATAATGTCTGCTATTTGAATGACACAATTAAAAAAATGAAAGGGCAAACAACAGACTGGAAGAAAACATTCATGATACGTATGTGTAATAAAGGACATGTATCCTAAATGCTTAAACAGCTCATAAATTGGTAATAAGAAAACAACACAATAAAAATAAGTAAAGGATTTTTAACACAATTATAACACGATATGCAAATGATTAATAAGCACATGAAAAGATACTCAATATCATTAGTTATTAGAGAAATGTAAATGAGCACCGGAATGAGATACCACTGCACATCCAGTAGAATGACTGCAGTTAAAAAGCTTGATGGTATCAAGCGTTGGCAAGGATGCATATTAGTTTTGAATACTGATCTTTATTAAATTTATCCTTAATGAAGACAAACAATGTTCTGGATCAGATCAAAGACAGATTAGTTTTATTATTTACATAGTAGTAAGTACACCAGTCCTCACTGCCCCATTGACTACCCCTGTGGCAATGTTTTGAAAGCCAAGTAAAACATTCCTCTACCTAGTGGTTTCATATTTCGTTGCCAGGAGATGGAGAAAAATGGACTTTCTCTGCCTTTTCAACATTGTCTTGTGAACACTTATCTTTGAAAGCTTCATAAACCTGAGGACACTATAAATCTTTGCTTTAATTAACTGATTAGTTACAATAAATACAAAGAGGGGATGTAAGAACTTTTATATAATAAATTATGATGGTGCAACCTATTAAATATAAATTTATGAGATTTGAGCTTGGCAACTATGTTGCCCAGTGTTTACCTGAAAAAATACAAGTAGTCTCCAACTTATGATGGTTCAACTTACAATTTTTCAATGGTGTGGAAGTGGTATACATTCAGTAGAAGCTGAATTTGAGTACCCACACAACCATTCTGTTTTTCACTTTCACTACAGTATTCAACAAATTACATAAGATTTTCAATATTTTGTTATAAAATAGGAGTTTGATTTTGCCCAACTGTATGCTAATGTAAGTGTTCTGTGTATGTGTAAGGTAGGCTAGGCTAAAATATGATGTTTGGTAGCTTAGGTGCATTAAATGCATTTTTGACTCATGATATTTTCAACTTACCATGGGTTTATTGGAATGTAACCCCATTGTAAGTAAAGGAAAATATATACTTAGTTCTGCTAACAAGTTTGTATATCATAGAAAATTAGTGATTAAACCCAGTGTTATGATCATGACTCAATGCATTTTTTTTTATTTCGGCATATTATGGGGGTACAAATGAAGGTTTCAATGAATGCCCTTTCCCCCCCTCCCCCACAAGTCTGAGTTTCCGGCATGACCATCCCCCAGATGGTGCACATCTCACTAATTATGTATGTATATACCAGTCCCCTCCCCCTCCCACCTGCCCAATACCCTATTACTGCAGTACCTATGTGTCCACTTAGGTGTTGCTCAGTTAATACCAGTTTGCTGGTGAGTATATGTGGTGCTTGTTTTTCCATTCTTGGGATACTTCACTTAGTAGTATGGGTTCCAGCTCTAACCAGGAAAATATAAGATGTGCTATATCACTGTTGTTTCTAAGAGTAAAATCCCATCAGCATTCTTCACAGATATAGAAAAAATAAATTTACGCTTTGTATGGAACCAAAGAAGACTGCGAATATCAAAAGCAATTCTAGGCAACAACAACAAAAAAAATGGGAGGTAGTAATATGCCAGATATCAAACTATACTACAAAGCTATAGTAATTAAATCAATCTGGTAATGGCACAAAAATAGGAATATTGACCAGTGGAACAGATATGAGAATCCTGATATAAAACCATCCTCATATAGCCATCTAATCTTTGACAAAGCAGGCAAAAACATACACTGGGGAAAATAATCCCTTTTCAATAAATGGTGCTGGGAAAACTGGATAGCCACTTGTAGAAGGCTAAAGCAGGACCCACACCTTTCACCTCTCACAAAAACCAACTCACGCTGGATAACAGACTTAAACCTAAGGTATGAAACTATTAGAATTCTAGAGGGAAATGTTGGAAACACTCTCCTAGACATCAGCCTAGGCAAAGAGTTTATGAAGAAGTCCCCAAAGGCAATCACAGCAGCAACAAAAATAAATCAATGGGACATGATCAAACTAAAAATTTCTGCACAGCCAAAGAAACAGTCATGAAAGTAAACAGACAACCTATAGAATGGGAAAAAATTTTTGCATCCTACTCATCGGATAAGGGGCTGATAACTAGAATATACTTAGGACTCAATGCATTTTAATGCTAGACACTTAACAGGTTTTACAGTATTGCTTCAAGGGGAAAATTAGATGTTCTTTTAGTGTCATTTGCTTTTAACAAATAGTGCTAGGACAAATGAATGTTTACATGGAAAAGAATTATATTGGAACCTTATCTCACACCATATGCAAAAATTAACTCAAAGTGGATCAAAGTCCTAAATATAACAGCTCAAACTATAGAACTTTTAGGAGAAAACTTAAGGCTAATTCTTTATGACTTTGATTTTGACAATGGTTTCTTCCAAATGATACTACGTGCATAAGTAACAAAAGAAAACATAGAGAAATTGATGTACTAGTCAGGTTTCTCCAGAGAAAAAGAACCAACAGGAGATATATATGTATATATAGAAAGAGATGTATTATGAAGGATTGACTCTGCAGTTACGGAGACTGAGAAGTCCCATGATCTGCTGCCTGCAGGCTGGAAGCCTTAGAAAGCTGGTGGTGCAGTTCCAGTCCAAAGGCTTGAGAATCAGGTGAACTAATGTTCAAGAGCAGGACAAGAGGAATGTCCCAGCTCAAGAAAAGAGAGAAAATTCACCCTTCCTTTGCTTTTTTTCAGGCTCTCAATTATCCAATCAATAGACTGGATAATTTCCACTAACATTGCTGAGGGTAAACTATAATACTTTACTCAATCTACTGATTCTAGTGTTAATCTATTTTGGAAACACCCTCACAGACACTCAGAAATAATGCCCAGCTCTCTAGGCATCCTTTAACTAACTTTTAATTTGATACATAAAATTAACCATCATAATTGGTCTTCATCAAAATTAAAAACTTTTCTACTTCAAGAATACTATCAAGAAAGTGAATAGATAACCTAAAGAATGGAATAAAATATTTGAAAGTTATATATCCAAGAAGGGGATTGTCTCTAGAATATATAAAGAACTACAACTCACTAATAAAAAAAAAAAAAACACCAAATTTTTAAATGGTGAAAGATCTGAATAGGCAGATATAGAAATGGCTAATAAAGCCATTAAAAGAGGCTCAATATCATTTGTCATTAGGAAAATGCACATGATAACCACAATTAAATACTACTTCACACCCACTAGGTCGGCCATAATAAAAAAGAGATGTAATAAGTGGTGTTGGTAAGGATATGGAGAAATCAGAATCTTCGTAAACTGCTGGTGGGAATATAAAATGGTGCAGACATTTTGGCACTTCCTCAAGAAGTTGAACATAGAATTATTTGACTCAGCAACTCAACTCCTAGGTATATAACTAAGAGTAATGAAAACATATAGCCATGCAAAAACTTGTACACGAATGTTCATAGCAGCATTATTCATAGTAGCCAAGAGGTAGAAACAATACAAATGTCTATGAACTGACACACAGATAAATAAAATGTGGTATATCTATGCAAAGGAATATTATTCAGCCATTAAAAGGAAGGAAATTCTGTCACATGCTACAGTATGGATGCATATCGATAACATAATGCAAAATGAAAGGAACCAGGCATTAATAAAACACATATTATATAATTAATCTGTATGAAATGTTTAGAAAATGTGAATCTGTAGAGATAGAAAGTAAGTTAATTGTTGTAAAGGGCTAGGGGAGGAGGGTGTAAATGGGACTATTGGAGAGCAATAGAAGGTATGGGGTTTTTCTGGGGGGTGATAAAAATGTTCTAAATTGATTGTGGTGATGGCTACACAATTCTATGAATGTTCTAAAAGCCATTGAATTGTACACCGGAAATGGGTAAATATAATGGCATATGAATTGTTTCTCAATCAAATTGTTACAAAAATAATTTTATTGCATTATTTTGATTTATAATACTTTCTGGCAAGATAATTCAATGTAAGTATAAGGCTGGTGTAGATATTCATGGAAATTAAAAAGTGCGGTAACTGAGATATTCAGATGTATTTTTCAAAATTATAGAACATAGACTATGATGCAGAGCTTTTCAAAATATGGAGGTATGAAGAGGTTTGCAACTTTTAGGTTATATTGGGTGTGAGTTTCAGCTGACTATATTCATTATTGAGTTCTGATGGAGTGTCTTATGATCACTGGTACCCAGATATGTAGATTCTTTCATAATCAGAGTAGAAATTTCTACCTTAGAAATTGCTGCTTCCTGAAAAAATTGTTAAATTGGAATATATGTACATACATACCCACAGACACACACAAGATACACACACACACACACACAGACACACATACACACGATGGGATTGCTTATGAAGAAGAAGGAGAATGAAGAAAGCCAGCGATCAGTATGAGATTCTGGAGAACAGCTCCCATGTTTCATAGGAGCACCAATTAACATGAACAAACTAAATTTCCCGCCATCCTGGGTGATTCTTATAAGGCTGCCCCACCTATGACATGGTCAGGGACTGTATCATGACTTAAGTTACATATGGATCTACACTAGACCTCAAAAAACCAATATTATGTATGTGAGTCACACAAGACCCAAACATCTGATTTTTAATGGCAACTTAAAACTCAAAGGAGTCTGTTCTTGAAGCACAAAATCTAGTACTCCCTTGATGGCCAGAAAAACAAAACATGAAGATCATATGGAAATGGCAATGTGATGGCAACATGGCGCTGAACTCCAAACTTGGCTGAGGGTCAAGGGAATGATACCATCAAACAACCACTTGAAAGGTCACAAGAAGCCCACAGACTTGGTCTCTTATGTGATTTCTTCAGTGGAACTTTGGAACATCACTAGGAATGAAAACACCAACTATGGCACATGGCCAGTTGCCCTGACTTGGCTCATCTGGAGGTGATACAGAATGAGTGACAGCAAAGCACCCCAGCAGCATCTGGCAGTGAGCGCAAATAGGGATACCTCAATCAGGGAAGATAGAATAAGAGTTTAAGGGAGTCCTGAGGCTCAATTTTAAACAATGTGGCACAGCTGTGGATTGCTGAGAACCAGCAGCAGCCAACAAATAAGGCATCTGTGAAGATGAAGGATCTCCCTTTGAACAAAAAGCTTCAGGCCAAGTTGAGTCTAAGTGGCCAATGCTCAGATACCTGTGGGCTTAGCAAACAGTGTATGCAGCTATAAATCAAAGCCCTGCTTTTCTGTGGGCAAAGAGTGGGGAGAAACACTTTTTTGTGCATTGGTCTTTTAAACTGTATATATACACATCACTAGTACCACCTTTGACTCTGAGAGCAATACATTTTAGGACTCTTTCGACATTATTTTTATGCCTTCAATATTTCTTATTTTCCATAGGGTGTTACATTAATGAATTCTTCAGATGTATGACTATATATTTTAAAACTTAAGAGAATTTGGAAAAGGCCCAACATGACTTTTCTTTACCAGACATTTGTATTAAGTATTCTTTTGTAAATAGAGAGACTTTTAAATAACAAAAAAAGTGAGAAATTAGACACTTCTCTTTGAAAGGATAGTTGTATGAAAATTGTTCTAAGAATGATGAAAACAATTATTTGACAATTATAGATAAGAAAGAAATAATAGATTTTTAGGGCTCAGGTTAGTATTTTGAAAATAGAGTAAAATACATTTATATTCAAATTAGTTTCAAACATTTATTTATTTTCATTTCCACAAAGATTTCAGTTATATGGACTCTTTTATTGAAAAATAATTTGGACCAGAAAGTCAAAGTCATTGAGAAGATTAAGACAGGCTGTCTGTGCAGGTTAATATGTCCTATGCAAAAATAATTATGCAATCATTATTCAGCGTTACTTTACCACCTAGTAGCTGGCTCCTTTTTGAGGCAAGCACTCATCTTAGAATGATCGAATAAGTGAGAGGACAAATCCTATACAAAATCCAATTTGCCTGATGATTTTAGAGGAGTGGATCTTGTTTTCCCTGCTGTTTTGTTTGCTCAACTTTCTCAACTACTAAATGGGAGTGGATTTAATGAAGAGAAAGCTTTTATTCATCACTCTAGTGCCAACTTCTTTGCCAAGGGAGAGATCTTTCTCTTAGGGAGAAGTACTGAGGCAACTATCCTGAGAATTTCAAACCCACTTCTCTGAATGTCAGCATTTCCCAAGAGAACTTATCTTTCTCTTTTCCAGTGTTACTTTTTTTATGATGAATTTTGCAAAGGCAAAGTGGATAAAAGAATCAGAGCACTTAATTATCCTTCAGGGAAAAAAAAACCCAGTCATTTTCCTTTGATAATTATCTCAGTTTTCAAATTAATTTTGGCAAGGAGCACTCAGTCTCAAGCAAAAATTTTTAAATAAAGCTGGATGAAATTTTTTTATTAGAAATGTAAAAATGGTCACTATTAGATTTAGTTATTATAAAAGATAATTATTTGGCTGATAGCCTATATACTAATTTGAAAAAATATGTTTTATTTCTAACCAATGTACATAATTTTAAAGGAAAATAATACTACAGAATTTAGTATAAAAAGTATCAGCCCACAGTCCTGCACTTCCTTGTGACAAATTCCCATTCTCTAGAAGCAACCACTTTCAATTTTTAATTCCTTCTAGTAGTTTGCTGAATATATCAAAAGACTTGATATCTTGATTTTAAGTTATTTTAGATGTTATCCATTAACAGTCTTCTGTGGTTAGAAAGGATTTAGCTTTTTTATATGTATGTTCTTCCCATTCCCTAAGTACTCATGTTCTCTTATATTCATAATACAGCAGTATCCAAAACTCCATTAAATTATTTTACTAGTCACCCCTGAGCCTTATGGTGTCCATGAATATATTTCCTTTCTTTTAAAACTTTTTGATTTTCATGCCGTTGATAAATGCTTCCTTTTTATTTTTGCTTTTTTTTAGAAAGTGCCCTAGAGATGGTTTATCTTTGCCAGAAATGTAACTCTCCCCTCAATAGGTTCAAAGCAATAGGCAGCATAGTCTTTGCTTGTGTGTATGTGTGTATTTGTTTTGTTACTCTTTTTTCATAGAGACATAACTCCTGGAGCCCTCTGTTCTTCTGTACCAATTTGTGATGGATGTTTCTTAGGCCTACTATAGGCCATCATCACTGAACACCTTTCTTTCTTCTGTGTTAGACTTCTGGTATCCGGAAACTCTATTTTCTGCTTTGTTGCATTCTCTTATTTTCATGAAGTGTATCCTCCCATACCTCCATAAGGTAAGGTGCCTAAAAGGTAAACTTTTTGGAATATTGTCTGAAAATATTTTAACTTTACCTACATATCCTCTTGATTGATAGTTTGTGCCGATAAACCATTCTATGCTGGAACTAAATTTTTGTAACTTCAAGACATTTATTTTTCACATCACCAATCATAGATTATTATCATGATTATGAGTGACCATGTCTTATATCTCCTCAGGATAACATGACTTTTGAGTGACTATGACATCCTCTGGAGAACTTCAATCTTTGGTCATAGTGTACACAATGAGTGAGATGTACAACGTTTTGGGGATGGTCACGCTTGAGGCTCTGACTTGAGGGGGTAGGGGGGCATGGGCAATATTTGCAGCCTTAACACTTGTACCCCCATAATATGCTAAAATAAAAAAAAAAGAGCTCTTGGTTTCATAGACTCACAAGCCCTTTATGAAATGACCTATATGTTGGAAATAATTTTTTTCTCAGAATTTTGAAGGCCGTGCCCCACTGTCTTCTAATTTCCATTGTTGTTTTTGGGATACTTCCTGATGTTATTTTTATTTATGACTCTTTATATGTGACCCATTATTTTTCTCTATGGTAGATTTTTGAATTTTCTTTTTGTCTTTAGTATTGTGAAATTTCATGAAGACATTCCTTTTTGGAAACGTAAAAATTTTTATTTTATGATTCTGAGACCTTTCAGTTCCTAAATTTGTGTTATTCAATTCTGGGGGATTTTCTTAAAATATTTATTTAGTCATTCCCTCTCTTCTCTTTTCACTCTTTCATTCTGGCATTCCTAATTAGTCTAGTACTGGAAGTCCTGAACCAGTAATATTCCCTTTTTGCCTATATTTTATATGTCTTTGTGAGTTTTTTCTTCTCTCTGGGATATTTATTTAATTGTAGATTTCTACTCTTCTATTGAATTTTTAATGTAAATTTTGAGCTATATTTTTATTTTCCAAGAACTCTTTGTTCTCTGAATAATTCTTTCCAAAAAGCATCCTTTTCTGGATGCAATTATTTTTCTCTCAAATATATGAGAAATTTATAGTTTTAAGAAGGTTTTTTTCTGCTCTATTTACTGTCTTGGAGTTCTCCTTTTTCTTTGTTTTTAATCAGTTCTTTTATGTTAGACTTTTCCAGAGATCATGTTTAAAGCAGACATAAAAATACTTTGTTTATGGATATGCCTTGCCCATTTCATCATAGGGTGATTGGTGGTGGCTTGGCTATTTTCCTACAAAATCCCCATTGTGTCTCTATAGATCCTTTCTCACCGGAAGATCAGTTTTCTGAGTTTATTGCTTAAGAAGCATAAAAATCTATCAGTAGGATAGTTTTTAGAAGAAAAGTACAGAATCAAAAGAAAAATTCAATTTTAATTAAAATAGACATTGGCAAATTAAAAAAAAAAAGAAACATAAAAATCTAGCTGTTGGCTTTCTGGAAGCTGACTGATGAAGGTTGCTGAATGTCTCATCGTTCAGCCTATCAAAGTTCATATAACTCCCCTGTTTTAAATACAGCCTTTCATCTTTGCCCTCTTGTATTCAGCCTCAAGACCTTTCAGGTTGAATTCCCCAGAGTAAACCTCTAGGCTTTGGCTGTATTGGGAAAGGGATATTTGCACCAGAGAAGGTCAACTTTCCCTTTAAAAATTTAGCTATGCCTTCACGCTAGTCTTCTGTTTTCTGTCTCTGCCCCTACCCTTTTATAAGAACTTACTTCCGCCATTTCCAGAGCATTCCAAAGATCTGCAAGGTAAACATCAACTTGCTTCTTGTTAGCCTTCTCTACTCTATATGTAATTGGTAGTTTTCTCCTAATTGGAAGTCACTTACCAATCATAATCCATCTTCCAATTTTCAGATTTTGTTTTTATCTCTTGTATGTTCTGTCTCTGTTCCTGTTGTCTTTGTCTTTGTGGGTTTTCTTTTTTATTTCTTTACTTTTATTTTAAATGTGGTCTAAAAGGCAATGGAGGTAGACTGTGTGTCCAATCTTCCTGCTTAAGTAGAAGTCCTGGCATGTGAAAATAGTGTACTTCTTGAAAAACCTAAGCATTTTGGGAATTCTCTTGATTGGCAATGTGGAAGTAGGATAATATTTTGTCAAGTCAGATATTAAGGCAATTCTACAGAAAAGATTTATTTTTAAAAATGTAATTTTCACATCATGAAGAATCATAAAAACATTGAAAACATGGTCAAGGTATAGAATTTTCAGGGATAGGAAAGAAGAGTTTTTTTAGTATCTTTACATACTTTGTCTTAATATTCATATGTCATCTATCTCTTATAGTACACTTGCTTTTATGAGTTTAATAAAATTTCCATCATGTTTGATACGTGTATGTTCAGTTTGCTTGGTATATGATGCATAGCCATTGTGTTACCATTTTGGATTAACCTCAGAACAAGTTTAACAAACTTTACTATATTTTAGAAAATGTCTTAAAAAGTACCTTTTTGTGAGGAGTCTAGAAGTCAATGAGATGGAAGTCATTCTACTGAAATTCTCTAGAAATGTAAACAACAGTAACAAACTAGCCAGCTGTCTTGATGCTAGTTGATGTCACTTCCTGTGCTCTGCTGACACTAGTGGGCTTGCTTTCAGCTAAGGGCTCTCACAGAGGAAGGGTCAGTGTAACACGTAGCCTGCTGGCAGATGTATGGTCTCCGGACCATCATTCTGGACTCCTGTTCCTAATTTAGTTCCTTCATATATCCCTTCACTCATTTCCCCTGTACCCAGGAAAAATCTCATAATCTCTATTTTGGTTGCATCTATTGCTAATCTATTGGATTTGACTCAGAAGCTGATCTCTATTTGCTACTCTTTAGGAGAAAGCTGGAAACCTGAAGAAGGTACTATATTTAACAAAATTTACTTTTGTAAATAAAAGAAGAGAATAGAAAAATGTTAGAATTTTAAGAAATTGGGAGTTGTGGGTTAAGGTTTGTCACAATAAGAAATTTTAAGGTCTTAGCGAGAAAAAAAAACATTAAAAAGTGAGCAAAAGATGTGAGCAAAAGTTTTTCAAAAGAAGATGGACAAATGGCCAACAAATATGAAAAAATGCTCAACACTAATACTAATCATCAGGGAAATGTAAATTAGAACCACAATAAGATACCACCTTATGCCTATCAGAATGGCTATTGTTAAAAATCAAAAACAATAGATGCTGGCGTGAATGCAGAGGAAAAGGAATACTTATACACTGTTGGTGAGACTGCAAATTAGTACAACTCCTATGAAAAACAGCATGGAAATTCCTCAAAGAAATAAATACAAATCTACCATTTAATCTAGCAATCCCACTACTGGGTATCTACCCAAAGAAAATGAAAGCATTTTATCAAAAAGATAACTTCAGTCAAATGTTTATTGCAACACAATTCACAATTGCAAAGATGTGGAATCAACTCAAGTGCCCATAAATTCATGAGTGGATTAACAAAATGTGGTATATATATATACCATGGAGTACTACTCAGCAATAAAAAGGAATGAAATAATGTCTTTTGCAGCAACTTGTGTGGAACTGGAGACCATTATCTTAAGTGAAGTATCTTAGAAATAGAAAAACAAACAGCACATGTACTCTGTAATAATTAGGAGCTAAATGATGGGCACACATGTACTCAAATAAATGTAAAGGATGTTGGAAAGCAAGAAGTGAGGAGGGTGAGAATAGTAGAGTGAGGAGTAAAAACTTACCTACCAGGTAAAATTAATACTATTCAGGTGATGGGCACACTAAAAGCCCCAACTTAAGCATTATAAAAGGTATCCATGTAACAAAAACATTTGTTCCCCTTTAATATTTTATAATTTTATAAAAAGAACTTTTCTTTTAAGATTTTCTTAGGTCTTGTTGATTTTCCCAAAGATATAGCTGGTAGGATACTGAAAGTTTAAAAGGGCTGTCATGTGACCTATGGGGATAATCAGAAGGTGAGAACTTTCTGAGTCACACTCCACAGCCAGGCTGGTAGATACATATTCCCTGAATTAGAGCATTTTGGGAGAGTTGTACAGGAGGTCCCAGAATTTGCAACTAGGAATAAAGGGTTATGTAAGAGACCAACAGATTTGAGGAACATTTCAATGGCCAAGATGAGGCATAAAAGTCCACACTAATTAGAGGCTATACAAATGGATTCAACTGACTATTTGATCTGATTAAAATCAGTCATATTAAATTCTAACTATTAATAGAAGTTTCTTAAACATAGAAAATTAACTTTTCATACTGATCTCATGTAACCCAAATAGCCACAAGTTCCAAGAGAGTACAAATTAAGTAATATTAGTTTTTATATTAGTATTAGGGTTAACATTAGATTTGATAATTTGTTAATATTAATAATCTATGGCTTCTTTTAAAACCCTCTGACATATGACTTTAGTACTTCCTGTCACCTAGGCATTTCCCTTTCCTTAAAAGCCACTCATAACAGTACAGGGTCTAGTCCTCTTTGATCTCCTGTCTTGCTTTTTTTGTTTTTGCATTTTCTTTTTTTATAATTAATAATAATTAAGTATTTGCTTTGTGCCAAGTATTGTGATCAAGGCATGAGAAGCACTTTCTCAGTTAATCTTCATATTGAGCCAACAATGCAGGTGCCATTATTATCCACAGTTTATATGTGAGGAGACAGAGTTCAGCATTGTTAAGCAACTGGCCCAAGGTCACTAAGATAGAGTGTAGTGGAACCTGGACTCACTAGCAAAGTTTTTCTAGTGCTAAAGCCAGTGATTTCCATTTCACCATATCCAGCCCATTGATAAAGGGCTCTGCTCGTGGTCATTGCTACAGAAGACCTGGCATGGTTCTTTCTATTCCTGAGAGTTCTCAAAAAGACCTGACACACAGTCAGAATGCAGACCCCTGAGGCAACCATTATTATACCCAGAGGCAACAGGCTCCAAAGTCTTCCATGAGGACAGCTTGGGCTGTTCCGTCTAATTCTTTCCTATCTAGAAACAAACAAGCAGACAGCAAAGATTTTTTTTTTCCTGCCTCAGTGAAAAATTAATGCTATGAAATGAAATCAGACAGCTAGCTCATAAGATGGGGAACAGGGAGACCCTAAAACTCCATTTTGGACCCAGTTGGGATGTTTTTTTCTTTTATAAGTGAACACTCACTCTCCACGTGTATCTTCCACACAGTGGATGGAATGGGCAATCCCAGGATGAGAACTTGAACATTAAGGTGCCATAGGACAAGTGACATTACCAACAGAAGGGGAATTAACTCTAAGGAGCTAAAATCTAAGTAATCTTTTAATGGAGTTTTTGCAAGTATTTGGTCAGTTTTGGAGCAGTTTTGTGAAAGAGTTGGGTATATAAATGTATTGCACATTTCAAAAGATGGAATATTTCTACAGGGAAATATTCTATTCTTTTCACTTGTATCTTTTTTAAGGTGTTTCCACAGTAAGTTTTTATAGTATGGTGATGAAAAGCCCAATAGTCTGGAAAGTATTCAGCCATTGTAACTATACTGAAAATGGTATTACAATGCTGGATACTTTCTGGACAGCCCGTGTGTGTGTGTGTGTGTGTGTGTGTGTAATACAGTGATGTAGCACTTACAGTGATGACACTGGACCTCCTCGGGCTCACCAAGACCCTGCCATGCTTGCACAGTGTCATGGCAATTCTGTTCCGATAGCAGAGACTAGTGGCCAACAACAGGCTGAGATCTGCTACATTTGCCCTTGTCTAAGGCCACCTTGATTCTGAAAGCATTTGGTAGCTTTAGCCAAGCCAACAGGGCTTCAGCTGGATCTATGTTCAGGGGAAGGATGAAGAAAGCAGGGAGGGGAGTTGTTTAAAAAGCAGCCACCAAAAACTGCAAAACAATTGAAACAAGAACAAAAGAATAAGGGCCAAGATATTAAGGAGAAGGATGTGTTGAAATGATAAATATTTGTGTGAGAACATCCAAGTGAAGGGAAATTGTTGCAACCGAGCATAAAATGTGGTTGTTAGATAAAGAGGTGAGATAAAAAGTTCATGATGACTTCAACAGCTTTTATTATTTCATAAAAGAAAAATATCAATTTATCAGGAAAGATCTAATGTTTCTTATAACATAATTTTAAGTAATTTTAAGTATACAGTTTCTTGTTATAATATTTTATTTCATTTCTTTTTATTCCCATTTTGATTATAAATCCAGGAGATTGAGGGTTATGTCTATTTTTTGTCTTTATACCCCTAGTAATAAATATGGTATCCAGTAGAGATATTAAATGAATGAATAAACAATATAATAATCAAGCATAAAGGACTTTTCTAACATATTTGAAGAATTATAAATTTGGTAAAGTATTTCTATGGGGCACAAAATAATATAATCCAGGCTAAAATTTTTAGATATTCTGACTTATAGGGGCAGAGCTTAGAAACAGGGGAAATTATTAGGTAAGTCATCAAAAATCCCAATTTTCTTCAGGAGGATTTTGTCAAGATTTGGATGGTAAGTAACTGAAAATTGAAAATATAATTGAGAGCTTAAGAGATAGATCTGGTTTTGACTAAAAAATGTTCCTTAAAATTTAGATTCTAAGCACATAGAAAACAAGGGTGGCATTTTTTGTATCAAAAATAACACTGTAAAGTTAAGAGATCTTCGAATTCATAGTTTTGCCCATGTGGAAGCCATACCAACTTGATTATACTAGTAGAGGATGTTTAGAGGTTGGGTCAAAACCAAACTTTGTAAAATATGGTTTTAGTTCTGCTCTAAGCCCAGTGAAAGCCTCAAAAGTTCTGCAGCACAAAATAAATAACTAGAGTTGCTAGATTCAAAGAAGGTATCAAGAGGGATCAAGATTATAGACTTTGAAATCAGATGACTTGGGTTTAAGGCTCTGCTTCACACAGCTCCTACCTGCTCTGTGATCTTGTGCTAGACATAAAACCTACTTTACCAACTGAGTGAAGATAAATAGTATAACATGTTAAGCTCTTACTATGGAGCATGGCATATAGTAGATATTCCATAGCTAGTCATTATTATTTCTCTGGAAAAAAATAACAAAGAAAATGGTTAGAGAAAAGTATTGATCCTCCCTGGACCCAGAAGGACAAGGTTATAATGACAAAATATGAAGAATTAATCTGTAGAATATATTTTTAAGTGCAATTCATATAGATAATAAAGTCATATAAATAATCCAAATAATAATTTTAGATTTCAAATAAATAATTATTGTAATTGAGCTGTTCTCACTCAGGCAGGACATATCATCTGCATAATAGTATTTGTGTGTTGCCTACCTGCTTTTGTCTGGAAGGCAGAGATCAAGTCCACTAAAATCTGTGCCATTTTACTTAGGTGTGGATTAAAAAGCTAGAGGAATAAGAAATATCCTGGCTTGATGACATTTAAAATGTGCATTTGCTCTTTCAAAAGGCCATTACTGTCCATTGTTTCTCAAAGTGGTCTGATTAAAGTTTCAAGGAGTGTTCAGAGCCCACCCTGATTCACAGATATGTCTTTTCTTTTATGTTAAGGGAAAAATTATTTTTATGGGACTGTACATCTCTGAAAAGATAGTGTAAGACTTCTGGAAAATGAATCCACGTACAGTAAATATTGTTTTTGCTATACTCATGCTCAGGCAGGCTTTTAAGACTTGGAGAGGAGTAAGTCCAGGACTCACAGTGCTGGGCTGGGCCACGGATGGGTCAGAATGCAGAGAAAGGCTGGTTTGTGGTTGTCCCCCCATACTGCTGACAATGGGTCCCTAGCCATCAACTCCTTGCTTTGACTTCTCTTGAAATTTCTTCATGCTTCATATTTAGGGAAGAAGCTGTTCCAAACCAGGCTTACTCTGGCTCTGAGTTAGAAGAGAGAGGGATATGAAGCAAGGGAGGAAGGGAGACAGGGGCTGGTAAAAGCAGAGTCTAAGAGGCAGATATTAACAAGATGTTGATGCCACTTAGCAATGGGCTTTATTGATGCTATATTGTTTGGTTGAAATTCTTGACAAGTCACCACCAAATTTTATTGGTTGTGTATTTCTATTTGACAACCCTGTTTTGATACATACTGAGCTAGTGTATCATTCATTGTTCAATCAGAAGACTAGAACCACTTTATAAATGATTTTGTTGCTGGGCTTTGATCTTATGCAATTGTGGAGCTGGTTAATTAAGCATCTCTGGGATGCTGTTGCCTTCACATTGGATGCTGGAGCTTGCAGTCTATAGGCAGGCAGGCAGTCAGGAAGGCTATAATAACTAAAATAGAGCTGACCTGATCCCATACACAAATATCCACACTGATGTCTCAAGATTATGTAAAATAATGGTGATCCATATGGCTCAGAATATGCTTATATTTTCAGATTAGGAACAATTTTTTTTAAAAAAAAATTTAAGCCACTGAGAATTAGTCTGAAATCCTTAGGGATTTGTGAACCTCCAGTTTTAGAAACATTGTTACAACAGAGAAAGGAAAGAGTCAGATAGACTGAATTCAAATCCTACCTCTACTACTTATTTGTTGTGATCTGACAAGTTCTTACAATCTCTACCTCTCTGTTTCCTCATCACAAAATAGATAGTAATGCACATAAACAATACATTGATTGGAAGAATTCAGTGTGTAAACTCACTAATTCAGTAAATGTTTATTAAGAATTTGTAATGTGCCAAGAGCAATTCTAGGCCATGGACACATAACAATGAACAAAAGTAGGCAATATTCAAGTAAGTGAAGACAGAGAAAAAAATCATATGTATATGCATATATAATGTTAGATGGTGATATGGACTAGGAAGAAACAAAGCATAAAATAGGACTAGGAGACAGGATCAGAGGTGCTGTTTTATAAAAGGTTGACAAGGAGGTTGTATTAGTTACCGATGGATAAGCAAAAAAAAAAAAAAAAGTAAGTAGCTTAAAACAACATATATTAATTTTCACAGAAATGTGGATCAAGAATCTGGGTGAGGCTCACCTTCAGGATTTCTCACAAGGTTGAAATCAAGAAGTCAGTAGGGGCTAGGGTCTCACCTGAAAGCCTGACTGGAGAAAGATCCACTTCCAGTTTCCCTTATGTGCTTGTTGACTAGAGCTCATTCCCTGGGAGATGTTAGACTGAGAACCTCAGGCTCCTGTTGACTGTGGGCCAGAGGCTGTACTCTGCCCCTTGCCACGTGTCACCAACATGGTGGCTTGTCTCATCAAAGCCAGCAAGAGAGAGACTCTGCTATTCAGACAAAAGTAGCAATCTATATAACCTACTAATGCAAGTGACATCCCTTCAATGTTGCTGTATTCTATTGGTTAGAAGCAAATTATTCCAGGCGAGGTTATGAATACCAGGAGGTAGGACTTTGTGGACATCTCAGAAGGTGCTTGCCACAGAGGGCCTCTCTGAAGAGAGAGTATTTATTTGAATGAGTACTCAGTTGAGTAGAAGAGTGAACCTTGTGTGTAACTCAGGGAAGTTTCCCCAGGAAGAGGGAATAATAAGTACAAAGAACTGGAGGTATAAGGATGTCTTTGATGTGCCCAAGAAACAGAATGAAAAGTTGTGAAGTTGCTGGAGCAGCAGAAGGGAGGTGGGGGTGGTGGTTAAAACAGATAGAGAGGCTGATCCATGCAGGATCTCAAAGGCCATGGTGAGATCTTTGGATATTATTATGACTGAGGTGAGATGTCATTAGAAGACCTGAAGGAGTGGAGTCACAGGGGTGATTTACCTCTGAAGAGGCTCTAGGTGCTGTGGGGTGGGGGTGCTGAAATAAAAGTAGAATAAGGGATACCAGGTGAGAGGCTAAGGCAGTGGTACAGGTGAGTAATGAGGGCTGCAGGCAGGTGGGGGGTAACAGTAACTGGAAAATAGAAAGCATTTGATCAATGTCAGCCACAATATCATTATTGCCTTTGTTTATTAGATCCATGAATCTCAAACAATTATACATATGAGTATCACCTGAGGAACTTGTTCTAAATATAGATTTGAGGCTCTCCCTCCAGGGACAGTGACTTAGTATGTTTTGAGGGTAGGGTGGTAAAACATAAATCTGCATTTTAATCACTTACTAATTATTCTGATGCAGGTTGTTCATGGCCTTTGTTATTGTTGTTGTTTTTCACAAAACCCAAAGTAAATGTGTTATAAAATGTACTGCCCCACACACATCCCCATACATACCCCTTGGAATTCCTGAATTTATTCTTTAGTGGAGTCTGGCACGCCTTTGGAGATTTGGGTGATTCTGTTGCAAAGAATACAGTGACAGGCTAATAGAGTGGAGTGCTAATAGAGTGGTTCCCACACCCAAGTCCCCATGAAGAGAGAGCAGAGTGGTGGGGTTACATCTCTTTTTTTACCTAATTTCTCCAGGGAACTCTTAATTCAGGCCTGCAGATGTGTCTCTGCTTTAATCAAACTTCAAGGGTGTCTTATAAGTAAACATGTTGCATAAATTACCAATTCAGGTATGGGAAATTAGAATTATGTTTCTCTCATGTGGTCTTGACAATGGTAGCAGATTGTGTTTGACATATTGTTAATGACATAAAAATTAGAAAAATGACTTAGTTTTGTGATAAAGTAGGTGTGCTGCTTGGACAACTCATTTTTGAGTCAAGCCAGTATTGTTTTTGTCTGGCTTTTCTAGTGTATGCGTGGGTGAGGGGTGCAGCTTTGGCTGTGTCAATAATACCTCAGTTGAAGGGCATATGATCTTTTAGAAAAATCATTAGATTAGAAACCATGACTTCCTCTTTTTATTTTGTTCACCCTCATTTTGTGTGTTATATTTAAATTTTCCTTCATAATCAAAACTATTAAGAATAAAGAGTTGTCTCTCACCTATTACAGAATACCTAGCCCATTTCTTAAGTGTTAACTAATATTAACTCTTCTTTTGTCTACTTCTAGAAATTGTCCTTGTATATGCAAGATCCTTTTGTTTATCCAAATGGAAGCATAATATATATATATATGCTTTTCTATACCATGCATTTTTTTCTCTAGATATTTTTCCTTTGAACAATTGAATACATTTTTTCTTTAAACCAGAAAATATATTATAAAAAGATTCAGACATCAAAAAAGAGGAGACAGTTTAATGTAAGTCTCCCTTCTACCCAGTTATCCTGGACATCCAGGTTCCCTTCCCTAGAAGAGCCACTTATTATTCATGTCTTGTGTACCTTCCTAGGAATGGTCAGTGCATATACATGCATCAAGATGTCTCTGTGTCTCCTTTATAGTGCTACAATTTTGAAATCATAGTACTTCTGTGTATCTATGTAGGAGACAAACTATAAGCAAATGTGAGGTAAGCAAAGCAAACCTCTCTGCCTGCTCTAGAAGAGAAATAATGACTCTGGGTTTGGACAAACTGAACACCAAATAAGAACTCAAACATGTGAGCTCCCCAGACATGTGCAAGATGGTAGGGGAAGTGTTTAGTTTAGCAGAGGCTTGGCCTAAAAATGTAGAGATGAGGGAAACTCTCTATGACCTTATCCTAGATCAGAAACATATTAAGATGCAAAAAACACTCTGACTTATCGAGATTCTAGAACAAAATTAGACTGGCATCCAGTAACCAGGAAGAAAGTCTGGTCTACTAAGCTCTCTCCATTGAACTTTGCCTGTTATTACTATATATATGCAGTTGATGTCCAAACGATTTAGCTGGACAGTAGCCTTTCTGAACGTAATCAAAACTTGGCCCATTTTCTTAAATGAAATAAAAACAATTTTATTACCACTTGTAAGATTTTTAGTGTAAAGAGGAAAATGGAGGCCCCTTAATGTTGACATTGTTTTAACAGACTTTAAAACCTTAGTGGGTCAAGATGAAGGCAAGAGGGGTGTGATGCTGCTACTCTCTGAGCCCAAATTCTGAGATTGCTAGTATTGGCAGGAAGTATTCTTTGAGTCCATCCTTCTCTTTCCGTATTGTTCTTTCCAGTTGGAATTAATAGCCAGGGGCTCTGAGCTCTTATTTATATACATCATGAAATACATTATGTTGGAGAAGCTGACCTCTCATCAGAACACTGTAAGTATCTTGAATAGTGAGAACTTTCTTTATAATAGCAATGAGTTTCCTTGCAATTGTAGGTAATAGTCACAAGAAAATAGGATTTGAATGTAACAAAGAGAAGTCCTTGGTGGAGCTATGAGTTCTGACTGCCTCCTGGATCAGAAAATATTCCCACCAGGACTGTCTAAAGGGGCTATTGACTTACTTTTCTAATATCTCAAACCTCCAAATAAATCATAGGAGAGAATATACACAGACTTTATTTCTTGAGCCAAAGAGTGAGTGAGAAAGAAAGGGAAAGGTTAAAACATTAGTTATTGATTTTTTTTGGCAGACAAAATTAATAGTAGCTTCTCCTCCTGCACAGTTAAATCCATGTCCTAACTATAACCTCTCTTTCATTGAAAAGCCCAAGAAACACATGCAGAATCTTAGGATTACTTCTTTGATTGAATGAGTTAAATCACAATATTGCTCTTCATAGGAGGTTGAATTGGTATTTGCACTGCTGATGTGAAGTTTCCCATTTTATCTGTTTCGTCTGCAAGCCCTGGCTCAGCCTGAGCAGGCTTTCTCTCCTTAGGGAACCAGAGCTTCAGAAGCAAACCTGATTAGAATAGACAAACTTCAGCTGGCAAAGCCCTTGGACATATGCTTTAATATATGACAAAAATGAGACTCAATTACTTTTGACCCAATATTTTTCCTAGAAGTAATACACACACGATACAATTTTTCTTATATGCTTTACATTAGTTGGTACAGGGACAAGAAATTGAAACACATTTAATTATTTCAAAGTCATTTTTATGATAATTTTTATTGCTTGACTCTTTCTGTTAGGGTTAGTATTTATGTGATTTAGTAGTTGGAAAGCAAGCTTGAAACACTTTAAAGCAATAATGTGAAAAAGAGGGATTTCATTTCAGTTGCCCTACATATTCTGTGCTAGTGGTGTTCTTGGTTCTATAGATGCTTACTTCTTATAGTCAGTCTTTCCAAGTCATTTCTGTCCATCGTCCATAAGTGAAAGTAAGCCACTTCAGGGAACAATATAAAGATACATTAAGATATCTGATAGACATTAGTCTCACTGGGATGATTGAAAGTTAAAAAATTGGTGTCTGGAACTGAGCTGTGAGTCAAAATAAAAGCCTGTAGAGCAACCCTTGGTAGCAATGATCATTCTTTAAGAATGTGAGACTAGGCTCTGTTGCAAGAGTGAAATTCCTGTCCTTAAGTGGTTTCTCAACATTCCTTAGACACTCTTATAAAGGCCAAGGTCCTAAGTCCTAGCTGCCCTTGGCTAAGGATTTTGTGGGCAGCGACAGGTGGTCAGGCTGTGGTTGAGTAGACAGCCTGGAGTGAGAACCATGGAAATACCTAAGCTTGACTTCCGTGATGCAGCATTTCCAAGCAAAATGGGGAAGCTTTAATGTTTAATGTTCACCAAGTTGGCTTACTGAGGCTAGTGTCTGGCTGAGCTTATCTTTTGTTTGAGCCACTGTATAGTGTAGATAGATCTTAGCCCATGAGCTAACTAAATTCATCCAATTCTAGGAGTGAAAATGAGCTCACATTATCACTAGTTCATGCCCAACATCGTTGTAACCCTTGTTAATTTCATCTGATTTAGAAAGGTTCAGTGTATTTTGAAAACAATTGAAAGAACAAAATAATTTCTAGTAAATATCTCCATGCATTTATACTTTTGTCTTCTTGGAAGACTATTTTAATACATTTTCTTCTCTATTATGGTCTTTCAGCTTTATTATTGCCAGAGTATTTATTATATTGATAATGATAATTTTATAAATGTTATCAAATCTATGTTCTTTTGGAATGTTTTGACACTCAGTTCCCTCTGTCTATAATTATTAACTTTGCCTTTGTTTCTGCTTTATTTGAGATTTGAAGGATTAATTGTATTAATTCCCTTGAAACCATTTAGTCACAAAATTCTCATTCACTTACCCATAAGATATTCTATACATCTGCTTCCAGAGGGCATTCTATAAATGATGGTTTATATTGGTAAAATATAATTTTTGCATATTATATTGACTTTATGTCAAATCTCCTAGACCATTGAAATTAGAAGCAGCTTTAAAAGTCTTGCCAGAGCATCGATAGCTTAACCTGGTTTTAATTATGTATCTATATCCTAAGCCTTATTCTTGAGCTTGTGATAGACTGGGTACCTTTGAATTTGCATTAGGATTATTAAATTGTAGAATGGGACAATCACACCTTGCTCTCCCTCATCCCTCCACCTGTCTTATTTTCCACCCCACTCCCAGGCCCCAACAAATATCAGCTGGTGAGATAAGAGGGGTGGGGTTCCTGGGTGGGGATCTACACAGCTTCATTTCCAAGCATCCCCACGTGTGCCGATGTGCCATCATACCTCCGGGTTTGTCTTTCAGGCTGGATAGTGCAATTGTTGCTAAAACTTCTAATTTCCTCCTTCAGTCACTGTGTCCTGATGATTGTTTCTTTTGAATGTCTCTGATGTCCTTCTTTCCCTCCTTTCCTGTTGTCAATCTTTTGGTAGGAGGCCGATCCACCATATGTCAATGTGCCATCGTACCTCCTGGCTTGTCTTTCAGGCTGGATAGTGCAATTGTTGCTGAATTTTCTCATTTCTTCCTTCAGTTACCATGTCCTGATGATTGTTTCTTTTGAATGTCTCTGATGTCCTTCTTTCCCTCCTTTCCTGTTGTCACTCTTTTGGTAGGAGGCCGATCCACCATATGTCTTAAATATTCTGACAGCCTCTTATTCATTTATTCACTGAACAACATTTTGTTCAACGCCTTCTTGTGTCAGCCCCAGACTGAGCCCTGGGGATAGAATGATGAAAAGACGCATGTGTTCAGAAAGGACACTCAGTCTACAGGGAAGGCAAATGTGGAAACAGAAAAAGTGTAAGACAATTTGGATAAGTGCTCTAATTAAGGTAGAAACAAGAGCTTCAGAAGCCCAGAGGAAGAGGAGATTCATTTCCTACCAATTGAATTTGTAGATAGTATACAGATTGTAACACCTCAGCCAAATATCCTGCCTCCTGATTGCCCTGCCCACCTCTGCTCTTAGACTGGATTTTCTAAAAGGTACTTTTGATCATACCTTTCCTCAAAGTCTGCCCGGGACTTCCCTACCACATACAGATCAGACTCCAAGTGTTAATTTAACACCGCAGTTTATATCAAGGGTTCATAGCTAATCATGAATCCACTGGTTCTCTTCTCTCTCCTACCTTATCATTCTCATCCCATGCATAATGTGCACTTCAATTGTTTACTCACTAGCAACCTCTTTTTCCAACAACTCAATGCTTCCTCCCTGATACATCATTTTACAATAAATCTTTCTATTCTGCCCTGGGGAAGCTGTATTGTAAATCCACCTTTTCAACTCACACATCTTCAAATAAGTCTCTGGTCAACTAACCTGCTGAAGTGAAAACTCTCATTCTTTCCAAGGACCCTGTCTTTCTTGTAACCCCCCAGTTTGTTTGTTTGTTTGTGTATTTACTTATTTAGTGCAGGCAATTTACTTGGGAAGTGATCCCAGGAAGTTTCAGAAGGGGAGCAGGGAAGACAACAAGGGTGTGTGAGGATTGTAGGTGGCTTAGTCCCTACCTCTGATCAGTTCCTAAAGTATGTTGATTGACTATTGGAATGTGCCTAAGGTCAGCTCCACTGCCAGGGCATTGATGTTATGCCTTTGTTATTCTTTTTTATCTCAACTATTTATTGCAAGAGCTTCCTTGCTGATATCCCTGATCCCAAACTGCCTGTACCTAGTACCAATGTTAATTTTCCTAAAGCATGTTGTGATCATGATTTCCCCTGCTCAAATATCTTTTTATTACTATTTTTTTAAATTTCAAAATATTACGAGGTTCAAATGTTTTAGGCTACATGGATTGCTTTGGTAGTGCTTCAGTCCTGGCATAGGTATGCCTATCACTCGAATAGTGTTCGTTATACCCATTAGGTAGGTTTTTGCCCCTTCATTTCTCTCCCATCCTTGCTGGTTGATTTCCACTGAGGTTTACTTCTGTCTGTTCACATGTGTGCTCGTTGGTTAGTTCCAATTTAATAGTGAGTACATGTGGTGTTTGTTCTCCATTCTTGAGATACTTAGAACGATCCAGTTTCATCCAGATTCTTGCAAAAGGCAATTTCTCTTTTTTTTATGGCTGAGTAGTACTCTATGGTATACATATAGCACATTTTGTTAATCTATTCATGAACTGATGGGCACTTGGGTTGATTCCACATCTTTGGAATTATGAATTATTATTCAATAAGCATTTGAATACAGGTATCTTTTTGATGAAAAGTATTTTTTTCCTTTGGGTAGGTACCCAGTAGTGGGATTGCTAGATCAAATGGTAGGTCTACTTTTAATCCTTTGAGGAATCTCCATACTGTTTGCCGTAGAGGTTGTACTAATTTGCAGTACCAACAGGGTATAAGCATTCCTTTCTCTCTGCATCCATGCCAGAATCTATTGTTTTTGGACTTTTTAATAAAAGCAATTCTAACTGAGGGAAGGAGATATCTCATTGTGGTTTTAATTTGCATTTCCCTCATGATTGGTGACATTGAGCATTTTTTTTATATGTTTACTGGCCATTTATCTTTCTACTTTTGAGAAGCTTCTGTTCATGTCTTTTGCTCACTTTTTAACTAGTTTGTTTGTTTGTTTGTTTTTCCTTGCTAATTTGCTTGAGTTCTTTGCAGATTCTGGTTGACTGTTTTGAATTTATCAATTCCAGGGGTCTCTCGGTGGAATCTTTGGGGTTTTCTAGATATGAGATCATATCATCAGCAAAAAGCAATGATTTGACCTCCTCTTTCCTGGTCTGGGTACTCTTTTCTTCCTTTTTCCTGATTTCTCTGGCTAGGACTTCCAGCACCATGTTAAATAGAATGGTGATGGTGGGCACTTTGTCTTGTTCCAATTCTTAGGAGGAGTATTTTCAACTTTTTCCCATTCAGTATGATATTGACTATGGGTTTGTCATATATGGCTTTTATAATTCTGAGATATGTTCTTTCTATGCCTAGTTTGTTGAGAGTTTTTTATTATGAAAGGCTACTGGATTTTGTTGAATGCTTTTTGTGCATCTATTGACATGATCATATGATCTTTATTTATGCTTTTGTTTATGTGGTGAATTACATTTATTGTTATAAGTTGAACCATCTTTGCATCCCTGGGATTAAGCTCACTTGGTCTTGATGGATAATTGTTTTTTAATGTGCTGTCGAATTCAATTTGCTAGTATTTTATCAAGGAATTTTGCACCCATATTCACAAGGAATATTGGTCTATGGTTTTCTTTTTGTGTGTGTGTTCTTTCCTGGCTTTGGTATCAAAGTGATACTGGCTTCATAAAATGAGTTGGGAGGATTCCCTTCTTCTCAAAATTAATGAATAATATCTGTATTATGGGTACCAGGTCTTACACTTACAGGTCTAATAGAATTTGGCTGTGAATCCATTTTGTCCAGGGCATTTTTTGTTGAGGGATTTTGGGGTATTTTTGTTACTGTTTCTATCTCACTGTTTGTTATTTTGTGTTGAGGAGTTCCACTTCTTCCTAGTTGAATCTTAAGAGATTGTGTGTTTCCTGGAACTTGTCCATTTCTTATATGTTCTTTAATTTGTGTGTGTAGAGATTATGTAGTATTCATAGATTATGTTTTGTATTTCTATGGTATTAGTTGTAGTGTCATCTTTTTCAATTCTGTTTGAGTTTATTTGGGTCCTTTTTCTTCTGTTCTTGGTTAATCTAGCAAGAGTTCTGTCAATTTTGTTTATCTTTTTAAAGAAGCAACTTTTTGTTTTGTTAATTCTTTGTGTTTTTTGTTTTCCAATTCATTTAGCTCTGCTGTGAACTTCATTATTTCTTTTATTCTGCTGACTTTGGCTTGGCTTGCTATCCTTTTCTAATTCCTTGAAGTATGACATTAGGTTGTTGATTTGTGATCTTTCTGTCTTTTGCATATAGGCATTTAAGGCTATGAATTTTCCCCTGAGGAATGCCTTTACTGTGTCTCATAGATTTTGATAGCTTGTGTCCCTTTTGTGGCTCAGTTCAATAATTTTTTTGATTTCCATTTTAGTTGTATTCTTGACCCAATAATTGTTCAGCAGTAAATTGTTTAATTTCCATGACTTTGTGCAGGTTTGAGTGTTTCTCTTGTGACTGATTTCTAGTTTTATTCTACTGTGATCTGAGAAGGTACATTGTATGATTTCATTTTTTTTTTTAATTTATTGAGACCTGTTTTGTAGTCTAAGATAAATCAATCTTGGAGAATGTCCCATGTACTGATGAGAAGAATGTGTATTCTGTAGTTTTGGGGTGGAATGTTCCATAAATATCTGTTAGATCCAGTTTGGTTTAAGTCCATTGTTTCTTTATTTTTTACTTTGATGATATGTCAAACTCTGACAGTGGGGTGTTGAGGTCCCCAGCAATTGCAATAGTACTCTTTATTTCTTTGCTTAGCTTTAGTAAAATTTGCTTTATGTATCTAGGAGCTGCTGTGTTGGGCCCATATATATATAGGATTATATTTCTTCTTGTTGAATTGCTCCCTTTACCATATGTAATGCCAATCTTTGTCTTTCTTTACCTTTGCTGGCTTAAAGTCAATTTTATCTCATAAGAGAGTGGCTACATCTCTCTTTTGATTTCCATTGTTATGCAATTTTTTTCCATTCTTTCATGTTGAGTCTGTGTGCATCCTTGTGGTTTGGATGCATTTCCTGGAGCCAGCAGATACCTGAGTTGTGTTTTTTCATTCATTCAGCCCACCTATGTCTTTTGAGGTGAGCATTCCCTCTGTTAGTGTCAATTGATAGCACTGAGATTTGGGATGTTGATTTGTTCATCCTGTTGGGTAGTACTTTATTGCTTTGTTTTACTTCTTATTCTATTATTTTATAAGAGTTGTAAGTTTTGGGGTTTTTTAAGGTGATTTTACATTGGTGGGTATCTGTTGTACTGACTTGTATATAATGCTGTTCTGAGTATTTTCTACAGGGCAGGTCTGGTCATGGCAAATTCCCTCAGTGTGTGCTCATGTGGAAAATACTTAATTTCTCTGTTGATTGTGAAACTTAGTTTTGCGGGATATAAATTCTAGGTTAGCAGTTGTCTGTTTAAGTCAATTGAAGGTGGGGCCCCAATCCCTCCTGGATTGTAAGGCTTCCACTAAGAAGTCTGCACCTAGATTGATGAGTTTTCCTTTGTAGATTATTTGATGCTTTTGTCTTGCTGCTTGCAGAATTTCTCCTTCATTTTGACTTTGGCCTGGTTTATTTCTATGTGTCTTGGAGATGACCAATTTGCTACGAATCTTTCCAGATATACAGATACTATCATCTAGTATCTGTATATCTGAATTTCTGGCAATACCATGGAAGTTTTCTTCATTAATTTCCTCAAATAGGTATTCCATGCTTTTAGCTCTTTCTTTTTCATCCTCAGGGATACCTATAATTTGAATGTTAGTTCACTTCATATAGTCCCATCGCTCTCTCAGTGATTGCATGGACTTTTTTATTTTTCACTCTTTTCTAACTCTTTGAATGACTGGATTATCTTGAAAGCCTTATCTTCTGAGATTCTTTCTTCTCCTTCATTTAGTCTATTGTTAAAGTTTTCTACTGTGTTTCAAAATTCCCTATATGACCCTTTCATTTCTTTAAGTTCTATTATATCCTTTCTTATGTTGTCTAGCTCTCTAGTGACTTTTATATTTTTTTCATTGATTTCCTAGAGTATTTTTGGCTTCTTTTTGTTAGGTTTCAACTATCTCTTCAATTCTATTCATCTTATTTGCCATCCATATTCTGGATTCCATTTCTGTCATTATGGCAATTTCCTTGTGGGTGGAGTCTACTGTTGGGGCTTCATTGTGTTTCCTTGGTGGTGTCGAACTATTTTGTTTTTTCATGTTGCCAGGGTTTACTGCTTTATTCACATCTGGCTCCTCTTCTCTTGGCTCTGGGTTAATAAGATTGCAGGGCACCTGTTCTTCTTTACTGGGGACTCTTTTGAACCAAGTCCGGGAGCAATGGCTGCTCAGGCCCTGGGGTTCCTGAGTGAAGTGTTGGACCTCGGGGAGGTTCTGCTGTCCCAGTGATAATGGTGGGGACTCAGTAGTGGGGTGTTTGAGTCCAGTCACAACTCTGGAGTCTCAGGGGTGGAGTCATAGGCCCAGTGAGTATCCTGGAGCTACGGGAGCAGAGCCTCAAAATTGGGAACAGTGAGAGCTTCGGTGAGAGCTGGTTCTGGAGATTTTGAGGCAGAGCTGCCTATGTGAGATGCTGTTCAACTAGCACAGGGACTGCTGATTCCTGGTTGCTCAGGCAGGGGTTTTTCTCAGAAGTCCAGGTGCCATGTAGGTGGGCCAGAGCTGTTAGTTGGCCATGGTTCTCTCCCCCCACTTAGGACTCACTGAGGCCATCACCCTAGGCTTTCCAAGAGGTGCCTGTGGTGTCTCAGGATCCTCCCCTCTTTAGCTCCCACACTGGGAAGGAGGCGTGCTCAGTGGTCAGTCACAGGGCTCGACACTGGGGAGCATTTGTTCCCTTTCTGGCCTGGTGAGGATGATACAATGGCTACTGCTGGAAGTTGGGCTCCTGAGTGGACCTGGCTGTGTGTGCCAGAGTGATCAGGTGTCAGTTGCAGAAACCTGGGATTGGCAGGTGTGAGATCTCTGCTGCACCTGTTCTCCAGTGGAATGTCTCTACACAGACTCTGAGCAGCTCCTTGATTAGCCCAGAGTTCTGCAGTGGAAGAGAGAGACATCTCACAGATCAAATGGCCTGTAACTTTTGTTTCTCTCCTAAAAAGCACTGTTCTCTTGGGTTGCTTCTATACTGCTGTCTTTACCTCTTTCCAGCAGTGTTGATTATATTAGGACCCCCAGTCTTAATCTCTGAGATGCTGGGTGATGCTTATGAGTAAGAATCAGCCATGCCATGTTTGATTCAGTTGGTAGATGCAATAATGAGCTATAGAGTTGTTCTCCCTGTCAGTGGTTGGTACTTGCAGGAAAGAGCCAACCTCAGAGCTATTCTTTTGTGCCTGTAATTAGCTCTAGTCCTTCAAGAGGAACACTTGAATGACCCAGGTTTGGGAGGGGTCCTGTAGCTCCCAGGGGTTACTTGTTCTCTACCACAGCAGAGGTGGATGGAGGAGTGAAGTTGGGCAATCCTGGAAGGCTTTGAAAAGCTTCAGCAGGGCTTCAAGGTCATTTTTCCAGCTGCTGGGGAAGGCTGCTGGGAGAAGGGTCAAGGTGAGCTCTCCTAACTGGGAAGGCTTCTGGTGACTGCAGTTCCCTGACTGGCTGTCAGGAGTGAGCTCTGCCCCTCTTGCATTACCCCTGCCCTCTGGTGTCTGGTTGCAAATGGGTTCCTGGATGTGCTGTGCTCAGTTGCTATGGAGCCATGGGCTAGGATCTTTTGCCAGAGGACCCACCCTAGTCCAATAGTGCAGATTTCCTGTGGGGGCATGGGATCACTGTGTCTCAGAACTCCACAGTATTCTCCCATTAGTTTTGCCCATGTGGGCTCCCTCATCTCTTGAATCCAGCTACCAAATCTTCCCCCTGTGTACCCTAGCAACCTGCTCAAGTCATGGGGGCACAGGATCTGGCCTGCATGTCTGACCCACTGATGTGTGTCTCTGGGAAATGCCAGTGGACAGGGAGCTCCCAGATTTGGCACCCTGGGTCCACTGTAGGTCCTCAAGGGGAAAAGCCTTGGCCCCACTCTCTGTGGAAATCTCCGACTGGAGGATGTACCAGCTGGGGAGAGGCAACTGCTTGCCAAATTCTTGGGCCAAACTGTTCTCCTGGTTGCACTCGGCAGGGGAAGGGTGGGGGAGGACAAGACCTGAATGGAAGAAAGCCAGCTCTCTGGCCTCTCAGGCCACTCTCCTTGGAGAGGAACTCTGTGTGGAATATCAAGCGCTAGGATCACACAAGCTCCATGACAACTGTGGTGCTTAGGCTCATGGGGGTAGAAAAGCTTCCAAGTAACTTGGTAGCCTACTGATCACCAAAGTAGTGTGGGAAGGAGAAAGGCATCTCCCCTTACCCCTTCACTGGGCTCCGAGTCTCTCTGGGTTTGATCCTTGCCGATACTTGTTTTTCATTTTTCCTTTTCCTTCTCTGCTTCACAAGTTTCCTTGTGAGGTTCCCAGCAGGCTCTGGTACTTATTCCTCTGACCTACACCTGAGCTGTGTCCTTTTACCCCCTCCTTTATCTGAAACCTTTCCTTCTCTCTGGGATAGCCTGGTAACCCAGAGAGACAGTGTCTCTAGGTAGCCATCTTGCCTTGATCTTCTCGTCTTGCAATCCCCTTGGAACAGGGCTGCTCCTTTCTCCCACCTGAGAGGTCCATGGCTCATGGAGGGGCCAAGACAGCAGGAGAGGACTCACTATTCCCCCTAATTCCTATTGTCAGAGCTGCACCCTTTTATAAAATCTCTTCTTTCTTTCTTTTTGAGGAAAATGACACCTATGAATAGCTTTCTCCCTCTGTCTCTTCCTCTTTCTCACTGTCACATTTTTCATCTCTCTTCCATGCACTTTGAGGACTTTACCTCTCACTGTTTCTACAGCATCACTCACTGCATTAGGCTGGGTAGAATTTAGATTGCTGTCACAAAGAAATCCCAAATGCCGTGGCTTAAATAAGTCTGAAGTTTATTTCTGTCATAACTATCAAAGCAGGTGGCAGAAGGCCAGCATGGGGCTCAGTAGAGTTGAAGAAGTAATAGAGTCTGACTCTGTTTTAGATGTTATGCAAAGCTGTCAAATCCCGCCCTTCCCCCTTTCCTCTTTGCCCTGCATCTGGACAAGCCAATGAGAAGTCCCCTGTGCTTCGTCCTATGCCACTAGCAGGAAGTTCAAACCACAAAGGCTCTGGCCAGCTTGGGAGCCCTCACCCCCAGCCCCACAAACCCATCACAAAGAAAACTAAAGCCACATGTTCCACCTTTTGTTCAAGCCATTTTGAACCTGCCTGGGTGCCTGTCCTGCTCTCCCCCCAAAGGCTCAATGTGTGAATAATAAACCTTTACACATTGTGTGTGTGCGTGTTTGATATCTTGACACGTCAGTCATTTTTAGAGGGAGGGATTTGATCCTATGCTCTTCTGAGCAGCCATAAAAACAGGGACCTAGTTTCTTTCCATCCTTTTTACTGTTTTGCCATTCTTGACATGGAGTGATTCAAGGTAACTGCTCCAGCTCCTGCCATCATATTCACATTATAGACCATGAAAAAGGGGAGTGGAGAAGGGTTGTGCACACAATTTCTCTTTGAGAGCATGACCAGTCAGTCACATACATTATTTTACTATGTTTCCCTGGCCCAAACCTAGAAACTCACCCAACTATTAGGGAACTGAGAAATGTAATCTTTATCTGGGCAGGCATGCCAAATAATCTATAGCTATATGAGAAAGAGAGAATAGATGTTAGGGGATAACCAGAAGTCTCTTCTATACTTATGTATCTGTCTGATGAAAGGCAAATCACTTAGTTCTTGCAAAACAAGGAAATAATAAGACAGTAATAATAGGTCTTTAGGGCCAAAACAAGAATTGGAGAATTAAGTTCATACTCTTAGCCTACTGACTGGCATATCATAGGCATATTATAAATAGTAACTGTTGCTGTTATTACAGATATTGCTTATATTAATAGTAGTAATATGTGTCTCTACCATAAATCTATTATCATCAAGGAGAAACTCAGAGTCCACATAGTGAACTAATAATTCAAATATTTATCCTTTTTGATTCTGAATTCCAATTTCCTGCATATCCATTGTGCTTGACCAATCTGATGCTATCACCATGCTCTGTTTCTTGTCCTTACCTATAATTTTTACATTTTAGCAATTGCTGACCGCAGTATCCACTTTGTAATCCTTACCAACTAACCCATTTTCTTTTTTCCTTCCACTCCTACATTCTTCTCTTCTTCTATCCTCTCATTCTTTCTTTCATCCTTCCATTCTTTTTTCTTTCTAATTTCGATAGTTCTTTGTCACTGATCAGCTATATTTCTATGTTGCCTTCACCCAACTCACTTTCTTAATCTCTTCAGTAACTAGGATTATTAATTTCCACACAATTTACTCTGTAGCTTCACCATTGGCAATAGATGACTATGTTATTTTAGATAGAGAGCTCATTAGGAAATAATTACTATCTACCTATTTCTTCTCTCCAAAATCAGTAAAAGTCTGTTTCTCTTCTTCTCTACACAGATTCTCCTCAGCTCATTTCTTCTCAGGCACTTATCATTTGGAAGCCCTTTTATTTCCAATACATCCAGCCACTCAATGTCTTATCATCTTGTTTTCTTACAGCTGTATTAATAATCTATTGCTGTGTAATAAATTTCCTCAAACAGTGGCTCAAAACAAAAATGATGTATTATCTCACAATTTCTGTAGGTCAGGAATCTGGACATAGTTTAGGGTGTTTCAGAGGCTGTAATCAAGGTGTCATAAGGGGGCTGCAGTCTCATCTGAGGCTGAGGGAAAAGCCTCTTCCAAGCTTCCTCATGTGGGAGGGTGATCTTAGGCCCTCACTGGCTGTTGGACTTAGGATCCCAGTTACTCACCACATAGGTCTCTCTACAGGACAGTCCCCAGTGTGGCAGGTGACTTTTCCCCAGAGCAAGGAAGGGACACAGTTCAGAGAGAATAAGCAAGATAGAATTACAATGTTTTGGTAACCTCATCTGACAATTGACTCCCAGCACTATTACTATATTCTGTTTATTAAAGCAAATCACTAGTTATTCCAGCCCATTACAAAGGCAAGGAGATTACACAGGGCATGAATACCAGCATGTGAAGATCACTGAGGCCATTTGAGAAGCTGCCCGCTATCCCTGCTATCGAAGGTTATACATGCCTTCTGCTTGGTCAAGCCTCCTAAAAAGGTGGTCCAATACCACTGTTTGTAATTCTTGTCATGCCACTGAAGTCCCGCTCTGTTCCCACCACTGTTCTTATGCAGTTTTACTAAAGTCATCAATGGCTTCCCAGTTTCCAGATCCACTAGGCAATATTTTTATCTCAGATTATCTAATTCCTTGCAGAATTTGACAATTTGATATTATCAACCACTCCTTCCTATTCTAATCTTTTCTCCTGTGGCTTCTCTGACATTATTACCCCTTGGTTCTCTCATTACCTGGTCTCCCCTTCTTTCATTATCATCTTGCATGATAATAATTTTTCTCATTCCTCTTCTCCTCGTTATTTCTATTCTTCCTGAAAAATCTCATTCACATCCTTGTTTTCAGCTGCCCTACACATGCTGATGACTCCAGCCCAAGTCTCTCTCTTATCCTCAAGACACATATATCCTAACAAACTGCCAAATGACCATCTTAACTTTGGCACTGCAAATCTAATGTGCCCATATAGAACTCTTAACTTCCTGCCACCACACTTCTCCTCCTGAGTTTCTGTCTCGATGGATTGTGCTATCATCTGCTCTCTCACTCCAGCCATGATTCTGGGAGTCAATCTAGGCTCCTTTGTCTTTCATCTCCCACAATAAAGTCATGGGGTGCCATCCATTTCATACCCCCTCCTGTCTCTCGAACTGGCTACCTCCTCTCTGTCTCTACTACTGCTCATGCCTGTTCAGCCCCTCTTCATTTCTCTTCTGGATTATTAAATTATCTACCTGCCTTCTAATTCCTCCCCTTCAATTTATCTTCAGCACAATTGTCAGGGTGATCTTTCTGTGACGCAAACAAATATGATCATGTCATTGCCCTTTTTAAAAATTCTCCAATGGCTCCCCATTTTCCATAGAATCAAATCTAAATGACACAACATATGAGGGTTTGGCCTTTGTCTCATTCTCCTTCTTCTTTCCTCCCACTTTGCTGTAGGTACACCGCTCTCCAGCCATACTGAACTATGTGCAATTCCTTGACTACTTCCTGTGTTCTCTCTTGCCTCTCTTCTTGGGAACATGCCCTTCCCTTTATATTGAATGATATTCCCCCATGTGACTAGCTAATTTCTACTCTTTACTTGTACCCAGCTCAAAAGTCACCTCCAAGAGTCCTTCTTTGAGACTCTTTCTCCAAGTCAGATTCATTTTTCTTTCCTTTTTTATGCTCCCGTCACATCCCAGGCAAACCTATATTATAGTACTTATCCCACTGGGCTATCAATATTGATTTCTAGCTGTCTTACCCTAGAGAAAGTGATCATCCAAGAGAAAGTGAGACAGGAATACAGATATTTCACCTCTGAACTTTTCATAGTGTCTGCTTCATGGGAAGCATTAAATAAATGTTTGTTGAGTAAATTGTAGGGGAGAAAATGTAATATCTTTTTCTCATCCATCACAAGGTTCATGGCCAAGACCCCTGGAACAAAAGACATATCTATAAGATAAAGGCATATAAATTTATTTAATAAAAGTATTCACATGATGCAGGAGCCTTCAAAAATGAAGACACAAAAGCTCAGAGAAAACCATATTTTCATAGACAGTCCTGAAAAAGTGTGACTGGAGGACAAAGGGATAGGATCTAATTCTTTTCTGTGTCAATTTTCTCCAGCTTGAAACACTCAGTATGCCAAGAAGCCATATTTTAGGGTAGCATGTTCTGAACCCTGAAAAAAGAAATATTCATTCAAGACTCTCAAGTCAAACCACTTCTCCATCCACTCACTATGGTTTTGTATCCCTGAGTTCTAACTTTTTCCCACTCCCATGCTGATGACCAGGAATGACTCGGCAACAAATAAAAGGGTTTTACGAGGAAGAAAAGTTACTATATATTTATCAAGTTGGAAAATTAACAACAGTGTTATTTTAGCTTTTGTTGTTGTTGTTTTTAATAAATATAGGACACAAAAGAAGGTAAAGTATAAATATCTCCATTTAGGTAATTTATAATCTGATTCAGGGAGAAAGAATTTTATATAATAAGAACTTATTCATATATATATATATATATATATAACAATAAAGACAGTAAATCATCAACTGGTGGACAATGAAGGACAGGTTGTAAGTTCTCTGAGAGTAGAAAGAGATCAGTGCCAGTTATCATTCCTGGAAGACCACAGGGGAGGACTGTCACCTTGGATCTGGCAGGTGAAGCTTTCATTGCCTATTGGGTCTGGCAGCTGAAGATTGGGTGCATGATGTGTGGGTGAGAGTGAGGGCAATGAGATGAGTCTGTTTCTGGTAATTTTAGGAGCTGAAGAAAATAGGGTCATTTTTTAAAGAAGGATCTGAACTTTGCCTTTGTCAAATTTGGACTTGATTATATAACAAAAAGAAAAAACTCTTGAAGTGTATGGAGAGAAACACACGTAAATACTCCAAAATATTAATGTAATCTCCTCTAGCAAGGAAGCCAAATATGTTGATACAGCCATGGTTGAACTCAGTTTTATTTTTGAGGATAACTTACAAATATTACTTATAAAAATTTAATATAGATCTAAGAAAATCTGAGTTGGAACCAATACTATTTTAGTGAACAGTACCTGGGAAATACTGTCTAAAATAAGCATCAATCTAACTATAGCCTATTGTACTTTCCCACATGGGAACATTTACATCTAGATCTTACTCTCAATTCTCTCATAGTCTCATTTGTTGTTGTAAAAGATTTGTAATACATGTAGAACACAGCACACATATGCAGTCACGCATGTTCATGTACCTGACAAGAGAATGCTATTGGAGTGTAAGTTAACAATCAATTTTTTAAAAATTTTAGAATGTGAACCATATCAATTCATGTTTATATTCTATGTGTTTGCCAGTCTACATTGTTTTTAAAGTAATCATCTTTTATGAGTTAAATTCTATCTCCTACATATTTTATTCCATTTGACATCAAACTTTTAGATAAAGAATGATTTTTATGAATGAATATGCATGTAGATTATCTAATATTAAATTAGCATATTCTATTTCTTTCCTCGTCAGATCTTTCTGCCAAATGGAGGAAGAAACAGGTTAATTTTTGTGGCATTATAAAAAATAACAAATTGGAAATTAGTACAAGTTTTCTTCTAGATATATTACTGACTCATTTTTCTGATAACTATGTGTTTGGATAACTGGTTGAATATTTTTATCCTTTAAATGTACAAGTATACTATGCATGAAGTTTTAAAAACTTTTTTCTTCATTTTTGTTGTCTCATTTTGATATCTTGCCCTCAAAATACCTATTAGCACTTTTGTTAAGCATTCTATGCATCTAATATATGCATATTGAACATAATTCTAAAGACATGTGGGCAAAGTTTTAAATTTATATATAATCCTAAGTGCCTATATCTTTATTTTCATTTAAGTGCCAAAGTGCCTTGAATTGCTTTTTAAAAATAGCAACCTTGGATAACCATTCTTTCAATAGAACTCTGTATTATGTTGTTCTCATTTTTCAATTGAGTTTCTGTTGAGCTGAATTTTATGGCATTAATTACTGACTTGCCTGAGCTGGATTCATTAAAAAAAAGTCTAAGTATATATCTGACAAGCTATATACATTAATCTTGGGTTTTACTTCTTTTAAGCCATGGATATAGGTGGAAACCTCTAAACATTGATTGCCGCTTGGGGTTTGGGGTTGATGGAAGGTGGGTATAGTTTCCTGCAAGTGCAAATAGTCACTTAGCTTTTATAACTACTCTTCAATTAAAATAAAAATAGAATTCTCTAGGGAGATATCTAACAAGAAAGATTACTTCACTGTAAATAGGCCAGTCAATTTCATAGAAAAAAAGCCTCCAGCACCTAGCACTCACTCCCATATATATTGATTTATTCATTCAACAAATATTTACTGAGTGCATATGTTATCCAAGGCATATTGTATCCATCAATTACATTTTATACACACAGTGACATGACTCAGTTTTGGCAACAGGACAAGTGAAATGAGGACTAGGACTTAGTACTACAACTACTACTACTGTTGCTGCTGCTGCTACTATTACTACCACTAGCAATAGCCACCACTGACCATGCACCTCCTCTATGCCAGGCAGTGTTCTAAGAGCCTCATAGCTATGATTGCTTTCAACTGTCTAGAAACAGAGGCATTATAATGTCCATTTTACAGATGAGAAGTTGAGACAGTGTATGTATTTCATGAAACCATTAGATGCAGAAATACAAGAAAACACTTGGAAAAAGCTTGTATTTCCTATTCAGAGAGGAAATGTCATTATAGCAGTCATGACAAACCAAGAGGAGGGAGAAGGATACCTAAAGTGAGAGTTTCTTCTTTCTCAAATTCCAAAGAAAATGAAAGAGGAACAAAAATCAGGATCATATCAACAATTACCCTGCTGTTTATCTTCGAACCAGATTCTTTGTTAGCGGGGAGGAGGTAAGTAGGAAGTGAGATGAGAGAGACAAAGACGATGCTGTGTTCCAACCTGCCCCTCTCTACCTTATGTTATAATTTATTTAAAGTAATTTAAAAATTTTCTTTGTAGCAGTTGTATTTCTTCCTTTTACTGAGTTTTCTATGAGCCTGTTGCTTAATCATCCCTGAATTCTCTGCCAGAAGTAAAAAATCTTTCAACACATTTATAAATCATGTAAAATGTGCCCACCCCAACCCACCCTGCATGTTTCTAGAAATTTCTATTTTTCTCCTCTGTTTTGAAATTTCTTAGATTGTGCCTTTCATTGTGAGGTATTTTCCAACCATTGTGGTGAGCACTTGGTGGGATCATTCACTGTGAAAAAAATCATAGCCTGCATGTTGAGCAGTTTGTTACTGCTGTTATTATTTAACTATTTGACAATTACTCTCTTGTATTTTCTCTCTTCACTCCTCTGGAATATTTTTTTCATGTTGCCCTTAGTGTAGTGATGCTCTATTTTCTTATTTTTATCTTCTGTTTCTCATCTCTGTCTTCTTGTTCTAGTTTCTTAGAAATTATATTCCAATATTTTTGCTGGGTTTTATATTTTTGCTATCATATCTTTAATGTTCTAGGAGTTTATTTTTGTTCTCCAAATTTTCCTTTTTTAGCTTTTAATTTCAGGGGCTTTCCTAAATCGTGTTTAGGAGAATAACAATAATAATTTTTGAAATATTATTCTATTCCTTGCACTCTCTGTTTTCCATTAAGAATAGCAAAGTAATATAAATTAATGGAATAAAAATAACTAGAAAGTATAGATATTTTCACCTGCCCTGCTTACTCTCCAAATTCTCTCTAGCCAAATACTCTATTTGTTCAAAGCACATATGATTTCTTAACATTGTACTTTATATTTACTTGATTACATGATTATTATCTAAAATGCAGGAATGAACCCTCCTTGAGGGTAGAAGCCTTTGTCCATCTTATTTCCTGCTGTACTCCAGTGCCTACAATGGTGACTGAATAGATGGCAGGTGAGCAATAAATTTTTCTTGGGTCATTGCATAATTGAATAAGTGAAGAAAACTGTAAATCTTATTTAAGAACATAATACAAGATTTGAATCAATGGGAGAGTAGACCATACTCCTTATTTGGCAACACATATATTTTGAGGTCATTTTTGCCATCATGTTAAATATGTTTTAAATGTAGAACATGGAGATAATTTCTGGGTTGTCACAGCCATCTCTCAGGATATAAAGCTCACCTGGACCCAGTGGATAGAGTGACATAAAGTGATAAGGTCAGGCAAAAGCTATTTTGGCAAAAAATTCAGGAAGACAACTTACTGTGTCATATTGCATATTGTGCATTCACAATTATATTCTACTCCTTAAAATATTCTTTTTTGTTGTTTTGGTTTTTTAGCTTGTCCTTTTATTTTTTTACTTTTATTTTTATGTTTTACTTCAAAATATTGAGAGGGTACAGATGTTTTGGTTACACGAATCATTTTTGTAATGCTTGAGTCACAACTATAAGTGTGATTATCACCCAAATTGTATTAGTTGTATCTGTTAGGTAGATTTTCCCCCATCCCCACCACCCCTCTCCCCACTGCTTGACATCCACTGAGTTTTACTTCCCTCTGTGCATATGCATGCTCATCAGTTAGTTCCAATTTAATAGAGAGTGCATGGGTGTTTATTTTTCCATTTTGTATATACTTCAATTAGGAGAATGGTCTCTAGTTCCATACAAATTGTTGCAAAATATATTAATTCATCCTTTTTGAATGGCTGAGTATTACTCCATAGTATACATATGCCACATTTTGTTAATCCACTCATGAATTGATGGGCACTTGGGCACATTCCACATCTTTGCAATTGTGAATTGTGTTACAGTGAACATTTCAGTGTGCATGTCTTTTTGATGAAAAGTCTTCTTTTCCTTTGGATAGGTAGCCAGTAGTGAGATTGCTGGATCAAATGGTAGGTGTACTTTTAGTTCTTTGAGAAATCTCCATACTGTTTTTCATAGAGGTTGTACTAATTTGTAGTCCCATCAACACAACACTGTATAAGCATTCCTTTCTCTCTACATCCATGCCAGCATCTATGGTTTTTGGATATTTTAATAAAAGCCATTCTAACAGGGGTAATTTGTGATTTCAGTTTGCATTTCACTGGTGATTAGTGACACTGGGCATTTTTTCATGCTTACTGGCCATTTGTCTATCTTCTTTTGAAAAACTTCTGTTCATGTCTTTTGCCAAGTTTTTTTTCTTCAGGCCCTCCCCTCTGTTACATACTCACCACTCTCAATTTTATGCTTTCATATCTGTGGGAGGAGAGATGGCTACTCTGTTACAGAGAGACCATGCTATGTAGACAAAAATTTATGCTATTAATTTTTAGCATTCTCCAAGAGGGTCTGTGGCAATTTACCAGAGTGGTTATACATTGCAGAAGGGAAAATAACTTTTTAGGGCTTACTAAACACTAGCTCTGTACTGATACTAATTCCTAGAGATGTCAATGTCACTGTGGTCCACCAGGCAGCATAGGTAATTCTGAAGGTCAACTGATCAATGGAATTTGGTCAAGTTTGTCTCACAGGGGGACTCACTGAACACATCCTATGGTTATTCCTCAATTCTGGAATGCATAGTTAGAATTGACAGGCTCACTACTGGCAAAATCTTCACATTGTTTCTGTGACTCTAGGACAGAGGGCTATTGTGATTGGAAAGTGAAAGCTATTAGAACTAGTCATCTTCTAAAATAGTGAATCAAAGCAATATTATATCTCTGGAGGGACTGCAGAGACTAGTGCCACCATCAAGGACTTGAAGGATGCAGGGGTGGTGACTCTCACCACATGCTCATTAAACTCCATATTTGGCTTTTGTAGAAGACAGATGGATATTGGAGAATGACTGTGGCTGTCATAAACCTTATCACATGGTGACTTCAATTGCAGCTGCTGTTAAAAATATGCTCAACTTTCCATCTGCAGGGGCCCTGATCATCTACATTTCATAGTAAATCACACTGGTGCACTGTGTAGAGGATATCATGTTGATTAGTCCTGGTGATCAAGAAGTAGCAAGTATTCTAAATGCCTAGGTAAGAAACTGTATACCTGAAGGTGTAAGATAAATCCCACAAAAATCCAGAGGTTTGCCAGCTCAGATAAAATATTAGAATTTTGGAATTCGAGGTCAAGGGTCATAAGCTATGACTCACAGTCTAAATCAGGTCTGTGCCCCATTTTTGGGTGGCCTATGAGCCAAAAATGTTTTTTACATATTGAAATGATTATATAAAAAAAAGCAAAGGAGAATATATAACAGAAACTATATGTGGCCTACAAAGCCTAAATATTTACAACCTGATATTTTATAGAAAAAGTTTGCTAACTTTATGCCTAGATCATGTTGAAATATCTTTCTAAGGTAAAGAAAAAATTGATGCATTTGGACTTTCCTACTACTAAGAAAGAGGGATGAATCCATAGTGGGCCTCTTTGGATGTTAAAAACAAAAAAACCCTCATTTGAATATGCTACTCTGGTACATTTACTGAGTATCCAGAAAGGTTTCCATTTTTTAGCATAGTCTAGGATAAGAGTGGGCTCTGTAACAAGTCCCATTGCAATTGCTTTCTCACTTGGGCCATCTTACCTACCTGATCCCATGACACTTGAAGCATTTTTGGCAGAGATGTTGTATGAAGAGTTTGATAGATCCTAATAGGAAAATTACAGTGCAGATCTTTATCATTTTGGATAAAAGCTATGTCAAACTTTACAGGTAGCTACTTTTTGGAGAAACAGCTTCTCACTTGCTATTAGCCTGAATGCTTGACCATGGACCAACTTGCCATATGATCTGAGCTGCCCATCCTGAATGTTATCTGACCCACAGAATTATAAAGTTATGCATGCATAGCAACCCTTAATCATCAAATAGAAGTGGCCTATATAATATTGAGTTTGAGAAGATCCTAAACACCGTGAACAAGCATCCCAGTTACCCAAAGCTCCTGTGCTTTGGGTAACTGCTACAATGCCTTCGGCTCACATATATGTCCTTGTGAAGAGTTTTCTATGACTAGCTGACTATAGACAGAAATCTTTAGATCTGAATTAAAAATGGTTCTGCACCTAAAATTAGATGGCTGCAGCACTGTATTCCCATCCAAGTGGCCCTGAAGGACAGTGATGAAGAACTTTGAGCAGCACACTTGGTTGTTCAGTTTTTCTGGAAAGAAATATTTCCCAAAGTATAAATATACATCATTTCATGGGTAGTGGTTAATGGTTTGAGTTGGTGATTAGGGACTTAGAAGAAGAATAATTAAAACATAAGTGAGAAGTAAGTCTAGGGAAGAGGCATGCAGCTTGACCTCACCTAATGAGCACTGAATTTGAAGATATTCATGTCTCATGTGAATGCTCAACAAAGGGCAAATCATCAGAAAAGGATCTTTTTAATAACAGTGGGCAGGATGGCCTATTTTGCAGACATCACCAAGGCCAATCTGACTCAACTGCTACTTAATACCTAACTTGCCAATAGCAGAAACCAGTGATGATCTCTTGATATGGCATCATTCTTCAGTGGATTTTGTTGGCAGGTTGATTATGCTGGACCACTTTCATCATAGAAGGGGAAGAACTTAGTTCGCACTAGAATACAAACTTATTCTACTGTCCTTGCTCACAATGCTTCTACTGAAGCCACCATCCTAACCACACTGCTTTTGAACAAAAACCTCATTTTCAGTATAACAAAGGGTTCATGCTCGTGGAATTCACTGATCTTAACACATCACATTAACATTACCGGAAGCATCTGACCTAATGGGAAATGGAATGGCCTTCTAAAGAGTCATATCTGGCACTAGCTGGATTGACCTTGCTGGTTGTCTAGCATCCAGTATATACTGTAATCATCCTCTACTCTATGGCGTAACTTCTCCCACATCTAAGACTCATGGGTCTAAGAATCAAGGGTAAAGATGGGAGTGGTTTCAATTACCCATAGTGATCCACTAGCAAAATTGTTACTTCCTATCCCTGTGACATTGGGTTCTGTTGATTGATAGGTTTTAGTTCTTAAGGAAGGAAAACTTCTAACAGGGGATGTATCAATGGTTGTATTAAACTAGAAGTTGAGACCACCACCTAGCTCTTTTGGGTTCTTAATGAATAAATAGAATAAACAGGCCAAAACAAAAATGATTACTCTAGTGGCTGGAGTGATGGATCCTGACTATGAAGGGGAAATTGGGTTGCTACCAGGCAATGGGGACAATGAAGAGTGTGTCTGCATCACAGGAGTTCCGGTGGTCTGCCTCTCAGTCCTTCCATGTGCTTTGATAACATCAATGTATCCACACAAACACCTGTACACAGATGTCATAGCAGCACTACTCATAGTAGCCAAAAGGTGGAAACAACCTACCTACACCATGCCTATCAACTGATGAATGGATGAGCAAAATGTGAGATATTCCACACTGAATAGAATAGTATTGAGGTACAGAAATGAATGGGGTACTAAACCATGCTACAGCACAGCTAAAACTTGAAAATATTATGCTTAAATACTTCTAAGTAAAAGAAGGCAGGCAAATAAAGACAACATATTATTTCACTCCTTTTATATATGTCTCCATCTATATGAAATGCCAGAATAGGCAAATCCATAAAGATAGAAAATATATTATTAGTGGTTACCGAAGTCTGAGAAGCTTAGGGGGGTTTTTTGTGTTTGTTTGTTTCTTTGTTTTGAGACTGAGTCTCATTCTGTTGCCTGGCCTAGAGTACTGTGACGTCAGCCTAGCTCACAACAACCTCAAACTCCTGGGCTCAAGCAATCTTCTTGTCCTCTTGCCTAGTCTCCTGAGTAGCTGGGATTACAGGTGTATACCACCATGCCTAGCTAATTTTTGGTTGATGCTTAGGGTTAAGTGCCAAGTGACTGTTAATAGGTACAGGGTTTTATCTGGAGGTGGAGGGTGTGATAAAAATGTCCTAAAATTCATTGTAGTGAGGCTTGCACAACTTTGCAAATTTATTACCAACCTTTAAATTGTACACTTCTATCAACCTTCTATGAAGTTCTTATCAATAAATAGAAAGCTATAGCAATCCAATTTAGTCAGGACTGTTAATAGCTCAGGCCTTTTAAAATTGAAAGTTTGGGTCACTTATCAGGCAAGAAACCATGATCAGCCAAGGTGACTGCTTTAGGACAAAGATAAAATATGAGTTATTTTATTTTGTTGCTCAAATTGTTCCAGCTTTGGCCATTGTAACTTTTCTATGCCCCTATCTTTATCTATTTATTTATTTATTTATTTAGATCACTTGCTTACTTTCTGGCATTAGAATATGCTTCAGGCTCATCTTGCATTTTCCTTGCCATTTTAATTTAGTCTAATTACTGATATAATTGGATTTATGTCTACTATCTTGATATTTGCTTTCTATCGTCTCATCTGTTTTGTATCCTTTATCTTCCTTTCTTGTTTGATTTTGTATTTAACAAGTATTTTTTGTTATTTCATTTTTATCCTCTATTAGCTCTTCAATTATATCTGCTATTACAATTTTATTGGTTGCATTTGAAATTATAATACATATCTTTGATTCATTATCGCCTGTGTTAGATTAGTATTTTACCATTTCCCAAACAATGAAAGAAGCCTAGAAAGTTTAACTTCTATTACTTTTTTCCCTATTTTTGTTATATATTCTACTTTTATATATAACTCTCATAAGATATTATTATTGCTGTTGTTTTAAAAAGGTCACATTTTTTTCTATTTGCTCACGTATTTACTCTTTCAGGTGTGCTTCATTCTTTCTTGCAGTCCCATATTTCTGTCTGGCAACATTTTCTTCGCTCTGAAATTTTTCTTTTGTTATTTCTTATGAACAGACCTCCTGGCACCAGATTCTTTGGGTTTGCTTATTTTCTTACAGGTTTAAAAACATCTTTACTTTGGCTTCAGTTTTGAAACATACATTAACTCAGTATAGAACTTTAGGTTGACAGTTTGTTTGTTTTTAAATTTCAATGTAATAAAGTTGTCATTTTAGTGCCTTCTAGCTTCCATTTTTTTTGTGTGTGTGTGTGCTTTTCTTCTACTCTCAAGAATCATGCCTACAAAGAATTGTTATATTATTTTTGATCCAGCTATTATAGTTTTTACATAGGATCCCAACTATTCCATCATAGCCAGAACTGGAACGTTTGTTTCTTCTTCATGAATTTTGCATTGACTCTAATATAAGTGGTTTCTGTGAGAGAGTGTATCCTTTCTTACACCTGAACTTTAAAAGGAATTATTTAAAGTGCCTCCATTAAGTATGACGTTTATTGGTAAGTATCCTTTACCAAGTTAAGGAAGTTCCCATCCATTATCTTTCAGAGAATCATTTTTTTAAAATTATAAATAGGTGTTAAATTCTATTAAATGCTTTGTCTAAATTTGTTGAGATAGCGTGTGATTTTGCTCTTTTATATTATTATTGTAGTGAATGTCATTGATTGGTTTTTCTGGAAGTTAAACAGTCTTTCAATTTCTCAGATTAACTATGTTGACAAATCTACTTGATCATGACATATTCATTTTTATAGTTTATTTTTTTGGTTCATATTTACCTATATATTTTTTCCATTACTTTACTTTTATAATTTTTGCATCCTTAGTTTATCTGTGTCTCTTATCACAACATATTACTGCATTTATTAAAGCCCACTCTGGAAATCTGTTAATGCTATACTATGAATATTAAAAGAATATCGTTTTTGGTAACTAGAACTTTGAAATGCAAGCAGACTCTACTCACAGTGGGGTCAGTAGGTCCCTGTTACTCAGAGCTTACATATAGTAAAAACTCTTCACCCTGAGCTTCAGTCAAGTCCCACTTTCTCTCTCCTGCTGCAGATGCACTTTCTTCCCCTGGAGCTACAGGAAGCAGCTGTGCCTCAGATTCACCTCCATTTTTCCTTATCACAGAGAAACTGCTCATGATTCAGAGTAGTTGGGTGGTACAAATTTAGGCTACCATCAACCCCGAGTCCCCTCATAAAACTTCATCAATTTATATTATCCACTAAATATAAAAACAATATTTGCTTATTAGAAGTGAAGTTTATTGTTTATGAAATTTAGAAAACATAGGTAAATACAAAGAAGAAATTTAAAAACTTACAATCCAGAGATAATCAGTGTTACTCACTTGAGAGAGTGTGTATCTTTCTTTTAACCATGTTTCAAGGAAAGGTTTTTAGACAACAAGCCAGACTTATCTTTCTTTCTGCCTGAGTGTTGAAGGGCTGCATTTGACTGGTCAGGCCACCAAGAATAATAACCGAGTTCGTGCAGGTCCAACCAATGGATGTCACATCAGGACCCCTTACTTCCTGGCCACAGTGATATAAGACAGTTTTCCATTCTGACACATGTCCCAATTTCAGAAAAGATGCTAAAGTGTGAAAAAGAGTGTGCCTTAGAATGAGGAAAAACAACCATGTTTTTTAATTGAAAAGGCATCAGCAGACTAAAAGATCATTCGAATATTTCCATATATATCTTTTCAATTTATCTATTTTTCTGTATGAATAGAAAAATGTCTGAATAATTTTGGTCAAATATATTGTAGTGGTTGAAATTTGGGTTGTTTTGTTTTAACCTTATGTTTTATATGTTTAGAATAATGTTTTTAATAATGAGTACATAATTACACAAAAAATGATAAAGGTATTATTCTCAAAAGCAAAACAATCAAAAGGCAGACAAAATAGTCTAACAGCAAAAAGGGTAAAAAGGAGGCTATTGAAATGTGGGCTCATTTTTTTTCCCCTGAACTTTATACTGCTCTTGTACTTATAAACTAGAAGCTTTGGGAATGTGCATTACATTTTTTGGATGTAAAATCTATTCCTACACCTCCATCAAAATAGAGTCCACATCATAGTTGTCGTCAGAAGGATCATTAAGAGTGGGGAAAAAGCTGAGAAATACATGCAAGGATTTAGAAAATGTGAGGGAGAAAAAAAGAGATTGAGATATGAATAAACATTAAATAATGAAATTATATTAAAATACTGGAACACATAAAACATGCTGCTGACAGATACAGATCATCAGAGAGGAGATTTGGGAAGCTGGGACAAGAATCTCCCAGTTCATTAAATGAACAACTGATTCCTTAAGTAAAAGAGAATTCAGGGAGTTGAAAACAAAAATAAATGTAATTAGTATTTTCAGAGAGACACCATAGTTATTAGTGGATTTTCCTCTGCTTATTTATTATCCCCCAGCCTTCTAATTTTGAGAAGAAAAATATTATCAACAACAAAACCAAATTATCCTCCCTGTCTCATAACCCTCCCACTCACTCACACACCCCCTACATTTTTTGCTCTTCTTCTTTCCCTCAAAGTGTTTACTTGTTCTCCTGCTGATATTCTGATTTTTCCCTAGCATATAATGTTGTAATGAGAATCTTATATGAAGAACTATAAAACATGACTTCTCTAGGTATTTTTGCTGAGGTCTGGTCTGGGAAATCCACTTTCTTCTCTCAATTTTCTTTTTACTAATCCAAAGAAAGTAGCTTTCTATCTCCATTGAAGGTCTGTATACATATTTACATGATATTAAATTTGAAAATATGGAGTAAATGCATATTATGTTCCAGGCATGGTGCTAAGCACTTTATTTTTACTTTGCAAAAGTGGGAACAGAGCTCTAGACAGATTAAGGAAAAATAAATAAATAAACAAAAAGCTAGCCCAGTGTAGGCAGAAATTACTAATACTCACCCATGTCCACATGCTAATTTACATTTTCCCAGCCTCTCTTGCAGTTAGCTTGGACATGCTGGCTGATGAAAAGTGACTAGTTCTGGCCAACAGTTACATGTCAAAGTGGCTTGCATCCATATGCCCTCTTTTCCCCTCCTTTGCCAACTGGGTGATGAGAGGACATCCTTACAGCCAGAAGGTAGGAACAGCCTGGATCCCTGAGTCACTGTGTGGAGAAGAGCTGCCCTACCTGCATTATACTGTGAAGGCAACAAGAAATGCATTTTTACTGGGTTAAGCCTCTGAGATTTAGGGGGTTATTGATCCTCAAAACTAGTGTTAAAGACTGCGACTAGTGCACCCACTAGTATACAACTACCGTGTTTCCCCGAAAATAAGACCTACCCATAAAATAAGCCCTAGTAGGATTTCTAAGCATTTGCGCAATATAAGCCCTACCCCCAAAATAAGACCTAGTGATGGGCGTGGCTACACAGCATATCTGCACAACCCATGCATTTCGTCGCAGGGAGGTAAAGAAGATGAGCAGCCCTTCTCATCTGCCCCATCGTGACAGCAACTGTCCCAGAGGTGACCAGAAAGGTGCAGACAGCCCCACCAACAAGGTTGGCTCCTCCTGTCAGGTCCCGGCCATCCTGTGCGTGCTGCAAGCTGAGGCTTTGAGGAGAAAGTCTCCTCAGTGAAGTGAGGAACCGGAGGCTCCGCTTTAGGTATTGTGTGTCCCCAGGGTGAAGAAGGAAAGCTGTGGCTGCCATTTTACTATGATGATGTTCCAGAAGAAGATGACTTAACTATATTTGAATAAATGTAGATTGTTGTACTGTACTTAAAAAAACCCAACACATCCCCTGAAAATAAGCCCTAGGGTGTCTTCTTGAGGAAAAATAAATATAAGACCCTGTCGTACTTTCGGGGAAACAACGGTAGTTTCTGTAGAGGGTGCAGGGTTTGAATGTAGAACTCCTGGCTTCATTGTTTGTGCTCTCAGAGAGGAGATACCTGAATCATGTAAAAGAGGACAGAGAGGGGAGGACCCAGGGCACAGACTTTGAGAAAATGAGAAGAGAAATAGACCCTCCTGGAATGGCAGTGAAATGTAGTGGTTAAGACAAACCTGGCTTGTCTACCACATAGTACTGTGTTATCATAGGCAAGTTATTTAACCTTTCTGATCCTGTTTCTTCTTCCTGCAAAGTGAAGATAATAAGCACAGTGAGTGGCACATAGTAGATAATTAAGTGGTCAAAATGTATTTATTTTAATTACCTAACCCTACCCTAGATAGAATAAAAGGAAAAATAGCGATTATAAATATAAAAATACCATGCAGAAGAGCAACATATTGATGTTTATTTTGTAGTTAATAAGAGAATAAGTGAAAATATCATTGTATATGCAAATTAATATAAAAAAGTATAATTGAGAGAAAAGGGAACATTTTGTGTTCTTACCAGAAGGTGCATAAAGCCTTGTAATATCTACACAAATTTAGATAATGTAATAAAATGGATGTATCTCACATTGGAATAATTGAAAGTCATTATTTTCAAAAGCAATGGGGCAATTATCAAATAGAAAAAAATTCTAAAATTATCCTGTTACTCTATTATAATATCAATATAGGATTTATGAAACACAGTCTTTTTAGGTAACACTGGCACATTTGAGAATGCGGCTGTCAGGGTGGAGGACATCCTAAGAAAGGCTTTAAAAAATTAGAATCTCAGAGAATGTTCAAAATGAACGTTAATTACATGATATTCAACTTGTATTACCCTATGTTCATAATAAAAAATGATCCAGAGTTCTGAAATACAAAGGTGCTTCATGAAATCTCATTTTATTTTCTAATTAATCACAGAGAGCCCAAAGCAATTTATTCTCTTTTAGTTAGATAACCTCTGCTTCCTGAGCCCTGGCTGCAGCATTTCAGAGTAGAGGGGCTTGGGGGAGGGGGGTGTTGCAGAGGTGCTTTTGTTGGAAGCTTGATGCTCCAGCCATTTATGGGCCTGGGTCACTGAGAATTCTTGCCTAGGGCAGCCAGCCTACCCCGGTGATATGGCTCCAGATTGTTATTAGGGCTTTTCTTAGTGACTCTATAGCTCAATTTATACCATCTCATCCCAGTGTACTTATTCTTGACATTCAGGGTTTGATGACTATGTTATGTGAGTCAAAATTAGAAATTCCTGAATTGCCATGTGTATATGCATTGATGAGAACAATGGAACTACAATATATGAAATTTCACAATCTTGATAAATCTATAGTTTCTTTAAGAGACAGGTACGTTTTCTCCACATTCTCAACCTATAGTTGGTTGGGTTTGTGTTGATTTGTATGGGGACAAGAAGTTATGTCCCTCATGTGACATAACTTCTGCTTTCTCTGTTCAAGTGTCCTGGGCAGAAGCTACAGTACCCTAAAAAGTGGCACCTTGAAATATAAGGTTTTGATGATTGTTATTATTTTAAACATTGATTAGTGTCAGATTCTTCATTTGTAAACTGTGTGCAGTATTACCAGTAACAGAGTCAAATTACACACATTACAAATTGGGTGTGCAAAATATGTAAATATCTATTTTCCTAATTCAATGTCATCTTGCTTTGGATTTTCAGTCCTATTGTTAGCAGAAAAACAGAAGAAAAAAACAAAAAACTAAACTTTGTCCATTCATGATAAAGTCCTCTCTTTGGGCTATAGCAGACTCTTTCAAGATAACTCAGTCTTTTTGTTGCTGTTGTTAAATATTCAATCAACTAAAAGTTTTAACCCTCCAAGAGAGCTGCTTCCCTTCTTTTGAGGTTATTCTCCTCACCTTTCTTTCCAAGATGCTACTTGGGTGGCAGGGAGCACTTTGTGCTCTGAGATACTGAATACGCACACTCATACTGGTCAGACCAGATCTAAGGATCTTCCCCCATGTTATAGCCTCATTTTCTCTACCTCGTGAACTTCTTACCTGTAAGTGGTTCATTTACTTGTCTTACTTGAGGTAGTAAGCCTTATGATTAGCTCTAACACTAGAAGGTTACGCTTTACAGGTAAGGGTTAATACGCCAGAAAACATTTCAAATATCAAATCCCATCACTCACAACTTTAGGTTACTCCATAGGTGGTAATGAAGATCAACTGAGATAAAGCACGGGGACGTACTTTGTGATTATAAAGGCAAACATGAAATGTTGTTATTTGAATCAGAACTTTGCCATTTAGTCTTGCCATTAGAAGGTGTTTGCCTCTTTTGCTTATTTGAAAAAAAGAGTATTCCTTTTTTTCCTAATAAGTGAGGACAATCTGTTCTTATGTTGGATAAAAACCAAAATTGCTGTTTACATAGCACATTATAATTTGCCAAGTCTTATGTACTCTTACATAATGGGAGTTAATCGATGGACACACACGGGCACACAAACATATAAAGGTCATTGGAAATCAAGTAGCAGGGAGTGGGGAGGAGGGAAGGGGGAAAAACCTACCTATTAGAAACACTGTTCTGGTGATGGGCACACCAAGCGCCCCAACTTAAGCATTATAAAAGGTATCCATGTAACAAAAACATTTGTACTCTCTTAATATTTTGAAATAAAAAAAAAACCACTGAGTCTATTTTCATTTAGAATATTATCATTTGAGAACACGAAAATCTTGTAAGGTAGACATTATTATCATTCTCATTTTATAAATGAGGACAGTAGACTTGCTTAGAGTAAAAGAAATGCCAAAATCTACAGCCTACTAAGTGTGCTTTGTATTGGAGCTCAAAGTCCTGCATGACAGTGAGTGCAGTCTTCCCAGGGACAATTATTCCACAGAGTTATACCCAGACTAGGGAAAGAAGATTAAAGGCTTTGATGTAGAGACTAATGTCCTTGCAAACTTTCTCTAAGTCACCCAATTCATCGATTATATAGCATATAAATAGACACCATAAGGAAAGGGGTCTTGATTGGTCTAATTTGGTGATAGTTGCTCTGGTCCTTCAGCTCCTGATGTTTCCAGATAAAACACAACAATGACACGGGTAAATGCCTGCCCAAATCCAGTCAAAACAAAAGATAGGGAAAAGGACAAAGATTTGGTGAAATGAGCTTTTTAAAATAAAATTTTCCTCATGTGGTTGTATTTTGACTCCTATTTTAATTCAGTGTGTTCTTTATTTAGCCAATTCCCTTAGTTTTCAATAAGTGCATCTGGGGGCATGCCAGCTCTGCTCACCTTGAAATACAGAAGGTTCAGGGAAATGTCTTGTCCCTTAAAGCCCTTCAACTCAGGGAGTTTGCTCTGGAAGCTCAATCATGGTCCTCATCAGTCTTCATTGTCAAAGCTCACAACACTGTGGAAACTACTTCATAGTTAACATATGCCTCCAATAAAATCTATAAATATGTATTTTGGAAACAATGTTTCTATGGCAATGTAGTATTTGCCAGAGCAGTAATTATGGTAGCACAAATGTGTAAACGGTTGGTTAGAGAAATCACACCTGTTTCTAAGTGGGTTGCAGTTACTCGCTATCTTTTCTTTGCCAAAATTCATTGCTCAAGATATATGTTCTTTGCAGATAAATTCACCATCATCACTTTCATAATTTATTGTTTACTGAGTTCATATAATAGGCAGAAAGGATGATTTCTGTTAGGTTTTGAACAAAACGAAAAAGTTGGCCTTGGGAGTGTGAAGCAGGAGGTTTTCCAAGTATAGGGCAGGGGTGGGAAAAGGAAACATGGAGATAAAATGCACAAAGTCAATGAAGAAACTGAAAGAAGTGACTGTAAGTGAAAAGTCATAGAATGGGAAACTGCTTGCATAACTGCGAGTAGAAAAGGAAGGAAGTAGGAAGTAGTATGAAGGAAGTGGTATGAAACAGAAGGAAGAGAGGGAGGCTAAGGCAGAATATGACAGAGAGATGATGCTATGAGATGATTCATTCATTTATCCATTAAACAAAGACTGAATACCTGTTATGAATTAGAAAATTCTGGGAGCTTAACATCCTTTGGAAACTGAGGCACAGAGGTTAAATGAATTCACACAGACGACAATAGCAGACTTTGGCTTTGAGCCAGAGTGTTCTGAGTCTAAGGTCAGAGATCTTGTTACCAGATTGGTGCTGCTGTACCTCACAAGAGGCATTGTTTTGTTTTGTTCTTTTAAATCATTTTTTCTATATTTTTATATTTTGTGATTAAAAATATGTTTGGAAAGAAACAGGTATGCAGAGTTCTCAGTGCTGGAGTGATTGAAAACACTGGTAAACTTGACTGGAAGGAAATCATTAGTTAGAATAACTTCCTTCACTGAGTAGTGGAAGCACCAGAAAGGGTCAGGATGTGTCAAAGGCAACTTCGAATGAGTGAACACAGCTGTCAGACAGCTAGGAACTCTCCAGGGACTTGACTGCTGTTTGGTTGTTTTATTGCCCTTTGATTTATTGGTAGATAAGGCAAGGTTTTTGAAGGAAATTATTAGGGGCTGAATATTTTGGTTTAATTATTATCATCTCTTTCTTCCATCATAAAGTATGGGGGTGGCTTATTAAATCACAAAACTAACATTCAGTAATTTTGTGAGCTAAACTCTTGAGAAAATATTATTTGAATAGATCAGAATAATGTTTTTGGAGCTGATAAAAATAATTGTCCTCCCAAAGAAACTATTTTCAACCTTAATGCAGCACATCAACCTGACGAATGAACAAAACACATCAAATAACACAACATTGGAGATTTAGAAGCACTGATTAGCTCTTCACAGAAAATTGCCCAAAGAGATTTGGTGATTGTTAATTTAACAACTCAGTACATTCTATAATTTTCAAATGACCTTAATTTAGGATTCAAACAAAAATAAATTTTCCTTCTAAACTACCTTAAATGATTTAAAAAAATGGTTCAAAAAGGGCCCAATAGCAAAATGATGTGGAAATATTCATTTATTCAAATAATCAGCTCTTAATTTCTTCCCTGTCTGAACCATCATTTTTATAAATGAATAGATGTTGTCTGCCCATTTTATGTTATCTGTTTGCTATTTCTTATTGTATATGATAGCTCCATGCTATTTAGAGTACTCTCAGCTCCTTTAAATCAAAGCTTGCCTTATGCATGGTGGCTCTCTTGCAGACATGAGCACTAAGGAATCATTTAACAATTATGATTATGAGTAATCATAAAAAATATGTAATTTGAATATTACCAGGTAATTTTCCACATTCTCTGTTTTGTTGCCAATGTCTGTGTATCATTAGGATAAGTTACAGAGGTCCTCTTCTCAAACATGCAAAATTTTCTTCCTTGCATTATATAATTGTTAAGTATCTTCTATGCAATTAGCATTGTATACTTTGCAGTTGGAGGTCCATAGGATATTATTTAACAATTGTTTAGGGAAGATTTAGTCTCATTTAGGAGGAACATTCAATACAAATGGAAGCAAAGAGGTAACAGTTCAAGTCGATACACATGCAGATGCCAAATCAAGTGATCCAGACAGTACATGCCAAAGAGATCACAGGCAGTGGAGGGCAGGTTGAACTTATGAAGGCTTTCTGGAAAAAGCAATAAGCCTAGGACACAGTAATGGGCTTAATATTTAATATATATGATTTGAATTACCGAATGAAGTAGGAATAGGAAGCATAGGTGGGAAAGACCTAAGCAGCCCAAGCTTCCTTCAGACTTTCTATGCTGACCCAGTGATAGCATGTGGATTTCTACTTCTCTGTGACCTTTATTTCCCACAATGATTACTCCGTCTGCTTTCTTACCTGATTTCCAACAAATTTACAAACTCCCACCTCCCGCTCAAGAGGCTTCCAAGTATTCCCGTGTGCACAGTGGTTTACCTTTTAGGAATCACTTCCATATGCACTTTCAGCAATTCACAAGGACTGATCTTAGGTAAAGCTATGATTACACAGCTCTACAGATAAGGGAATTGGACCTCAGGGATGTGAAAGAAACCAGGTAGAAAGTATATGCAGTGACTATGTCCACATCTCCAAAATTATTAGTTTTTAATGAGAGGTCACTGAAAAAAAAGTCTCTGCAGTGAAACAAGTTTGGGAATCACTCCATATTCTCCCTCATCTTTGTAGATTTATAAAGCACATTGCTGTATTACAGTCTCTGAGAAGCGATGCCATAAAGAAACCTGTTAAAGTTTGTTTAATGAAGCATTTCCCCTAATTTATGGTCACAAATCTTTTTATGCCCTCACCAATGGTCAGTGTTTCCCAGAACATCTGAGCATATATTTCAACTTTCTTCATCCCTGAGTATGGCTCTAGAATATCTTCGTATCCTGGCCCCTACGTTCCTCTTCTATCATTTAAAAAAATGACATACTGCCTCCTTTATTTTTCAATTAATCACATTTTTCTGAGACAGTCTCACTCTGTCACTCTGGCTAGAGTGCAGTGGCATCATCATGGCTCACTGCAAACTCAAACTCCTGGACTAAAACGATCCTCCTGCCTCAGTCTCCCAAGTAGCTGAGACTACAGGTGCATGCCATGACACCCAGCTAATTTTTCTGTTTTTAGTAGAAATGGGATCTCACTTTTACAGAGGCAGGTCTTGAACTCCTGAACTCAAGCAATCCTCCCACCTCAGCCTCCCTGAGTGCTAGGATTACAGCTGTGAGCCACCGCACAGAGCTTGATACTGCCTCCTTTAAAAGGATCCCACATATGCTAATTTATCTGACCCCTTTTCCAGGGTATTATGGATTAAATTGTGTTCCTGCCCAAATTCAAAGGTTAAAGTCCTAACTCCCAGCACCTCAGAGTGTGACCTTATTTGAAAATAAGGTCATTTCAGATATAATTAGGTACATTAAGGTAAGGTCTTATTGGAGTAGGGTGGGCCTCTAATTTGACATGACTGATGTCATTATAAAAAGGGGAAATTTGGATTTAAAAAAAGGTGAGAAATTTGGACACAGACATATGCACTTGAGGGAAATGTTGGGTGATAATGAAGGCAGAGATTGGGGTAATGCACCTACAAGTCAATAAATACCAAAGATTGCCAGCAAACCCCCAGAAGCTAGGAGAGAGGCATAGAACAGATTCTCCCTCTCTTCCTCACACCCCTCAGAAGGAACCAACTCTGCCCACACCTTGATCTCAGACTTCTAACCTCCAGAACTGTAAGATGATAAATTTCTGCTGTTTAAGTGACCACCACCCCATTGGAGGTACTTTGTTATGGCAGCTCAAGGAGACTGAACCCAGGGAATATCCTATACACTCTTCTAGAGGACACTTCTCCCCTTCTGTTCCCTTCCTCCACTGGCAGCTTTCAAATTCCTCAGGACTTTGCACAAATGTCACCTCCTCCATGACATACTGCCTCCTTTATTTTTCAATTAATCACATTTTTCTGAGACAGTCTCACTCTGTCACTCTGGCTAGAGTGCAGTGGTATCATCATGACTCACTGCAAACTCAAACTCCTGGACTAAAACGATCCTCCTGCCTCAGTCTTGACCTCCCCAACAAACATAATTGCCCACTACCTTTCATTCTTAGAGCACTTTATTTCCCCATTGTTTCATAAACATTTTGGAAATAGTCTTATTACTCTTTGTACTCACATCAATTAACATAGTGATGGACATCTTTAGTTAAGTGCCCAATAAATGTGCATTTGAATGAACAGCTGAATGATGACTAAATCCCTGGTATTTTTGGTCCTGACTTATTATGTGTCACAAAGCAGTGGAGTAGTGGTCATGCTGGCCTTCTGAGATGGGACAAACAGCTTTCTACAGAGTAAGTCCAAGTGGAGGATAAAGTGGTCATTAGCATCTCTTGACAACCCTTTGCTAGAGGCTCAGATGAGATCAGCATGTTATGAGCGCATTATAATGTTCTACTGCAGATGCCATTAGATCAGAGCTCCCTGGCTCCCAGCATCCAGTTTTGATTTCATATTGATGCCTAAAGGAGTGGGACTGGATATTGTAGGACAAATGCTTCATGCTTCTATTTGGAACATGCAGTACTCTTAATACCTGCCATGGTTCTAATGTGAGATGTAGGAATTTTTAATTAGCATCTTTACTATGGATTTATTTCTTCCCCTCGAAATGGAAGAAATATTGATTTCATAGTTATATTGAAAGAGAAATTAATGAACTATTTTTATGTAGATTTGTGAGTTAAGAGCAAAAACTGTCTCTATATCAGAAATGGACTTTCGATTAGAAGGACTAAGACATATAATTGTTTCTTGTTACTTTACTCTGATGTTCATGCCTATTTTGATTTTGAGAAGTGTATTTTGCCAAAGTTATATACTGAATTTATAAAACTAAGCACCCATTTTGTTTTAGGATACTAAATTTTACACCTAGGGTTACTGCCTGTCCTGGTTTGCCCGGGCTGGGCAGTTTTTTGGGAGTGAAAGTTCTGCATTCCAGGTAACCCTCAGCCATGAGACATCCTAGACAGTTGGTCATCACCTTTGCAACCCAAATTTTGGACCTCTGTAGTTTGATGATGCTACTGCTTCAATAAAAAATATTTTGGAATACTTACATTATGCTATGCACCATGCCTGACAAAGAGATAAAACGTAGACCTTACGTTTTGGCTGCAAATCTAGTGAGCATAATATAGGGCCAAAGATACTGAAAGTCACAAGAGAGTGCAACATGCAACTGGGCTTAGAAGGAAGTAGCTTTCTTATTGCTGAACATGGCACGAGGTAGCATTTGAAATTGACCTTGCGCGATATATAAACTTTTTAAAACAGATATTTGATGTGGGGAAGAAAATAGCAAAATAAGTTGCATAAATTATTGGAATATAATTTTTCATTAATTAATTTATTCATTTCTTTCCATCACCAGATTGTGAACGCCTTCAGAGGTTCACATGTTATTTTGTAACTATGGAAAATATTACTACTTTATAGATCAGTAAAATTAATGGATAAAATGCCTGTCTTACTATCTTTTGTGTATGTGTGTGTATTCTTTTCTTTTAAATTTAAATTATGGTAAAATACACAGAACATAAAATTTACCATCTTAACCATTTTTAAGTGTGCAGTTCAGTGGCATTATGTACATTCACATTGTTGTGCAACCATCACTACCATTCATCTCCAGGACTTTTTAAATTTTGCAAAACTGAAGCCTTGTAGCTATTAAACAGTAACTCCCCCATTCTACTCTCTGCTTCTATGAATTTGACTACTCTAGGTACCATCTATAAGTAAAATCATACAATATCTGTCCTTTTATGACTAGCATATCTCACTTAACATAATGTCCTCAAGGTTCATCTGTGTTGCAGCACATGCCACAGTTTCCTTCCTTTTTAAGGGCCGAATAATATTCCATTGTATGTATAAATCACCTTTTGCTTATCCTTTCATCTGTTGATGGACATTTTGAGTTGCTTCTACCTTTTGGCTTTTGTGAATAATGCTACTATGACCATGTGTGCAAATATCTCTTTGAAACTGTGGTTTCAATTACTTAGGGTATATGCCTAGAGTATAAATGTAATTATAATTAGTAAGTGATTAATAATACAGTATGTGCCGGTGGTATTGAAATATTACCTATGCACCACTCTTTAGTACTCTTGCCTTGTAGAGCTGTGGCTGGGATTCTACAAAGTCGCTTGTTAGTGTGCTTTTACCGTTATTATCATTATTTTTAGTATTTTTATCTAGCTATAACAGAGTTGCCTTAAGTGAGTCAGTGTTTATATACTACAGTGTTCACATTCCCTGACATTAGACAATGATCCTAGCAAGGACTTTTTCCTAGACTAAACTCTGCTAAATAAAAATGAAAACATTGGACAGGATGTTTCTGAGCACTAAGAACACTCACAGCTCTAAACCTGTGTCAAAGGCACACACTCCAGCATGTGTCACTGATGAAGTGCAAGGCAAAATCACACCTAACACAGTGACAGGTACAGTGTTCAACTGTGCAATACATATTATTGCTGTATGTTTCAACTCAATATATATTTTCCCCATTTTGTAGAGGGTAAATGAGGCTCAATGAGAACCCAACTTTGAATACACAAAACCATTGCCAGTGTTACCTCCTGAGAACTTATTATTTTCATCTCTGATTTGTAAGCAGCACATGTGGCATCAAATGGTTCTGATATTAAGATTTTCTAAATAAGTAACTTTTAAATATAGACTTTTGTAAAAATTACAGAAATAATGGAGTTAAGTTTACATATAAATATATATGCACGTTTATAAAATTTATTTTCATATATACACACCATATATTATATATATAGCAAGGATTACACATGTGTGTATAGGGGGATATGTGTGTATGTGTGTGTAAATTTTTACCATGATGGGCTCTCTAGTCTTGGCTGTGTGATCTTAAACAGTATGGTTCATTCTCTCCATGTGGGTTTTCTCATCTGTAAAATGGGAAAAATAGTATCAGCTTCACTGAGTTGTTGTGATGAGTAACCAAATTAATCTTCATAAAGGTCTTAACACAATGCCAGGCACATCCTTTTCACTTTAGACTATCAGGGTACAAAACAAGATGGGATAATGTACGTGGCTCTGTGTCGTAGCTGTAAAGGTCTGTATAAATTTAACATATTCTTATTACAAAGCCATATTACTAGCAGAGTCAAAAATCCAAGAAGTTAATTATTCTGAGAACAATGAGATGTAACTTTCAATTATTCAGGATGATATGGAAAAGCTTTGCATGGATAATCCAGAACAAAAGACAGTTAATTTAAGCAAATCGGACTGCATTATATTTATATGTTATTATCTATTTCAACTCTGATAACCATCAGTTAACATGCAGTTGTTTCCAGAGAACTGTGGGCAGAGAGATGACTTCTCCTCAACCTGGCGCTTCTTACCTTTGACTGGGGGGTGTGGGAGGTGGACTTCCTTTGACTGATGGGGCCGGAGTGTGACCTGGCTGTTTTTATTCCCTAGTGGCCCTTCCTGTGCAGGGGTTTTCAGCTTCACTCGCAGTCCACTGACCAGTTCGCACCAAGTGTGAGGCACTGATCTGTTTGCAGTCAGCTCCATTCTGTCCCTCTCCCTGGTTCTGCCTGGTCTTCTAGGAAAGTACTCTTTTCAGGCTTCCTCGCATGGGCTGCCAGGTCGTTTTGGGCAATGGGAGATACTGGCAGAAGGCTGGGAGGCAGGAGGAGAGATAAAAGGGAAAAAAAGGTATTTCTTCCTATCTTGCTCGACTTTGGAGGCATGTCCAGAGCTGGCAGCAGTTGCATCTCCTTCATGGCTCTAACTCTCACCTCCCGCCAGGGCTCTGTCTGTCTCTCTAAGGTCCCAATTCCTGCAGGTGCCACCCTCTCCCATGGCTCTGTTTCCTGCAGGTTGCCTGCTCCTGGGCTCTGGGCATGAACACTCCCCATCCTCCTGTCACTGCAGCTGCAGGGATTCCAGTGGCTTCCTGATGCTGTCGTTCCCAGTGTTGTTATTCCAGTCCCCTCTTTGCCTTCTCAACTCCCCATCACCTTTGTCGCCCATTTCTTTGATTTACTTCCCTTTGTTGAAAGGCCTGGAAGAGAATTTCATCTTCTGAGTGGACCGTGTGAAGTGTGAGGTGACCCCTTAGATTGGTGGGAAGTGGCTTGGTCAGTGTCAGCCCCTCATCCCACACCGGCCCCCACAGCACCTGCTCCCCTTCTCCCTCCGCACTGGCCCGTTCTCTTCCCAGCTACAGAGACAGCGTGTCCCCTCCTGCTGCGTAGATATTGAACAATATGTCCTTTCATTTTGAAAAATCGTGAACAGGTGGCCATGATACATGAACAGCAGAAGGCTGAGTATTAATAACAGAATTTAGTGAAGTAATCAAATTAAACTTACAACAAAATGAATCTGCTGTGTATTAATGGTTTGCAGAATCATCACCGCCCCTTGTGGGGGAAATGACTGGTTAGAATTAGCTGCTGGCTAACCAACCTGTTTTTATTACCTTTGCAGAACCTAACCAGTATCTTCCAAGGCTTTTTTTTTTTTTTCTTTAAATCTCTGTTAGTTTTCTGGCCTTTGTAAACAATATCAATGTTTATAGTCTTTCCTTGCTTCACTGTATGTTTTCATTTTTATCACAGGCACACACTAGTTGCTTCTGGTGCTGACAGTCTGCTTTGTGTCTACTCTCCTTCTGCGAGAGAGTCCTGGGCACAGGGCAGCAGCCACCCCAGAAGTAGTGCCAGTGTCTCCGCAGGGCTTTAAAAAGCCACATCCAAGGCTCTCCGCGCCATGGGCATTATCTCACCGAATCTTCACAACAGCCCTGAGGAGCAGATAATTTTGGTGTTTCTATTTTAAACTGAGTCACGGAGAGGTGAAGTGATTTACCCCAAGTCATACACGCTACAAGGGGAAGGGCTGCCCAAATTTGTCTGACTCTAATAGAAGATGCTCCTAATTTCTAGAGAGAAAATGGCATCAATGCAGGTGAAAGGTGACAACTTTAGATAAAAGATAACTTCCAGATAAAACAGAACAACTCTTCTCCTTTCATTATCTCTGCCCAATCTCCTGGCCAGGTCTTACTCTCCCTGGTAATCGACAAGGTGCGGTGCCACTTAGCACCTGAGATCAGATGGCTAACATATATCTTTCTGTGTGATTCCTTTCTCCAGTGAAGTAGAGGTTGCATAATAATATCCTGTGAGGTGAAAGGCAGTTCCTCATGAGCCGTGTCCCGTTCCACTCCTCTCGGTGGCGTAGACAGCCGTATTTGTGAGTCTCTCCCCTGTCCTTTTCAGAAGCAGTCTACCAGGGAGTGGAGTGGGGGAGCTGTCAGCAGACCCACGCTGCTCAGCTATTCTCGGAATCCATTATTGAAGTCGCACTCTTTCCTCCCTCCTATTCAGGGGCTTGCCTGCTCCTTCTAAAGAGGTGACGGTGGCAGGCTGTGAGTCCCTTCAATTACTGGTTTCTGGGTGAACACGGTTCAGAGAATGCTAATGGGAACGCATTACAAGAGACAGCGTGAACAAAGGTCTGAATTCTAGTCCCCATGGGCTCTAGTCACATGGGCCAAAATGAAGCTCCAAAGGCCGTCCTATCCCAGTACCTGCAAAGAGATTTCCTAGTACCTGCATTTCAAGTCCTTTTGCCATAAAGACTTTTGCCTAAGCTAGAAGAATTTTCTTCATTGATTTGTCTTTCTCTCAGCTTTTTTTTCCTGCAACATTCTAAAATGCAAATGTGATTTAAAAAAATCCTTTTCTCTAGGGTGATAGTTATCTTTCCTCTCCAGTCCATCAATAAAATGAGATAAAAATGGTAAAATTATATTTTTAAAAGTCAGTTAGTGAGGCAGTTCTCCTTGAAATACATTTTTCCCCATTCTAACTTTAAATTGCTGAATATGTATTTTTAGAATCTAGTTAAATTCTGTTTCTCACTCTTCAAAACTTTAAATTTGTAAGATTTAGGGTGGAGGATCTTCTCTGAGAGAGAGGGGAACATTCCCCCTTGAAATCTAGGGTGGGCTGTACACCACCTTGCCTAGGGAAGAGAGCGGAAGTCAGTAAGCTTGATCTCCTGCTGTTCCTTTCCCTCTCCTTCATTTTTACCTCTGTCTTGTTCCTTTTCCATATCTATTCCCCTCCTCTTTCCACCTGATCATGTTCTTTCAGAACATTTATTAAAAAAAACCTTAAGAAAAGGACTGACATAGCACCAAGTTCATCAGTAGTAGTTATTACATTGTAACATCTTCAAATATGATTTCCCAGTGTAATTGTAACACTGGCTGCATCAAAAGTCATCTTTTGTTGGGAAAAGTAAGAAAGAAACTCAATCATGCAGTTAGGTCAAACTTTGAGAGTTTAAGCCACCACTTATATGACCCAGAAAAGCTCTGTACAACATGAATGTAAAGCTGAGTTTAAGACAAATGAGTCATTATCAAGCATCAGGCATTTCTCTGTGTTTCAAACTCTACTGTGTCTCATGAAAACCTGAATCTTGTTGACATTGTTCCCATACAATGGAAAGTGGTTCTGACCAAATGAGAAGGAGCAGAAAACGTTAGGGGAGCTAAGAGCAGGAAGGGTAGCGTGGTGGACACAGAGGCAAGCAGGGGGCTCCTCGTCATCGGCTTTCACCCAGAGGAACTCTTACTGGTGGACGTAAGATGCTGTTACACCCACAGGAGACACATTTTGGGAGAAGTGAATCTTTTGGGGTCCCTCAAATCACACTATGTAAGTAACCCCTTGATCTACCTACATAAAAGTCAGGCTCTGATGTAGACTCTCTGAGGCCTGTTTAGTTATCACATTCAAGCTGTCTCAGCCCAGAGGTGAATAGTCCCAGCATGTACCATTGACATGTGAACAGCCAGGAGAAGGCTTCCCAGATCACAGGTCAATTTCCTAGACAAGTGAAATTCTACTTCTTCCCCTGGTCCTAGTGATGTCAATAGCACCTATCCCCTGCACTCTGCATAAGGAATTCCATCCACCTCCCAGGCTTAACTGGCTTTGCTCCAATGTTCCTAACGAAGTGAACTGCCTGCAGTTCGGAACGAAGTGTTTCAGAGCTTCTAGTTGATGGAAGAGAAGTCAACCTACAGGCAGGCTGGGTGCAGCATGGCTCAAAAGTTAGCTGGGACAATCAGATCCTTGTCCTCTACAATCTGCACTGGGAGATGAAGAGGCTGGATGAGTTACTCGTGGAACTGAAGATGAAATTTTACCACATGTTTAAATCTGGATCACAATAAAACTAACTCATGGGCAAGTCAAAGTTCGGTGGCAGTTTCTGCAAGGATCAAATAAGTCAATTTTTGTGAAATATTTAAAACATTTTATGGCACATAGAATATACTTAATAAGGAATGGCTAGTACTGGTATTAGTTTGTATCTCGATGCTGATGACATGGCTAGAAAGATGCCTTTGTAGAGAGGCATATGAATTAGATGCACAGGGAGAAAGCTAGATGTCATGAGGGAGAATCCAGGCCCAAAACTTGACTCCATTACTTTCAATTTCAAAAAACATGTTTCCCTTATGTGGATGCCCTGTCCCTTCAGGTAACTTGGGAGAGATTCTGTTCTTTTCAGCTAAATAAACCCAGTAAGAAACTCCCTAATTCAGAGAATAAATTAGGCAAAATGAGTTGCTGTTCCTGAGCCATTTGTAGCTTTTTGGCACAGGATGCCATGTCAAGACAATGAGCTTTTGTGAAATCCTAAAACCCTGGTGCATGTTTTGTACCCAAGTGTGTATTAATCTCTATCAATTAATTTAATAATAATTTCAATGCCTTCTTCATTACACAGATGAGCTGATAAAATTTGGCCTGTAAATTTTCACAGATTCTGTTTGTAAAGTGTTGGGATAATGAACTAATTGAAAAATTTACCCCACAGGCCAATTCTGAGACAAGCCCCTTTGAGAGCTGTGTTCTAGGATTGAAGACATATTTGTGGATATAATAACCAAGACACTAACCATAGGTTAAATCATTTGGCACTTACAATTAATGAGAAAAAAAGCAAGCAGGAAGATCATAGTGATCCTAACACTGTGCAGTGCTTTGTTTTGAATGGAAAGAAAAATAGAATTTTATTAAAACTGAAATAAGGATCATGTTCTCAGACTAGAGTCAAAATGAGGTGACAAAACAAGTAACTCTCTGGGTGTAGAAGGAGTAACAGCCGCAGAAGAGGAGGACCAGCTAAGTGGAGAAATAATTAGGACTGGAGAAATAAATAGTTAGGACCAGCTAACTGGAGACATGTGTTTTAGTAAATATCACCTGTCCCTGCCTCCAAATTGTGAGTTATGCTTTTGAGCAATGCAAGCAACCTTTTGGTATCTGAATTCTGTCTTCTTCCTTATGTTTATCTTCATTCAAAGCACTGCGTTGTAGTCAAACTGTAGACTATTTCATGAAAACATTTCCTGTTTTCCTATTGCTGGTGGTTATCATCTTTTCTTTTTTTCTCTTTTTTTTTTAATTTCAGCATATTATGGGGGTACAAATGTTAAGGTTACATATATTGCCCATACCCCACCCTTGAGTCAGAGCTTCAAGCGTGACCATCCCCTAAACGTTGCACATCTCACTCATTGTGTTTGTATATACCCATCCCCTCCCCACCCCCACCACCAGCCTGACACCTGATCAATGTTCTGTTGAAAAGTTTAGGGTGGGTTTCTTATCATAGTTCTTAGAGATGGGTTTCCTCCGTTGCATGAAAGCTGGTGCAGCCATTACACTTCCCTTGTGAAGATGTTAGCATGGAAACTTCCAAATATTCAGAAGGGACGAGAAGATCGATCAATGAACTCCTAGTTATCCATTAATTCACCCAGTCGAACCTTTAATAGCATTTTGCCAACATTGTTTGAGCTATCCCTCTAATGTATTGATTTCTTTGTTTGTTTTTGCTTAACTATTATAGGCAAATAAATCCAAGACATCGCATTCCATAGATACTTTGCTATGCATAGAAGATGTCAAACATTCTATTACTGCTTTTCAAAAAAAAAAAAAAAAGAAAGGTGAACTTGAAGAATATTCACCTCCACCACCCACCACGGCATTCCAGGTATGCAGATTTTACCTCTCCTTCAAGGTCTACTTCAAACTTGCTAAGCTCCATCTCAATAGGAACTCTATCATCTGACTTGCACATTTCAGAATTTATTTTCTGGTGTCTTGTAGCATGTCTTAAATTAACTTGATATAACATTAAATTTTGTATTTTTATTTAACTTCTCAAGAATTAATGTTTCCAAAACTAGAACAGGGAAGCAATGTGGTATAAAGGAAAGCACTCAAATTTGGACTCAGAAAGTCTCAGTTCCAGTTGGACTTCTGCCATTTTACTTAAGTTTTGTGAGCCTCAGTTTCTATAGCTATAAAATGGAGATGAAACTGGCCCAGTTACATTGTAGGCTACTCACATTCTTACATTTTAATTTGCATTTATTTTAATAACTTAATTTTTAAATATGGGATCAAAGATGTTACCCACATGAATAAATTTCAGCAGTACCAGAAGCATTGACTGATATTTTTAATCCAATAAAATAGCAGAAATGACATACATACACCAAAAAAGTTTTCTGTGAAGATTAAATAAGACAATGAATATGAAATGGCTGGTTCACAGTAGACTGCAATAAATGGTACCTATTATTATTAGCTTGTAACTAACTACCTGGAAGCAAGAGCCTGTGTCTTAGAAAACTCATTTCCTTCCCCACTGAGCTTAGCCTTGTGACTCACACACAATTGGGAGACGCTCAGTTAGTATTTAGATCTTTAATGTGCTGATATACCAGGTAGAATAAGGTTTACAAATTAGAAAAAAAAAAAAAAAAACCTTTTATATAGAGAGTATTTTCCACACTATCTGGAGAGAAATTCCGTATGATTTGAAATCACAGGATAAAGGACTAGACAGGATGTGTCCTGAGACTCAGGTACAAATCCTTATTCTAGCCACATGCAAACAGGGGATTTTGAAGGCTGCCTCCAGCAATATAAAAGAACCTCAAAGCTGTGACTCAGCACAGGTTTTAATACTCTGATTTATCTTTCTCTAATCTCTTCCTCAAGGTCTGAACGAATCCACTGGGCAATTTAGCAGAAATAGTAGACAACCTCCGCTGTGCCCTTGTGTTCTGGTAATCCTCCCTCAAACCCGTGAGCAATTTCCAAAATCCTGCCTCATTCTTCTAGCTCTGGCATAAACATCTTAGAAAGACTTGTAAACCAGAGCAAGAATGCAAACAATCTGTCAGGTCTGTGTGTTTGCATGTGCTTGCTAAGTCTAGAAGATGTATGGCCACAGCTCCAAAGAGCCAAGCAAGGTAACTGAAAGTTGCTCTGTTGCTAACATCACGTCTACACCTAGGAAAATGGACGCATGTTTGATTGTCAGCAAATCCCAAGTGCTCTGATTCTCCCTGCAGTCTATTCAAACCCAGGAACCCAGAACCCTGTGCTATTTCTCCCAGAGCTACTGGGAAGGGCCCCTGGGTTTTCCCAGGGGATGGAAGGCTAGAGTCGCCAGGCTGGTGACAAATTGCTGTTTGGTATTATTAGCAGGTATTAGTGGAGGCTGGTAAAACCTCTCTCCCTCCTTCAGCTCCCTTGCCTGTCAATATTTATTGATTCTCCATAGTGTTCAGAGCTGTGTTTAACTCCAGACTTTTCCCTTCACTTCAGCCTCTCCTTGTTAACAGGGTCATCTTCCAGTTCTGGGTGGAAAAATGGATCCCTTTCCCTTCCAAAGCAGAGAAATTCAACTGCATGTGATCACATTTTTTTCTTTAATGTGTTGAAAACCACAGTTTGTCCACTGCAGATAAAATATTCAGAGGACAGAGAGTGTGGGTGCTGGTCAAAAATTATTCTCAGCCTGGAGTCCATCGTGGCCGTTAACTTGACACTTGGGGAAGACAATGTGGGTGACAGCTCCTCTTAGAGTGTCCCTACCCAGAGAGCGGGGTTGCTTGATCTGTCCATGTCTAGCATTACTGTGGGGCCCACATTCAGAGAAACGGGGTGAGCCTGCAGCGCTGAGAACCGACAGGCAAGATGAATGAACTTTGTGTTCATTTTAGAGTGCAGGCAGAGGTTGGAGTAGGTGGAAATGAATCAGTGAAATATGCCAGCATCTGCTCACTCCCTGTTTCCTGACGTGACTCACTGCCCAGCTCCTCCTGCCGCCCATGACTCACCGTGCAGAGAAGCTGGTTTCTAAGGAGACCACTGAGGTCTGGGCAGCAGCCGCCTGTTTAGACACTGCTCACGTGGTCATGGATCCTGCTGTCTAGTGACCCCTGCACCTGGAAATGGTGGCTGGGGGCTTCCTGAGAAAGCCTTCATTTCTTTAAATGTCATGAGAGAGAGGGAGAGAGAAAAAAAATATTTTTTAAGGTTATTCTTGAATTTATTCACAGACTCACATCCCTGCTAACAATGAAGTCCTTTGTCCACAATAAGCAATTTATTCATGTTCTGGTCAGCAAAGCTGTGCTGAACACCAGGTACATCTGGAATAACTGAGGGGGCAGAGGAAAGAACCAGGAATGGAAAATAGAAAACATAAAGTGGTATTCCAATAGAAAATGCGAGTCCTTGGCATATAATTACATAATAATGGCTCACATATTTAGTGCTTACTATTGGCAGTGTCTACTGCCAATAAAAGATCAATAAGCCCAAAGGGTGGAGGGTATGAGTTCCCCAGAGAGTGGCTCTTCTGCAGCTCATGGGTGTAGAGACAGCATTCGATAAACCCATGGGTAGGACCTGCAGGAGTCTTTCTTTCCTCTCTGCCGTGCTTCTCAGAACCTCAGTTAGCCACGCAAAAGAGTGCAGAAGTTTCCATCTAACTTGATTCATTGAATGAGTTTGAAAATAATTATAATATTGTTTGCCAGGAAAGACTTTCTGGCACAATATTCCAGAAGCTTCTGCCCTTAAAGAGTGAACTGTTTTCCCTGAATACCTATTTGTACTTTTTAATAGCTTCAAAATAATTTATCGTAGTCAATGGAAACTAAAACATCAACTGTCAAAATTATCATAACTTTGAAACTAGTGGATTTTAAATTTTAATGAGCTTTTTATTAGGCATTTTGTTCTGTTAACTTTTTATGCTACTAACACTTGTCATAAAAAGGGCATGGAAACATTGCATGGTTTTAAAAGGCAAGAAAATTCTGAGGTACTAATTTTCTATTTGACCTTACGTTTGATACACTTAGGACCTTGCAAAGGAAATACGTAATTCTACCATCAAAATCAGTTTTTCATCAATTCAGAATCTTTAAAGAAAGTCTAAAGTAGCCTTATCATCTGAAAATAAATCTTTCTGAGAAGAAATTATTTTTTTCTGGAATCCTTTTTTAAATGTGACTTTATCTTAAAGTTGTATGACAGAATATCTGAAGTACTCATTTCTTATATTCATTACTTTGCATTTTCCTCAGAATGCTGAAATTACTCCTATTGAACAAGCCTGTTGTGTGTGTGAAGGATGTTCTTGCACCTTCTGTAGCCTGGGAGGCAGCGGGAATGAACTCTGGATCGGATTGTGTCTCCTTCCCTCCCCTCTCTCTCTCCCTCCTTCCTTAATCTCTCCCCTCTTTTCTCCGTTCCTCCCATTAATAAGCATTTTTCAAACCCTAGAGTTGACCACATATTTAGTCTTCTACCTGTGCTCCAGGTTTCTTTGGAAGTTTACATACAGTGATGGTATCTCGAGGTCCTACCAAAGATTCAATGCAGAGAGGATCCTCCATCCACTAAAAGGAGGGGAGGGAGATGTGGGGAAAGATGATGTCATATTCTTCATCTTTTTATAAGTGTCACCAAATTGGGAGTGAGGGGATCACACATTTGCAATACCCAAAGAGGATGGATCCTCTTAGGGATAAGGGAGGGTGGGCAGGAAAGAGGCAGATGGGACTCAAGTGCATCTCTTCAGCACATTTACACTTTAAAATTCCATTTCAGCTGGCAACGTTTGGCACTAGATGTGGTTTTGCTGAGAAATAAAAAGGAAGGGAGGGCAGGAGAAAGGAATAAAATCATTAGAGTTCTCCAGAGCTAGGTCTAGGTCAGGAGTAAAGGGGAGAAGTAAGTCTTTATGTTTGTTTCTTCATTCTACTGCCCACCTCAGAAGTAGGGAAAGATGAAGCAATTGAGGGCCCAAGACCAAGTCTAGAAAAAAAAGCAATCACTCTGTGCCTGTTAGAATGAATGACTTAACAGGGTTCATCTGGAGACCAAGAGGATGCAGTCTTAGTCCTACTATGCTCCTGGCACTATCTCAGTCAAGCATTCTCTATCTCCAAGGAGCTTATGACATAACAGGTCAACATACTATGAGGACAGAAAGAGGAGACATGTCATTTTGGAGAAAATGGGGGAAGATTTCTTGAAAGATTGATTAATGTTGGAGTATGGTTTTGAAGTAGGTTTTGGAATGTGAATAGTTTTAGTATTGAGAGAAGAAGGTAAGTTGTAGGGAAGGTTATCAGGCACTTTGATAAAAGGAGAAAGTTGTGAAAGTGCACAGTTTTCAAAAAACAGTGAATAGGTACTACAATTAAAAGCATAAGTTATAATGAGAAGTTACAAGGTAGTGAAAGAAGAGGCTGAAAATATCAAGGTCAGAATGTAAGTTGAATGTCTTGATGTCTTGCTGGAGACTGGCAATGGACACTAGAGAGCCCTTCATTTCTTTCTGGGAGGAGTGGGGTTGAGGATGGGGTGGGAGGTAGAATGGGCAGTGAGATTGTATCTCTACTTTAGATACCTGTTTACAGGAGTATGGAAGATGTGTGGGAGAACTTCTGATTTTTGAACTCTAGCTGCTTGTTGTAGGTTGGGTTCGTGGGAAGCAGACTATGAGATGGCAGGAATTCATTAGGGATTGCCTTTAGGATCCATACCTGTGAGGGAGTAGAGGCAGCAGGGTTAGTCAGAGGAAGAAGTTGCTGCTACCATCATGGCAAATGCTTCAGGTTATTCCAGAGGGCGACCCAGAGCTGAGATGGCCATGCAGAGTTGTATCAAACTGGCACAATCGGGGTTAGGCCTTATCTCCATATCAACAAGTCATTGAAAAAAGAAAAGGGCTTCATGACCTTGGTCAGCCAAGGTCAATCAGCAGGCTTGCTGCTGTCAACACTCTCAGCAACTGGGAAAATGAGTGCTTGGGTTCAATCCCAACCCAGGGTCTCCAGTCTCCATACATTGGCACCACCATATACCCTGTTGATCATACCCAAAGCTGGGGACTTCTTTGGCTTCTGGCTTTTCTTTGTACCCTACATCCACTCCATCAGTCAGTCCTGTCAGTTCTTCCTCCAAGGTTGCCTCTGTCTGCAAGGAGAGTATGTTAATCTTAGTTCCAGTCCCTCATCTACCACTGGGACTATTACAACAGATGCCTGAGTAGTTTCCCTGCTCCTGCTGTTGCTTTTTTCTATGTCGTATCATGTCAATGCCTGGAACCTGGTGAATAATCAATGTATTATACATTAAATGACCTCAGAAGATAGCGATCTCTGTAGCCACAAAGGGACCGCTATTATGGTAAAGCGGAGAATGTGTTGGCCCCTGGACTATGTAAGGAAAAAAATAAGAGAAGAAATAAATTTTGGATATTAAAGCATATTTTGAAAGGGTAAGTACCATACATGTCAACACACACCAAACACATTTCAAAGATTTCAGTTAACTCATTAATGAGAAAACCACTAAGAAGTTACAACCTGTTCAAAGGCAAATTGAAAGTATCACACATACATAAGCAATAAGCAATGCTGAAATGAATTAATAAACAGTTGCAAAATTGGCTTATTGGAGAGGGAGAGGAAGAAAGCAATTACATTTCCACCAGACAGGATGTATTTGCATCTCTATGAACAAGAATCATCTCTAATGTTATCAGCCATCTATAAGTCATAGAGACATACAATTGTTCAAAGACAATGAAAGTTGCAGAAACCCTATAGAATCAGCTAATCCAGAACGATGTACTTACACAATACCTAGTTTGTTATTGAAGATACCCAATAATCTTTCTGGCTCATTTCAAAGCCCTTCACAATTTTCTCTTTCATAAAGGAGAAGAAAGGAAGAGAGAAAAAGTAAGCAAAAGAGAATTTTCCCCAGACAGTGCTGGTGTATTCCTGTTTTTCTTGGGAAATTATTGATAACAAGTTTTTACTCTCAAAAATGTCCTGGTTGGAAGATAAGGTCTATGGTCACCCTATCTGGGTTTCACTGTAATTTCATTATTATTCACCTTAAAATATACAAGAAGAAGATGGATATAGTTGAGGTAGAGCTATACTCTGAAAAATTAAAACTAATTCAATTAATACTTTAAGTCTAAGTGATTAATGCTATGGCAGGAAACCAATAATGTGAGTTTTTAAATGGACACAGCAAAAAATGGACACACAAAAAATGGACACACAAAAAAACAGCCATGGCTTCTTTTTCAGCTGTCTCCTAAATGGGAACCCTGATCCATCCAGTCTGAGTGGGTGTAGTCAGTCTCTGATTCCACTGGTCATTGGATCTTCTGGGATCTTAGTGGATGATAGCTCAAAGGCTTGGACAAGTTCACTTTCTAAAACATCGAGCTTTTTGTGTTTGCTGGTAATACTCCAAAGCAAAAGTCCACAATAATAGCTGTGAGTATGCGCTGAACAGGGGTTTAGAACAGAAAAGGAGGGAAAGGTCAGGATAGTGAGTATCCGATGGCTACAATATGCTGTATTCATCATTTCTCAAACTAGGTAAGCAGAATGGATATCTAAATGACTAAATTTGCTTCAGATTTTGTTTGTTTTAAAAACTGTCTGACCTGTTCCTTTTTCCACTGACTCTGACAGTTACAGAAGGCATGAATCTCTTTCTTTCCCTTCTTTTTCTTTTGGTTTAGAGGGGTTTTTAAATTCTATCACCTCTAGCTCTCCTACGTGGCATCATGCAGAGAAGCAGGGAGCTTAATCATGCTCCCGAAATTGAAAGAAAACTTACAAGATAGAAAGTGCTTTTCTATAAGGCTTAGAGGATTTGCTTACTTTTTTATTTTTTTCTTTCAGACTAGGAAGTCACATTGTGAACCATAAACAGAACTCATTCCCAAAGGGATTAAGGCTAAATTTAGAACCAACAACTTAAGAACTATCTGTAAATGGAACCACATTTGAATCTGTTCTATGAACAATAGTATGAACAAATGCACACATAGCTGCTAAAAAGTTTGCCAACTGCAGGCTCCAATCAGTTTCCTTTTCTTTGGGGAGCAAATGAGAACTCTGTAAAAGGTGTCCACTCATCATTTGGAAGCCCTCCTGGAAATGTAAGGTCAGAGGGAAAATCTTCATGTAAAAGTTACTTCGGTGTTGGGCTCAAGTATGAGAATATTCTGGCTGAACTTCTGATTTGTATGTGGTGAGAATCTCTCCTAGAAATATTTTCGAATTATTGACATTTACAAAACAAGTCATTTGCCACAAAGGGCAGGTCCCTGAAGTCTGTTCTTGAATATAAAGGGAAAGTAACTAGTACAGCACCAACTCAAGCATACCAAACTCACCTTCTCAAATTGGAAGATCCATGCCACAAGCATTTTGCAGAAGCAGTTTCTGAATGGTAATAATTATAACTAACATTTCCCTTGCCCTTTATGCTTTGCAAAGTGCTTCCAACTAGAGATGGTATTTCAGAAGTTCTCAGTGTGGTTGTTATGGAGGTTAAGGAAGGGGGAGATGGTTCAGTAGCTAGTGTAAAAAGACTGCCGTTTCCAGCTGCTGTTTTCCTGGCCTTTGCTACAATGAATACCTACAGATAAGATTCTTCTGGAAAGGATTATAAACTGAGGTTGTTCTACTATTAATATTTCATAGCACCTCCCTTGCAGGACCTGTTTTACGTAAATAGTGAGTTATATACTGTATTAGAACCAGTTTCAAAGAGAGAGTGCTAATTAAACTTCACAAAATAGCCAGAAATCTGCATTCCATTTTGGTTTCACATTCAGATCAGTGCTAACATTGGTCAGACTTTCAAGTGAACAATCAAACTTATCCCTATGTGTATTTTCTGAAAACTAGGTTAATTCATTTGTATATTTGGCGAAAACTATTCTGTCAATGCCTACCTTTTTTAGATGACACAAAGATGAGTCAAGTCTCTGCCCTCCATAAGCTTATACTCTAGTAGAGAGGAGAAGGTATGCATACACATCTTAAACAATGCAAAATGTCAAAAATCTGGAAAGGTGAAGAATTAAAATCTATTTCTGAATGAGAAGAATTAGAACAACATCTAACAAAGTAAGCTTTGAACTTGGCCTTGATGGGTGTATAGTCTTTGTAAGGATGGATGAGAAGAGGTATTCGAGGGGGAGGAGATAGCATGGAGGATGGGACTCTATGGGATGTGTTTGGGAAGTGTAAGTTTTCCATTATGACAGGAGCACAAATGATGATTTAAAAAACCTTCTTAAATGAACGATATTCTTATGTGGCTCTGATAGGTTTTTTTTTTTTCTGTGCACAGCCTAAGAAAAACAATAACCTAAGATAAAATTGAAATTTAAACCTATACCACATGTTAACATAAAATCATAGTCATATATATAGATATGTATATACTTCTGAGTCTGTAATTATGTATGCTCACAACTGATTCATATGCCTAATTTTGTAGTTATCATTTTTCTCTTCTTTCTCTAAAGAAATAGAAAACTTATTATAAAAGTAATGCATTTTTTATCATTATGCAAGAAAAATTAAATAAGCAACCAAAACTACCACCTCAAATAATAACTGCTCACATTTTGTCTTTCTAGCTTTATTATCTACTGCATAAATACACATACATTTTAATATATTAGAAATATATTTCCTCTCATTAAATATTCTCTACAAGTATTTCTTTTGCTACATGATATTCCATTATATAGAAGTGCCATGATTTATCTAACTAATTTCCTATTGTTAGACATCTGGGTAGTGTATTGTTTTTCTCTTAAAAAATAGTAATTGCTCCAATGAACAGCCTTACTATAAACCTTTGCATATGTCCATGAAATTTTCTTAGGATAAATATCTAGAAGTGGGATTCCTATTTCATGGACTGTGTGTGTAGTCTAATTCTATTCCAGAAAAATTGTACCTTTCTTGACTCCTACCTGCAGTAAAGCTATATTACTTTTCAAAGAAAATGATATAATCTCTCAGGAGGATGGGATAGTCAGAAACACAGTACAACTTTTACATTTGGGCAGAGACATTAAATCACTAAGACCTGTGTGTAGGGAGTTCTCCAGCTGATGTATCTTTCGCCCAGAGAACCCCTCCTTTATCCATGAATAAGCACCAATTGCTATTCTCTGCATCACGGATTCCTCTCCATTACCAACTTGGCCTTGAAAACACTTCTATCTACTCCTAATATAAGCCATATGAAAAGCTAAGGTTTGCTGCTATTTTTCATTATGCTGAGACTGATCACAGAGGCATACCGTGGCAATCACAGATACTAACCAGGCAGTAAGTAAGGGCAATTTCATTACAAGTGCACGCTTGCGTTTTATGCCCCTTAATCACTGTTACTGCTCCCCCAAGCAGCACAGGCTCCCAGCTTGGATTTTGACAATACCTCCTGTGTCAGAGGAATGCTGCAATGAAGGTGAAAGAGGCTGCTATTGCCAGGAACAGTTACCTGGCACCCGAGGCAGAGGCGGTTTAAAAAGCCTCTGTGTGCATTTACACTTGCTCCATTGGCACACACGGCCTTACTCAAAGAATAATGTTAATGCAGGTCACAGTTTCTATCTGGCTCAGTGGTTTTATGTTTTTATAGCCTCAGGATGTTTAATGAGGTTCCTTTTCTGCCCATCTCTTCAGAAAACCTACCTGACTCGGCTAAGGTCAAGGGTACAATGGGAAATGTCCTGAAACCTGAAGAGCAGCTTGATCTGAGATATCTGGAAGGCCCATGTGCTACACGGTGCTTCTTCACAAAGCATCTATCACCTTGGAGTCACGATTATTGAGTAAGGATCATAAATTAAATTTAATTAAATTAAGTGACATTGGGAAAACGTCCGACCAGACAGAAATTTAGCCAAATAGCTATTTCTGAACTACAGTGATAAGGAAATCAGTTCCATGGCTAGTGGTTAATGAAACCCAACTTCACAGTATTTGCCTGATATCTAGCTCCCTGGAATGGCACTTCCAGAAAATCCCTACCCACAGTTGGCTCTAAATGGATAATGTGCCAGGTACTGTGAATGTCCTTAGAAACCGTGTTAGCCTAATAATTCTTTGTGTGAGAGGCTTTTCTGTGGCTAGTGTTGGCTGATGGAGAAAGAAAGAGCCACTAGTTATGGACGGTTACCCACATTGGGTAAAATGTGTAAAACAATGGTCCCACAGTACTCATGGGCAGGGAGGGGTGTGATGCAAAATATTTCACACCCAATATGTCAGGCACCAACCAATGAAAAAAGACATAGCCTGGTCAGAACAGACACCAGCTGTGAAGAATTAATAATTATGCAACATGCACTGCCTGAATGTTAGCCTTGCTTGAGGATAACAAAAGCAACATCCCTTACCAAGAAGCTACCATGCACTAGATACGTATGCTAGACACGGGGGCCACATAAAGGCATAGAACCCTGTAACATCAGTATAGCAGTATAATAGGAGGAAGGATGGAGTAATAGTAATAGTAATAGCAACCATTTATTAAGGCCTTACTAGGCACTGGACACTACTCGTAACATTTCACTGAATCTTCCCAATAACCCTACAAAGTAGGCATTAGCATCAGTTCACATGGGTAACTGAAGTTCTGAGATGTTAAATAACTTGCCCAAACTACTCAAATGACAGTTATCAGAGTTGGAATCCAAAGCACTCTCTCTTTAGGAGCCCATATTCCCTCTACTATGTCATGTTGCATATCCTTGGAAAATCACTGGTCTTGGCTATGCCTTTAGCCAATCAGACAGGCTCTTCAATCTCAATATCTTTATCATAATATTAGGATAATAACTTCTTCCTAAACTATTGCACACAGATTTTTTTTTTGAAAGCGGGAAGTAAGATAATGTAAATGTTAGCACTACATAGTGAGATTCTGTAGGATAGGAACTGTGTCTGCATGTCTTTGTGTTGAATACAGTGCTCTGAACACACTAAGTGCTCAAAAATTTTAAATGCATGCTTAAGATTCTCAGCACATTTGCTTTATTAGTAAAGCATGGTCCCTTCTATGAGTGACTTGCAACTTAGTTGGTTAGATAGGATTTATACATTAAAGGCAGAATAACATTCTAAGGTAGCAAATGCTAAGTTCCAAACAAGTGGTATGGTCATCAAATATGAGAGAAGTTTCCTAAAGTAGGTGGTCTTAGCTTTGAGAAAGCAGATTCAGGTAGGGCCTTGGGAAGGTAAACAAAAACTGTGGATCTGTGAAGAGGAAAGGGCTATTTGGAAACTGGAAAATGCATGATCAAAGACATGCATTTGGAGTTGTTTGATGTTTTCTTGTTGGTTTGCTTGAATTCTTTATAGATTCTGGTTATTAGCTCTTTATTGGATGTAGGCATGCAAATATTTTCTCCCATTTTGTAGGTTGTCTATTCACTCTATTGATTGTTACCTTGGCTCTGTAGAAGCTTTTTAATTTAATCATGTCCCATCTGTTTATTTTTGTTGTTGCTGTGACTGCCTTTGGGGTCTTCTTCATAAATTCTTTGGCAAGGCCAATATCTATAAGAGTTTTTCCAACCTCTTCTTCTAGAATTCTTCTAGATTCATGCCTTAGGTTTAAGTTTGTTATCCATTGTGAATTAATTTTTGAGTGGTGAGAGGTGCAGATCCTGTTTTAATCTTCTACATGTGGCTATCCAATTTTCCCAGCACCATTTATTGAATAGGGATTCTTTTCCCCAGTATATGTTTTTATCTGCTTTGTCAAAGATCAGATGGCAATAAGAGGATGGTTTTATGTCTGAGTTCTTTGTTTTAACCCATAGGTCTATGTCTCTGTTAAAAAGGGAGATAAAGATAACAGAAACTTTTCAAAAGAAGATAGACTAATGGTGAATAAACACATGAATAAATGGTCAACATCTCTGATCATCAGGGAAATGCAAATCAAAACCACAATGAGATATCACCTAACTCATTGACAGTGAGAATGGCTTTTAATCAAAAGTCTCAAAACAACAAATGCTGGTGTGGATGCAGAGAGAAAGGAACACTTAAACACTGTTGGTGGGACTGCAAATTAGTACAACCTTTATGGAAAGTAGTATGGAGGTACCCCAAAGAACTAAAAGTAGACCTACCATTTGATCCAGCAATCACACTACTGGGTATTTACCCAAAGGAAAAAAGATTTTATGAAAAAGACACTTGCACTCGAATGTTTATAGCAGCACAATTCACGATAACAAAGATGTGGAAACAACCCAAATGTCCATCAATGCATGAGTGGATTAATAAAATATGGTATATGTATACTATAGAGTACTACTCAGCCACCAAAAATGGTGAATTAATACCCTTTATAACAACCTGGGTGGGACTGGAGACCATTCTTCTAAGTGAAGTATCATAAGAATGTAAAAACAAACACCACATGTACTCACTATTAAACTAGAACTAATTGATCAACACTCATCTGCATATTTGGTAGTCAAATTCAGCGGAAACCAAGCAGGGAGGGAAGGAGAAGAGGGGACGGGTAAATTCACATCTCATGGGTACAGTACACACTGTCTTGGTGATAGGCACGCTTATAACTTTGACTCAAATGGCACAAAAGAAATTCATGTAACCAAAATGTTTGTACTCCTGTAATACTCTGAAATAAAAAAAAAAGACATGCATTTGGGAAGTGCGATGTGCAATTTGTTTGGAGATTAGTAAACAAATCTCTTTGACTAGATTAAAAGTTATTTTTCGTAGCACAAAATGGCAGGAAGGATAAATGTTCAAGAGTCAGGCAGACAGCACCACTCAAATTTTTATATAGGGTGCTTCTAAAATTATATATATATATACATATATATATAAAAGATATCAATTCCTCTTATTCTTTTCTCAGAACAATACTCTTCGACGTGAATACATTTAAAACTATTGAATTGCACAATTAAAAATGATTCAGATGGTTAACAAATAAAACGAAACAATAACAAAAAAAAACCCCACCAATACTCTTTATGGAAATGTCCAATCTAAGGGCCCCAAGCTCTATAATTATCTCAGTTGCAACACTACATTTTAATTGGTTGTTTTCTTTCCCATCTCCTGCATATACTTAATTTCTTCCTTATTGGTTGGTGTTTCTTTAGGATTTAGTGCCTAGCATATGGTATATGCTCAATATATTTTGAGTGAATTAAGAGCTTTAAAGTAAGCAAAAATTTTAAGTGAGTTGAGTTCAGCTCACAACCTTAAAACCTCCCTTAACATTATTGAGAATTCAGTCAATGTTAATGAGTATATATTAATATAATCCACATGTGTTGCGCATAAAATGGTTAACAGCAAAGCCCAAGACCTCTGTATCTACTGGGACTTTTTGATCATTCACTATAGGAAGTACAATAGCATGGTCAATAACTTCTGTGCAGATAAGGAGATTTTATTTCAGGTAAATTGTTCTCTTCTAGGCAAAAAGCCAGGGAGACCCATGTAATCCTCACCATGACTTTGGCACAAACACAGAGCATTCAGAGTAAGGAAGCAGAAAGAGAGAGAAAAACAGACAGAAAGACTTCACCATGTAAAGGCAACAGGCACATTGAGTGTTTTGGCCTTGTATTACTCTATTCAGGAGCCAATTAGAAGCAAGTACAAGATAGAAACAGAAATAAAACTGATGAAGACACTGTTCTCACAGGAGAGAGATGGGGAATTTCCTGCATTGCATATTAGTCTTGCTGTAAGGAGGAGAATATTTGAGAGCAGAACAGCTAAGACCCAAGAAAGCACCTTATTCTTTTATTCTCTGTCCCATATTTAACTTTGCTTTGAAATATCTTTGAAAACATAGAGAAAGCCACAAAGTTACACAGCATTAGTCACTATGCAAACTGATCAATGATTTGAAAATACATTGAAAAAATTATTCTGAGGTGAAGAGTCTTTGGGCTGGATTGAGAATGATGTGTGAGTAGATTATTCTAAGGCCGGAGGTGTTTCCTGAGGTATTTCCCTGCTCCCCTGCACCGATGCCTTGTAACAGAGATTTTGGACTTGTCCCTATGTTTCTACATCCCAAGGGAGGCTGCGGTAATTAACAACACGGCATGGCCCGGCACGCGAGGGCACTGGGAGGTTGAGTGTTGCATGCTGGTCCTAGAGGTGGAGACCAGTTCTCCATTCATTCCTTCATTCCATCAGTTTTTAATCCATTTGACAAAGATGGTCTAAATCTCCTTGCTTTTGGTACTAGAGGGACATACATGTGCAGGATAGATTTGGTTTCTGCTCTTAAGACATGACAGCACACCCCACAACAACAGAGAATCACAAACGCAAATAAAAATAAGTGTGGTAGGTGCTTTGTTAGAGGAGAAATAGGATACTCTGGAACACATAGCAGGAAAATATGTATCTGGGGATCTGGGGACAAGAGGAGTAGGAATCAGAAAGACAGCTTTTCATGGGAAGTGACTTTTATACTGATTCTAAAGTCAATTTAAAAAACAGTGTTGGGCGTGTTACAAGAAAAAAAAAAGAGAGAAACCTGAAAATAGGAGTGTCTTAGTCAGTTTGGGCTGCTGTAACCTAACACAATAGCCCTTCATGGCCCGGCCTCTATCCATTCCCCAGTTCTAAAGTTGCTTTGACAATTTAAGGTATTTGTTAAAGCAATACCTTATTCTCAGTACCAGTGTCTGTCTTTGTCAGTTTGTGCTGCTATAACAAAATACCTGAGACTGGGTAATGTCTTTCTCACAGTTCTGGAGGCTGGAAGCCAAAGATAATGGCATTGGCAGTTTTAGTATCTGGTGAGGGTCTCTACTTCTAAGATAATGTCTTATTGCTGCATCCTCCAGAGGGGACAAATGCTGTGTCCTCACATGGAAGAAGGGATAGAAGGGAAAAAAAGTGTCCTAGATAGTTGCCCCCACCCTTTTATAAGGTCACTAATCCTATCCCAAAATTTGGCATTCCAGTTTTTGTTTCTCATTCATTTAAAATGGTTTAGTAGTATCTGAAGAAAAGGTTAACAGATTTTGTAAGAATCTTCCAGACTTCCTGATAGTGTAGTTTATTCTCCTGGAACATTAACACTGCTCTCAGAATACCCAGTGAGTGTTGAATATTGATCATGAGGGACAAAGCTTCATTATAATCAACATGTTAAATCTGATATTTGCCAAATGCCTATTAGGAGACCTTGGATTTAAAAGATAAGGTGCTATCTACTCTCAATTTCACATGGCTATTGTGGAAATACACTGAGTTGAAAGTTCAGGAATACAGCATTTTTGCCATGAAGACTTCAACATTAATATATGTGTCACCTGGATTTTATGTGGAAAAGATGAGCCGTTGCAACTCAAATAAACAGCTTTACTCCTGAGCAGTATTGGCTGAAAGATAACATATACAAACTGCATGTATTCCCTGCAAAAAAAACTAGAACATTGCTTAAATATTCATAAAACAATGTCTTTAAATGTTCATCTTTATATGCTAGCTTACATCTTGCAAATAAAGGTGTTATGAGAGTTATATTTTAATCTCCAGGAAAGCTCAAATCCTTTTGGAACTAAGTATGGTGTAAATCTTAAATGGGCAATGCCATAAATAATATCATTGCGGCCTACAATTTTCTCTTACAAGTTTTTCCTCAGTTTTGCCCCAAATTTTTGTTCATGAGTGAATGATACGTTCATTCAATAGCCAACATCTGTTTCTTGAGTGTTTGTTACGTACCAGGCACTGGAAGTCTCCATAGACTGACTTTCTCTGGCTTACTTTCTAGCAGGGATGACAGACACACACAAGTAACAAAAAAACAAAATAATTGCCAAAGATTATGAGAATGATGAAGAAACTAATTTGGACTCAGTATCCTGATGTGGTCTTAAGTACTGATCTGGGATTTTAGAAGCATTTTCTTTTTAATATCTTCACCGCCTTTCACTTTGAGTATGGAGGACTATGAACCTAGAGGCTATAGTCCCGCATGTAGCTGAAATTTTCCCATAATGATTAGATTCGTTCAACAGCATGGGGTCTAGTTTGAGATAAATGAGGTGTCTGAAAGCTGAACTGCAGTGCAGGTTGTGGAATGTTGGAGATGACATAGGTTCTGGTGATGCCCTGTGGGGCTCTCATCTTTAGGACTGAGGTTGAAACAAGAACAAGGACTGATGACACCCTTGGGAACCAGTGTGGATTAATGTTTCAGTACTTACTGTTGAGTCTGACTGTTCAGTGTGTGCCACACACCTCCAGAAGGGTCTAGTTTAGTTTCATGAGCTCCGTGTTTTTCTATCCTCTTAGACCAGTACATGTGCAGCTGTGTCTGCAGATATGCAAAATGGTAAGACTGTTATACACGTCTTCCTCACCCTTCTCTCTCTGTCTGCCACCTTGTCAACATAACAGAAGTTGGCCATCTGGTATGGTCTTTCTAAAAGAGAAATTCCCAGCCTGAAATCCTAGAACAGTGGCTTTCAAGCAAGAGAAGGAGAGATGGTAGAATGGAGAGTGGAATGGAGGAAGATTAGAATCACCAAGTGGGGGAAAATATTAAATCTCAGTGAGGAAGATCATGGCCCTTCCATCATTTCTCAATATGTCAGTAAACATAAACAGAATGGCTACCATGTGCTAGATAATTCTGAAATGAGTGTCTCTCCACGTCCTTATGTGGGAAAACCATGGCCCTGGTTCAAATAAAAAGTCCGAACATCATAGCTACTCTCAACTCCTTAATGACTCAAATTTATGGTAGCCTGGATAATGTTTCCAAATGGGAAGGTCTCAGAAACAATCAAGATATTAAATGTCTTGAGAGTGCTTCAGCAATGTGTACTGACAGCCTTAAAAATGTTCATATTGGCTGACAGTAATTGCCCATGTCAGTAAATGACAACTCTCCAAACTTTAATGCCATTCTTGTCTCCTCTCTTTCCATCAACTCATTTCCAATCTATCTGCCAATCCAAGGCTCTACATTTGCAAGAATCCAACCATCCTTGGTCACTTCCATCACTAAGAAGCTGCCATGCTGTGACTGTGGACAATTGTGACAGTCTCCCAAAGCATCTCCCTTTTGTCTCCTTTGCGCAAGTGCTCTCTCTCTCTCTCTCTCTCTCTCTCTCTCTCTCTCTCTCCCCCCCCCCTCAGTCGCACAGCAGCCATAGTGATTCTTTTATCTGTATCTCATCTCTTCACTCCCTTGATGTCTTCCCATGTCATGTAGACTTCACCTAGCCTGCAAGACCCTTGTGTCATCTTGTTCTGGGCCTCATCTCCTGATGCTCTGAGCTTAGCTTCTGCCGCCCTTTGTCTCACTCTCACTGTGTCAGTCACAATGTTCTTGTGGTTTATCAAAGATGCCAAGTGCACTTTTGCTTCAGGGCTTCGGCACCTATCATCCCCTCAGCTTTCAATGCTCTTTCCTGAGGCATTCACATGAAGGAATCATCACTTAATTCAGAAAAGCCTTCAAACTTATCAACTGTAAACTTATCAGAAAAGCCTTTCTTGATCACACCAGCTTCTTTCACTCACTTCCTTTTCACTCTTCCCTATTGGTTTATTTTTCTCCATAGCCACTATCACCACCTGATATATATATTTATTTTCTAGCTCTGCCCACTAGAATATAAGCACATGAGGGCAGGAACTTGTTTTAGTCTCTTCTGTGTGCTGAGGACTGAAAGAGTGCTCGGCATACAGTAGACTTTATTAAATATTTGTTGAATCAGTGGTTTGAGTTTATGAATGTCCTTTGGTTCCTAGCAATGTCTTTTGGATGCTTCTACAAGCCACCTACCACATGGTGAATTACAGGGCATGTGGATGTGCAGAGCTCTTCGCAAAGTTTTGGCCTAATAGCAATTTTGGTGGTATAGCTTGGTGGTTTTCTGAGACTAAGGAGTTAAAACTGATCCCTGAAATTCATAAAAATCATACCTTCCTGCTGTGGTCTGATCATGTCTCCCCAAATTCATCTGTTAAAACTTAATCACCAATGTGATAGTATTAGGATGTGTGGCTTTTTGAAAGTGATTAAGTCATGAGGGCAGAGTCCTCCTAATTGGAATTAGCAACCTTCTAAGAGGGCAGGAGGAAACTAGCTAGGCCCCCTTTTTCTTCCATCCAGGTGAGGACGCGGCGTTTGTCCCCTCCAGAGGACACAGCAATAAGGAACCATCCTGGAAACAGAGCAAGTCCTCACTGGACACTGAACCTGCTGGAGCCCTGATCTTGAACTTCCAGCCTCCAGAACTGTGAGCAATGAATTTCTGTTCTTTATAACTTACCTGGTCTCATGCATTTTGTTATGACAGCACAAATGGACAAAGCCAAGGCCATGTGGTTTGCAGTATGGCTTCTAGCTGCATTGCTGTTAAGGCCCTGCTCCTTTCCCCCACAGTTGTCTCTCAATCCCAGTACTACAGAGGCTCCTGCACCCCATTATTGCTCCTGAAGTTGGCCCTGGCCCTTGCTGTCTGTACCTCACCTCTTTGGAGCTGAGCTGCATTGCCTGGAGGTTCTTAGAGTGGAAGTTTGTCCGGAGAGATCTACATGCATTCTGACAACTACTCTCCACGTTGTTCCCGCTGCTGCTTGTTTTATTTCAAAGGCACTTAACAAAACGAGTAATGCTCTGTAATTTTAGATCTGCCATTTTTTAAAACCAAATATAATTTTTTAAGAAATTTTTCTGCGCCATTATGTGTCTTCTAAAACCTAGTTTTAAGTGGCAGCAGTTTTTGTTCCTAAGATGTATCATAATTAAGCCTTTCACTCATTGTTGGCTATTTTGATTGCTCCCAAAGTTTACCTGTTGTAGTAGCCTCATAATTTCAACATGAATCCTTGGTGTGTGTGTGTGTGTGTGTGTGTGTATCTTGCTGCCATTACCATTTTTTGCATATATCTTTTTTTCAAAGCTTTCATTTTTTTTTTCAAGATGGTTTTTTAGAAGGATAATCACTAAATACGAAAGAATAAATTTCCCTGAGCTGCTTGATAAATTCTGGACTAACTAGTTTTCGGAAAGGTGAACTCCCACCAGTATCATTGGCTCCCTCACAATGCCTTTGCCAGTATTGAGTGTTACCTTGTAGAAATCACTGTCAATTTAATAAATGAAAACTTTGATTTTATTTTAAGCAAATTGAGCAACAATTTACATTTCATAAGCGATAAGTTATACACATTTAAAGAGGTTTGGGATATTTTAAACCTATATATTATAACCAGGAAGTCACTTCTGAGTTGCTGACCTTTCTATGGTCTTCATGTCCCATTAAGTATTCTGATTTAGAGCCTCGGGTCACTTTCAGCCTTAATTGTATTTTATTATTCTCCATTGTTGGAGAATGTTTCAGTCAATTTAATCAGAAGGGTCTCTCTTCACCTTTTCTTCATTGGTTCATTTCCAGTTATAACAATGACAGATTTCCTGAGATGTTATATTAATTTTATTATCATCACAATGATTATTTTTACTTGAATGAAAGTAAGAGTAAGAACAGGATTTCAGGCTTAGAGGAGGAAGCGATTTTCTTCTTCACTGAGGAGGTATACGTTCTTTTTACTACTTTAAGTGAGCTGTGGTTGGACAGAAGCTAAAGGTCAGAGATTTTCAGATTTAGCAACAATTGTTTGCATTCTGTATCATGTCAGAGAGTAAACAGAAGGTAATAAAACATCAAACTCTTTAACATTTGCTGAGGAGGTTTCTGCTGCACTATTTTAAGTTAAACAAAAGATGGGCTATCCAATACCTGTTTCTTCATCACCATACTTGTTCTGGAAGAGAAACGGGTTTTTAGGGCCTAGTTTTTCCTTTTGTCCCTACATTTCTGAGACAGAGACTTAATGTCATCATGTTCTTGTTCCCTCTATTAAAACTGAGTATTGATCAAGTTCTGAAAACTTGATTCATGTTAAAAGGGTGCTTCCTCCACAGTTGTATTTGTTTTCAAATAGTATGAACATTTCTCAGGTACTCAAAAGTGAATACACCCTTTGGTAAATATTTAGCTATAGCCAACTTGACTTCCAAGCACCGTCAAACATATTAGCCAAAGGAATGGATCATAAATTTAAAATTGGTAAAGTTTTTCACAGTAGAAAGTTTTATTCCTCTCGTAGGACAGCCTTTGAAATAGCACCACAGGAATGGTAGCTACAATAGAACGCTGATATGTGTCAAGTGCTGTCCCTGTCATATCTCACTCTCATAACAATCTTCATTATACAAATGAGGAAAGTCGAGCTGAGAGAAACTGAAGAACTTTAGTTACCAGGCAATGGTGGAGCAGAGATTTGAACCCCTGTCCAGCTGCCATTCTGCAGGATGTGTTCTCAAACATTATACTCGTGCATGCTTTCTGCTGTGTGGCTATCTGGGTATCTGGCAATCACTGCTATTTCACAGAGGCTGCTGCCTGTGACCTGGCCACAGTCCCCTCAAGAGGTAGAATGTGCTTCCTCTCCCCTTCATCCTGGGCTGTCTCTGTGACTGTTATGATGGATAAAATGTGGCAAAAGTGAATGTGTAACTTCCAAAGATGATCCTTAAGAACTCTCCAGCTTCAAAAGTTTGGCTTCTTGGTACATTCTTTCTGGAGCCCAGCTGCTATAATGTAAGAAGATCTGAGTGGAGAATAAGAAAGACCGTGCCCCCACCCCCCAGCTAACTTCCTCGGCTGAGCTTCCAGAAGGAAGCCAACATCCAGGACCACTTACAGAATTTGCAAGGTCCACGGCAAAATAAAAACTTGAACTCCATGCAGGATCAGGGAAGCCCTGATGCACTTCGGGTGGGTAACCCCCAAGGGATTGCAGCCTCTGCACTGGACATGCTCAGAACCTGGACTGGCCAGGGTCCAGGGTTGTCTACTGAATGGGCCAGGATGTTACCAGCCCTGGAGGGACCAAAGCCCCTCCCCCCCCAAGATGCTGCATGCTCCATGGTGCTATGCATCCCTGACCTTGGTCTTCCCTACAACCGCCTTCTGCCAGGGGCTAAGGGCAATGGTAGATCCCTGGCTTTCCACCTACCGATGTGACAAGGAAGAGGGAAGCAGTGATTATGGGGCAGGTGTGGGGTGGGGTAAACTTTGGGGAGCTCCCAGAGCCAGGGAGAGGGAGCCTGCAGGCAAGAAGCTGTCCTGGGCAGTGGGGAGATGGGGCGAGGTGGTACTGCATATGGGGGAGTCTCCAGGTCCCCAGCATATGTTCCATTGTCACCTCATTAATCACTTTCTAAATTCAAATTCAAGGGTAAATGATTACCCTTAAGAATTTCAAGATGGCAACCATAGAGTATTGAAACCCCAGTGTGGTACCCTTCTGAGCACGAGGCCCTGTGTGACTGCACAGATCACACCTATGCCCACAAAGCCAGCCCTGCTAGCACCAACTGTGTGAGTGATCCTGCAATCCATTTTGATCCTGTGACCATCCTACAATCCCCTGCAGAAAAACCACCCAGTCAGCCCATAGACGATGAAACAGTTGGTGTTTTAAGTCGCTAAGTGTTGGGTTGGTTTATTACAGGGCATTTGATAACCAAAAGTCTTGCTGTCTTCCTCCTAAGTATTATGGGGTCACCGAGAAGTATAAGATACGATTTCTACCCTCAAAAAAATTACAGTGTAATTGGTGAGAAAGGAACACATGAATGGATTATTGGCCAGTATTAAGACTATTTAAAAGGGGAAAATTGGAAAAGTTAAATGCAATAACACTTAAAAAACAGGTCTCTGGAGAGGTTACGATAGCCAAAGAAAGCTGTCTCTGGGAGGAAGAACCACAGGCAGACTTTGAAGTCTAGATAGTATCTGAGCCAGTGGACACGCATGGCCTCCCTGGCTGTCTACTACACTCACAGACAGGTAGCAAGCACACAGGTTAAAGCACAGAAAATATAACTCCCGGATTAAAACCTGAACCACTCAGCTTCACCCACCTTACTCCTTGTTCCTACCTTCTCTCCATCTCTTGACCCAGCCTTCATTTTTGCCTCTGGTTAAACCCTTTCAATCCAATGAAGAAATCAAATTCTTTGGCCTCTGATCTTGTTTTAGCTTGCTGGTTGCAGGTTTTTCTTTTCTGGACAGCTTATAGATGCTAAACCTCTAGGATCCTAGGATCCTCCCCTCCTAAAGCCATAGGACTCGACATCTATAGATAGCCCTTCCTTTTCAATACACAAATCTGAAGCTCATTAGAATATAAAACCACCTTGGAGGATTTACACAAAGTGCCATTTCCCACACTTATTTGTCCATGGAGCCCTCTTTTCCTAGATCATATTTTAGCCCCTCACATCACAATTCAGGAAATGCTACCTTGGGCAAAATTCCTACAAGTTGATTTATAGCATCTGTATTTTTAACAAGCTTCCCAGATGAGTCTGATATTCACCAAAGTTTGGGAAACTCTGTTTTAGACTTACATAAAATTGAAGTTATAATAGTCATTCCATAACTTTTAATCAGTCTCTCACTCCCTCATTCTTTAAGACTCAAATATAAAATCCCTCAAAACTCTATAACCATTCATAATTAAAACTGAATTTATTAGCTGCTTGAAAGTTATCAAAGTTTAAATCTGGGACATCATCTTTGCCAAAGTATTTTATTATATTGGATTCTTATTTTCTCTACCTCTGCATGGTGCTAGGATTCAGGAATCCTAATTTTTTTTATGGCTATTCAGCTAAGTACTTTATCCCCTTCTGTGATATGGAATTTAACATTTAACATAGATAAGCTGGCACAAGAGATTTGGGAATTACACTGACCTGGGTTTTGAATCTTGTTGGCAATGCCTACTAGCTGTGTGATATTGGGCAAATAATTTAAGATTTCTGGGCTTCAGATTCCTTGCCTGAAATCAGAACAATAATATCTACTTTATAGGCTGGTTTTGAAAATTAAAAGAGATTCAATATATAGCTAGTAAAAATAATGGTACCTCAATAAATACTGGTGCACTCTCTCTTCTCATATGCCTTAGTCTCTTGAAGGCCCAAAGCAGCTAATAATATTTTACCTATCTGCCAGGGAGTTATAGAAATAAAGTAAGGTTATGTAGGTTAAAATTGCTTTGAAAAAGTGAAAGACATTTTATCAACAGGAAAGAATAGTATTTTCTGTTGATAACATCTGAAGTTTTTTTAAAAGTTTTTTTGGGGAGAATTATTTCCATTTCCATTTTTAAAGTATTTAACATTTGCTTTCAGTTTTAAATCAAAATAAAAACATTTAAATAGTGTACATGTCTGTGTATTCATTAAATATTTATTAGTGCTGGTACTAAAAGTTCTTGATTCTAACTACATGTCCTCATTGCTATCTTTGTTTCATGTGTTTTTCATTTTTCTTCTTCAGTAAAAATTTTAAACAAACCCATAAATATCCCTCAACCCCAAAACACACACACAAAAGTTGTCGACAGCCTCACTGCCCATTTGAATAGAAGTTAAGATTTAAATGCATATCTCTTCTCATTTCTGGTTTTATGCAAGGTTAGGAGAGGAAATATGGAAGAGAAATGGAAAATGAAACTTTTGGTTAAGGCCAGTTTATTAAATGAAAATGACCCCAGGTATTTTTATTTAAACCTAAATTATACCAGCAAGGGCCTAGCATTCATCAGGTCCTTTTGTAATTCTCACAGATTCTGCTAAGTGAGTACGGAGTCCCAGGAATGCAAAATAACAGCAATATTTTTAAAATAGAAAAAGCAAGGATGCAAAATTTCATTACCCCAATATATCACCTAGCGTCAAGAAGCATAATGCAAGTTCTCTATCTGAGTAAGATTGTATTGACTGTGTGTACAATTTGGTCTATTAGTCTGCTCCATTATCTTGAATTTGTTTAAATTCTTGAATAAAAATATGTGTTAGCGGTTCTTGGCTAAATTGTAAAAAGTAATAACAGCTGCATTATCACCTCCCAGGGAGAAGAAAGTTTGTCACAATGAGTAATGTTCTTCCTGTTGATGCATGATCAAGCACACTTTCCACATCCCCTGCGTCAGGCCCTGATTTGATTATCCTTGCACAGAAGGTATATATATAATCTCCAGCTTCTGCTGAGACAAGGCACATGGTCAGCGACTTCATTTATTAAGTTATGGTTGGGGTCTATGTGCCCTGTCAATCTATTAACAGTTAGACCTGTGGAAACATGCATTGCTCCAAGAATTTAGGCTCTACTAATGTTATAAACTTTTCTAAAGAATTATGTTATTATTAGTTCTGTTGTTTAGGTGGGAGAGCAAAGGCAAGTCTGTGAGGAAGGTGCAGAGTTGGAACTATTTCTAGATCTCTTATTTCCAAGGCAGGGAGAATGGCCAGGAGAACCTTTGATACTGGGCTGTTACCTAAAGTGGAGCAGGGCAACCAAGACTGTGCTTCTACACAACCTGATGTATCTACCATTGCACAAAGGATCAGTCTGTCCAGTGAGCACATGTCCAGTCTGTGTAAGTAGGTTGGCTGATGCTCTGCTGAGCTGAATCAAGAGTCTCCTGGAGCAGGGAGGCAGAATTATTTGCAGTTTATCTAGGGCACTCTGCAAGGGTTCTCTCTGTGTGATCATGCTCAAGGCTCCTTGGAAGAAAGGAACTCAAGAAACTTCACACTGAGACTCAGGCCCTGGAGCACCAGAATTAAAATTCTTTTAAAAAAAATTTGATAAGAGCATTTATGAGATCTACACTCTTAAAATTTTAAGTGTATGATAAAGTATTATCAACTATAAACACGATTTTGTATAGCAGATTCTAGAACTAATTCATCTTGTATGCCTAAAACTTGTTGAGCAGCAACTCCTCATTTCCCCTTTCTTTCAGCCTCTAGTAACCAACCATTCCACTCTTTGTTTCTATGAGTTTGACTATTCTAGACACCTCATATATGTAGAATCATGCAGTATTTATCTTTCTGTGACTGGCTAATTTCACTAATTTCTGTATCCATTCATACGTTAATGGACACCTAGGTTTTTTCCATATCTTGTTTATTGTGAATAATGCTGCAATGAACATAGAGTATTAATACCCCTTTGAGATCCTGATTTCAATTATTTTCATACATACAGAGAGTTTGGATGGCTGGATCATATGGTAATTTAATTTTTTCTTTTTTTGAGGAACCTCTATACTGTTTTTTGATAGTGGCTGCACCAGTTTACATTCTCACCAACAGTGTAATTCTCATTAACAGTGTACAAGGATTTCAATTTCTCCACATCCTCAGCAGTACCTGTTATCTCATGTTTTTTGATAATCTTTTGGTTTTTTGATATATCATTGTGGTATTAATATTCATTTTCCTGATAATTAGTGATGCTGAACACATTCCCAGGTACCTATTGGGCATCTCTATGTCTTCTTTGGAGAAATGTCTTTTCAAGTCCTTTGTCTACTGAATGCATATCACTTTTGAACCGTCACAAAGTTGAAAAATTGGAAGTCAAATTGTAAGTCAAAAATTATAAGTCAAATTTGCAGATCATCTGCATAATTGGTACTATGGTTTGAATGTTTTGTTCCCTCCAAAACTCATATGGAAACTTGATCTCCAATGCAATAGTCTTTGGAAGTAGGTGGGGCATTAAGTGGAGATGTTTAGATCACGATGACTCAACCCTCATAAATGCCTTAATGTCATGGTAGGAAGCTTAATGGAGGGAATTTGCTCTTCTCTTGCTCTCTCACCGACTCTTGCCTTCCACCATGTGGTGACACAGCAAAAAGGCCCTCAACATATGCTAGCACCTTCATGTTGGACTTCCAAGCCTTCAGAACTGTGAGCCAATACATTTCTGTCCATTATGAATTATCCAGTCAGTGGTATTCTGCTATACTGGCACAAAATGAATAAACACACATGGGTTTATTTCTGGACTCCTTATTTTCTTACACTGGTCTATATGTCTGCTTTTATGCCAGTACCATACTATTTTAGTTATTCTAGCTTTGTAATATATCTTGGTATCAGCAAGTGTGATGCCTCCAGCTTTGTTCTTTCTTGTAGTTCATTCGTTTCTTGTAGTGTCTGGCTTTGGTGTGAAGGTAATACTTGCCTCATAAAATGTTTCTTTTTCACATTTTTGAAAGAGTTTAAGAAGAATTTATGTTAATTCTTCTTTAAATGTTTGGTAGAATTCACCAGTGAAGCTATTTGTTCCTGGACTTTTTTTTGGTGGGAGGTTTTTTATTACTGATTTAATGTCATTATTCATCATTTCTCTGTTCAGATTTTGTTTCTTCATTAGCCAGTCTCTCTAGATTGTATATTTCTAGGAATGTATCTATTTCTAGTAGGTTATCCATTTGTTGGAGTATAATTGTTCATAGTAGTCTCTTATCCTTTTTATTTCCATGACATCAGTTGTAATGCCTCCTCTTTCATTTCTGACTTTATTTATTTGTGCCTTCTCATGTTTTATAGTGTAACTAAGATTTTTCAATTTTGCTTATCAGTTTTTAGAAAACAACTCAATTTCAATGATTTGATTTTTTTCCTATTCTCTATTTTGCTTATTTATGCTCTAAACTTTATCTTGCTCCTTCTGGTGTTTGACTTCTCTACCACAGGCTGGGATATCAAGAGGCATACTTCTACTTCTCACTCACCTTCCCAATCTTGTTCAGTTGTGCTGTGTATACCAGGTCACCTGCCCTTTTTCCTTTGTTCTTAATTGCCCTAAGGCATCTAAGTAACGTTAGCTCTTTCAGCATTCTGTGTAGAATTAGGCAGACGCTGACTCCTTTAGCAGTAAGTATGTTGAAAGGCAGGAAAAATTGAAGACATGCTCCAGTCTCTCTTTCCCCCTGAGGGAGAAGTTACAGGCCAAGGTGATCTCTCTTGGTACTAAACTGTGTTGGCTTGAAGGAGGGGTTAGTGTAAAATGAAATTATTCTTTTTCTCCATTTCAGTGTGGCTGTTCTCTTTTTTGTGCTCATCTGGAGTACTGTAAATTATGAACTACTCATAAAGGTATATTTGTCCATATATTATTATTAAATTGGTATTTCTGTGGACAGATCAAGGGAGGGACATCTTGCTAACCCTCACTCCTGGAATTAAGAATCTTAATTAAAGAAAGAGCGATCACTGATCCCAACCCTCCCTCCAGGAGCATCCTGAGTGGACAGGAAAGTTAACCTGCAGGTAAAAGTGAATGGAAGTGCACTTCACTCTACTTCCTCTGTCTTGGCTTTGAGAGATACTGTTCCAAGTTGCTGAAAAGAAATGGGAAGTTATAAGAAAGTTGAAATGCCAGGCTTTGTTTTGTGAATTTTAACAAAACAGATGTAAAGACCCTGTGGATGGAAAACCTTAGTGCATCACATTGGAATAAAGAAATTTAACTTTTAGGCAGTAAAAACAGATCTGTGCTATTGTGGGCAGCAGAAGAAACATCTTCCGTTTAAGAAATAACAAAGAGGCAGGATGTTTGGCATAAGCGAAGACGTTTTAATGGCCACTGCAGAGAGTTCCAGCAAGTAGAGGGCTTAGGGCCACTGTATATGACACTGGGACAGTCAGATACCAGGTATTACTGGACCATGGCCTCACAAACAGTCTTCCCAGTTTTCTTTGTCTTGAAAAGAGCTATTTTTTAAATCATTCTTTTGGATACCCTAACCTTGATTTGCCCTTCCTTCTCTCCCTACTGCTCCCATGACTGTGTGGCTGGGGATCTAAGAGCTCTGTGTGTGCCCTGTGTTTTCTCCTTTTAAGAAGAAAAAGCCAGAAATACATTCATCAGGAAAGTTGCCCAAAATTGGAGTTTCTGACCTACAGAATTCTGACTAATGAACACATTTCACACACTGCTTCAGGCAAACTTCTGTCATCCATCCATGGTCACAGTTACATTTTTGGCCAAGGCACTACTCCAAACATGTCCATGCTAGTCATCAAAGTCCGTCGGGTAGGAAAGCAACGATCAATGACTTTACGAGGTTTTGCTGAAAACCCTGGCCGTAATGATCTTTATTCGCTCAATCCTACAGCACAAATACAACGTATCAAACATAACTTGGTCTTTAATCATATTCTCTGTAGTGTTAGTAGATAGGATAGCACATCTAGCTTTGGATTCAGACAGAACTGGGTTTAAATTTCATTTCTGCCATTTGGTATGTGGCCTTGGGTGAGTTTCTCAAACTTTGTATCTCAGGTCAATAATTATCTTATAAGGTAGAGTACGCATTTAAAAAAATATTGTAGGTTAAGAACTTAGCTGAATGTCTGACATAGGAATTTAAGCAATGTTAACAATCATCATCATCATTATTATTATTATTATTTTTTACCAGCAAAATTTTATTTTATGTGTAATCTGAACAAATACATATTGGAAAAAGTTTCTACAATTAGTTATAAAGTCATTCATTGAAAAAACATGGCTTGTTGCATGCAAGTGAGGAACAGAGTGCCAACACAAATTCCAACTGGATCAGAAATGACAGAGTCTCCCATTCATTCATAGCTGAGGGATGTAATCAGTCTCTGCAATGGAAGAACTGGAGTTTATATTAAAAAGCTTGTATCTTATTACTCATAGATTTAGGCATGTAATTGTATATGCCCACTACATAGTATGCATATATATCTATTATTATATACCATTTATTTATCATTCTCAATGAATCCATCCAGTTATCTTTATAAATCTTTAAAATAAATAATTATTGTAGGTTGGTATAATCATAAGTGGATATCTAAGCCAGGTAGTACCCTAATGATTCCTACAGACAATACTCTGTCTCTCTGGGTGGCAGACAACCTATAATCCTTCTTTAAAAACCTTATGCTTATTTGGATATAGTATACAATACATGTGCACCATTAAATCATATTACCCCTCTTAGAATTGTCTGGCCTCATAATTGAAGAACAGTATAATGTCTAAGCAATAATAATTTCTCAACAAATAGCTAATTCTTATGGCTCCCAATATCCTAATATTGGTGTGAACTAAGATTTTATTTTATTTGTAAATGTTACTCATGCCCATTAAGAGTTTTGAATTCAGATTGTCTCATATATTGTAACACCATCATTATTATTATCTGTTATCCTTTCTCCCATGTAAGTTGTAAGTGACTAGAGGATAGTCATGTTGTATGCTTTTTTTATGACCATCACAATATCAGGAATAGCACTGTTAAGCTGCCAAGTGGGAAGTCAAGAACTCCTGCATTTTAGAGAGTATTTTTAAAGTAGTACTGAACCTTGAAGCAGAAACATTGGTCCCAAATCTTCATGTCTGCTTTTCATCCATTTCTTCCTTTCTCTCTAGGTATCTTGATCCATCAACATTCTATCATTTCACATATTGTAACTCTCATCCTCTGTAAGCTTCTTTCCTTTCATTCAGGATGGGCTCATCTCTCCTCTACATCAGAAACATTATCTCATAGCTTCCCCCCCCCCAACACATCATTCTATGTCTTTTTACTTGTGCCCTCAGATATCATGGAAGAGTGTTCTACAGATATTACTGTTATTTTTACACCACCTAGTCACTCCTGAATGCTGTTACTTGGAAGCTGTCCTACCCCTGGATTGAAATCACTTATTCATCTCTCACTAGTGGCCTCTCATTCACTCAACCTAGAGTTCTCTTTCCAGTCCTTCCATATGAACTTTCTGCATAATAATGCATAACACTGTTGAATTTCATTTCCATCTTATCATTTTCATCTTGTTTGGTTTCTATGCCACCGTGTTCTCTAAGTTCTTCTTGGACTTCCTGGAATATCTCTCCTAAGGTCATACAATAAATGGTAAATGGTTCTTTCCACACGTAACTTCTATTTTCTATAAACAGCTCTCTGATTTGGCAGATCCCTGGCACCAGTGCAGATAATTTTCAAATTTAATGTTTTCATTCCTTGTGTTTGTGATACAACGTTTAAGTATTTTGCATATTGTACTAATTTTAGTACTGAAATATTGGCATTTTTGTTGATTTCGTGCCATTATTTTGGTATTTTAGAAACCTGAATTATTTATACATTAAGATCTTCACATAGAGACATAAACTGCATTAAAATGTGAATCAAAGAGAAACTGATAAAGAAACCATTATGGCATCAAAGATCATGTATATCGATCATCTCAATTTTACCCATAATCAGGATTGAGCCCCAACTTATGTCCAGAGGTCCCTCATAAAATTGTCTTAGAATGAAGGATGAAGACTGTGGGGATGGGTATGAAGTAAAGCAAAAGTAGAAGGCAGAGGGAAAAGTAGGAAGTGAAATGACCAGGCTCAGCCCTTCCTCTGGGTTCTGACCATGTCTCTGTCCCAGGGCAAGTTGCTCCACTCCACAGAACCTTGGCCACTTGGGGTATTGTTAAAAACTTTAATTTCAAAATTGTGTTTTAATAATGTTCCCAGAAGAGGAGTAAGTCCAATGCCCACTCAGGTTCCATTGCCAAGTAAAGAGCCCAGGGCAGCCACTCCGGCTGCGTTACCTAAGAGCATATCTGCAACATCGAGTCCCTTTGTTTCCCCTCCAGAGTAATATCTGTTCTGTAGGGTGTCACTTCTACCCTAGGTTAATTTATTTTAGTCAGGACTGTCTTTCCCAATTAAGCTACGTGGAGAGACTTAAAGGAGAAGGACAGAGGAAACTCGAGCCTGGTTCCTAGGCCTCTTTCAATAGCATCAAAGAGCAAGTGTAAAGATAATATCTCCCCCAACTAGAACATAAGTTCCATGAGCTACAAAGGGAATGCTACAAAGGGAATCAGCAGATTTTTAAACTACTTGAATTATTGTATATTAAATGAATTATTGTATATTAAACATAACTTGTCATATATTTAAACATATTTTTGTATTTCTCTTTATTATAGTTAAAATCCATTTGAAAGCTCAAATTGCCATGTCTTTAACCAGTGAAAACCTCTTCAGGTTTTTTCGGAGTCCTTTAGGCACAACTCTAGTAGTTTTCGATGCATTATTTGTTGTACATTATGAGAAGATATTCCATCCTTATTTTTGCACATTTCCTGTCCAAAACCTGGAATCATTCATTTCTCTAGGAAGTTCTGGTTTCTCTTAGTGGGAAATGGTATTTTAGGAACAAAATCTGTGTGCTACATGTATTTATTGCTACTGGGTTGGTCATTGTTTTCAAGCCATTTCAATGCATATAGCTAGAGGAAATATATTTAAATGTAAGAAACCTCCAATTTATTCTCAAGACTACAGTGGTTTTACTTAACCTCTTTTATCTTAAATCTGTTTGCCTTTTCTCACATCGAGCATCCTTATTCTCAAGAACATTGAGGATAAGAGAATTAAAATATCACATCATTATTTACTTGCTTTTCTCACATTCAATATACAACATTTTCAGAATAACAATGCCAATACCAGCACCAATAATTATTACTGCATATAGTTGAAACATTTTTTGCATATATTCTACCCATTATTTTATAGCTTAATTGCATCTTCACTGTCAGAGAATATATATCAGATTCTCTACTCATTCTGTTTTCATTCTATAAGTGAATGTATTTTTAATGGTCATTACTAGTCCTTATGTCCCTGCACTTATTTTTGCCTGAAGCTAGTTCTATATAGTGGAATTTTGGGGAAGGAATCATAAGAACAATATCCTTAGTTATTAACTTATACTATGAACTTTATACTCAAAAGTCAGTTTTACTGAATAAAACATGCTTATCTTGCATTTTCTTTTGTACATTATTTTAAATGTTTTACTTGATTCTTGGTTTACCAAAATGTTTGATAATCTGAGTTTCTTTCCCTTTATAAATGGCCTAGTGTTTTTGTTTGAATGGCCAAAGTGTCTTTTTCTTTCTCTTTAAATTCCACTAAGTTTTTTTTGGGAATATCTCAGGGTTGGTGATTTTGTTTCAATATCGTAAAGTATGTAGCATGCCCTTTTGATATGTAATTTCAAATCATTTTTGTATTTCAAAAAAAGTTTTCTTAAATTATAGTCTTAATATTTATTCTATAATCTTACTTTTATTCTACCCCATCCTCAACTTGTGTTATCCTATTATATGTATTAATATTTGGATCTTCTTTACCTTATATAATTTACCCATTTTTGTAAATCCTTCTCCTCATTTCATTTTGAATTTTTAAAATATTTCTTTTTCCCTTATATTTTTGAAATATTATCTGTTGTGTTCACTTGTTTTTGTGTTCCTTCTAGTTTAGTCCTCATTTCTGAAATTATTTTTTTTCTTTTTAATTTTTTTCTGATTTCTATCACTACACTCTAAGTCAATTCTAATTCTAACTAATTTTGTTCTTTTATATCATATGTAATTTTTTTAATGTCCTTTAGCTTACTTTTGAAATATTAGGTTATAGTCATCATCTTTTTGTGTCATATTTTTCTGGCACTCAAAAATGTTCAGTATGTGTGATATTCTAATTATGTTCTCTTTAGCCTCATAATTTTCATATGGAGTTTGACTTCAATTATTCTGTTACCTTAATTTTATGTAAAATCATTTTCCCTAAACTTTTAGGAGGAAGACATGGTTCAGGGTATTCTTTAAAAATCATGTTATAGAGCTCTTTCTTCCATTGTTTCTAAAATCTCTGTTTCTTTTCTCAATTTCATTTGGACCTATTTTTCTTTAGTGTCTCTTCCCCCAGTACTGCTTAATTTCAAATCTCCTTGCACCAGTTATTCTTCCTTCATGTTGCTTTGTTGTTGAATGAAGCTTTGGCTCTTTAGTTTTAAGAATTCAAAACTACAGCCCTTTCAAATTTCACTGCAGAGCTCTTGTGTGTATCCACTATTGAAGTATGTGAAATCCTTCCCAGTTTCAGCTTCTGTTCTCAGATCGGCTCCCTGAGCTTTGCCATGGGTGTCTGTTGTTTATGTTGGTGCTATCAGGTCCATCAGACGTATGTTGATTTCCTCTGCTTTCTCCCTATGAAGATGCTGATATTGCACAAGTATTTATCTGTCAGTGTTTGGACCTTACTTGCTCATCTTCGGGAGTTTATGACTGTAGTTTATCACCTAGATGTTTGTAGATGTCTGCCATGGATTTGAGGTTTCACTATCTTAGTTGCTTTACTTGTAAGTGGAAATTTGAGTAAGCTAAAGGCTGCACTGTTGCTGCCATCCTCCCCAAAATTCAAAAATGCTTTTTCGAATTTTGAACTATGTAAATGTACTACTTATTAAACACAGACTTTATGTAAAACCATTTGTTTAAGAAAAGGAGCTTTTCATCCTTGAATACACACATTTTCTTTCATAGTACCTTGTTTTCTTTTATTCACAGAATATCAGTGCCTAAAGTTTAACTTCTTTAATTTTTCATTTTTCCTTTTCTTATGATATTAATTTCATGATTATTGGAGACTTTCCTTGGAAGACATTTGCTTAATTACACATGGAAATACAGTAACTTTTCAGTGGATAAACCTGAAAGCAACCAAGTAGTAGAACAAGCAACCAAGTAGTAGAACAGATATGTCATATAGATCCTGATATGATGCACTGAGGACACTATATCACTTTTGTGTTATTTCTGCCAAAACCTCCTAATCTAATCATAAGGAAATATCAAACAAATGCAAATTGACTGACATCCTGCAAACTAATTGGCTAGACTTCTTAAAAAATGTCAAGGTCATGAAAATTGAGAAACTGGTTTAGATTAAAGGAAATTGACAGAACTAGATAAATAAATGCAACATATGATACTGAATTGGACTAGGAAAAATATATTTTTATTTTGCTCTTATAGACATCAGTGAAACAACTGGGGAAATCTGAATAAAATCTATAAATTATATAAATGCACTATATAAATTATAATGATTTGATTTTATATACTGTGGTTATATAATAGAACACATAATTTTGAAAATGTACACTGAAGTATTTTAAAATAAGGGGATCTTATGACTGTAACTTACAGTTAATTCTTGTTTTTCACTGCTGTTATGTTCTATAAAGTGGCTAAAAACATTGATTTTGTGACTACTGAGCCATTGTTTCTAGGGGAAATACAGGATTGGTTCCTATGAGCCTCTGATTACACATTTTCATTAACTGATTATCTTAGTCTGTTTGTGCTGCTATAACAAAATGCCTTGAGACTGGGTAACTTATAAAGAACAAAACTTACCTTCTCACAGTTTTGGAGGCTGGGAAGTCCAAGATCAAGCCACTAGCAGTTTCAGTCTCTGATGAGGGTTACTTTCTGCTTCCAAGATAGCTTTTTCTTACTGCATCCTCTAGAGGGAACAAACACGGGACTTCATCTCACATAGCAGAATGAAAAAGCAAAAGGCAAAAAGGGACTAAACTCGTTCCCTTTAACCCTTTTGTAAGGCATTAATCCATTCATCAGGGCAGAGCCCTCATGACTTAATTACTTCCCCAAAGACCCCACCTCTTAATACCACCACAATGTAGATTAAATTTCAATCTATATTTTGGAGAGGACATGTTCAAACCATAGTACCAATCATATATAACCTTGTTTTATGTGTTTTTCCGTTTAAGCACACTTTATTTAATATATATTGTTGAGTCATGAAAATTGAACTCATGGCCAGCAGCACTGCAATTCATACCTAAATGAGGCTTATCTAACACAAATATTTCCTGCAGAAGGCACAAATATAATTTTATATTGCAATATATTATATATAGAGAAAAATGATTGTGTAATTAATATATAATGAGTAATCTGGTTGAAAGTATACAAAATAATTCTTTGTACTAACTTTCCAATTTTCCCATTATTCTGAAATTATTTGGCAATATAAAATAAAAACAAAAACCAAAAAAAAAAAAACAAAGTAGAGCTATTTCCCCTGCTGTTTGTTGATATAACCCAAGCAACAGCTAGGAAAGGACCTGGAATGTACCCAGTAAATACTTCTTTAAAGAATGAATGATTAATGTCAAGTAATGGATCAAGTCTTGAGAGCTAGGGTTAGTAATGTTCCCTGTAAAAGTGGTGATAGAGTACATGGGAATCAATGATCTCTGGACATGAAGGCATACATAGAGAAAAGCTGGTTTCATGCTATGGTTTCCATCCTTTATTACATGCAGAAAACTCAAAAATGTTTAACTTACTCTTCCTCTTGTCATTTCCTACAATAATAAATTATGATTGATATGCCTATAGATTACCCTAATTAAAGTAATAGTAACTGTGCTTCAGTTAATGTTATGGACCTGCTCTTTTTTCAAAGTACAATTTTCTCAATTATTTATTAAATGTTGGAAGCATTCAGCTGACCTTTGTTTGATTGCAGATATAATTTGTGAAAGCCCCAGGTTTGATATGAACTTTGCCCAGGACTTTACTTATTCAATGCATGTCATTTAGTATTCTGCCCATCTAGGCATCTTATTTTAGAATCAACCATATGGAATTTTGATGCTAAGGCTTATCTTAATTCTGAGCTATCTGATAGCATGGTAATTACTACAAAGCCATCAAGTACCACCAAACAATTTGCATCTCCTTAGGGAGTAATTTTCCTGCAGGACAAATAGCAGTTGTCAAAGGACTAAGAATAATTTTGTTTACAAGCACAGATTTAGAAACCACTAAACAAGAATGAACATGCACAGAAGATGTGACTTTCACTCTTAAGTATCTGACTTTAAATCATTAAGCTTTAAATGCTTATAATGAAAAAAAAAAAAGACACTTCAGCTCTTCTGATGAGCAGTAGGAAATTGGGCCTCTGTGGTTCTTCTTAAACCATTAATGGGAATGTATGTTAAGAACTCTTATTTATTGTCACCATCTTGATTATAAAAATATTCAAGACTAGAAAAGGAACATTTTTTCCTTTAATTAAATTCAGCTCAAACCAATTGATTACCCATGAATCAATCATCTCTTTGTACAAGCAAGACACTACACATAATGCCTAAGAATACACGTCTTGATCCCAAAATATTTTAATTCCTTTGCTTTATGTGGTGCAGCAACACTCCAAAACACTTCCATGTACCCCTAGGGACTGCTTATATTTACTTATCTGCCTGGTTGTTCTTCCTCATATAAGATTTTAAAAAATTCAATTTATTGCTTGAAAATCACAACTAATTTCATCACAAATATCAATATTGTTGCTCTATTTGACGCTGTAGAAATAAAGTTTGGTATTATAAACATTATGAGTTTGTCCATTAATAAATTACCCTGCTATAATAGAAAGAGCATAAAAGATTTATCTCATCAGAGCCTGTAATGTTGCTGAAACTGCACTTTCATTATTATTTCCTGCCCTAAATTGCCCTCAAAAATAAAATAAATTAGTGTTTAAATTATGCATGGGTATATAGTGTTTTGATGTTTCAAATTTTAGAGAGACCTGATGTTCATCAAATTATTAAATAAAATTTTTAAAGTCAATCTAGGTGCCTCTCCTAGACATTTAGGTTTTCAATCAGCCATGATTTTTTGGCTTATAACATTAATTAAAACACTCTCATGCTGAGAGGTTTTTGCTTCTCCTCTGAGTTTTCCTGGAGTTGATGTACTTTGACAGACTGAGACTATATTGCAGTAGTTATAGAAATAAGGCTGAGTTGGGTATGTTCACATTCCCTGAAGATTTTCAATAGCTAAACATTTTATCTGAGCTTACGTAACTGCTGTCAACAAGATTGGTACCAGAGACAAAGGATTGCCTCATCAGAAGAGCCGATATAATGTAGTTAGCTGATACTCAGCTTTGCCATTTTTTTAGTATCAAGCTATATCTAACAAAGTGAGAGGATCATATTTGGGATCTCCATGACTAGCAATAAATGATCATCTAGAATAAATATTTGTCTATACATTATCAACTAGAGATGTGCCAGTTATCCAGATAAATGTGTGGATAAGTGAATGGGTAATTTACATATCAGAAACTCCTATGAGGACAGTAATTTTCCAAAATAAATAATCATAAGTATTTATCTCATCAACACATTGTAGATAATATTTGTTAACAATATTAACACTAGACTTTGAATTAACCAAAGCTTCTTAGCAAGTTGGTGAGTTTATTTGGTTTCCATCATGATTTCTACAGTTATCAACTGCCACAGGGTCTCCATCAACTGTGAACATGTTCCCAAAAGAATGACCATACCAATATTTTTCCCTTCACTATCTCTCATCAATTAATTATCAATTAATCAATGAGAAGAAAAATCTCTTCCTTCCCTACAAAATTAAGGTTCTGAAGTTTTCTGGTTCAGAAAATTGCATATGTCCATTACTTGATCAACACTTTCCTGTTTGGCCCCAAATCATCTCCAGATATCTAGTATACCACCTTATAATCATTCACCTTATATTCATCATAGCAGGTAAGTGTCATACTACTAAAATCTATATTTTGCTAAAGCAGCACTTTATAAATAGTCGGAAACTATTAATACAGGTTCAATTATCTGAGAAACCACCTTGAAGAGCAAAACTGTATGGGATAGTTCCAATTTTAATATTCATATTTTGATGCCAGACCTTAAAATATTACTGTTCACATATCTTATTGATCAAAGTGTTCTCTCAAATATATTATTTTAAGGCAATTACAAATTATATGAATTTTGAGAGAAAATTTTAAGAGTGGCACTTCATCAAGTAGCTCCCTGGAAACCACCAGAGAAAACATGTAACGGGGTCAGGGTAAGGTAGCACAGACAACGAAGAACTGGAAAAGGATATATCAAGTTAAAGCTCTGCTCTGTGCCACTGAGGAAGTCACATTTTTTCTGCACTCTTAACTATATAATACACAGATTTATGGATTGGATTTGCTTAAAATTCTCTGTTTTGATATGTTGTATTATTTTTTTAAATGTGGAAATAGTTCAAATGCAAAGTTTGTCTTTCCTTTCATATATATTAAACACAGTAAAGAAAAATGATGGAATAGAAGGCCATCTTCACAAAAAAAGTAGTGGTTATTTTACTGGGAAAAATATATGAGGCCAAAGAGTTGGAATCCTGTGACAACTACCCCATTTAATAAACATAATTCTTCCTTGAATGGACATCAAGACAGTCTATTAAATCCCAGTCAGTCTAAATATACAGAAGCAGCCATTCAAAGCATGATTATTTTGGAACCAATGGAAAATATTGACACTTCTGCAGTCTTTTTCTTTGAGTTCCAAGTTTGACAAGAATAACTCATTCACATCGTTTCTTAAGCATTCATAGGATGATTTGGAATAGATTCAGCTATTGTCCTTGCCCCTTGAACCTTCAAGCTCACTCTAAATATAACTGCCTACTGAGAAAGCCCACTTAGACTTTGGTATCCTCCATTAATTCTCTGTCCCCATAGATTTTTCAGTAATTTTATATGGAAATAATTCTTCCTTCTGTCTTTTCTTCCTCCCTCATTCCTTCATTCCCTCATTCCCTCATTTTCTCCCTCCCTCCCTTCCTTCCCTCCCTCCCTCTTTCCCTCCTCCCTCTTTTGTACTGAAAATCTGGGACTAGATTATGTTAGTGGCTTTACAGTCTTCTATAATGGATAAAAAAGGAGTAGGAAGGTTGATTGTGCACCAGGTGGCCATCGAGGGAGAGGTGGGGCCCGAGTGCAGGACTCGTCTGGGTGTGTTGTGTGGCAGCAGAGCAGCAGCCACAAGTTCATGGCTGTGCAGCGTGATCCTGCATGGAGCAGGTGTGGCTTCAGGGTGAATCCAAGAGGGATACAGAGGACAGCTTTTTTTTTCGTTGAAGAAAAGTTTGGGAGTCTAATCTCCAGATGGCAGAGGGAAGAATCAGGCAGATGAATAATAACAATAAATGTTTACAGCCATGCTAATAAGGCTGCATTCTGTTGGAGTGCACTTGAGGTGCCAACAGAGTAGAGCTAAGATTCCAGAAATTAAAGAATAGCAAAAGAATCTCCTCACTCACCGACTAATATCTGAAGGTGAATCTTTTTATTCTACGCCTTGAGCCAAGGCGTAACTCACGACTACCACTGGGAGAGGAAACATGTTGGCCATTGCAAATCATTCATGTCAGATTTTTTCTTAATGTCAGATTTTGATAAAAAGGATGAAACTGCAAGAACACTTGGTTTGGGGACAGTGATTCACAAAAAAAGAAGAAAAGATTGAAAAGCAGTATCAGAGAACTGAGTGGGTCAATGGAAATTCTTTTAAAAATTTGGTCTGTACATAACTGTAGATATTTTAAAATAAAACATATGTGACTTCCCATGCAGCATAACTAATTATCAATCTAGTGTTTTATGAAGACATGGTTAAGAGACATATGATTTATCTGGAATAATCACCCAGAGAGAATAACAAATAAAATACCTCTTAAAAGACGAATGGCAAAAGAATCTTTATCCTATTATCCACATCAGGTATTGAAATGTACTCTAAAGCTATAAAATAAAAATTCTTCTTGTGATACTGATGCCAGAATTGACAGACAGAGCAGTGGAAGAAATAAATATTTCAAAACCAGACTTTAAGATATATATAAATATGTACTATATGATAAATGTATTAAATATCCAGAGGGAAATTATTAGCTTTTGTATAGTTCTGAGATAGTTAATATATAAGAAATAATTTGATAAAAATTTTTTACTTGTTATGAAACATAGGTGAAAAATAACAAACATCCTCTCAAAAACATAGCTGAGCTCCCAGCACACTAAATGGGGCTCTCCAGATGCTGGAAATTAAAGCAAAGCTAAAAAGTAAAGAATGGCAGAGACTGAAGTTGTTTATAATCCTGGAGTTGATTGCAGACCTGGGAAAGCAAGAGGTTTGTTTTTTAGTGCCACCGAAAGACAGGAGGTAAAGCCACCGAAAGACAGGAGGTAAAGCCAACCACTCCTGGTAGAGGTTCAACATGGCAATACCATATAAATCTAAAACTTTTGATAGTTATGCCCACAGAAAAAAGATGTACTAGAAAAAAATTAATCTCTCAGTATAGGGGTGTAACATGAAATTTGTCAGATTTGGCCTGAACTCTGGATGAAAAAATTCTTCACAGAGAGTTTATAACTACTTACCTGCTCTGATGAAGTTCTTACTTCCTCATGGACCTAAAAAACCCTGAGCTGAGAATGGAACAAAAAGTGATTATTTGCACACCCATGTTCATGGCAGTACTACTTACAATAGCCAGAAAATGAAAGCAACTTAAATGTCCATTGATAAATGAATGAATAAAGACAATGTGGTACATATGTACAATGGAATATTACCTGTCCTTAAAAAGGAGGAATCATTATGACACATGTGCCAACATGGATGAACTTTGATAATAGTATCCCAAGTGAAATTAGCCACTCACAAAACTGTATGACTCCACTTATGTGATGTATCTAAAGTAATCACAGTTACAGAAACAGAAAGTAGACCTAGACCGCTGGTTAACAGGGCTGGGGGTGAGAATCAGGGGAAGGGAAGTGTATAATGGGCATAGAGTTTCAGTTCTGCAAGATGCAAGAGTTCTGGAGGACTATTTCACAATAATGCAAATATACTAATACTATTGAACTGTATACTTAAAAATAATTAAGATGGTAAATTTTATGTTATGCATCTTTACCATAATTTATTACTAAAAAAAGGATGAGCCAAAAATGGACACACTTTAAGAGCAGCAGGTGTGTCTGGGAGAAATCAATGCAAGTGATCTCTGGAAGGGTGTAGCCTCAACACAGGCTGCTCAAGACTCCCATGAGTATAGATCCCAGAAACTCATAACTTATAATTGCAAAGATCATAAGAAATAAGTAAGATATTATCAACATATGAGATATGATGAAAATTAAGCAAAAACAACCAATGACAGAATATAATTTATTATATTCAAAATTCAAAATATCATCAAAAAGTCAATAACAACAAAACTGTTGGATACAAATTTTTAAACAGGTATATTAAAATGGCTGATAAATTATAGGGGGAAAGAAAACAGAAAAAGGAGAAAGATTTATGAAAGTAAAGCAATATAAAAAATAAAACAAGAACTAGATATGAAATATAAAATTTCATCCACCAATATTTAAAATTCAATGGTTGACCTTGACAAAATAAGAGAACATTTAAGAACTGAAGGACTGACCTGAAGAATTTTTTAGGAGACAGGACAAAAACTCCAAGAGACACAAAGCAAGAAAGGGAAATTAAAAGATGTGGATAATGGAATAAAGATTAATATATAGCCAATTACATTTAGAAGGTGAGACCAGAGAGAATTGGGAAGAAATGAGACAGTTGATGAGATATATTTTGAGAATTTTTTAGAATTGATTAAAATAATGAATTCTTCTGATTCAAAAAAGCACAACACAGTTCACAACAAGACACATTTGTAGATTCTAGAAGGCTCAGGAACAACAGAGAAGATGATATTGATATGTGTTGTTAAAGATGAGATGAACTTTTCCTAAGCGGCCATACTACAATGAGCATTGCGAAAAGAAGAAATAAAATAAGAAAAGTCCCAGAGGAGTGACAGCATGAAATTACAAATGCTGTGTGACCTGGCATGTCAGGTACAACAGGGAGGACGGCAAGAGGTAAGAGGAGAAGTAGAATAGGTTTATCTGGGAAGTCTGAACATTGCTTTTGATTGATAGTCTTTAGAGACAGACAGTAACACCAGAGATGCATTTTGGAAAGATTTTTCCATAGCTGTCTTTTAAATTTACAATTGCATTTTTATTCTCAACTACGGTTGAGTAGAAAATAGATGAGATGAGATGACTCTAGCCTTTCCTTTTTCTGTACCATGTGATCCTATTTCCCTTCAGATATGATCACCATATGTCTCATATTTTCCAAGAATCTTTGAATTTCAAATAATCTGTCTTGCGGCTGCCCAAAGTATTCTCAGACTTGTCAGTCCGTGTGTCCTGATTTTCATTGCAGAAAAGGTAGCTACTGGGCCTCCAATCACATACTTCTCCTCTCATGGGAGATGGATTTGTGGTTCTTTCAACATGTTCTTTCAGGTCTATCAAGGGAGATATCAGCTCTAAAATGAGAATTAAGGAGCCAAAGAACACCACGCTTGCCATTCTGCTAAGTGACAATGAGAAATTCCGGTAATGAAAGGGGTAAGCACCAGCACAGTCTGTGTGCCCGTATTTTTAGCCTGTGTACAAGAGGCTCACAACCTTAATTTTCACAGCAACATAAATATTATGACTATAATTAACCATGAATATTTGATGAAGTTTGAGAGCATTATCTACACTTGCTTAATAACTTTGGATGTCATTCTAAATTCTGGATGCTTTTTAAGTATGGAAATGTTCTCTGTGTGCTGCCAAATTTCTAAACAAATGCCTGGTGGAAAATTACACCTTAGCCAGAACAATAATGCAAGTAAATAGGTAATAATGGGTATGTATTTTGCACATTAGCTTGACACACAGCATTAAAATGTCCCAGGACATTAAAGACTGAGTTTTTGTAAAGAATTAAAATAAACATAATAGCCATGATTTATCTGAGAGATGGATGCATTGCAGAGAAGTATTTTTTCGTACATGAGAAAGAAAGTTAAACCAGGAACTCTCAAGTTGGGAGAAGTGGCATATCTTTGGCAGGCACTAATTTGCAGGTAGCAATTGAATGCCTGAAGATAATCCAGGGATGCAATGTTTGTCTAGGACAATTTATCACCAATCAGGAAACAAAATGTGTGTTTACTAGAAGTTTTTTCCTAATTTTGCTTTTCTTAAAATAAGAAATTTTTTCTTCAGAGTGTATATTTTCTTCATTTTGTAGTAAACCTATGTAAAGTTGAGGTAAAAAAGAGGTGGTCTCTGACAAAATGTATTTGCAATATTGAGGCAAAATCCAGCAGCACAAGTCCCTGCCCGCAGAGGGTCCCTGGGCAACTTACATCATCTTTCTACACCTGGAGAAAATGAATGTAAACCTTTTTAGGGTAATAGTACTAATACATAATAAGAGCTCAATAAAGTGATTATTGTCATTGTTGCTGTCATAGTGACCATGATACCTTGACACTTATAATTTGCCTTTCCTGTGCCAAGTTCTGGCCTTCCTTATGTTAGATTCTGGCTTTTATGAGTCAAATAACAAACACTTCATGTTATCTTGTGGCCTTAGTTCGATCAAATTGATTTCCAATCAATTTGATTATATCACTGTTTCCTATAAGGATTTTTAAGTATGTCTGTTTGTATAAGAAATTTTAAATATATTGTTCAACTCTTTTATGAGATTGCCATCCTTATTTTATAAAGGTGATTAAATACTAGAAAAATAAAATGCTTGTAATGATAATACAGTAGACATTTCAGCAGACCTCCACTTAATTAATTAATGGGGTTAATCATTACTCGCCCTGTTGTCTGGGAATCGTACTGACTAAGGCTCCTGACACACTAACAGTTCAGGGCTGGGCTGCTCTCTGTCATGCCTCAGATTCTGCATACAAAGAATCAGTTGTGTTTGTTCGCAAACCTGTTTATGTCCCTGTTCCTTATCGTTATAATTGCATAATTTAATTAAATATTATGTCACTTGACAATCTATGGTTGTTAAAAGAATATTGTTTAGAAAGCAAATAAATGGAAAATTCTGAAAAGAATATAGTTAAGTCACTAAAATAAATTGATGTTAAATTAGGTGAAAGTGGGATAATTGTGAAAAACTGGAAAAATAATCTAGAAGGATTTTGCAGTTTCCTTTATGAGTCTTTTTAAGTTCTTGCTGCACTTTAAGGAACTTAAATAAAAAAGAGGCTGGAAATTATAGGTGGGGCAATACAGATATGGTTTGGGAACAAAGTGAGTTCATATTCAGTGATGAAAGACCTTGGCCCTATACCAAAATGTTGTCACTTTCATCATCAACATTTTTATTAACAGGCCAATCACTAATCCTAGTTGTGTCTGATCAATGGACTCACCAGTGGTATGCTGGTAAATGTTCCACAAATAGCTCTCTGAGAGTAGGAAGTAAGCCCTGATTTGTAGCATCTGCCAGTTTTCATGGTGTAAATATGGTAAGAAACCAAGTTGGTTTCTTACCAACTATGGTAAGAAACCATAGTTGATTTCAAGCTGTCAATGTGATGTCAATCAACTCACATAATTCCTGAAAATTTAACAATGACTTAGATTTGTTCAAGAAGAGAAGGAATCCTTAGGGCAAACTGAAAGAAGCCCATGTTTAATCTAAACTTAATGTTCATTTGAGTTAAACTAGTTGACTAGTTGTTCACTGGTGAAGGAAAAGAAGAAAACTTAAAGAACATAAGTGAAATTTGGGAATCACATTCTCAAAGTCATAAAAATAATAGTTTAAAAACCAAACCATAAAAAAATTTTTATGATCCAGATCCAGGGTAAATGTCCATTGACATGTTGGTCAGGATTCTACTCCCTACAAAGCA